>NW_027555958.1:194543138-195143138 GCF_003287225.1 Phascolarctos cinereus | reverse complement strand
ATCTATCTATCTATCTATCTATCTATCTATATATGCTTGAACTGTTAAGGTACTATTTCCTTTATATAAACAGATTAGGGAAAATGTTTATGCCAAATATGAAAGACAACAATGAATAAATGGCCAGTGGATATAAACAGAAAAAAAATTTTTTTTTACATTTTTATTGACATAATTTGTTTTTTACATCACTTTTATTTCCAAATATGGCCCTTCCCACTCTCACCAAGTCCTCCTCCTCCAAAGTTTTTTTTTGCATTCTTAGTCCATGACTAGCCTTCTTTCTTTTCCAAGTACACATGTCCTCGATAAGATGACTGAGTAGAGGCAGCAATCCAGCCAAACTCTCCTAACATCTCCCCATAAACAAATTTGAAATGATGCTTCAAATTTAATTTTGGAGCAGCATAACCAACAAAAAGTCAAGGCGAGACTTTTTTTAGCCCAAGACAATTTTGGAGGTCAGAAGGAGAAGTCTGTGACATCAGGGTGCACAGGAAGCACACAGAAAGGCAACATCAATAGTGGGCCTTGGAGGTAGCTGCAGCACCAGCACCAGCAGCAATAGCTTTGGGAGCTCTCAGACCAGAGCCAGTAAGAGAACTGGACAACTAGTCAGAAACAGATTACAAGGGACCGTGAACTGACACTGGGCACAGGACTGGGTGCTCCATCACCCATATGCAGTTCTGGGTCACAGTTCCAGGACAGAAAGGAAAACTTGTGGTCAGTCACAAGGGAAAAGGGGCCCTGGTAAAGTTCCAGGGCTGAGAAGAGTACTAGAGCTTGCAACTGCCAGGGAGCAGAGCCCCTTCCTGGGTAAAGACCAGAGCACAGATGAGGAGAGCAGTTACCACACTTCTCCCTAGAACATACCACCTTGGAAGCACTGAAAACTTACAGACACCCTCTCCCCAAAACTAGCTTTATAAACAGCAGGGTAAAAAAAGGCTACTATGGTGGCAGGGAATAGTAAGGCATAAAACTCATAAGACAACAACAATGTGGAAAACATCTACAAGCAAAGCCTCCAAGAAAACTGCAAACTGGATAAAAGCCCAACAAGAATTCTTGGAAGAGCCAAAGAAAGAGAGGAGCAGTAGAGAAAAAATTGGGAAAAGAAATGAGAGTGATGCAAGAAAATTCTGAAATGGGAATTAACAGCTTGGTCAAAGAGGCAAAAAAAAAAAATACTGATGAAAGTAATATCTTAAAATGGCCAAGTGGTAAAAGAGGCACAAAAATTCATGAAGAAAAAGAAGTCCTTGGAAAGCTGAATTGACCAAATGGAAAAAAGGTCCAAAAATTCACTGAGGAAAATAATTCCTTAAAAACTAGAATTGTGCAAGTGGAAACTAATGACCTCATGACACATCAAGAAATACTACATGCCCTTGATGGTTTTTATGACATCTCTCATATATCATGTATCATTGCAAAATGGTGGAGCCTACTTGTGCTCACCAGGTATCTTTCCATTAGCTTTTGGTTTGTAATTTTGATTTTTCTGAAATCCATAATGCTACAAGATTTGCAGCCATACAGCATCTCCAGGAGGCACTGATGGTGTTGGTGTTATTACAAAAACAACAACAACTAAGCTTTGGCATCAGACAGCAGTTTGGTATCATTTAAGGCATAGTAGTTTCCCAAGTGTGATCCTGCTGTTTTGCTCTCAGCTCATTGCCTATATATGCCACTCAGTCCAAGACACATGTATTGCTAGACTAAGTAAAGGACTGACCATCAAGCTGTATGACATGAATCACATTTCATCTACTTTGTTTTTCAAGGGTAGATGTCTAATGTTATTTACAATGCTGTGGATTTCACTCAGAAGATTTTGTTATATTTTAAAATGATGCAATTAGTACAGTATCAACTGAAAACAGGAGCATTTAGAGATTCTTTCTATCAACAGGAAATCCTTCTCTTTGGATTCTATGTGAGTCATCTTCTATGACACTGGTCAATAACTCAAGTGAACACATGGCCTGTGGTTTCATGACTTGCTTTATGTCAATGCCCAGTGTATTAGTAAATAAAGTTAGCTCTGTAACCACATCTATAATAGATTTCTTGTATAATTTTAACATATACACAGGAGACACTGTGATATAATGGCCTTAGAGTCAGGAAGACCTGGTTTCAAGTCCCACTTCTGATGCATATTGGCTATGGAATCCTGGGCAAGGTCCTTAATCTCTCAATGCTCTAAGCAACTCTCTAAGACTATAAATTTGAGAGAAGATATCGACCTGTCTTGGTAGAGAGAGTTTCCTCATCAAAGAATTTCCCATATTAATAACATCACATGTCTAATCCTCATCTCGCTGTCCTCTACAAAGCTACATTTCCTGCTATCAAATCAAATGCTTTTTAAAATCAAAAAGTAACAGACCCAGTAAGATATAGTGAGAGGCACTATGACCCAATGGATGACATGTTGGATTTGGAGTGAGGAAAACTTGGGCTCAAATCTTACCTCAGTTACTTAATAACTGACTATGGCCAAGTCACCCACCTTTCTGAGCATCAGTTTTCTCATGTAAGATAAGAATTGCCATATGTACTGACATCCCAAGACCATTGTGAGGCTCAAAATAATGTGTGTAAAACACTTTTCAAATTTTAAGTTAATATTATTCTCTACAGTTAACAGTCAAGTTTATGACTAAAAAGATGTGACCCATGGAAAACTATATGAAAAGAATGCTCATCACCTCTTCTTGTTTATATCCAAGATACTTTTAATGTATAGCAAGACTATTTTCACAATTGTATAGACCTGGGAAGTAGACATATGCATTGATAGTTGCTGATGTCACTTCACCAATGTAACTTTTTTTGGTTTTTTTGTAAAAGCATTGTTTGTGATCTTTTGCATTCTTTTGGAATCTTTCCTTCTTTGAAATATCTTGAAAATCAGTCCCTCAGTGACTTTAATATAATGTCACTTCCAAGATAGATTTGGTCAGGATAATGAACTCTGACTTCCTGACTTCATTTTAATAAGTGCCACTTACCACTTCAGTCTTTGAAATCCCAGGACCTAATCACAGAAAAGAGGTCAAGTACAAGCATTAAGCAAACTATAACTGGGGAATGACTAAACACAATGTGGTACCTGAATGTAATAGAATATTACTGTGCTGCAAGAAATGGAAAATATGTTGAATACAGAGAAGCATGAAAAGATTTACATGAACTAGCACAAAGTAAAGCAAGCAGATGTAGGAAAACAAAATATATAATAACTACAATAACAGAAATGGAAAAAAGCCACAACAAAACTAAAGAAGAATGTTGTGAAATAAAGCATAAGCAAGGCCCCAAAGAAAAGATATAAGAAGACATCTCCTCCAACTCATTTAGAGAGGTACTGGGTCCACAGATGTGGAACACTGAATATATTGCCATATTTTTTAATGTATTGATTTAATATTGCTGATATCTTTCCCTAACAATATCTTTACTTTTAACCACTTTTCAGAGTTGATAGCTTAATCCACTGGGTTGGCGTTATTCTAAGTACACACAATGTCTTCTGCTCATCTTTATATTTTCTTCTAATTTATTATTTATTTTGATATTTGTTCTAAACAGATGATTTTACTTCACACAGATAGTTGATTATGGAATGATTGTTTCACCCATAATAAGCTGTTTCCTAACTGTTAAGATTTTCATTTTGGGGGGCAGCTAGGTGGCGCAGTGGATAGAGCACTGGTACTGAAGTCAGGAGGAGCTGAGTTTAAATCTGGCCTCAGACCAAACACTTGACACTTACTAGCTGTGTGACCCTGGGCAAGTCACTTAACACCAACTGCCTTAAAAAAAAAAGATTTTCATTTTTTATGATCTCATGGTTCTTAAGAACAAAACACCACCATAAAGGCTCCCTCCTTCCAAAATGGCATACCAATATCATTCAAAAGTCCACAAACAATATAACAACCAAGAAAACATAGTTTAACAATTCTTGAACAATAACAAAATAACATATACAACACAGATGGATGAATGCTCACCAAAAGTGTTTGCCACTGTCATGATGAAGATTTAGCACAGTTCAAATTGAAGAGGGATTTCCCTATAGATGTGAAGTCTTCCAAACCTGCTACTTGTAGGTGTTGCTGGTTGTCTCAAGCCTTGAAACATTTCAGAGTCTCCTGGATGAGACCCATTACCACTCAAGAGAGTTTGGCCTAATAATCAAACAATCAACCTTGTCACAAGTAAGGGGTCCGAGGGCAAGAGGTTACAGAGAACTTAAGACTTTCAATGATGTCTGAAACCATCATTAAAGTAATTTCTGCCTTTCCTAAGTTAGATAATCTCTTTATATGAGGTAGGACCATCCATGGGGCAGCTTGGAACAGATAATATATAAAGACCTGAGGTACAAGCACTCCTAGGAGTTTCCCAGTGGCCACTCCTCTAATGATCCCACTGTGAAGTTTGTCACCCCCTATTATCATCCCAGTGTGGGCACTCAGGGCTATAACTGCTTGGATATCCTCAAGGACAAGTGGTCAACCAACCCTATGTGATATCATGATCATCCTATTGTCCATCCAGAGTCTCCTGTGAGAACACAATATTGACTACACTAAGCTTTAGTTAAACACCACAGCTTTACAAAGTACCTGCTGAAAAACTACATTAAAACTACAGGTGACTAGCCCTGATCCTGGATGTCGTCTCTCTTTCCTTCATCTTATGTATATGTGTGTATCTCTATCTGTCTGTCTTTCTGTCTGTCTTTCTTTTGAAAGTGAAAAAAGAATTTTTCAAAAAAGAAAAGTTAAAAAAAAACCTAAGATTCTTGTCCAAACACATCATTGATATATAAATAAAATTTTTAAAGCTATTTTCCAAATTATGATGTGCAGTAAGGACAACTTCCATCAGTACATATATCTTGAACAAACACCGTAAATAGAGAGTAATTTGGACACGGAATTAAATAGGTTAAGAAGAGTGGACTGAATTGCCTTTGGGAAGTTTTAAAGTTTCATTAATGACCCCAGATTTCTCCCAGAAACAAAGACCCATCTTTTTAATACCAATATTCTACAGGTAATATTATATTGTTGTGATTCATGCAATACTATAGTCTATGAAAAAATTTAAAGTGAGGATCACTCACAGAGTAATAGAGAAATACTTGTGTTAGGCAAATATAACAAATACAGAAATATAAAGAACTGGAGTAAAGAATGGCATCCGAACAAAAGTATGATAAAAAAAAAAGAAGATGGGCTGATTAAAAGTATGAGTGCGATATAACCAAAAGACAGCCTTGGGTGCACCACTGGTACCTTCATGATGTTAAGATAAAATGAGGACAGCTGTTAGCCTGTTTAATTGATTCCTATTCACACACCCACACACTTACATTTATGGGAATACAGGGATAAGAGTAATGGATAGGCAAACACAGATGGGTCGTGCTACACATTGCTGGAGGCAACATGAAAATCATGAAGTCACAGTACAATTTCATTCAGTATCTACCATATCTAGAACCTCTTTATTCTTCTTAAAGAAAGTATTCATGATGCATAACTGCGGTGCTTCTGAGTAGTCTACATTCCTTTGAACCCTTTAATTTCTTTATCTTGAACTATATTATATGACTTAATTTGAACTTTATTTGCTAGGCAGAAGAGTTTTGAGCAGAAGAGTGACAAGACTATGCATAATAAAATTAGTCTGGCAGTAATATGAAGAACAGATTGAAAAGGAAAAAGAATGGAAACAGAAAGTTCTCTTTGGAAGTTTTCTCAGTACTCTAGGCAAGTAGTAATTATGTCTTTTATTAGCATGGTGGTAGAGAGAATAGAAAAGAGATGTGAGAAATATTGTGAAGATAGAATTGATAGCATTAGTAACCAATTGGATATAAGAAGTAAAGGAAAAGGAAGCATCAAAGATTTACTGCCAAAGTTTCAAACATGGAAGATTGGGAGAATATGGTACCAGTAACCAGAATAAATGAACAGTTATCAATACCATGCACCAGAAAGATCAAGGACAATAAAAACTAAAATAAATCATTGAAACAGACAGTTAGGAAGTCACAAAACAACCTTGGAGAGAGTAATTTCATGAAAGTAGTAGAACTGAAATAACTCATTCCTTACAATTCCCCCTACCACCAATACCCAATAGAACCTTCCCCTGTAATAAACAAGTGCAATCAAAATTAATTAATATATTGGCCTTATGTGAAAATATATCTCATTCTGAACCTACTGTCCACCACCCATTTGCCAATAGGCAGAAGACATGTATAAATAGTTTCTATTTTACTTTATTTTTCGGAAAGAGAAAAAACTCTTGTAACAAATAAGCAAAGTCAATCAAAACAAATTCTTTGCTGTGGCTGTGTCCAAAAATATGTCTCTGTAATTCTGTGTCTAGAGAAGAAAGTTGAAGAATTGCATAATCAGGATGGAAAAGGCCTCACAAACATTCTTTTTTTAAAAAATTTATTTATTTATTTTTAGTTTTCAACATTCACTTCCACAAGATTTTGAGTTCCAAATTTTCTTCCCATTTCCTCCCTCCCCCCACCCCAAGATTGCATGCATTCTGAATACTCCTTTTCCTAATCTACCCTCCCTTCTATCTCTTCCCCCCTCCTTCTCTTATCCTCTTCCCCTTCAATTTTCCTGCAGGGCAGAATAGATTTCTATAATCCATTTCCTGTATAACTTATTTCCCAGTTGTATGTGAAAACAATTTTTTTTAACATTTCTTTTTAAAACTTCGGGTTCCAGATTTTCTCTCTTCCTCCCTCTCCACCCACCCTCATTGAGAAGTCAAGCAGCTCGATACAGATTATACATTTGTAGTCATGCAAAACACTTCCATAGTAGCCATATTGTGAAAAACTAAGTATATTTCCCTTAATCCTATTCCACCCCCCATTTATTCTATTCTCTTTTCACCCTGTCCCTCCTTAGAAGTGTTTACTTCTGATTACCCCCTCCCCCAGTCTGCCCTCTCCTTTGTCATCCTCCTGCTCTCTTGTTCCCTTCCCCTCTATTTTCCTGTAGGGTAAGATGGATTTCCATACCCAATTGAGTATATATGTTATTCCCTTTTTAAGCCAAAACTGATGAGAATGAGATTCACTCATTCCCTCTACTTTCCCCTGTTTTCCCTCCACTGTAAAAGCCTTTTCTTGCCTATTTTATGTGAAATAATTTACCCCATTCTACCTCTCCCTTTCTCCTTCTCCCAGTATAATCCTCTCTCATCCCTCAATTTTATTCTCCAGATATCACCCCTTCATCTTCATCTTCAACTCACCCTGTGCCCTCTATTTATCTCTCCCTCCCTCTCTCTCTCTCTCTCTTCTCTCTCTCTCTCTATATATATATATATATATATATACACACACACACACACACATATATATATATATACATACATATAATTTTTCCCCTCCAAGTACCCTCATGAGTTACAAATATAATTTTTCTATGCAGCAATGTAAACAGTTCAACCATAATAAGTCTCATGATTTCCTTTCCTTCATATTTCACTTGAGTCTTGTATTTGGTTTTTTTAATATAAATTTATTTATTTTTAGTTTTCAACATTTACGTCCACAAGATTTTGAGTTCCATCTCATCCCATCTCACCCCTCCCCCCACCCCAAGATGGCATGCATTCTGAATATTCCTTCCCCTAGTCTGTCCTCTCTTCTATCTCTCCCCCTCTTCTCTTATCCCCTTCCTCTTCTATTTTCCTGTAGGGCAGGATAGACTTCTGTACCCCATTTCCTGTATTTCTTATTTCCCAGTAGCATGTGAAAACATTTTTTTTAAACATATGTTTTTAAAACTTTAGGTTTCAAATTTTCTCCCTTCCTCCCTCCCCACCCATCCTCATTGAAAAGGCAAGCAACTCAATATAGGTTATACATGTGCAGTTATACAAAACACTTCCATAGTAGACATGTTATGAAAAACTAACTCTATTTCTTAATCCTATCCTGCCCTCCCATTTATTCTTTTCTTTCTTTTGACCCTGTCCCTCCTCAGAAGTATTTGCTTCTGATTACCCCCTTTCCCAGTTTGCCATCCTTTCTATCATACCCCTACTCTCTTGTCCCCTTCTCCCCCTATTTTCCTGTAGGATAAGACAGATTTCCATACCCAATTGAATGTGTATGTTATTCCCTCCTTAAGCCAAATCCTATGAGAATAAGATTCACTCATTCCCTCTCACCTTCCCCCGTTTTCCCCTCTACTGTAAGAGACTTTTTTTTTGTGAGATATTTTACCCCATTCTACTTCTCCCTTTCTTCTCCAAGTATAATCCTCTCTGATCCCTTAATTTTATTCTCCAGATATGACCCCTTAATCTTCAACTCACCCTGTGCCCTCTATCTATCTATATCTATCTATCTATCTATCTATCTATCTATCTACATATACATACATATAATTTTTTTCCTCCAACTACCCTAATACTGACAAAGGTCTCATGAGGTATAAATATCATCTTTCCACGCAGGAATGTAAACAGTTCAACCTTAATACATCTCTTATGATTTCTCTTTCCTGTTTACCTCTTCATGTTCCACTTGAGTCTTGCATTTGAAAGACAAATTTTCCATTCAGCTTTAACGTAGAAGCTGGTAAATCTTGTGTTATCCTGATTGTGTTTCCACAATACTTGAATTGTTTCTTTCTGGCAGCTTGTAATATTTTCTCCTTGACCTGGGAACTCTGGAATATGGCCTTTTCCATTTGGCCAATTTTGCTTTTTAGGGCATTCTTCTCCTCATTGGCTTTTTGGACCTCTTTTGCCCTTTGGGTTAGGCGATTTTTTAAGGCTTTATTTTCTTCTGTATATTTTTTGGGTCTCCTTTAGCAAGCTGTTGACTTGTTTTTCATGATTTTCTTGCATCTCTTTGAGTCTTGTATTTGAAACTCAGATTTTCTATTCAGCTCAGTTCTTTTCATCAAGAATGCTTGAAAGACCCCTATTTCACTGAATGACCATTTTTCCCCCTGAAGGATTATACTCAGTTTTGCTGGGTAGGTGATTCTTGGTTGTAATCCTATCTCCTTTGCCCTCTGGAATATAATATTCCAAGTCCTATGGTCCCTTAATGTAGAAGCTGCTAAATCTTGTGTTATCTTGATTGTATTTCCATAATACTTGAATTGTTTCTTTCTGGCTGCTTGCAATATTTTCTCCTTGACCTGGGAACTCTGGAATTTGGATACAATATCCCTAGGATATTCCTTTGGAGATCTCTTTCAGGAGGTGATTGATGGATTCTTTCCATTTCTATTTTGCCCTCTGGTTCTAACATATCAGGGCAGTTTTCCTTGATAACTTCTTGAAAGATGAAATCTAGGCTCTTTTTTTGATTATGGCTTTCAGATAGTCCAATAATTTCTAAATTATCTCTCCTGGATCTATTTTCCAGGTCAGCTGTTTTTCCAGTGAGATATTTCACATTGTTTTCTATTTTTTCATTCTTTTGGATTTGTTTTACAGTGTCTTGATTTCTCATAAAGTCACTAGCTTCCAATGTTCCATTCAAATTTTTAAGGAAGTATTTTCTTCAGTAATCTTTTGGACTTCTTTTTCCATTTGGCCAATTTTGCTTTTTAAGGCATTCTTCTCATTGGCTTTTTGGACCTCTTTTGCCATTTGTGTTAAGCTGTTTTTTAAGGTGTTATTTTCTTCAGTATATTTTTGGGGGTCTCCTTTAGCAAGCTGTTAACTTGTTTCTCATGATTTTCTTGCATCACTCTCATTTCTCTTCCCAGTTTTTCCTCTACTTCTCTTGTTTCTCAAACTCCTTTTTGAGCTCTTCCATGGCCTGGGACCAGTTCACATTTTTCTTGGAGGTTTTGGATGTTGGAGCTTTGACTTTGTTGCTTCTTCTGGTTATATGTTTTGATCTTCTTTGTTACCAAAGAATGATTCTATGGTCTGATCTTTTTTGGGAGGTTTGGTCATGATCCCAGCCAATTACTTGAGTTTTAAACTCTTTGTTAAGGTAGGTGTCTGCTTCCAGTGTGGAGAATGTACCGTCCTAAGCTTTGGGGGTTTTGTGCAGCTGTTTTCAGAGATACTTCTAGGGACCTGTAAATTTTCAGTTCTTCCAAGGTGGTATGATAAGGGGCTAGGTGTTTACCCCTTTCCTGGCCTGGGCTCTGGTCTATTAGTGACCACAAGCACTCTTTCCTGCCATGGTACTATGAGGAGGATTTTCTCTCTCCACCACCACTACAAGCTCCACCATGCCAGCATTCCTCCTCGCCCCAGGACCACCATTCAGAACTATGACCCGGATCCAAGCACTGGCAAAGCAAGAGAATCCTGCACCAGCAGAGAGATCCCTGTAATCCCCCTCTGATCAGCCATTTGATTCCCCCTCAGTCTGTGGGCTGGAAGCCGTGGAAGCAGCCGCTGCCCTGAGGCCACACTTGGGGGCTGGGGCTAGGACTGAGCTTCTCTCTCACACCCCAGTCACAGACTTTTCCTACTGACCTTCTAAGTTATCTTTGGCATTCATGGGTTGAGAAGTCTGGAAACCACCATAGCTGACCGTGATTCAGTCCTCTGAGGCCTGCTCCAGGTTCACTGAGGCCTGTTCTGCCAAACTGCTCCTCTCCCCACCTAGAACAATATACCTTTCCAATCAACCATCCAGGTGGTCTCGGGCTAGAAATTTGTTTCACTCTGTCTTTTTGTGGGTTCTGCTGCTTTATAATTTGTTTAGAGCCATCTTTTTATAGGTATTTGGAGGGGTTTGGGGGAGAGCTCAAGCAAGTCACTGCTTTTACTCCACCATCTTGGCGTATCCCCTCCCATAAACATTCTGAAGCCTCCTAAGGAAGAGAAAAATCTATGAACCAATGCTGAAGTCATTGAGAAATGTGCCTAAATAGTTTCCTATGGAAATACAAAGAAAAAACCAACCATATAATCAAGCATTTTTATGATACTTCCTGGCAGGCTGTGAAGATGAGTTAATATTTAAGTGTTATGTGTTACATAATTCTATGATCATAATAATAGGCAAAGAGCCAATATAATCGTACAAGCAGAGCTTTAACAATAGATGATACTAACTTCTTACCTTTAATACGGTTTACTTCTGCCTTAATGATTTTCCTAAATTGAGACATCAGCTTAGAAGCTGATAATATTTCATTCTCTAAAAAAGTGGTCAGAGGGTTTCCTTTTGGATTTCTTTTAAACTTCACAAAGTAAAAAGCACCACTGTTATCATATTCTTCTAATTCAACTCTGGAAACTTCCAGTTTAAGCATGACATCAAATTCATTTGGAGCAGAAATCTGTGAAACAGCCAAAAAAAAATTACACAGATATGTATGGTGTATTTTTTAATATTTTGCTGTTACCAGAACTTGAATTTTCCTTAAAATTTTCATTTACTAATTCAATTTGCAAAGTTCTGAAGATTAAAATTTTATCACACAAGCTTTTGTCCCCAAATCAGTTTTTCAAGTTTTAATTTTCATTAAAAATTTTTTAAAGAAAGATATTAAGATCATAGAATGGGCTAGGACCTTGAATGAATCTTTATTCTTTCTTTGCTCCTCACTATAGTAAGGAATCATGTTCTTCATTTGTGAAAATAGTACTAGTCACCCACTATTGCCAAGATTTATATCTCAAGTTGTTCTTCCTGTATTGAGAATGGACTTATCCATGTAGTCACTCTTCCTTGAAGGTGGTAAATAATGAGACAGACTTCCTTTGTCTTTAATCTTTTCCTTCCCTCACTGGTATTCAATATAGGTCCTTAGGTGTCTGGACCCATAGGGAGTTCATATGGGACAATGGAGAGAGTCAGAAGACCAGAGCTCAAATGTCATCTCTATGCTTACTATCTATGTGACTTTGGGCAAGTCATTTTAACTGCCTTGTGCCTCAGATTCCTCATCTGTAAAATGAAGCGATTAAACCAGATAGTCTCCGAGGTCCCTTCCAGTTCTGGTCCTGCTCTTTTCCATTCTTCCTCATTAAACCTTCCCAAGATAGGATCTGGTATCCTCATTTATCCTAAATTAGAAGTGACTGACTTGTAATGGCCTACTGTAATGTAACTCTTATGGCCTACTAATCTTATGGAGAAAGAGAAGAACAGAGATATTCCTATTTGAACATGTGATCAAGGACCAATGACAAATGAACATATAAATCTTAGAATTTCAGACATTCACCCATTGGGTGGGGGTGTAATTTTGTGTTGTTGTTTTTAACAAGCGAGCCTTCCTCTTTTGACATTGCTTTCTCATAGGCTCCTGTCCTTGGATGAGACCTCCTTAATTTTAATCACTTTTCTGATTCCAACCTTTTTATTTTTATTTTTTTGATCTGTCTTTCCATCAATCTAGTTATGGCTCTTAGCAGAGGAATTAAGGTAGTAGTAGCTTTAGCCCTATTTGGATGGAAAGTTACATAAATCATTCTAACTATGCAAAAAATTGGAATGTGGTCTGGGAATTTCCAGCTTGCTAATTATTTACCAGCATTTATCAATCCAAAGAATGAGAATAAAGGTTAAGTGTTAGTGTAAAAAGGAAAAAAAGGGAGCCTTCTCAGTCCTTTTGAAATACCATGTTGGTGGTTAATATTCTGCCCATGAATAAGGCCATTGGAATACTTTTTTGGGGGGGCAGTTGGGGTTAAGTGACTTCCCCAAGGTCACACAGCTAGAATCAAGGTTTTGGTCTGAGACCGGATTTGAACTCAGGTTCTCCTGACTTCAGGGCCGGTGCTCTATGCACTGCGCCACCTAGCTGCCCTGGAATACATTTTTGAGATGGGCGATTTGGCTTAGGGATACAGTCCAGTGTCCCATTGCAAGAGAATTAACTACACACATAGGGTTCCATATTCATTATCCTCCCTACGACATTGGCTGAGGATAGGTTTTCTAATGCCTTCTTTTGATTATCAAAAAAATTTAATTCCCCAAATTGGAGACAGGAAGATCAGAATTTAAATCTAGCCTCACATACTTACTAGTTGTATGACCCTGGGCAAATCATTTAACCTAGGTCTGCTTCCATTTCTTTAACTTTAAAATGTAGATAATAAATAGCACCTACCTCCCAGGTTGTTGGGAGGATAAATGAGATAATTTTTGTAAAGTGCTTTGCACAACTTAAAGAACTATATAAGTGCTAGCTAGTATTGTTATCATTATTTGACATACTTTGAAATCTTGCCCTATTTATACATTTGTAGTCCCCAACCTTATTTTTTTCTGGTTTATATTGGAGTTTGCAGGTACTTTTGTAAAGAAATAAAAGCTCATTTATCTAGCAGGGACAGAAACATCCAAATAATTGAATGAGGCTGCTTAGTATAGGAAGGAATGCTGAACTTAGAGTTGGGGGATCTTCTTTCAGTTTTAGATTTTGCCACTTCCTATAGTTGTGAACTTAGACAAGACACTGAGTGGTTTTAATTTTCTTTTAATAACCAATTATTAAATCAGGATTGAGGTTTTTCCTTTCTATTTCCTCTTTCAGGGACCAGCCCTTGCAGGTCAGTCAGTCTCTGAAGGACACTGCTGATAGATGAGACTGCCCAAATCCTCCAGGTACATGCTCTTGATCTTGGGTAGTACCCCAACCAACTAGAAGACCTGACAAACAGAATCTAATCTAGGTGAATTCTTGCCCTTAGGAGGTAAGTCTATGCCCTTTGCAGGCCCTCCATTAGAATTTAGGGGGACTCAGCTTACAAAGGAGAAAACCAATCAGAGTGGTCTGGGTAGAGATGGATTTCTATGTTCAGATTGCTGGAGGCAGCTGAGTCTCATGACCAAGTCATGTTCTCAGCAAGAGGAACTGAAGACTTTTAGCCCACCTCTTCATTAAAATGTCTACCCCCCTCATTAATTGTTCACCAATCAGGGGTGATTTTCACCTGTTGGGGCACCTCCTCTTCCAAAAGTATATAAGCAGTCAGGAATCTCCATAGTTTTCACTTGGTTATGATGAGGTACTTGGGTGCTTGTGTCTGGGTGCTTATGCTTGTACTCGGACCCCAATTTCTCCGTAGTCTCAGAAACACTGTCTCTGACAATTTCTCCCCAGCCCAAGGACACTGTGCCTAGCAATTACTCATGAGTGGGCCCCAGCAAGACCCTTATCTCTCTCCCTGGTGCAGGTACACAAAGCTGGGTGAAAGAGTGCTGGGCTGCTCACTCCCCAGCCCTCAAACCATGTCTCTGGAAGCCTCCCAATTCCTTAGTAAGCTCCTGTCTTGTGAGAAAACTTTCCCTTGTTGCAGAGCATTCTCTAATCAGGACAGAGAGAGAGGGGTGTCTTGTCTGGCCCGAGGAGTTTTGTCCCTCGCTGTCCCAAGGACTCTTCCTCCTGCCAGATTCCCAAGATTCATGCCTCTGATATCTCCCTCCCTGTCTGGTATACTCCCTATACTTTCCCATCCATAGCTCCCAAAGACACCTGGACTTTCAGATTACCTAATCAGTATCCCTTGCATTCTGTTCCCCATCCCTTTTCCATACAAACCATAGCTCCATCATCAGTCTCTCGAAGGTTCCTTAGGAATCCTTGCCCACTGAAAAGTGTAACAATAAAGTTTTTGTCAACTTGACTTAAAGAATGCTCAAGTCTGTGAATTCATTCCAGACGACCCCATCCTGTACTCCAGTTTTTGAGGGGTCTCAACCTCTCAGACCATAACAGTTACCAAGGGAGACTACTGACCATCAATTAATTGATTATCAGCTAGCCTAATTAATAAATTGATTATTAATTACCCAGAAATTCTGTCTCTGGGGCTTTTTATTCATCACATCTAGCTTCTGAGAGACTTTTTTTAAACTTATTTGTAAAATGGGGATAAAAATTAAATAATTCATAATGTATATAAAGCACTTTGTAGATTGCAAAATGGTATACGAATGTCACTGTTTCTAGGTAACTAGAGCTTTACTTTTTTTAAATTAAGTTTTATTGTTCCCAATTATCAATAATTTCACATTTCATTTTTTTTCTCTCTTGAACCTCCCCATACCTCTACTGAAGGGAAAAAACCCCTTGTAACAAAAATCCCCAGAAGTAGGAAAATGAAAAGTTTTTTTAAAATAGGGGTAAAAATAGACAAAAGAAAAATCCTATTGGAAGAAGTAGATTAAAAAAATAGGAAGTACTGAAGAGGAAAGCAATAACTAACTTTTTTGTGGTACTTTATTTTACAGATGAGGAGATGGGTTCAAAGAAGTTAATAGGCTTGTACACTGTCACACATCTAAGTGTCACAGCTGGGATTTGAACCCTGCTTTCCTCACTAAAGTCTAGCACTCTTGTGCTCTACAATGTAGAGTCTGCAAACCATGCTTTCTCTCTCCCCTTCCCCACCCCTTCCTCACCACCCAAGCAAATTAAAGGTGGATAAATGACAAATTAAAGTATGCAAAAGAAATGTAAATAAAGGAAAGAGAAGGTAGGAGAGAATGGGAGACTTTGTATCCAAAGATATATATAAGGAAGATAAGGAAATAAGGAAATTCAGAAAATCATATTTCTCTGGGCATAAGTAACCAGTCAGTCACAGTGCTTCTGCACTTTTGAAGATCATGCTATCATCATCAGTTTGAATACCTCCCCTCCCCTCCCTATAATTACATATATATATATGTATATATACATATATACATATATATATATGTATATCCTCTCTAAGATTACTTGTGCACACATCTTATCATTCTACTAGATTAGAATCATATATTTAGAATTTAAGGCAACAGGAACCTTAGAGATCATGTTTATCCAAACCACTCATTGAAGGGGAAAAGGGTCCAGAGAGTCTGTGATTTGCCTTTGCTTTATTCATCTTTGCATCCCCCATATTAACTAGCACAATACCTTATATATCATATGTGTTCAGTAATTTTTTGAATGAATGAACAGGTCAATTAGAGGTGATTTCCATCTCATTATCCTCCCCTTGCTAATAACACCCCACATATGTGTAGTGCTTTAAGGTATGTAAAGCTCTTTATAAATATTCTCTCATTTGATTTATATGTAACTGGGGTTGCTTGGGCTAGTTTTTAATCCTTAATCAACAAATATGCATTATATACTTACTATGTGCTAAGCCCTGGGGATACAAGTACATTAAATAAAACAAGAATGTACATTCTAATGGGGAAGACAACAATTGCATATGAAAATATATATGATATTTGTGTGTGTATCTATGTATAAAACATAAACAGGTGCCTTAGAGATAACTCTACTTGCAACATCAAATTGTTAAATTTTCAGTGTGAACATCTACACCTCAGAAATCAACGATGTCTACAAATTAGGGTTTGATTTATTGTTTGGTTAATTGTCTACTCTAGACGTCAGGAGGTGTTTATGATGAAGATTAAACTTAAAAGACTGTGTGCATACCCTTCCTCCCAGAGGTATTAAACATTCACCAGCATGCCCTTGAGCATAAATTTAAAGTAAAATTATAAATATAAAGTAAATAAATACAAACATATGCAAAGTAATTAAACACAAGGGAGTTTGGAAGGTAGAGTACTAGCAGAAAGAGCAGATCAAGAAAGACTTCATGCAGAGTATGGTGTTTGAGCAGTGTCTTAAACAAAGAGAGGGTAAGGTAAGATAAGGCAAGGAAGAAGCAAAGGTAAGGAGAAGTGTATTCCAGACATGGAAGGGGAGGTGGCCAGTGGGAAATGGAATGTCACATATGATGAACAGATAAAAGGCTAGTTTGGCTGGACTGTAAAGTGTAGGAAAGGGCATAATGTCCAGTGGGGCTAAAGAGATAGGTTAGGGGCAGGCTGTGAAGCGCTTTTAAATGCTAAACAGAGGGTCTTATATCTACCCTTCAGGCAATAAGAAGCCACCGGAGTTGATTGAATAGGGAAGTTACATGGTCAGATACAAACTTAAGTTAAATTACCTTGGGAACAGTGTATAGGATAGAGTGGAATGATGGGAAATTTGGTGCAGGGAGACAATTAGGAGGCAGATGCAATAATCTAAGTGAGAGATGATGAGAGCCTGAACACAGGTGAACATAGTTTTGAGTGAAGGGGTCAGATGTGAGAAATTTTGTGAAAGTTGAAAGAGCAAAATTTGAAAATTAATTAAATAGATGGAGTGAGGGAGAATAATAAATCTGGAATAATGCCAAGATTCTAAACCTAAAAGACTACAAGAATTGTGATATCTTTGATAAAAATAGGGAAGTTTAGAAGAAAGGAAGCTTTGGGGGAGAAAGATGAGTTCAGTTTTGGACATGTTGAGCTTAAGATGTCTCTAGGACACCCGGTCTGAAAAATAAAACAATTGGTGATATGGAATTGGAGCTCAGGAGCAATTACTGTTAAATATATGAATCTGTTAGTTATCTGCATAGAGATGATACATGAATCCATGGGTGCTAATGAGGTGACCAAGACAAAGAGTATAGAAGGAAAAGAGAAGAATGCCTAAGACAAAACCTTGGGAGCACTCACAGTTAAGGGACTTGATAGGGATAATGAACCAGCAAAGGAGACTGAGGAGTGGTCAGACAGATTTTGATAGGAGGAAAAATCAGCAATGGAGTACTACTTTTGATGCAGTCATGATATAATATGGAATTTTATTCTCTCAATGCTATATTATCCTTTTATTTTAATCTCTTTTTAACACCAGTGTTTTTATTGCTTAGAGAACCTAAATTAAAATCTCACTTCTGACAATTACCTCTGTAATTTTGTATAAATCATTTAACCTCTCTGGACCTCAGTTGGTTTTTTTTTTTCCCATCTAAAAAAGGGAGAGATTGGACTACATGGCCTCTAAAGTCTCTTCTAGTTCTAAATTTATCATCCTATGAAGCATTTGCTGCATAGGGATCTAAGAATTTTCTTTTCTCCTACAAGAACCTATGGTCATGTTTCTTCTTATGAACTCCCATACCTTACACAAGAAACCCCACAATATTTTGATTACTAAAGTCTATAGATCCAAAACGCCTTCTACATGATAGACACCCCAGAAAGGTTTGTTCAGTCAATGAATGAACGAACCTTCCTCGGTTCACAATACTTTACCATTGTTGGCATTCTATAGTAATTTAATTAAACTAGTTATAGCTTAATAACTGCTGCTTTTAGGAAATTCTTTTGCAAATAACCCTCAATTTTACTTAGAAATATTAACACATAGAAATTTCAGTTTTCTTTTCACAAAATAAAATGATGTCTGATAGGAAATGCAGAATTATACTGCAAAATCCCTCAGGATTTAAGGGAAACTGTAACCTTGACATTTGGGTATTGTAAAAAAGTAAGGCATTAAGTTTCCTACCATCAAAGAGCAGAGTATTTAAAAAGTGCCAGAAGGTCAAAGGCTATATGTAGTACTTGAAGGTTTTGAGGAATTACACCCTTTTTCCCTAAGGTTTTACAGTTCCCTTGCATCTGTCATTTTGATGACATATAGACTGTTAAGGTAGAGACTGCCAAACTTATTTGGCCTCCTGTCCCCTTTTTTAAAAAAAAATTTACTCAGCGCCTCCCTGGAAACAGTTTTGTTTTTTGTTTTGAAATCTACATCACTTCAAAAAATATAATTTTTAAATAATATATCTTAAATTTAATAATTTATTATAAATTTGTGGGTTTTTTCCTGAATGAAATTTTGATGACACAATATTGTTATGTAACCAAATAGTATCTACTGTAAACAAGTCGTTACAGGCACATATTCCTGCCAATGCATGCTAGACTTCTGAATAATGTGCTACACCCTTGCCTGCCAACACTTGCTTGTTAAAGACCTGTCATCAGACTTGACGACTGATGGGTTATAACTTGCATTTTGTGTATTTATTTGGAAAATAACGTGATCACTGTAATTTTAACCCTGTTATACAACAGATGAAACATGTATGAACGGTTTGTCAAAATTTTCTTATCTTCTTTCCTTATGCTTCCACCATCGTCTTGTTTTTATTCAAAGTCCCGCAATTGCACCGGGCTACTACTGCCCTCCTAGACCGATCCAGCCACCCCAGGGGGGTGGTATCAACTATTTTGGGAACCTGTGTAAAGGGCAGCCCAGGCTATACTCTTTGCTAAATTCGCTGTTCTTTTGTGAGTAAATCCTCCATATCTAAACATGAGTCATAGGAGCTCTTCACCCGAGGGTGGCAACAGAAGTATCATTGGCTCTAGGAGAAACAAGTGCCACCTTCTTCCTCTCTCCCCCCCCCCCCCAAAGCTGAAGATCATAAGATTTAGGGTAGGAAGTGAGTTCTGGGTTCATCGCAGTCTAACCTCTAACGCAGTGAGAAAATAAGAGGAGAGAACTTGATGTTAAATTCTGCCCTGAGGTTCACTAGTAGTGTGACTGAGGGAAAAGCCCCTTAACCTTTCAGTGCCCCCAGGCCTCTAAAGAAGGACTTGTTGCAACTGAATTTTAACAAAAGGTTAAACTGAGGCAGATCTCCCCACAATATAGCATTTATTAGCAGAGGCCTTCTACCTCTCAGTAAATGGGTCAAGGGCTTGCCTCTGTTAATGCCAAAGACCCCAAGCAGATGGGCAGCTCTTTTTTTTTTAATGGTTTTGGGGAGTACAGAACAAAGAACAGAGTACATGAAATCATGGGATTAAGAGCAACATGATTGGTTACAGACCTGAGGCACAAGGAACAACACGAATGGTTGGAAGTTTGGTAATGGAGACTAGCAAATACCCACCCACCCCCTTCTCTCATGAGACTAAAAAAATGCTTATTTGAGTCCAGGTGTGAGCTAGCAGCCCAGACTTTTGGACAGCAAACCAGACAAGCTTAAAGGATAGCCTGGTAGATAAAGATACCAGACCCAAATTCTGATCACACACATTCCCCAAAGTCAGCAAAATTCCTTGAAGAGAGCTGGATTTTTAAACTTAACCCATTACAGGCCAACTGAACGTTGAACCAAGTTCAAAGGCAAAGAACCATGCCTTACCAAGTTACAAGACAAAATCAATTAAGTGTAAATAGAATCAATAAGAAATGATACAGGATCAATTTCAATATTCTCAGACAGTAGTTACCAAATGGCAATACCCTATACCAACAAAATCACTGATATGGACAAAAATAATAACATAAAATGTATTCATTTTAATCTATCGTGAGGTTTTATCACACTTTTCCCTCCTACTTCTTTGCACTTTAAAGTGCTATGTAAATGTCAGTTATCGAAATTATTTGAATTTCACTTCTGTCCCTTGACCAAGCAATTCACTTAACCTTTGTGAGTTATCAGTTTCCTCATCTGTAAAACAGTGAGGGCCTCTGGTACCTACTACGGTCCTGGGCTGTTGTGAGGTTCACGTGAGATATGTGCATTTGTCATATAAAGATCAGTCACAATTTCACATCTGAGAAAACTTAGGCCCATAGAGGTTAAACGACTTGCTCAACAGGTTATTAAGTATCAAGGTTGATTTGTGAACCATTTCCCATTCCAAATCCAGCTTTCTTTCTCGGATCCCCCCAGAAAAATGAACAGCTATGACACATAGAAGCAAAGGGGATTTGAGGTTTTGGTAAAAAGGGGCCTGCAGAGAGCCGGAGGTAATGTATGTAAAGTATAATGAAGCATTTTGCAAACGTTAAAGATCTACAAGGAAGTCAGCTATTATCATTCTCAATGGAGAGGTGGAGAGGTAGGAGTGAGCAAACCCTTGCTCAACTCACCTTCACTTGCTCGTAGTAGCTGCCGGTGCCCAGCGTCGCAATGCCCTCGAAGGCCGGGTCGCAGAGGGGCAGCCGCCGCTGCAGGTGGTCGATGACCTTGTTCACCAACCCGCAGGCTTGGGATGTCTCCTGACGCCGCAGCTTTAGTTTCTCCACTACACGTTGTGGCCTCCAGCCCAGGGAGTTCAGGCGGAGGACTCCCTTCTCCCGGTCCACAGGATCCCCCTTTTCCTTGGGTAAGATTCCTGGCTCGTTGGATACGGGCATAAGGTCTCCAGGGGGGCGATCCTCCTTGAGGACCGGTTTCCCGTCCCACTGAGTATGTCCGTCCCCTGGGTGGGGAAGCCTTTTCTTAGTGGCCTGAGACCCCGGGGCTCTGACAGGGATGACAGGGGGTTGCTTCTCCCGTAGAGACTTCGACCCACTGGAGTGGGAGCCCTTCTCTGGCGCGGCGTCCCAAGGTCGGGGGCAGCCTGAGAGGGGCGGCGGGGAGCCCGGGTTCGTGCTGCCTGCGTCTCGCCGGAACCTCGGATAGAACACTTGCGCCGGGCTCCGGGAGCTCTTGTCACTGTGCCCTCCATCCCGACCACCCGAGCTCTCCCGAGTCTCCGGCCTTCGAGTCTCTAAGAGAAAAGGCTTTCCAGGAAGAGGCGAGAGGGAGGGTGGAGAGTGCGGGGTTAGGACTGACTGGAGCGAGGGCGGGTGAGTGTGGGAGGGGGGGTTGGGGGGAGATTCTAAGGAAATGAAACTTACGAAACTGGCGGGAAGTCTGAGGCCCAAGAACTTAGATTGAAGGAAAACCCCCAGGTGTCTCAAAGTTCCCTCTTTGAGCAATTAACTGGGATGGGGTAAAATAGTTAAGTTTATTGACTTGCGCAGTAAACTTTATAACTTTTCACAGCTAAAAAAACTTTTTAGTAAGCAGTATGTCCTTAGGCTGCAATCACTTGCTTTGTACAATTTGGCTTTGGATTGGCAATCATTCTTTATCATGGAATTACACTTTTATCACAATATACATGTAAGCATGCCTTTGACAGAGAGTTCATTTTTCCAAGTCTATTCTTGATTATAGCATATAGACTTTCTCTTTTAAAATGCATTTTATTGTTGTCTTTTTGTTTTTACATCTCCCAGATTTCCCCCTATACCCTTCTCTCCTCCCCTTCTCAGAGAGTTATTCCTTATAATGGATTTTAAAAGAAAAGAAAAAAATCTTCAAAACTGATCAATATATTGAAAAAAAATTGAGGTTATATACAATGTTCCACACATCCTTCCCCCAACCCCTACCTCTGTAAAAGATTGAAGAGAGGCATTGTCTTCTTATCTCATCCTTTATAATGGAAAGAAGAACCTCCCTCACATTCCAGGAGGTCCACCTGTAGCAAGGGCTGTCCTTGTGTGTGGCTTTAAGGGAGGCAAAATAGACAACTCTAGCCTCTTCTCCCCCTCATTTTTCTCCAAGAGAGACTTTCATTACTGCCGGAAGGGAAACAGGAGATTGGCAGAGGCATTCCCCATATCTTGGGACTAAAACTTGATTACACTAATATCTGTTAAAAACAAAATAAAACAAAAAGCGAAAATAAAAATGAGTAAGCAAAGGAGAAAACCCAACTGATGGAATCCTAGCCACTGCCCCTAGCTAGCTTTTGCCCCAGGACCCAATATCCCACCTTCTTTATATGCCTCGCTGCCTCACTAGAACAGCAGGTGTGCCCAAGAGGAATTTAGGGTATTGGGTCTTTGGGCAGTGGCTAGGATTCTATCACAACCATAGATAGCTACCATGGGGATATAGAAGATTTGGGTTCATACTCAGAGGAAGATAATGGAGCTAAAAAAAAAAAGCCACTCCATTTTCAATGAGAAATATCAAATGGTTCTAAGCACAAAAAGAATTCTTGGAAGAACTTTAAAAAGACTTTAATAATCAAATAATAGAGGCCGAGGGAAAATTAGGAAAAAAAATAAGAGCAATCAACCAACTTAAAATAGAGAATCAACAGCTTAAGGAAGAAAATAATTCCTTGAAAACTAGAATCAGGCAAAGAGAAGCTAATGACGTCCTAAGACACCAAGAAATAATAAAACAAAATCAAAAGAATTGAAAAAAAAATAGAAGAGAATGTGAAACATCTTATCAGAAAAACAACTGATCTGGAGAACAGGTGGAGGAGAAATAATATAAGAATAGTCAGACTACCTAAAAATTACAACAAAAAAGGATCTTGATACAATACTACAAGAAACTATCAAAGAAAATCGCCCTGACATTCTAGAACAAGAAGGCAAAGTAGAAATAGAAAAAAATCCATTGATAACCATCTGAAAAGATCCCAGAGGAAAACTTACAGGAATATCATAGCCAAGTTTTAAAGCTCCCAGTTAAGGAGAAAATATTGGAAGAAACAAGGAAAGAAAATTTAATTATCATGGAACTACAATAAGGATTACATAAGATCTAGCAGCTACTCCACTGAAAGGCCACAGGTCTTGGAATGCTATATTCCATAGAGCAAAAGAGCTGGGTAACTTACCCAGCAAAGTTAAGTAATAATCCTGAATGAAAAAGAATGGACATTTAATAAGCTGGAAGACTTCCAGGTATTTGTGACAAAAACAGCAGAACTTAAGGAAAAATTCAACAAATAACATCCAGGAGAAATATAAGAAAACATCAAGGACCAATTATAAAGGACTCAATAAAGGTCAAATTGTTTACTTCTAACATGTGAAAATATTATCAGTACTCTTATGAATGTCCTCATTATTTGGATAGTTTAAAAGAAAGGTTTGGGCTGAGCTACACATGATGGGGTGATTCTAAAAAAACCATAGGGAGAGATAAAAAAGAGTAATTATCTCATGCAAATGAGGCATAATAGGGAAAATAGATACAGAAGAAGCTAGTAGGGGGGAGGGAAGGTAGTGCTGGATTACTCTCTCTGGGAATGGGTCAAAGAAAGGGTATAAAAGTCTTCTAAATTTAGAAAGAAGTAAGAGGGCAAGGAGATGGGGCAGGGGAGAGGTTAAGAGAAGGACTCTTGGAGGGGTGGTAGGTTAAGGAATAGGAGGACAAGGTATTGAGTAGAAGTAAAGCAGAGGAGTTTGGAGGGATAGGAATAGGGTGAGAAGGATAGTGAGGAAAAATAGGGAGGAGGAAAATACGCAACTAATTATAGCTCAGAATATGAATGGAACAAATTTACCCGTAAAATTGAAGTTGATAGCAGATTAAAAATTTGAATTCAACCAGAAATGCTATAAAAAATGAGAGATACACACAAAAACAAAATAAAGGTCAGGAGTACAATTTGTTATGTAAATAAAGTAGGGATAATAATCATAATCTCAGACAAAATTAAAGCTAGAATAGATTTCATCAAAATCTGTCTTACCCTACAGGAAAGTGGGGGAGAAGGGGATAAGACAGTGAAAGGGGTGATAGAAGGGAGGACAGATTAGGGTAATGGGTAGGTAATCAGAAGCAAACACTTTTGAGGAGGGACAGGGCCAAATAGGGGGAAAGGAGGGAGATAGGATGGAGGGAAATATAGTTAGTCTTTCACAACATGACTATTATGGAAGTGTTTTGTATGACTACACATGTATAACAAAATTGCTTGCCTTCTCACTAAAGGTGAGTGGGGAGGGAGGAAGGGAGAGAATTTGGAACTCAAAGTTTTAAAGACCAATGTTTAAAAATTGTTTTTACATGTTGTTCGGAAATAAGATACATAGGCAATGAGGTATAGAAATTTATCTTACTCTACAGGAAAATAGGAGGGGAAGGGGATAAGAGAAGGGAGAGTAATAGAAAGGAGGGCAGATTGGGGGAAGGAGTAATCAGAATGCATGTCATCATGGAGTACAGGAGGGGAGACATGGGGAGAAAATTTGGAACTCAAAATCTGTGGAAGTGAATGGTGAAAACTAAAAATAAATAAATTGGGGGAAGGGGGGAAAAGAAATGATAAGCAGATGATTTCAGAAAAACCTGGAAAGACTTACATGAACTGATGCTGAGTGAAGTGAACAGAACCAGAACACTGTACCCAGTAACAGTCACAATGATCAACTATGATTGACTTAGCTCTTCTCAGCAATACAATGAATGATCCAAGACATTTCCAAAAGACTCATGATGGAAAATGCTATTCACATCCAGAGAAAGAACTGATGGAGTCTGAATGTAGATCAAAGCATACTTTTTCACTTTTTTGTTATTTTGTTATTTTCTTTTTGTTCTATTTCTTCTTTCACAACATGATTAATATAGAAATAATGTTTTACATTATTGCACATGTATAACCTATATCAGATTGTTTTCCAGCTTGGGGAGGGGAGAGAGAAGGAGAGGGGGGAAGGTGAAAAATTTGGAACTCAAAATCTTTCAAAATCAGAATGTTGAAAATTGTCTTTACGTATAATTTGAAAAAATTAAATACTATTAAATAAAAAATAGATTTAATTAAAGGAGGAAAATAGGGAAACTACAAACGTGTCAGCAATATTATTCAATATTGTTTTAGACCATTTAAAGTAACTAGATAGTATAAAATACTTGAGAGTATACATGCCAAAAGAGACACAGTAACTATATAAACATGAACATAAAACACTTTTTTTATACAGATAAACTCAAATCTAAACAACTGAAGTAATATTTATTGTTCATGCATAGGTAAAGCCATTATAATTTTAAAATGACATTTTTACTTAACTAATCTATTTATTCAATACCATCCCAGTTAAATTACCAAAAAATTATCTGAATTAGGAAAAAATATAACAAAATTCATCTGCAAGAACTGAAGATCAGGAACATCAAAGAAACCAGGGGAAAAAAGATGTAAAGGAAGCAGATTCAGCAGTTATCAGACCTTAAACTATAAGGTGAAAGCATTGTTGAATTGTAAAATGGATAATTTTGACTATTTTAAATTAAAATTTTCTTGTACAAATAAACCCTATATAGCCAAGAATAGAAGGAATGCAGAAAATTGGGGGGGAGAACTTTCATAGAAAATCTCTCAGGATGTGATTGGATTGGAATATTGCTGAGGTACAGAAAATGATAAGCCGGTTGATTTAGAAAAACATGGAAAGACTTGGACTTAGGAAGGAAGATGCTATCCACCTTCAGAGAAACAGATGACAAGTAGAACTAAGCATAGTATGGTCTTACATATATATATGTATATTTATAGGTATCTATATATATCTATATTCATCCACACTCAATTGTCGCGTTCTTTAGGGTGGGGAGGGGAGTGAAGGAAGAGGTAAAAATAAGTTAAAAGTGCACAGCAGAGAACAAAAGAAAACCTACAAGGGCAGCTTTGAAAACAACGTGTAGTATTTATCATATAGGTTTTCTTGAAATGGAAATTTATTGTTTTACATTGAATCCTCTCATGTTCTACTGTGTACATGGCAATGTTTTTTTTTCTTTTCTCATTCTGTATTTAAGTTTAAAATAAATTTCAAAAATTAGCAAAAAAAAATGTGCTAGACCCCTCCTCAGAATAAAACAAAATAAAACACATGGCATTACAAAAAACCATTATTAAAATATTTATCAAAATATTTGTTTTTCATTGTCCCCATTTAAGATGCCTTGCATTATATGAATGTACCACAGTTTGTTTAGCTATTCCTCAATTGATGGGCATCTACTTTGTTTCCAGTTCTTTGGTATTACAAAAAGTATTGCTACACATATTTTGGCATGTATGATATCTTCTGTAAGATTCATCTTTTTTGTATTGTTTGATTGTGAAACATGGAACACTGAAGACCCTGAAGAATTAAAAAGTGAGTATCATTCAGAAGGCAATGGAGAAATAGGCTGCAACATTTGTCAAATAAGTATAACAGGAATTGACACATTACATGGGCAGGGGTGGGGAACTGAGGCCTTGAGGCCACACATGGCCCTCTAGGTCCTCAGGTTCGGATCTTTGACTGAATCCAAACTTCAGAGAACAAATCCCCTTAATAAAAGGATTTGTCCTGTAAAACTTGGACTCAGTCAAAAGGCTGCACCTGAGGACCTAGAGGGCCACACATAGCCTCAAGGCCACAAGTTCCCCACCCCTGGCATAGTGCTTTAGATCTCCACCTGGGAGAGTTAGGGAGGCTCTTTTCAGGACAGTTGTGATGACATGTAATAGAAATGCCTCAAAGATACCTTAGAGTATCCACAGACATTCTGTAACTAGCTCTAGTCAGTTCTGTGAAGAGGAAGCTCTTTGAGTGGCTATGGAGGCACTGAAAAAGAACTGGCAACCAGATCCTTGGCCATCCAGTATTGTACATCTAATCTGTGGCCAGATCTTGTTGTTTCTTCCTCCACGACATCTCTCCCGTACATCCACTTCTCTCCACTGACACACCTGCCACCCTTGTATAGGCCCTCTTTTCCTTATTCCGGTACTATTACGAGAGCCTCATAATTGGCCTTCCTGTCTCAAGTGTCTCCCCACTCCAATCCATCTTCTATGCAGCTGCCAAAGTGATCCTTCTAATGAGCAGGTCTGACAATGTCACCCTCCTATTCAGTAAACTATAGTGGTTTCTTGTTACCTCCAGGATCCAGCCATTCTAGAAATTTGGAACTAAGCCCCTAAAATCATACCTTTTGACTCAATAATCCCCCTACTATGCCTATACAATAAAGAGATCAAAGAAAGAAGAAAAAGACCCATATGTTAATATAAATATATGTATATATAAATATTTATAGCAGCACTTTTTTGTAGTAGCAAAAGTATGGAAACTAAGGTGGTCACTTCCCATTGAGGAATGGTTAAGCAATAATATAATTATTATAATATTATTATTATACCATAAGAAACAATAAAATGGACAATTTCAGAGGAAACTCAGATGGCCTTTATGAAATGATACAAAATGAAGCAAACAGAAATAGAACAGTTTATACAACAACAACAAAATTATAAAGAAAACCAACTTTGAAAGACTTTAGACTCTGATCAATGCAATGATAAAACATGACTCTAGGGGACTTAAGATGAAGCACTTGACACCACCTTCTGCCAGAGAAGTGGTGGACTTATATGAGACATCCGTTTTTGGACATGATAAGTGTGGAAATTTGTTTAGCTGGGCTATACTTACTTGTTATGATGTTTTTTTTAAAGCAGGACTCCAAACTTTATCACCAAGATTTGACCTCCTTCCTACCATGCTCCACAATGAACACAGGTAGCAGGTGGCAAAGAAACCCATTTATCCATACCAATAGAAAAACAGAAATTGTAAAAAGTATACATAGGAGGCCCTATACCAGACAATAGAGCGAAGGGGTTCTCTCATTGGGAGTGAGGTAACTCAGCTCTACTGAGAGAGAATCCTTGATCTCACCCAAGGGGAAGTTCCCCAAAGTCTTTAGTATAGCAAGCTGGAGATAGGAACATGATAGAGATCACAAGGTCCTCTCACATTGACTTTTTCCCGAAATGTTTTCCTTCAGCAAATAGGGTTTGGCATCATCCATTTCTCTTAAAGCTAGAAGCCAGAAAGGCCCAAAGTGACTCCAGAACCCAAAGAAACTGAAGAGATTCAAAGGGATTGAAGAACCTCTCTTCTCTCCAACTCTCTACAATTCCACCTCATTGTGCAGGAAATTGATCTCTACCAATGAGAAGAGAGTCTCATACTAATGAATTTTGAGCCTTGGGTTACAAGTGTATTGAGAAGAGGATGATCAACAGAGTCAAAGTGTACACAGAGGTCATAAAGGATTGAGAAAAGCAACTGAGATTCAGCAATTAATTGATCATTTGGTTACTTTGGAGATGATAGTTTCTATTGAGTGATAGGGTTGGAAGCCAGACTGCCAAGACAATGGTATAAAAGACAGTGAGAGGAGAGGAAGTGGAGGCACTAATCGTAGATGGTTTTTCTACAGGAGTTTAGCCATGAAAAGAGATCTAGCATGATAGTTAGCAGGGAGTGATGGATCAAGTGAAGGTATTTTAAGGATCTGGGAGATGTGGGTATTTTTGTAGGCAGCAGGAAAGCAGCCTATAAACAGGGAGAGAGAGAAGATGAGTGAAATAGCGGCAAGGACAGAGGGGTCAATCTGCTGGAGAAGACAAGATGGAATGATATCACCAATGCAAGGAGATGGGCCACCTCTTTGTGTAAAACACAGTAAAGAAGATAGTGGGAGAAGGCATCTATATGATGTGAGAAGAGGAAGAGAAGGTAAGGAATGGAAAGCCATAATATATTTAAGGAGAAAGAAAAAAGTCTGGAAAAGCTGATTGATTAGGGAGCTATAAAAGAATTGCCTTGATGAAATTAAGGCACAATTGGGACATGTAATTTATGGATTACATAATTTGAAGTGCACCAGGTCTACACAGTTTAGTGAATGTCCTCAGCTTTGTTCTGCAACACAGAACAGGAGTGAAGGCAGCAGATTGGTGGTAGTAATCCAAGGTTGAGGTTTGGTAGGCGTATTTGGTGATAGGAGGAGAGTAAGCAGCTCCTATGTAGAAGATAGTGTAGAGCTGAACCAGTTCACCAGGGGGTCAAAATGGGGAAGAGAGAGAAGCATAAGGTGGCAGATCTACTCTGCCCTGATTATGCCAATTGTAGGGTGGCAAACCCTCTGAGAGAATATTGAAGAAAGAGGGACCAATGCCAGCTTGGTAGTAAATAGGTTTTATTAGGGTTAATTGGGGGAGTTTACTCACAAGACAAACCTTGGGCAGCAAGAGGACAGAATGGTGAATTCCCACAGCATCTTTAGGCCAAGTCAGATATTATATAAAAACATAACAAAGAAGGCATAATGCTAGGGATGGCCTAGGTCATGTGCAAGTTTTCCCATGGGACACTTAGAGCTTCTTTTGCTGTTTACATAAATTCAAGGTAGTTTGTATTAATTGTGGAGTCACAGGTCACCTTCTCACACTCTGACTCCTCCTACTCCCTGGACAGGAAGTGAAACCAGGGCAGCGGTAGTGGCCTGAGAAAGAACTAAGGGGTGGGGACAGCTAGATGGCAGTTAGGTGGCACAGTGGGTAAAGCACCAGCCCTGAAGTCAGGAGTACCTGAGTTCAAATTCGGTCTCAGACCAAACACTTGACACTTACCAGCTGTGTGACCCTGGGCAAGTCACTTAACCCCAACTGCCTTAAAAAAGGAAAAAAAAAGAAGGACTAAGGGGTGGAAGGAGTGTTGGTCACCATGTGGATAAAGAACAGGATCATGAGACATAAGAGCAGAAGGTAAGATGGAATGATAAAATACTGTGATCAGATAAAAGAATTTAAGAGTTCATGAGCATGGAAAGAGAACATTTGTGAGTGATGGCATGATCAAGGAAATGACCATCTCTTCATGTAGTTGAGGTGAAGCAGAATAGGTGATAGAAGCTAAGTCATTTGAGGAGCTAGGAAGTAAAGGTGTTAGAAGGAATATCAATATTAAGTCAAAGTCCCCTAGGATGATAGTAGGAGTTGGGAAGGAAAGACTAAACCAGGAGCTGAACTCATAGAGGAAGGAAGAAGAATATCCTGAGGGTCAGTAGATAATAGCTACCAGAATCTTATAAATATGGATTGAATATGATAAATATGGATTGAATAGGAGGGATTAGTAGGTAATAGATAGTAGAGAGAAAGTCAAAAAGTAGTAGCAAAGAGTAGCAAGGAGTATTCACTCCTTCATCACAATAAATAAGTGAATAAAAGTGCAACCAGTATTTAAAAGAATGGCCAGAGACGCAATGTCATCAGAGGGGAATGGGTATCAGTGAATGCAAGATGGAAAGAGTGAGAAAGGAAAAGGAATAAGATGAAAGCAAGTTTGCTAACTATAGAGCAGGCATTCCAGAGAGCCCAGTTGGAAGATCTAGAATGGGTCATGGGGAGGGAAGATTGAGAAGGAAAGGGCAGTGGGGGCTAATGCCAGCCTGGGTTTAGAATTTCTGAGATGGGGTAAGAATATGCTAATCATAGAAGAATGAGTTCAGACAGTTTATTAGTCACTGGAAACAAGTCCATGAGGGAGAAAAGTCATTGGATTATTGGGGGCTTCCCTTTGTCCAAATTTGTGGAAGGTGGTAATGTTGAGTTCTGTGAGTCCCAAGAAGCCCAACTCACAACAGGCAGGACCTGACAAAGGACCAGTAGGAGTCCAAATAGAAGGCAGGAGCTGGCAATCTGAAGTGGTTCTGGTCTGGGATCAGCCTCTATCTACAGCACTGGAGAAGCTGGGACAAGACATAAGCCAGACACCTGAAGCCTGATTCCCTAAGTGGCTGACACAGGGCACAGTGAGGAAACCACAGGCAGTCAGTATGAATGGAGCTGACACAGGGGAAGGCAAAAGGCATAGGTGAGCAGGTTGAATCCTGGGAAATCCCAGAAGCAAAGACAGAGGCCCAGGCTGCAGGCCTCTTTTTCCTTTTTTAAAATTTTGCAAATTCCACTTTTATTTGGATTTAAAATCTTCAGATGAACAAAACTCATAGTACATAGATATTAGAAGAGTGATTACCACTTTAAACCCTTTCAATATAGCAGTAAGGATTAACCAACCATGACTTAACCATGTCTGAAAAGGTTTAAGCTGAAAAGTCATGAATATCAATTTTGAGATTTTATAGCTTTTTTGTTCTCTTGAAGGGGAGTGTGTGTGTGTGTGTGTGTGTGTGTTGTGTGTGTGTGTGTGTGAGAGAGAGAGAGAGAGAGAGAGACTGAAAATATGGAGACTATTTTAGTCTATGTTCTTACTTCTAAAATAAACCCAATTTTAGTCTACACATACTTGTACTTTAAAAATATTACAATGTTATTTAGACCAACATATTTTCTTTTTAAAAATTTTATTAATTTATTTTGATTTATCAGCAATCACTTCCATATGCTTTTGAGTTGAGAATTTTTCTCCCCCTTCCTCCCCTCCCATCCTCCCCAAGACGGTGCACAATCTGATACAGGCTTTACATTTACATACCCATTAAACATAAGACCAACATATTTTCAACATCCATACAAAACAGTTTCTAAAAGCCACAGGAAAAAATGTTAGTTATGAAATTCTAATCTACAGACTTCAAATCCTGTCTCCTAAATTTTTAGTGACATTCTCCACAGAAACACATAATTCTAAAATAAATTTACAGTTACAAAAAAACAAAAAATGAAAAACCTTTGAATAGGGCCTATTGAGTAAGTTTCTACTTCCCAGAAACCCCAATTTTGCAAAGTTTGACCTTCAAGTGAAACTTGAACTGAAGCCTGGGGAACTGAAACTGAATGGATCCCAGTAAATATTCCCAGTAGAATATAAGCTCTTTGAGGGCAGGGGCAGTCTCATTTTTCTCTTTGTACCCCTGGATACTAGCAGAGTACATGGTAGCTAGTGGATATTTATTAATTGACATTAATTGCCATTGACAGACAGGATTGCTGCTGTTGTTTTTCCTTTGTTCTGGAAGAGGACCATGACATCAGGGAAGTGATGCCACTGCATGCAAGTGAATTGAATTTCAATGAGGGAGGCCTGTGCAAAGCTGTGGACACTAACTATGGCAAAAGACAGAAGAGTAGACTGGGCAAAATGCAATAAAAGGCAGCCTGTAAAGGAAAGGGAGGATGTTTTAACATCTCTTAGGAGGGATTTAGATATTTAGATATATAATTACACACACACACAAACTAACGATAATACAGAGCCCACCAGGAGCCAGGGGCTGTGGAAAAGGCAAACACTGTGCTATTCATGTAGACCAAGGTAGGGTTAGGGGGAGGAGGGAGGAGGTGTTTTAAATTTTTTGTGTCCTGGACTCTTTTGACAACCTGCTGCATCCTTTTTCAGAATATAGGGGATTCTTTTTTTTTTTTTTGGTTTCATTTTTTAATTCATAATTGAAGGAAACCCTACATTTCAGTTCTAGGTTGTTAAAAAAAAGTCTTTTTTTCTTATATACAACTTTTTCTAATTGCTGATGTCATGTCAAAACCCCATAGCTTTGACCAAGAGTGGGGAACCTCGAGGTTCACAGGTTCCCCACCTCCAGCCTGGACCCTGACTTTAAGATCTGGGAAGGAGGAGAAGAAATTATGTGGAAATTAGCCCAGGGGCACGTGGTCATGGCTGCTTCCCCTTCTCTCCCGCCCCACAGGGTACAGAGCCATTGGCGGCGTAATGGGGCGGGTTTGAGGCGCTCGACATCCACGCGTGCTGCGTCATGACGTCAAAAAAGATGGCGGCCTCCTGCAGCTTTCAGCTACTACCCAGTCGCCGCTAACTTTGACCACCGGTGGTGCCCTAGTCACAGTTCCCAGTAGTGGCGGCCTCTGCCTGGCTCTCATCATGCTCCCGTTCGGGCGCTGGGGTCGCCGGGTAGCGGCTTGCCTCAGCAAACAGCCCCTGCCGCTGTCCCGCTCCTGCGGAGGCCGCGCGGTGCCGCACTACGACGTGGTGGTCATTGGCGGGGGGCATGCGGGGACGGAGGCGGCGGCGGCCTCGGCTCGCTGTGGCTCCCGGACTCTGCTGCTCACGCACCGCGTGGACACTGTCGGTGAGAGCAGCCGCCGCTGGATCGGGGCCGGGGCTGGGAAGGAAGGGTCCCCGTTCCCTCTCCCTCTCCCCTCCCCCCGTCCCCCGGCCTTTCGTTGCTTCCCAGAGGGTGCGAGGGAGGGGCCTCAAACTGGGGGGGAAAGGGCCGCAAAAAGTTAGGTCACTTGCCGAAGTAGTCTTCTTGCAGAATGAATGCCGTCCTTTTTGCATCCTGAAGGAAATGGAAGGGAATCACTTTCTGTTTAATCCAAATTTCTTAACCTGGGACTCAGTTTCCTCGTGTGTAAAATGAAAGGGTTTCGTGAGATGACCTTTCCAGCCTTTAAATTGGGGGTTCTTTACCATTTTTTGTGCCTGGACCCCATTAGCAGTCCGATAAAGTATGGACCTCTTCTCAGAATGTTTTTAAACACATAAAATAATTCTGCAAAATGACAAAGGAAATCTATTATATTAGAATTTTTTTTTTTGCAAACAAGTTCAAACATCCCGAGTTAAGAACCCTTGTCAGTGGCCCTCAGTCTTTCCTAAGGTGCCCCCCCCCCGGAAGTTCCACTTGCCCTCCAGAGCAGGAAGGGTTTTTTTTATTATTAATTTATTTTGATTTATCAACAATCATTTCCATATGCTTTTGAGTTTAAAATTTTTCTCCCCCTCCCTCCTGACCACCCTGCCCAAGACAGCGCACAATCTGATATAGGCTAAAACATACATTCCTATTAAACATATTTTCACATTAGTGATGTGTAAGTAATTAGAACCAATAGGAGGAACCACCAGAAAGAGGAAACAAAACTCAACAGAAGAGAAAAAAAAAAGCAAATAGTATGCTTCAATCTGCATTCAAATTCCATAGTTCTTTCTTTGGATGTGGATAGCATTTTCCATCACAAGGCCTTTGGAGATGTCTTAGATCCTTGTATTGCTGGGAAGGGTTAAGTTTATCAATATTAGTCATTGCACAACGTGGCTGTTATTGTACACAATGTTCTCCTGGTTCTGCTCACTTGACTCAGCATCAGACCATACAAGTCTTTCCAGGTTTTTCTGAAATCAGCCTGTTTATTATTTCTTATAGCACAATAGTATTCCATTACATTCATATACCACAACTTGTTCAGCCATTCCCCAATTGATGGGCATCCTCTCAATTTCCAATTCTTTGCCACCACAAAAAGAGCCAGATCAAGAAGTTTTGATCTCTCTAGTAACTGAAAGCACTTTAGATCTCTCTTCTGCACCTATCCTAATAGTTCTTATTATTATAGTTGTCATTTCTTTTATAGTTACTTGTGCCTTAACCCCACCCCTGCTAGATTATAAAATCCTTGAGTTACAGAACTTTGTATTATATCATTTTGTATCCCCACTGCTTAGCATAATTCCTTGCATATGGTTGTCTTTAATAAACATTTGCTAAATTGAATTTTGTGAAATATTTCTAGAGGTTTAAAGCTGTAATTTCCACATTTTATGCTCAATCTTTATGTGGTAGTCAGCATATAACTGAATTAGAATAGGAGTGTAACTTGCAAAGAGGCTTGGATGTCCAAAGAAAAAGTGGCCCAAGTGAAGAAAAACTGTGTGAATCTCCATGAAATTTGTGAGAGTATCCAAGAATCAGCTGCGCTGTAACAACTAGTTAGGACTGAAAATTCAATTCAAGATCTTGGGCCAGTTTCTTTAATCAAGAGGATGAATCACAAAAATCTAGAGATAGCAGACTTCATATTGAATCATTAGTCTGATGTGGCTGCCAGAAAAGCTAATGGTATCTTGGACAGCTTAAAAAGAGACATGGCTTATAAGAATAGAGAACTGATTGTCCTTCTATAGTCTGCCGTGCTGTAACTACATTTGAAGTGATATATTCACTTCACTAATAATCTGGGAAAGGTCCAGAGGAAGACAGAAGCTTCTTGATTGTATGTTGTATGAGACTCAGTTGAAAAAACTAGAATCATTAAGCCTCTAGAAGATAACATTGGAAGGAGAGAGAGAGAAATGGGAAAGGGGACACCATAACAGTGTTCATGGATTTGAAAACTGTCATTTGGAAGAGGGGATAGATTTGTTTTGTTTGACCCAAGTAGAACCATGAGCAGTGAGTAGACATTGCAAAGAGGCATTTTTAGGCTTCTGTGAAAGGAAAAAAATGCCTAACAATTAAAGTTATCCAAAAGTTAAATGAGCTGCCATGCTAGGTGATGTGTGCCTCATTGGAGATCTTCAAGCAGAGGCTAAAAAGGAATGGTTGTTAGGTATCTTAGAGTAGGGATTCTTTTTTCTTTTCTTTTTTTCTTTATTTTTTTGCTAGGCAGTCAGGGTTAGGTGACTTGCCTAAGGTCACACAGCTTCTTTTTTCCATATGGGTTAAATTGAATTGAAGTTAGCATGTATTAATTGATGGATCTTTAAAAAGAATTAATTGGACTTCCCCTCCTTGCTCTTCTCAGGTTTGTTTTTTAATGTATCCATTCCCTTCACTACCCACTTCCCCCTGGTTTGCCCACTGTTACTGTATGTAGTAGCTATTTAATACCCAGGCATTGCCACCAGCAACCAGAGAGACCTGAATTAGAAGTTGGCTCAGAGTTTTCATTGAGAAACTCATTGTAGCAAATGTCATACAGGTCTTCTGGTTGGACCAGTATGGTCTAGCTGTATTGAAGTATGAGAAACAGAGAAATAAGAGGCTGGAGGACAAAGGGACACAAGGAGGTTCATTGTCAAACAGGCCAGATCCCAAGCAGTTGGTGTAGTTCATTTGAGCCACCTCAAAATCTTGGATGGAACACCATTTGAATATTTTACAGCAGAATGTCTTTCTCGTGTTTGCACTAATTGTTTTGTGAATTATCAGTGCAGTTATTTCTTTCGTCCTTCTTTTGATCTCAGGTATACCTTGATTGCATTAGATTAGTTTGAAAAGTTGTATAAATAACTTGAGTTGTTAACAATATAATTATATATGTATTTGGGTTGTAATACAGTAGAAAGAACTTTGGGCCTGGATTCAAATCCCACTTCTGAAAATTTTAACACTTGTATTACCTGAGGCAAGTCACATGATCTCCCTGGCCCTCAGTTTCCTTATCTGTAAAGTGGAGGGAGTTGAATTAGATGGCCTTTTTTAGTTCCTTTCAGTTCTAGATCTGTCGGTTTTGATAATCACTAGAATCTTAAGAGTTGTTAAGGAGTCTCTTTTTTTTGGTTTTGTTTTGTTTTTAGGCATTTGGGGTTAAGTGACTTGCCCAGGGTCACACAGCTAGTACGTGTCAAGTGTTTGGTCTGAGGCTGGATTTGAACTCAGGTCCTCTTGACTTCAGGGCAGGTGCTCTATCCACTGTGGCATCTAGCTGCCCCTAGGAGTCATTATTAATTACCACTGTGGAAAGTTAGTCTAAATATGTTAATTTATTTTGCTTTACAACTTATTACAAGAGAGAGTTGGATGAGGGAGTTGGAGAGGAAATGTGGCAATTGACATTAATGTAAAAAAAAAAGAGAGAAGGAACATCATAAACAAAAGCCACAAGAAAAGAAAGTTTGACTAAATAAAAGACATAATACTTATTTAGTTTTTAGTACGTCGTTGACCTGGCTTTCATTTGCGTCTCATGGTGATGATTACAAAGGTAATCTGGTTTTTTTATTTTATTTTGGTATGTTCTTTTCTCAGGTCAGATGTCATGCAATCCTTCCTTTGGAGGCATTGGGAAGGGGCATTTAATGAGGGAAGTGGATGCCCTGGATGGTCTGTGTTCTCGCATCTGTGATCAGTCTGGTGTACATTATAAAGTACTGAACAGGCATAAGGGCCCAGCTGTATGGGGTCTCCGAGCTCAGATTGATAGGAAGCTTTATAAGCAGAAGATGCAGGTGAGAATTAAATAACTGCATTTGACATTGTTGACCACCCTCTCTTCCTGGATGCCCTTTCTCTCCTCTGGGTGTTTGCGACATTGCTCTCTTGGTTCTTCTCTCACCTGTTTCAGAACCCCTAAGTCACCATCTATTTCATGCCCCCTAACTGTGGGTGTGTCCTAGCACTCTGGCCTGGGCCTTGTTCGATTCTCCTTGTAGTTTCTCACGTGATGATCTCATCAGCTCCTGTAGTTTTAATTATCATCTCTGTGAATATGACTCCTAAATCAATCTCTCCAGGCCTAGTTTCTCTTCTGAGTTCCAGTGATACATCTCCAACTGCCTCTTGGATATTTCTAACTGAATGCCCCTTAGGTTTCCCAAATTCAGTGTGTGTAAAATTGAATTCATCATCTTTCCCTTCAACCCTTCCCTACCTCCCCCTTACCCCACCCAATAATATACCCTTTCCAACTGTCTTATTTCTGACAAGGGCACTACTATCCTTCCAGATTCATGTTATCCTTGATTCCTGACTCTCCTTCACCCCACATATCCAGACAGTTACCAAATATTAAGGTTTCTACCTCCATAATATCTATTACATTCATCCTCTTCTCTCTACTCACATGGCTATCTCCCTAGTTTGGGCCCCTAGCACCTCTTACCTGGACTTTCGGATTAGCCTTCTGATAGATCTGTCTGCGTCAAGTCTCTCCTTTCTCCAATTCGTCTTGCATGAATCTGCTGAAGTGGTTTTTCTGAGTTTCAGTGTATTTTAGGGGAGTTTACTGGAGTGTCACTCCCCTACTCAATAAACTAGAAATTACCCATTACCTCAAGGATAAAGCATATACTCCTTTGGTGGCCAATCTTTCCCACCTTATTATACATTATTCCCCTGCCTGCACTTTATTGTCTAGCCAAACTGACTCATTGTTGTTGTTCCTTTTGCACATTTCTCTGCCTTTGTACTGGCTGTCCTTCATGCCTAAAATATGCTTCAACATTTCTGCCTCATAGAATCCCTAATTTCTCAGAAACTCTGCTCAAGTAACACTTTCTACATGAAACCTTTCCTACTTTATGCAGAGCAGTTAGTGGCTCTTCTTCTCTCTCCCAAGAAAACTCTGCAGATTTACCTTGTATTTTATTTTGTATATCCTTGTTTATGTATATGTTGTCACCTTGAGGTCAGGAGTAGTTTCATTTTTGTCTTTGTACCTTAGTGCCTAGCTTATAGTAGGTAGACTAATAAATGCGTATTGATTGATAAAGAAAAATGAAATTGTGGGGATCATTAATTAGTGGGGAAACCATTTGACCAAAATTTCTTAGTCATGTTTTCTGTTGGAAGGAGGAAATCTTGACCACGCCACTGTTAACTGTTCAAGAGGCAGCTGTGGAAGATCTTCTTCTTATGGAACCAGACTCGGACCACCCTGGAAAATGTCGTGTCAGTGGTGTTGTATTAGGTATATATTCGATACAGGATATATGATAGTATATATTAGATATAGGATATGTGATAGTATCTATTTTTAAAGGTTTGTGTTTTTGTGGGTGTTGTTTTTTTTTAAAAGAAAGTTGAATTATTTAGATTAGTTCCATTCTAGCTTCTAGCATAGGACTGTTTAACTTTTCTGTATCATGGACTCCTTTGGCAGACTGGTAAAGCCTATGGACCTTTCTCAGAATAATGTTTTTAAATAATTTAAGAAAATGCTAAATTTTAGTTAGTTTTTAGTGAAAGTAAAGATGTGATTTTTTTTTCCCATCCAAGTTCACAGACCCTCTGTAATCTGTCCACAGAATCCTTGGGTATCTGTGTGTGGTGTGGCTTGTGCTTCACTCTCAAAGAGGACCATGAAATCAGGAAGATGATGCCATGACTTGAAAGTGAATTAAGTTTAAGTGAGGCAGGGCTATACAAAGTCACCAACCTCATTTTCTCCTCCAGAACCATCTGGGTCCAGTGGCCAGATATACGTTGGGACAACTGGAGATAGCCCAGGATGCAGTGGGAGATCTTGGCCTTTTTAAGCTAAGGTCTTTCAAGTTCTCACTTTGACTCAGGTAACCAGTGATGAGGGCTATTTAAAAGTGAGCCAAAGGGGGCAGCTAAGTGGCTCAGTGGGTAGAGCACCAGCCCTGAAGTCAGGAGGACCGGACATCAAATCTGCCCTCAGACCAAACACTTACTAGCTGTGTGACCCTGGGCAAATCACTTAACCCCAATTGCCTGGGGAAAAAAAAGTGAGCCAAAGGATGGCCCCTTTAATTAAAAAAAAAATCAAACTTGGAGGGGACAGCCCTCAGGATTTCTGGCCAAAAGAGAAACAATTACTATTTACTTTCACTCTGAGCCATCAGGGCCCAAACAATAACCATTAAGTGATGCTTTGTTAGGGACCTATATTGTTGGCCAGTCAGTGAGAGCCAGAGTGAATTGCATTTAAGGCAGACCTGCACAACTTGGCAGTAGAAGGGGTCAAAATTAAAATAGGCTAAACTTCTTCAGGCCAAAGATAGATTTTTAGGGACTCACTTTCCAAGTAAAGGTATAATTAATGATTAACCTATTTTGCAAATAAACCATATTTTAAAAAAGGAAAATTTCAACACTTATTACTTAAGATTTTTATTTATCACAAAATCACATTAATGTTTAAAAAAAATTATTTTGCTAAGCGGTACAAGTTTTAATGAATTTTTCAGGTTTTGTTACTGTTTACATTTAGTAACGACCAAAAACATAGCAGAAAAGATGACTGGTAGTCCATTCAGACTAGAGACAGACTGAGGTAGTTGGTTGCCACAGGTCATGTGACAAACAAGAGTGTGAGCAGTAGCAACCACCCACCAGGTTACATGACTGGCGTAATAGTGACTAGTGGAAGGTGGCTTAAGCAGGGTATGGACAAAGCACTCATTACATCTTTATTTTCTTTTACATCCTCTACATTTTCCAGGGCTGCCTGAAATCCTTTGGCAGTCCAAAAGAAAGAAGTCTAGCCAGAATACCCCAAAATATTTAGGTGGGTTTCCCCCTTCAAAATTTACCTTCCTTTGGGCAGAGAACCCTCAGGTAGGGGTGTGATACCCCATAAAGAGAGAGGGGGAGGAAGAATTGTTACTGAGTGCCCAACTGGAACTGACCAGTTGGGTCCCCAGTGGAGCAGCTCCAACTACTCACAGGTTGTGGTTTGTCCTTCGTTTTCAGAGGACCATGACATCAGGAAGATGATGCCATATCTTGCAAGTGAATTGGATTTAAGTGAGGGAGGGCAGTGCAAAGCTTCTTTCTCCTCCAGAGCCATCTGGGTCCAGTGGCCAGATATAGATTGGGACAATCCTAGATTGGGCCTATCTGGTATCTGTAGACACCAAGTTTGAAACCCCACCGAGCAAGTTTGGCCTTGTTAACAAAGTAAAGCCCAGCTTACAAATCTAGTAACTATCTCAGATTTCTAGAGATTGAAATTCTTTAAAAGCTTTCCACTAGTCAAACTGATGTGGTTTAGGGATGTAAGGCTATTGAGGTATAGGACAGAGCCATCTGGAAAGAATTCAAGGACTCAAACAGTTTTACAGTCAAGTGGCAAAAAGTTTATTGTAATGTTAATATGGCGGGCAGAGCTCTTTAGGGAACTTGCACCCTAGCAGGACTGATGCTAAAGCTTATATAGGAAAGGTACAGTGAATTGTGTGGTAAGTATGCTAATTGGGGCAGGGGTCAGTGAGATCAAAGAGTGGTCAACTCCTAAAGGAACATCCAGTTTTTGTTTCTTGGGTGCAGGCATCATTCACTACTGGCGTGGCCTTGGGGGATGGTAGCCTCTAAGGAGTCTACATGTGTACACCTACTTCTGTAACAAGATAGCCTTGGGAATTGATGTCTATAGCTTGACCTGTGGACTGTATATGGTAACTGTGGGAAACAGTACTTCTGCTGGTATAAGATAATCCTTTTCATGCAGGGAAAATTCTACAGAAATAGCTTGTTCTTTTAACAGGGAGAGATAGTTTGCCTCGATGGGGCCCACTTAGGAGTTATTGCCAGAGAAAGGGTCTTTGGGCTGGGAAAAGATATGGTCCTAGGACTGGGGCCTGAGCACCACATCAAAATGACATAAGTAATAATAGTGACATAAAAATAGTGGTCACCATCCAGTTTAGTCCTTGGTAATGACTGCAACAAAGACAGTTAATTTTGTTCTTCCCCCCCTTCTTTTCTTTTTTTTTTTAAATCATTCAGAGGATGGAAGCAAAGTGTATGCTGAGAGTGTTATCCTAACTACTGGCACATTTCTTAGAGGAATGATTCTAATTGGATTGGAAGCACATCCAGCAGGGCGACTAGGAGATCAGCCTTCTGTTGGCTTGGCACAGACTCTGGAGAAATTGGGGTTTGTTATGGGGAGGTTGAAGACAGGGACTCCACCCCGGATTGTCAAAGATTCTATTAATTTTAACATTTTGAATAAGCAGATGCCTGACAACCCATCTGTACCATTCAGCTTTCTCAGTGAAGCAGTCTGGCTTAGGGTAAGAATTTTCAAAGCTGTAATAGTAATTGGAATTCATCAGAAACTTTGTAGAAATCTTGGTAGTTAACACTAAAGGAAGTCATTTCATATTTGCTTAATATCAGTCCAAATTTCTGGATATTCTTGTTTTAAGTACAAGCAACAAATATTTAAAAGGATTTATTTAGAAAAAAAAATTTAGCCACATACTTTAAAATCCTACTGATTTCCCATAGCTTTCCTCATCATTTCAGTTTTTAAAATTATGTTAAGAGTTGAGATTTTAAAAATGAAGATTTTAGTTTCTAATCATGATTCCAAATATTATGTGACTTTGGATAAGCCACTTTTTAAAATAAAATGAATTATGAAGTTAATGCTTCTATTCTTCATTTTTTAATATCAGTAAAAAGCTTGTATAAATCCTCTCATAATTTATTATTTGATTAAAAGGGAAACCTAAAGATTCAAAGTAGTTTTGTAACAAAACTGATGATTTTTTTAGCCAGAAGACCAACTACCATGTTACTTAACATATACCAACTCAAGAGTGAACAAATAGTTAATGAGAACATTCATCTTAACACTCATGTGAAGGAAACTGCCAAAGGACCCAGGTGAGAATGAACTGTTCTGAGAATGTGCTGAATATTGTTTATTTGTTTGTTTTTTAATACAGAATTTCAGAGTTGAAAGGGACCTGCCTCAACAGCCATGCAGTTTAGCCCATGCTCAAAAAAGAATCCTCTCTTTAACATACCCAGCAAGTAGTCACCTGGCTCCTGCTTGAAGACTTCCAATAATAGGAAACTTAATGCCTCAAAAAGTTGCCCATTCCACTGTCAGAGCTAATGGATAGGAAGTTTATCCTGACAAGCCTAAATTTTTCTTTTTGCAGCTTACTGGTTCTGCCCTCTAGAGTCAAAGAAAACAATTCTAATTCCTCTTCCAGTCAGTCAGCACGTATTGATATGCCAGGAGCAGTACTAAGTGCTGGGGGATTTAAAAAAAAAAAAAAGACAAAAGGCTCCTTGCCCTCAAGGATCTCACAGTCTATTAGGGGAGACAACAAGCACACAAATGTCTACAAACAAGGTATATGCAGGATAAATGGGAAATAATTAAATGAGGGAAGGCAGTAGAATTAAGAGGGGTTGGAAAAAGCTCCCTATAGAAGATGCCATTTTAGTTGGGCCTTGAAGTAAGCCAGAAGGAGGGAGATTCCAGGCATGAGGATAAAATGTCCAGAGCATAGAGGTGGAGTTCATGGAACAGCAAGGAGACTAATGACTCTGGAATCCAGTGGGGAATAAGGTAAGAAAATTAGAAGGGGCAGCTAGGTGGCGCAGTAGATAGAGCACCAGCCCTGAAGTCAGGAGGAACCTGAGTTCAAATCCGGCCTCAGACCAAACACTTGACACTAGCTGTATGACCCTGGGCAAGTCACTTAACCCCAATTGCCTAAAAGTTAAAAAAAAAATTAGAAGCTGGGGCTCTGCAGGGAGGCTGGAGGGAGGTTATAAAAGGCTTTGAATGCAAAACAGGATTTCATATTTGATCCTGAAGATGATAGTCTATTGAGTTGGGAGGCCAAAGGCGCCCCACCTCTGGTTTGGCCTCTCAAGATAATAATAGCAGTAGCTATTATTCTATTACATAGAACTTTGAGATTTGCAGAGTGTTTTACATGTTATCTCACACGGTCTTCACAACAACCCTATATAAGGTGGATGCTATTTTAATCCCCATTTTATAGATGAGGAAACAGGAGGCAGACAGAGGTTACGAGATTTTCTGAAGGTCACACAGCTTGTATCTGAGCAGAATTTGAACTCAGGTCTTCCTGACTCCAAATCCAGTACTCTACCCACTGAGCCCTCTATCTGCCCTAGTGTATTTTTGGAGCCTGGCTTTGTCATCCATTTTTAATCTCCCCTCCCAGAATTGTGTCACCTGAAAATCTGAAAATTTGATAAACTTACCATCTATGCCTTTATCCAACTCACTAGTAAAACTGTTGTATAGCACAGGATCAAGATCAAAGGCCAGTGTTTTGGGGACATTTTATTGGAAAATTCCTCCCAGATTCAATACTCTTTGAATTCAGCTGTTCAACCACTTCTGAATCTGTACAAGTATGCTGTTATCTAGTTTTTCCATCTTTTCCAAAGGATTAGCCCAAGAGACTTGTTAAGTGCTTTGCTAAAGTATAGGTAAATTATGTCTTTACAGCATTACTCTGATGTACTAGGTTAGTAACCCTCTCAAAAGATGAAATAAAGTTAGTCTGGCTTGACGTATTCTAAATGAAGCCATACTAGCTCTTTTGTATTGCTTTTTCCCTTTTCCAGTTGTTCAGTTCCCAAGTTATTGAATCTTTGTTTGATGTTGTTGTTAACCTTGGTTTTTCCTTTATTTGTTTCAAATTTTGTATTAATAGGTACTGTCCTTCAATTGAATCAAAGGTTTTACGTTTTCCAAACCGTATACATCAAGTTTGGTTGGAACCAGAAGGGATGGATTCCAATCTCATCTATCCACAAGGGCTTTCTATGACACTACCACTAAATGTGCAAGAACAACTGATCACATCTATCAGAGGCTTGGAGAAAGCCAGGATTGTACAGCCAGGTAATAGGTTATATTTATCCATCCATGCAAGTTTAGCCCTACTTTACTGATAGTAAATCAGTCAACATGAATTTATTAAGCCTCTGTTATTGCTATAGGCAGGGGGATTCACAAGTACTAAGAATGAAACAATCCTTATTCTTGAGGAGTTTAAATTGTAACAAGGGAGACAACAAATACATATATAAATATACGTAGAAAAATATAAAGAAAACAAATACAAGGCCGTTTAGGAGGGGAAGATACAAGCAATGGGGTGTTGGGTCAGGAATCAAAGAAGACTTTATGTAAAAGATGGTATTTGAGTTGTGTCTTGAATGAAAAGAGGGATCCTATGAGGAGGGAGTGAATTCGAGGCAAAAGAGCAGTCATTGCAAAAACCCACAGACAGAAGATAAGAGTGTAATGGGAGAGGATCAGAAAACAGGAGTGATGTAGAATGAGGTTGGAAGTTTAGGTTTGCGCAAGGTTTGAATAGCTTTAATATCTAAACTGAGGAGTTGATATTTTATCCTAGAGGCAGTAGGGAGCCAGTAGAACTTAGCGATTAGGGGAGTTACATGTAATAAAATTTTGGCAACAGCATATAGGACAGCCTGGAGTAGAAGAGAGTTGTGGCAGAAAGACCAGTTAGGAGGCTGTTACCATGGTTTAGGCAAGGTTTGAACTAAGGTAGTAGATTTGTGAGTATAGAGAAGAAGTCAGAGTTTATGTCACTGCTTATAGTCTGGGAATAGAAAACCTAAACACCAAACTATGTCCGTGAAAGTACTATGTGTTGTTTATTGAATGAATCACAAAGATATTCCTTATGCCATTTCTACTTTGAGGAAAATCTGAGTCATGTTACCTTACCCTTTCTGCTTCTTCTTTGGATAGGTTATGGGGTTCAGTACGATTATTTGGACCCCCGTCAGATTACTCCTTCTCTTGAGACTCATTTGGTTCAACGGCTTTTCTTTGCTGGACAAATAAATGGTACCACTGGTTATGAAGAAGCAGCCGCCCAGGTAAGTGGTTATATATGGAATGTAATGGGATAGCATTTGTAGGATCATAGATTTATAGTTGGAAGGAACCTTGGAAGAAATCAAGTCCAAGTCCAACCTCCCTTATTTTATAGATGAGGTTAATCTTTCCTAGGTCACACATAGTTAGTATCTGAGGTGGGGTTTGAACTTAAGTCCTTATTCATTAATGGCTTACAGTGTTTGTAGCATTAAACCATGCTTTAGGGATTACAAATAGAAAAGCAAACAAGATAGTACCGACTGTGAAGTAGCTCACATTCTAATTAAGGAGAAAACACATACAGGACAGTTGAGCTGCAGGTCAGATGGAAAGGCCAAATGTAGTGGTCTTTAAGGTGTAACAACAGATGACAAAGCCCAGAAGTCTTTAGGCTATAATGGCAGATCTGATGGCAATACCTGGGGGCTATAAAATAACAATTGGAAATGGAATAGTTATTCCTTGTATTGCTAGCTTGGGGAATTACAAGGACAGTTACTGTCTATTTTACTGTTAGATAAAGAAGTTCAAAAAATCTTTCAAGCCAAGTACACATACTTTCATAGTGACTTTACTACAAAGGAGGAACAAAGCAAAAAGTATTTGGCAAATATGGTTCAGATTTAATAAAGGAACAATAACAAAGGCTTGTAAATGACTCAGAAGGCAAGACATCATATATTCCAGGCAAGAACCTGATAGAGATAGTCAGGGATCTTGAGTGAGCTCAGGAGCCTCAGGAATAACATTACACACCCCCACAGACCCCCAGGCCATGGGTTCTGCTTTTAGCCTAGCCTCTTTGCAGCCATCATCCAAGGAGTGAATCCTTTTGGATTCATTGTGGCACCCGCTTTTACAGATGTTGCAGCCTCTGCTTCTTTAGCTACTGAAAATCCAGAAAACAAATTTCTTATCACCAAAGTCCTTAGTACTATCACATAATTAAACATGATAAACAGATATGGTTTTATCAGTGGAAATAACATTAAAGACGATATATTGCCATCTTCTTTGCTGCTATACCATAAGTGGACCATGATGCTTTTATTTCTAATTTGCAGATGTAAATATATATGTATATATGTTGTCTCACCCTATTATAATATGAATATTATATAATATCATGAGTGCTATATTATATTATAATATGAACTCCTTTAGAATAGAGACTATCTTGCTTTCTCTGTGTATCCCCAGTGCTTAGCACAGCGCTTTACACATGGTAAATATTTAATAAATGTTTTTTTCTTTCATTCATTCATTCATTCATTCATTCATACTAAAAAGCCTCACATCTATATGTCATGAATACTTCATTAAGAAGTTTGGAAGGATGTGATGAACATGAGACTATCACATAAAAAATTAAATTGACCACATTTTAACAAAAAGAAAACAACTAATAATGATGTGCAGTCATTTCTGAATTGGCTGTCTGTATACAGTCAGACTAATGATTAGTTGCAGTAGAGATAAAAATCAACTAAATCAGAAGAAAGGATACATAAAGAAGACAACACTAAAATAACAACTTCTATCTGACCTAATCAAATGAGTTGCTGTCACTAAGGAAGTTGGAAATGGAAAAGGTAAAGATATTACATTTACTACTTCCTACAGAATTTTAACTGATGTAAAATAGATGCCACAGCAGAGTTCAAAAGATTCCAGAAACTAACCTAGCGAGGAGATAACTTGATCTCATTGCCAGAGATGGTAACCAAAAACAATACCATTTTTGGAGTATAAACATGTTAATAAATCATTATGGAAGAGGATGTTGGGAGATTATGAGCAGCATTGCCTCTTAAAATCAAAAAAAGCAGTGGAAACACAAGCAATTCTGTACAGAGCCTGATATTAGACTTAATTAAGTGAGTTGACCACAAAATATTTATAGCTGAAAGCTGAGGAGAATAATAAGACAGAAATTGGAACAGATTTATCAGACTTTTTATAATCTATTTTCATCATCATAGTCTCAGCCAAGCAGGACAAAGTTGTGACCATCCTTCACCTGAATGTTCACTGGCAGAGAGCAGGAGACTGTTGAAAGCCTGGGAAACAGAGAGCAGCACATAAGTGTAAAGAGAAGAATGCCTATTCCCTTCCTGCTATTGCTTCATAATACCCTCACCCCCTTTCTGCGCATGTGTTCTTCAGAGGAGAACTACAACACTGAATTTGCTAAAAGAGCTTGAGAAGATTCTCATGGCCCTGGAATTATTGCAGTGTTTTTATCAAAGTTTCTCATCAAGTCCTGAAGGAAGTTCCCCTCCACTGAAAAAGACCCTGCCCAAAAAAAAAAATCTGCTCTCTCATCCCAGAACAGTTCTAAAGCAAAAGAAGAAAGCTCCAATAGCAACTGAAAAGAAAGAAGAACCAAATGCTTCTGACTACTTCATTAAATCTTTTTCTGGGGCATCAGGCACTTCAGATTCAGTATGAATGAGGTATAAAGATACTTGCTGCACTCCCTCAAAACAGGAGATAACTATATTCCTGTTGGAGCTTGTAAAGAATTAGGATCTTGGAAAAGAGTGGCTAGACTAGACCAGATTCCAAAAAACTGGAAAAACTTGTGTGAACTGAAGTAGACCAAAGTGAGCAGAACCAGGAGTACATTATACAATGTGACTTATACATTATAAAGAAAAACTTAACTGATCAATGCAAAAACTAATCACCACCCCATAAAACCCATGATATACAAGTATGATAATGCTTTCCACCTCTTGGCAGATTGTTGATGGACTAGAGATACAGAATTAGACGTGTGGTTTAAAATAAAGCTATGGATGTGTTTTGTGTGACTATTTGTATGTTAAATTGGGAGGGATTTTTGTTGGGAGAGAGAAGAGAGTTAGGAAGAAATTAGAAGATAGTAAATGTGATGCTAAAAAAAGGAAGAAAAGAAAGAAGAATGTCAGCGAATCATAAAAAAGGACAACAGAAAAAATCAGATGAAAAGTCAGAAGAGGACACCCAGGCAGAAAAGTGTTGACTGTCCCATATTAAATTTGAAATATACAAAAAGAGCCAAACTGCATGTAGTGGGTATTCATGGTTTCATAAATATTTTCTGTTCTTCTTTGTATAGGGAAATGTTCCTATTTGCAAAGTTCATAATGATAAAAAGTTATTTTTAAAAAATTAAGAAATCTGAAAAGAGGGAAACATAACCAAAAGAATAGAAAAAGATCGCAGAAAATTTATGCAAAAGGGTGATCAGTAGAATACCAGTAATTACAAATGCTTACTTTGTCATCATTATAAAAATAATCTATATATGTACTAAGAGTGTCCTTGATTAAAATATGAGAAGGAATTATTTTACTGATGTTTTCTACAGCAGACCACACCTTCACAGTCACACAATTGCCAGAAAGGTGTAGAAAATAGAGGATCCTGCTGTGTTTATTGTTTGTTGGTACAGAAAAGCTTTGGTAAAGGTAGAGCAAAGTTCAGCCTTAAAGATTCTTGTCCAACAAGTAGTTTCATACTTATGTGAATATGTGAATATCCCTTCATAACAACCACCACAGAAATAACTGATTACTCTAGCAAATAAGGCATAAAACAGGGAAACATATGTTCCACAAAAGTCTTTGCTACTGTCACAGAATATGTAAAGCTTAGATTCCCTCTGGAAGAAGGGGTCCCGATAGATGCTGAAGTTCTCCAGATGCTTTGTGTGCAGATGAGGAAACTGAGACTCCAATAAGTTAAATAACTTGCCCTTAGTCACATAGTTGAGAGTCACACAGTGTGAGAGGAAGAATTTTAATCCCATAATTCCTGACTGCAGATTCTAATACTCATTCCATTATGTCACACTGCCTCTTACAGCATTGCACTTCTGAAGTGGAAAAGAGAAACAATGTGTTTATCCTTTGTAATCATCTAACATCATGTTCTTTGGCTAATATGGAAATATTAGCTATTCTCAGTTCCCAAATGTGGGGTGTATTTTTAAGCTTCATTTAAATTCATTGGCATGCTTCATGTTGTTTTCTTACACTATTAGGCTGCAATCCTCTTTAAGTGAGACACATCTGTGTTAATTTCATAATTATCCTTAAAACTTTTCAGGTTTTGGTTTTGTTTTTTGTAGGGTATAATAGCTGGAATCAATGCCAGTCTTCGGGCCAGTGGCAAACCTCCATTTATCATTAGTCGCACAGAGGGCTATATTGGAGTCTTGATTGATGACCTTACCACAATGGGCACTAGCGAACCATATCGAATGTTTACTAGTCGAGTAGAGTTCCGTGTGTCTCTCCGGCCTGATAATGCTGACAGCAGACTTACTTTCCGAGGTAATTATATCTTCTTCCTGTGACTTCTGTACTTGATATAACTGGCTTTTAAAAACGTATCTTGCTCTTCCTGTTGTCTTTCCCCAGGCTACAAGGAAGCTGGTTGTGTATCTCAGCAGCGGTACAATAGAGCTTCTTTGGTGAAGTCTTCTTTAGAAGAAGGAATTTCAGTACTGAAATCTCTCCAATTTTCTAACTACAAATGGAAAAAGTTGATTCCAGAAGCCCCAGTCAGCATTATTAAAAGTGAACCTCAAAGGTAAGAGTTTGAGTATATCTTTCTAATTTTTGACAGTATTCAAAATAATTATTATTAGGAAAATGTGAAACCTCTTCTACTAGCTTCTATCCCTTCTTAGCAGAAGAGGAAATACAATATATAAATAGACCTATTTTAGAAAAAGAAATTGAACAGGCCATAAATGAGCTTTCTAAGAAAAAAGCACCAGGACCAGACAGATTTACCAGTGAATTCTGTCAAGCATTTAAAGACCAACTGATTCCAATATTAAATAAATTATTTGGAATAATGGGCAAAGGAGGGGACCTACCAAACTTCTTTTATGAAACAAATATGATATTGATACTTAAGCTAGGAAGGTTAAAAACAGAAAGAAAATTATAGACCAATTTAATTATTGAATAGGAATGCAAAAATCGTAAATAAAACACTAGCTAGGAGATTACAACAGTATATTACAAGATTTTACGTTATGAGCAAACAGGATTTATACAGGAATGCAGGGATGGTTTAAATAAGGAAAACTTTTTAACATAATTGATTATTTCAACAATAAAAGTAACAAAAAGCATATGATTATATCAATAGATGCAGAAAAAGCTTTTGATAAAGTATAGCACTCATTTCTGTTAAGAAGCTTTCATCCCTCCTTGATCACCATGCCCATAACCCCCTCCCCACCACACACTTTTTTGTTTTAGTTTGTCTTTTAGATGTTTATGAAATGTCCTTCAGTCTATTCAGTAGATAATAGCAGTAAAGAGTATGAAATGAGGAATTCCCAAATATCCTGACTACCCAATTTTTCTTCTTGCTTTTCTGTTTTTTTTTGCTTTATATTCTTGCCTTTATTTTTTTAATATTATTTTATTTTTTTCCAATTATGTAAAGTCAATTTTTAAACATTCATTTAAAAGAAATTTTAGTTCCAAATTTTCTTCCCCTCTCCCTCCCTGTGATGGTGAGCAATTTGATATAGGTGATACATGTGCAATCATGCAAAACATATTTTCGCGTTAGTTATGTTGTGAAAGAAGAAGCATACCCTCCTGCCAAAAAAAAAATTTTTTTTTAAAAAGTAGAAAGTAGTGTTTCGATGTTCATTCATACTCCATTCTGGAGGTGGATAGCATTTTTCATCACAAATCTTTTTGAATTGTCTTAAATCAGGGGCAGATAGGTGGTGCGGTGGATAGAACGCTGGCCCTGAAGTCAGAAGGACCTGAGTTCAAATCCAGCCTCAGACCAAACACTTGACACGTACTAGCTGTGTGACCTTGGGCAAGTCACTTAACCCCAATTGCCTCACCCCCCAAAAAAAGAAAGAATTATCTTAGATCATTGTATTGCTGAGACAGCCAAGTCATTTCACAGTTGATCATCATACAGTATTGCTGTTACTATGTACAAAGGTCTTCTAATTCTTTTCACTTCACTTTTCATCAGTTTGTGTAAGTCTTCCCGGGTTTATCTGAAATCATCCTACTCATCATTTCTTATAGCACAGTACTACTCCATTACAATCAAATACCATAGCTTGTTCAGTCATTCCCCAGTTGATAGACATCTCCTCAATTTCCAATTCTTTGCCACCACAAAAAGAGCTGCTATAAATATTTTTGTACTAATAGGTCCTTTCCTTTTTTTTTTTCCCCTATAATCTCTTTGGGATACAGACCTAGTAGTGGTATTACTAGATCAAAGGGTATGCACAATTTTATAGCCCTTTGGACATAGTTTTAAATTGCTCTCCAGATGGTTAGAACAGTTCACAACTCCACCAACAGTGCCTGTGTCCTCATTTTTCCACATCCCCTCCAACTTTTATCATTTTCCTTTTCTGTCATATCAACCAATCTGATAGGTCTAAAGTAGTATCTTGGAATTGTTGCTAGGTATTTTGCAAAGATTGTTGAATTTGATCTTTATAGCAACCCTGGGATAGATGCAGTTATTATCCCCATTTTACAGCTGAGGGAACTGAGGCAGACATAAGTTAAGTGACTTGCCCAAGATCACAAAGTAAGTGTCTGAGGTTGTATTGGCTTTCTGGCTCCTTGCACATCAATCATATTTAGTGCACCACTTAGCTATTTCTAAATATTCTCAGTTTCTTCTGAAACTGTTTGTTTCATAATTTTTTTTTTTAGGCAATTGGGGTTAAGTGACTTGCCCAGGGTCACACAGCTAGTTAAGTGTCAAGTGTTTGGTCTGAGGCCAGATTTGAACTCAGGTCCTCCTGACTTCAGGGCCAGTGCTGTATCCACTGTGCCACCTAGCTTCCCCTGTTTCATAATTTCTTATGATAGGTAGTATTCTATTACATTCATATATGAATGTAATAGATATATCATAATTTGTTTCACCATTCCCTAGTAGGTGGATATCCCCTTAGTTTCCAATTTTTGGCTACCACAAAAAGAGCAGCTATAAATATTTTTCTACATAGATATACTTTTCCTCTTTCTTTGAGTTTTCGGAGATGTAGGCCTCATAGAGGTATAGTGGGTCACATTGTATGACAGTTTAGTAACTTACTGAATATAATTCCAAATTGCTTTCCAGAATGGCTAGATCAATTCATAGCTCTACCAACAGAGCATTGACATACTTATTTTCCAATGGCCCCTGCAACATTTGTCATTTTCCTCTTTTGTCATCTTTGTCGGTCTGAGAAGTGTAAGGTAGAACCTCAGAGTTCCTTTAATTTCCATTTTCCTAATTATTAGCAATTGAGAGAATTTTTTCATAGAATTGTTGATAGTTTGGATTTCATCCTTTGAAATCTGCTTGTTCATATCCTTCCCTTCATTCCCACTTTTTTTCATTCTCACCTTGAGATTCTTGACCTTTTGTTACTCCATATGAATTTTGTTGTTATCTTTTCTAGTTCCGTTAGAATATTTTTTAGAGTGTTTAAATTGGCACAGCTTTAAATAAATTAAGAAGTATTGCCTTTTTTGTAATTTATTTAGTAGCGTTGTCATTTGTATTGAGTCACCCTACCCATGAGCAATTCCTGTTTCTACAGTTATTTAGGTTTATTTTATTTCTGAAAAGAATCTTTTATAGTTAGCTTAATTTAGTTCCTGGGTGAATCTTGTTTGATACACTGTCAAGTATTCTAAAAAGATTCTGCAGTTATTTTGAATGGAATTTCTCTTTCTAGCTCTTCTTACTGTGTTTTTGTTGATTACATATAGGAATACTGATGACGTATGTAGATTTATCTTATATCTTCAACTTTGCTAAAGTTTTTAATTATTTAATCAATTTTTGGGTGAGTCTGGGCTGCTCTACGTACACCCTTGTATCATCTTTAAAAAAGGGATAATTTTGTTTCCCCCTTGCAGAGGCTTATTGTTTTTGATAATGGCTTTCAAAAATGTGCTTCAATAATGGGCCTGGCAATAGATTTTCTGCTTTCCAAAAACCAGTCTAGCTAAGGATGGCACAAGTAAGTTGGCCACTGAGTGGTTACTTCTCAGGATGTAGTAACTCATGAAACAGTTCATGAAATCATCTTCAAAATGTGGTGGAGGAAAGTACATAAGAGATAATGAAATTCAGACATAACAATTTATTTGTAGAGGATCTTCTCTATAACAGTATGACCTGACAAGGCATAGTGCCTCTTCTTGAGTACTGTGAGTGGACACTTCCAACTTCCAGAGAGCTAATATGGTGGCTGACATTTCAATAATGTTTTACATCCTACAAAGTACATCTCATTTTTAGATTTCTTATTGATTATCTACCAGTCTTCTACCCATTGGCCTTAGATCTGCCCTCTGGAGTCATCAGAGTTAGTCTAATCTTCTACCTGGTAGTCCTTTAAGCATTTTATTCTCCAGGCAGGGACCCTAAGGTTATAAATATGGAAATGGAAACATCCCCAGTTCTTTCAGTGTTTCCCATGTACCTTTTAAATACTCACCATCCTGGTTTCCCTCCCTCTTTAGACACAGTACTTGAATTAAACTGTTTCTTCCTTTGAATTGTACCTTCTGCTTCTATTAATATGGCCTAAGATTACATTAGCTTTTATAAAAAAAAATCGGTATCACATTATTGCCATGATATTACAATCAAAATTTTCCCTTGGTTTGTCCTTTAACAAAGAATTTTTAACAAACAACCAAATCACAGACCACTGTATTTTCTAAATCTGACTTTAAAATCTTCTTAGATTTCATTGGATAATCATTTCCTATACATGATTTGACACTAGTAAGGAAAGAAAGAAAGCACAGTAATTTCCCCTGCAACAGTTTTAGATAATTAGTATTTTTTTGAAGACAGGTAGTCTTAAGCTGTTTTCTTTTTTCACTATATACAAGAGGCAGCTAGATGGCTCAGTAAATAGAACACTGAAGTACAGTATTATATACCACAATTTGTTCAGCCATTTCCCAGTTGGCTAAGAGGCAATATTCCACAATCATAGTCCCATACTCTTGCAGTGGAAGAAGGGAAATAAAAAATAACATTTTTTGAAAAAAGAAGGAAGATGCATTTTCTCAACTCTTATCTAGGGCCAAGCTTGATCATCCAGTGTTAGGCTTCCAGTTTTTGTGTTGATGTTATTGTTTCCATTTATATTACTATAGTTGCTGTGTATCATTTTCTTCATGGTTTCTTCATCACGTATCAGTTCATACATAGACCTGCTCTTCCTATGTTTCTGAATTTATTGTATGTCATTTTCTACAGTGCCATAATTAATATTCTATTACGTTCTTGTACCAATTTGCTTAGCTGTTACCCAGTTGATGGATGTGCAGTTTGTTTTCAGACCTTTTCTAACACACAGAATTCCAGCCTGTCTTTCAAAATTTACTTCACATTATACCACTTAACATGCTCTGCATTCCTGCCAAACTGGTCTACTCGCTGTTTTCTGACCTTAAGAGTTCCATCTGCTACTCCTGTGCCTTTTCACAAGCAGTCTCACACCTCAGAGTCCTTAGTTTACTTTAAGCTCAGCTGCTCCCCTCCACGAAAAGCCTTTTCTGAGCCCCCCTAGTTGTTAGTGCTCTCCTTCTTCAGATTACCTTGTATTTAACACCTCTTTTTACTAATTATATCCTCCTGGTAGAATGTAAACTCCTTGAGGGCAGGGACTGAAGTGTCTCCAGCATCAACAGTTAAGTGCCTTGCACATAGTGCTGTAGGCGCTTAATAAATGCTTATTAAATTAAATTTGTAGAATGCAATTGTTCTATGCTAATTTCCATTTACGTAGTCACTTCTGTGTGGTGCCCAGGTCTTCATCACCTCTTGCCTGCTCTTTCTGCATCCAGTCCATCCTCCCCTCTCCATGTAGTTGCCAAATTGATACTCCTCAAGTACGGTGCCCAGGTCTTCATCACCTCTTGCCTGCTCTTTCTGCATCCAGTCCATCCTCCCCTCTCCATGTAGTTGCCAAATTGATACTCCTCAAGTGCAGGGCTGATAGTGTTATCTTGTCGTTGCGCATTCATTTCAGTTGTGTCTAACTCTTTTATGACCCCATTTGAGGTTCTTGGCAGAGATACGGAGTGGTTTGCCATTTTCTTCTCCAGCTCTTTTTACAGATGAGGTAACTGAGGCAAACAGGTTTCAGTGACTTGTGTAGGATCACACAGCTAGTAAGTGTCTAAGGCCAGTTTTGAACTCAGGAAAATGAATCTTCCTGACTCTAGGCCCAGCACTCTATCCACCTCGCCACTTAACTGTCCCCTCATGGTGTCATAGACCTGATCTAAAGCTTTTCTGGATCCCCTTTGCCTTTAGGGTAAAATGTAAGCTCTTGTACTTTTTTTTTTTTTTGGCTAGGCAGTGGGGTTAAATGACTTGCCCAGGGTCATACAGCTAGTAAGTGTTATATGTCTGAGGCTGGATTTGAACTCAGGTCCTCCTGAGTCGCGGGCCGGTGCTCTATCCACTGTGCCACCTAGCTGCCGCAATAAGGAGCAGTGGTTCCCCCGAACAGGGACTTGGACCCTGGACCCTCAGATTAAAAGTCTGATGCTCTAACCAACTGAGCTATCCGGGCCCACTTCCTCCACTTTTTAAATCCCTTCACAATCTGACTATCGCTGATCTTTCCAGGACAATCACATATTATTCCCATACTATAAACTCTTACCAAGTTATCTAATTTGATATGCCCTGTACATGACATTCTATGAACTTTTTGCCAAGAGAGACCTGGCTGTCTTCACTATTAGAAGTGCCTGAAATACTCTCACTCCTCACCTCCTTTTATTTTTAAATAGATTTTTATTGATATCTTTTGTTTTTACATCTCCTAGATTTCCTTCTGTATCTCTCCCCTTCCAGAGAGCCATCTCTTATAACAAAAAAAAATTATTAAAAAGAAAAAAGAGGAAGAAAAAAATCAGCAAAACTGAACATGTATCAGAAAAAAGCTGATGTTACATGCAATATTTCACACCCATGAGCTCCTCTCCCCCCCACTTCTGCAAAGGAGCAAGGGAAGATGTTCTCTCATCTCTTTCAAGATCAAGTTTGCTCTTTATAATTTCACAACATTCATTTTTATGTGTTTTGTGATGGTTTTTTATATTTACATTGTTGTAATAGTTGTGTATATTGTTATTCTGGCTCTGCTTACTTCACTTTACATCAGTTTGTGCAAGTCTTTGCATGCATTCTGTATTCATCATATTCATAGTTTCTTATGGCATGGTAAATAATCCCTGATTTCTTTGAGGCCTAGCTCTACTGCCACCTCCTTCAATAGCTCTCTTCTGATTCCCCCAATTAGGGGAAATTCCCCCAGTTGTTAGTCACCTTCCTCCCAAATACAGTATACTTATTTTGTATATATCCCAAGGGGCAGTGTGGCATCATGGATAGAAAGCAGCCTTGGTAGGAAGGCATGGTTTCAAGTCCTGCCTCTTGCACGTGTTGGCTGTGTAAATCCTGGGCAAGATATTTGGCCTCTCAGTGCTCCAGACAGCTCTCTGAAATTGCAGAGAAGGTGGCTACCTGCCTTGGTAGATAAAGTTTCCTATCTCAGTGAAATCACAGGTCTGTTCCCTATCTCATACCTCCAAAGCTACATTTACTTATGCCTCGCACAGAGTAGGTACTTTAGTAAAATGCTTTTTTGAATTTTTAAAATATAATTAAATGAGTCATAGCTCATTTCTCCATGGAATTTTTATCCTAATGTGAATCATGCTATTGTCAATATACAGTAATACAGTTAACATCAAATTTTAGTGTAAATAAAAGTGTTTTATATGTTGTACTATTATTTGTGCTTTGTTTCATTCTCCACCCAAAGGATGGAGGGAATATTAAATGGGGGTGGAGAAGAGTTACAGTGGTCATAGAAAGGAACTCCAGAGATAGGGGAAGTGGAGGGCACACTAGACATATGCAGTAATGGTTTTGTCAACAACAAAGAAGTTCAACATTCAATAACTGCACTTACATTAAATTTTAGAACTTTTTAAAACTGCTGCTTTGTTTCATTTACTACTAAAAGAGGAACCTTTCTGCTTTCATTCCGTCTGGTTACTTTCAGAGATGGACATATTTTGGTTTCTCCAGTCAGTTGCATTTTTTTTGTTGCACATGACTCTTCTAGGTGGGAAATTTTTTTTCTAAAATTTATCAGAGTTGGCAAAAATAAGATGTCATTTTTAAATATGATATAATTCTTTCCATGGAGATAGTTCATGGACTCTGATTCTTTATCTGTTTCATGTGATTTATGATTCCCTTGTTAAGTAAACCTTTTGGTATTTGTAGTGCTCTGGACATTTTGAAATATGAAGAAGTTGACATGGCAGTGTTAGCAAAGGTGCTTCCAGAACCCTTGGCAAAGTTTGCTGAATGTCAAGAACTAATGAATAGACTGAAAATAGAAGGTAAAGTATGTATGTTGTTTTCCAAGCTCCTTGAAAGCAGAGACTGATTTCACTTTTCCTTTGTTTCCCCAGGCACCTAGCACAGTGCTTGGCAATAGGTGTTTAATAAACACTTATTGACTGAAGGCAGCTTCCAGCCATGGTGTTCTTCCCATAATCTTACAAAGTTTTGTGCTTCACTGGTATTTATTTAATATGGCCCAATGTAGTATGATAATATAACAAAGTTAAAACTCACTGAGCTGTGCCATTGACATTCCTCTAGATCTCAGCATACCCTCTTCATACAATATTCACTGCTCAAAATTTTGAGGACCTTAAAAAATGGTTGCTCCCCACAAAAAGGTTGGGGACCCTTGGTGCTATATAGTATGGATCTGTCATTTACCTGTCATTAGATTATGTTTAGATGTTATCTTCTCCAAATTCCCCTTTTTAGATTATTTCAATAGTCCAAAAGAGAAGTGATGGATACCACCTCCATGAAAATCCTGGAGCCTTATCCAGAGTTTTCACAGAATGAGTTAGCAGAGCCAAAACTAGAATTCAAGTCCAGTATTTCCCTATATGCTGCTTCTAGATACCAAGGGAAATCTTAGTATCTTTCCTTCAATCACTATATATTTGTTTTGAATGTACACACACACTCACTCACCCACCCCCTACCTCTTACCCAGTGAGTTCTAAACTTTTATCGTGATTATGATAGCAGAGCACTAGTTTTTTTGGAGATAATTTCTCTTCTTTGGATAATAGAGATCTACCAATAAATTGGACTTAATAGGTTTTCCAAATTTATACTTCCAGAAGGAAAAGAGAGTGCTTACTATGACAAACTGGTTTCAAAGCTTTTCATCAGTGTCATTTCTAAGCTTTCTCTTTCTAGACTGGTAATTGCACTTATTCCCAGACTTTAAGAGAAAATCAGTCTACTTACTGCTGCCACTAAATGTTTCCAGCTGAAAATTTGTCTTTTCCCATCCTAATATTGAATTTCAAAACTGGTCTAATTACCAGCCCCTTCCCCTATTATCTGTGGAACAAGCAAAAGGTCCTTTTATTTCACTTTGTTTATACTTCAGGATGTTTCAGGTATGTCCAGCAATTAGCACAGTGTCTGGTACATATTGATTGATTGATTGGTAGCTTAAAGAATATATGTATGTTAGGTGCTACTTTAGAGTATTAAAATAATTGGTGAATAGCACCTTTAAAACAACCTTTAGAAAAACTTTACTGGAGATGGGCAGGTCCTGCTCACCAAAATTTCATTTTTGGCTTCTTTTGTATGGATCATTATTGTAAAAACATTGATTCATAATGAAACTCAAGGCTCTGGAATATAAATCGAGGGACTGAGTACACTTTGCATTTAGAATAAAATCCATTTTTAGAAATCTTTTGTTTTAGTTTTGATTCTAGTTTTCTTTTTAAATGAGGATGATATGCAGAATATGTATAATATCTGTACATAGTATAACATAACTTTCCTACTTTTCTTCTTCACCAGCAACCTATGAATTAAGTCTGATTCTTCAACAACAGGAAATAGAGGAAGTTCAACGAGATGAAGCCCTTCAGCTCCCAAAAGATCTGGATTATTTGACCATCAGAGAGGTTTCCTTGTCCCAAGAAGTTCGAGAGAAGCTACATTCCAGTCGCCCACAGACAGTAAGTGACACATGAGAGAACTGTGACATGTAGAAGGAAACAGAGCTTTAATTTTGTCATGAGTATTGGGCTATCAGGTTTCTGTTGAGTTCCTTTATCTTTGTATGGCAGAGACTTGAACAAAGAACTTCTAATCAAAAATTATGGCTTAAGTATAATTTTAACAAGTACCAACAGTATTATCTGCCGTCTCTTCAAAATAATTTTTATTTAGGGCCTAAAAGGAATCTAATGAAAAGGAACCTGGAAAGAACATTGGCTTTTGGCTAAGAAGCATCAGGTCCTGACTCTTACCCTTTTGTATGACCTACAGCAAGTTACTTCAGTTCTCTAGGCTTCATGTTCCTCATTTATCAACATAAGAGGTTTGACCTTCACCTCTAAGGTCCCTTACAGTTTTAATTGCTATGATCTTATGTCTGTATGGAAATCTTGTTTGGGAGGAAGGACTATGAAAGGTGTGGAATTAGTCTTGTAATAATTACTGATGAGTAATTTCAGATGAAGGACTGTAGGGGAGTACTAGATAAGAGATAAGGTCTCGAGTCAAGAAGACCTGGATGGATTTAAATCCTGTTTCCCAAATACATGGGCTTTGTGACTCCAGGCCAGGCATCTCCAAGTGCCCCCAGGTAACTCCATAAAGTTTCAGAACAGATGCTGAACTGTTTTAGATGTAGGCCTTTTCTCCCCAGGAGCTCCCTATAACAATGAAATCACAGCTTTTGTCCTCTCCATCTTCTCCTTCCTCCCTCCTCCCCCCACAACTGCCAATCACTGAAATCAAACATTATGTAATAAACTCTGTCTAGCCTTTCTGTTAACTTTTGGTTAGATTTTTCATGGGAGGAAAACTCTAGAAGCAGTGGTGTCAAACTCAAAATAGAAACTGACTTAGAAAACCTAATATTATCTATGTTGTGTTGCATTTTTATTTATTTTGTCAGATATTTCCTAGTTACATTTTAATCTTATTGAGGAACACTCAGGAATATTGTGATGGTGTTGGGGGCCACATTCCAATCAGTTGCTCTAGAGAGTATTTACCAAGGGCAGCTAGGTGGCGCAATGGATAGAGCACCGGCCCTGGAGTCAGGAGAACCTCAGTTCAAATGCGGCCTCAGACACATAACACTCACTAGCTGTGTGACTCTGGGCAAGTCACTTAACCCCAATTGCCTCACTAAAAAAACAAACAAAAATACATGGGTTAGAGATTATCTACCACAGGCAAACTTTTTTCTTTAGCTTACTAAAAAAGGTAATATATTGGGTATATGAAGTATGCTAGAAAGAGGTAAACTTTAATAAATGTAAGCACTACCAATGCTCTGGATTTTATGAAGTGATGACATTTTCTGCAGACCTAATTTTTTTTAACCTATCTACTAAATTGGTAGACTTGTGAAGTACATAGCATCTTCCTTCATAGTTTAAAGTATATTAGATAAGGCTAAACAGAGCAAAATGGAGGACACTAGTGCCTTTAAACCCATCTTTACTGTCCTAGCTTTCATATCATATGAAGAAACAACTGTCTAATCCCAGCTCAGACTGTTTTGTATGGTTTATTTTTCTTTTTTTTTTTTCTATAAAATGTAATCATGACTATTTATGTTTTATGTAGCTAATTTTACAAGTGTTAAGTACTAGGTATTATTGTTAGCAAGTTCATTCTAAAGTTTTTCATTGCTACATTATTAGTGCCTCTATTACCTGCCTCTAAGCATGGTGGAAAGTGTACTCTTTAGTTGGTAGTCCCTCTTTTCACAGTAGAATTAGGGTATCAGTATAAGGCATCGAGTGTTAGGCCTGGAGTTAGGAAGATGTGTGTTCAAATCCAGCCTCACATACTACTTGTGTGACCCAAGACAAATCTTAAACTCTCTCTGTCTCACTTTACTCATCTGTAAACTGAAGATAATACCTTCCAGGACTATTGCGAAGATTAAACAGGATGATATTTAATAGTTATTAACTATTATTTATAATTATTCCGAATAGTGAGAACTTTGCAAACCTTAAAGCACAGCATGGCTTCATGTTCACTTACTCTTTTCATTTCTTAGATTGGAGCTGCTAGTCGAATACCTGGGATGACTCCTGCTGCCATTGTTAATCTTCTGAGATTTGTAAAGACTGCTAAGCAAAAAGAGGAATCTGTAGATAAATGGTCTCTAAGCAGTCAATACTTAAGTGACACAAACAGACTTCAAAAGATAGAATTATAGCATTTTATTTATAGAAGAGTTTCTGAAGGACTGCTAAACCAATTTCTTAAAGGAATATATACAGCAACAACAATATAAATTAATGATAACATGTCTAACAGTTATCAAAGTGTAATGTATGTACTTTATTAGATCATTGTGGGATTGCCATTAGTTTTAAGAGAAGAACCAAAAAGTATCCTTTCAAGTAACTTGGATTGCGGTTTTGAAGAAATAATTGAGAAGAAGCTATTCAAGAAAATTGGGCTAGGTATTGCAGTGGATATATCGAGCACTGGCCCTGAAGTCAGGAGGACCTGAGTTCAAATTTGGCCTCAGACCAAACACGTGACACTTGCAAGCTGTGTGACCCTGGGCAAGTCACTTAACCCCAATTGCCTAACCCCCCCCAAAAAAAAAGAATATTGGGGAGACTTTTATAAATCAATGCAGTGTGAAGTGAACAGTTTATACAATGTAAGTATCATTGAGAAAAACAGCTTTGAAAGACTTTATAGCTCTGATTAAGGCGATGACAAACCCCGGTTTCAGAGGACTGAAGAAGAAAGCATGTTATCTACTTCTTAACAGAATGATAATGGACTGAAAATGCCTAATGAGATGTGCATTTTTCAACACTGGCCCTGTAAGAAACTTGCTTCTCTTAACTATTTGAAGGATTTTTTTTCCTTATTGTTTGTTCAACAGAAGAAGGGTTAAGTGGGTAGGAGAGAGAATCGGTGCTTGAATTAATAAAGCGTGCTTTGGTTTTTCAAGCTAGACAAAAAGGCAATTTCAGAATCACCAGATAACTTGGGATTTGAATCTTAAACTACTAACAAAGTACTGGGCTGGATTCAGTTGGTATAATGGGACTAGACAGAGACAATCCATCTCTTTTTTCTCCCAAAGGAAAAGACATAACTCCCAAAGAAAAAGAGCATAGCAGAATAACAGGGGAAATCCGTTTTCTCTTCCCTTCCTCCCAGTCCATATAATGCCACTAATTTGTGGCATTCTGCCACAAATTCCCACATCACTAATGGGAGAGGGAATATAAACAGGGCAACTCAAAATCCTTGGGCTGTGTCCCAGCTGGGATTCCCCTCTACCTATGATGCTGCTGCTGCCGCCAAGAAAAATTGGTCTTTAAAGTAACTGTATTTCTAAATAGATTCCTTATTATTCACTATATCCCTATTTTGTGTGTAGCACACACTAGCTACTTCTGAGCATTTACTTTTCCTTTTAAGTTAGGGAGATCAGAAATCACCTTGATGATTATTAATTTCTCTTAAAATAAGGTATTCATATTAGGCAGTCTTAAAGAGGGAAGCAACAGCATGTAGTCATTTGCTCTTTTGTAATAGATTTTCTCGAGGAAATGCCAGTTTCATCATTTCTTAACATGAGAAACAATCACAAAGCTACTAGCAACAAGTTTCATTTGTAATCATACATTTGGCCAAAAGGCCACATGTAGTCCTTAATTCCTACTACTTTTTTATTGGGTAGCTAGTGTGGCACAGTGGATAGAGTGCCAGGCCTGAGATTAGGAACACTCATCTTCCTGAGTTCAAAACCTGTGTCAGATTCTTATTAGCTGTGTGACCCAGGGCAAGTCATTTAACCCTATTTGCCTCAATTCCTCATCTAAAATGAGCTGGAGAAGGAAATGGCAAACTGCTCTGGTATTTTTGCCAAGAAAATTGGGTCACAAAGAGTCAGACACAACTGAACAGCACCACACTTTCATTGCCACAGAAGGTCAGGTTAATTTTGACATTTTCCTAACCCTGACCCTGGGACACCCAGGCTACCTCAGGCACTAACTTGAAGAGTATAGAATGGGACTTGTTATAGTGTAATTTCCTCCTTTGTCTGAAGGGTAGTAATCCAGATTTCTAGCACTGTCTCAGAAGAAATGTCATTCTTTCTCTATTCTCTAACTCAGTTCCTTTCTTTTCAAGGAAAAAAGGATACAGTGCTGCTCCTTACTGGAGTGCCCTGTTTTCTGAGAAATGCTTGAGAATCATCTTTTTTGGCAATTCTAGAACCTCTGCAGTTTTAACTTTTAAATTTCCTTTGACTCACGGCATTGTACTTCTGTGCCACTTCATTCTAGTGGGCACTAAATTGCTTTTAACATGATTTAAAATATTTTAAAGTATTTAAATGTTAGATCACTTGTGTAAAATTTCCAAAAACAACAAAAGCCACACTATCTTACTGGTGCTGCTAATCTAATAATGGTACAAGGTGTTATATGGTGTTTTATTTGGGTTTCTAGACCACAAATCTCTTATAGAAATCCATGGAAATCCCTATGGTCTCTCAACACCAACTGCCCCGTAAAAATCCCTACACCCTTCTTGCAACATGATTAGATTATAGCCCAAGTTTGCTGTACTAGTGATTTCTTCCATATACCACATGCCACTGCTAAGTAGTTGGGAATTTGCCAGACATTACAGTTAACTTTGAAAAATATAAAATAAAAAGCAGAAACAACTGAAAAATGTTGTAAGCTTATTTATTTAACATATAAAATATACTTATGAAGAGGAAGCCTGTATTTTAAATTAGAATATTAAGCTCAAGTGATAGCCAAATTACTAATGATTGGTAGAGCTTTCAACCATTTTATTTAATGACCCAATTCTCAGAAAGAATCAAAATAAGTAGCTAAAACTTGTACTTCTACCACAGTTGTGCAGCTTAGGACTCCTTGCAATGTCAAACCCCATCCTCTCTAAGATGCACCTTTGTCTTCCTCTAGAATAGTCAGAATCCTTGTGCACAGCCATCCTCAAAGACAATTGTTCTTTACTATTAAAAGCCACAAAACCTCAAGAGTTAGAAGGAAAATTAAAGGTCCAACATGTTCCTAATGCAGGAAACCTCTTCATCACATAGGCTTAGTTTGGATAGTGGTTACAGAATAGCTTATTGCTTTGTAAAGTAATCTGCTTTAAGGGGAAAACTGAAGAGTAAATTAGGCCAAGACTGCAGGGGAATAGCTGAGAAGGGTACCTGGAGGTGGAGTGAGGAAGACCTGGGTGTAAATCCTACTTCAGTCACTTACATGTGTGACCTTGGGCAAGTTAGTTTAATTCTCTGGGTCTCAATTTGCTCACATGTAAGTTTCTGGTGTCTAAAGTCCTAGCTCTAAAGCAATGACCTTATGACCACAAGAAAGATTGGACTCGGAGTAAGAGTACATCCTGGAATAAAGCTACAATGGGCATCCTAGCACATAGTAACAAGCTTTTATACAGACCCCTTTTGCTTCCATAACCCCATCTTCTACCCTCTAGGGAAATGGTAAGCTATAAGTACTGCTTTCTACTGTACTTTGATCCACCCAGAGAACTGAGATTCCTACCCAACCAGGTTCTACCATTTAGCCTATCTGGATTTTCCAAAGTGGGATCCTAGGCTGTAATAAAGGAGCAAACACAAGGTGATCCATAGGTCAGATACATAGGTAAGAGAAAATTCACCTGTTTCTATGAGGCAATGAAAAGATGAGGAAAAGAAGAAATGTGGCAGTTTAGATGTAAGCAGAAATTGTATGTAGATGTCTTGAAAGCAGCCTTAATCTTCAATTCAAATATTCCTTAGTTCTTACAATAACCTTTTAAAATAGGGGGAAAAAGTTATCAGTGCCTGGCACATAATAGGTAATTAATAAGTGCTTGTTGATCATCATTAACCATATTTAACTGATAGGAAACAAGAATAGGTAAAAGAATAAATTAGAATAGAACGAGTTTCCTAGTTCTGAGTGCCATTTTTTTCACAAACACTTCAAAATCAATTACTAAATGAATTTGTAGAAATTTGTTACAAAGATAATACAAATAATTCAAATTCATAGTAATCCTCCAGCCTGAGGTCACAGTTCCAATCTCTTTCTACTCTGAAATTTGCCAGACCTATTAATCTATAAGAATGGACAGCAAGATTTGAATTTTCCACTCTTTTTTTTTTTTACCTCTTTTGCTATGCCCAAGGCAAAATTGCTATTAAGTCATGAAAAGTTCAACTAGACATGCCAAAGGAGAAAATTGGAGGAATCAGGGCAGGATAACCTAACAAGATAGTTCACTAACCCTTGAATTGCTAATGTTGCTGTAAACTAGATCTCATTCAGGTAAAGTCCATAAATTATTACTAATGATATGTCCATTTGAAAATTCAGCTTCCATTTTGACAGAGAACTTCCCAGCAACTTAACAGATTTTCAGTAGTTCCTGTGATCAAACTAATACACTGCTGGTAGAACTATGAACTGGTCCATTCTGGAAAGCAGTTTGGAATTATGCTTTTTAAAAATGACTGAAATGTCCATATTCTTTGACCCAGAGATCCCACTGCTAGGCGTGTAACACAAAGACATCAAAGACAGAAGAGATCTCCTATACAACAAAATATTCATTAATAGCACTTTTTATGATAACAAGGAACAGGAAACCGTAAATGCCTATTGATTGGGAAGTAGCTAAACAAATTGTGGTAGGTGGATATAATGGAATTAATATCTCTTAAGAAATTATGAACATGAAGAATTCTGAGAAGGATGGGAAGACTCATGAAATGATGCAAAATAAAGTAATATGAATCAGGAAAAACACAAAATCATAACAATGGTAGTGGTTGAGGGTGGAAGGAAAGTAGGCTGTTTAATTAATAATGTCTAAGCTTGGCCCAAGAGATGAGAAAATGCACCTCCCTCCCTCTCTTCTTTGCACAGGTGGGAAACTGGGTGTGGAACATCATATATACAACAGACTTGACAGACGTATTGGTGAGTTTTACTAAATGGCTTTTTAAAATTTCTTCTTTTTTTTCTTTGTTACAATGGGTAGCTCTCCGGTTAGGAAAGGAAAAAGAGATACACCTCAAAATAAAGGTGATAAAAACAAAAGATATAAAGAAAAAATTTAAGCAGTTGTGGCCAAGAAAATCCATTACCCTATATTCAACCTAGTATTTAGCCTCTTTTCATTGATCTTAGAAACTTGGGCAAATCTTAGAATGAATGGCAAACACCTGGTCCATCATCAGTCCCTTACTTGAAGCATTTCCAGGTTTACAGGTCCAAGCAGAACTTACATACCTCTATGACTGATGATAGAGGGCAGCTAAGTAGTACAATAGATAAGAGTGCCAGGCCTGGAGTCAGGAAGACTCATCTTCCTGAGTTCAAATCTGGCCTCAAACACTTACTAATTGTGTGGCCCTGGACAAGTCACTTAATCCTGGTTTGCCTCAGTTTCTTCATCCATAAAATGAGCTGGAGAAGGAAATAGCGAATCACTCCAGTATCTTTGCCAAGAAAACCCCAAATGGGGTCACGAAGAGTCGGACATGACTGAAACAACTGAACAACAACAATGCCTGATCAAGTACCAGGACCATAAAGCTAATGTTCTGAAGATAAGTTTTTCCAGGTGGACAGAACAATAAAAAGTGAACGTAATAGATTGCTTAGTTGGATTAAAAATGTTTGTAATAGTAATGCATTATATAAATGCAAGACTTTATTATTATTTTTATGCCTACTTACTGCTTCAACTATTTATTACCGGTGACCTGGGAAAGTCCCTTAACCTTTACGTGCTTCAGTTTTCTCATCTGAAAAATGAAGGGTTGAACTAAAATGACTTCTGAGCGTCCTTTCAGTTCTAAATCTATGATCATATGATCATCACGTCTCAGGAAAATGCAGCAAAGACTGAGTGCAGTGTTCATTGTTCACTATCTATTGATAGATCCTGTCAGCCTGGGGTCTCAGTTATCACATGGCAGCTCTTAGATCTTAAAGAACCCTTATTTTACATTGATGATTACAGCTAGCAACTAAGTAATGATAGCAACTAGATGGAATAGGCCAGTTAACAAACATTTATTAAGCATTTACTATGTTTCAAGTACAGTACTAAGTGCTGGTTATGCAAAGAAAATCGAAAATGTGGTCTCTGCTTCACCTTTTTCTATTTGAACTTCACATTATCAATCTGAGAATTAAGAATACTCAGAGGGCTTCTTCCCCCTACTGATATGGACAGTTGGTTAGGAGTTGTAGGAAATAATAGGGGTAGTAGGGCACTGGAAAGATCATTATATTTAGAAATGGAAGAGACGTAGAGATTCTCTAGTCTAAACTCTCTGAATCTCAGTTTACTTCTCTATAAAATGATAAAGAATTTGTCCAAGGGTACAAATGGTAGTGAGTGGCAGGCCTGGAACTTGAATTCTGTCTATGAGTGCTGAAGGGAAGAGGCGTTAGAGTAGACACTCATTTCTGTCAAGTATTTGTCACTATTCTGTTGTGCCTGTGTTGTTATTGTTGTTGTTGTTGTTTGTCCTTTGTGCTCAAAGAGGACCAAAGTGACCTCATGGTGTCAGGTCAATGTACGGTGTGTCCGGCTGTGGCTGATAACAATATGAGCTACCACAAGTAGGGCACGAGTAGTCTGTATGACTGTTATTTGGAAGGGAGAAGTCTCTAAATTTGCACATCAGATCTGTGGTCAGCTTTACCTGTAAGTGGCAATGATAGGGGCAGGAAGGTCTGGTATGTGCTTCCCAACCAAGGAGCATCCAGAGACTCCTCTCCAGGCCATGCCTACTTCCCCTTCTCTATCCATTCTCCCTTTCCTACCTGACTCTGTGGTGTGTTCCACAGCAATAGTGATGTAAATACTTAACAATCAGGTCTCTAAAAAAAAAAAGTATGTATGCACAACCTAAGTTTAATTTTAATCTGCATTATTAACATTTTATCAGAGCAGCTAGATGGTGCACTGGATAGAGCACTGATCCTGGAGCCAGGAGGACCTGAGTTCGAATTTGGCCTCAGACACTTGACCCTAGCTTTGTGATCCTGGACAAGTCACTTAACCCCAATTGCCTCAAAAACAAGTATATATATAATCCCTCACTTTAAATCAAGACAATCAACAAAACAATGAATCAAACCCTGATTGGTAGTATTTGCCTAAATTCTAAGGTGTAAATATTCACATTGAAAATTTAACAGTGGGCTTGATGGTAGAGTAGGCAAGTACTCAAGCCAAGAGGAATAAAAAGGTTGAACTCAGAAAGAGACAGCGACAGAGAGAGACATATAGAGAGAGAGTAATTTGATTAACTTGAGCTCTATGCTTCTACCCACCTCTGAAAATCCACCATAAAGTTCATACCACGTTATTTTTCAGCTAGTTTTGGCTGCCATTTCCTCTTAATAGCATTGCTGAAACTGCTTTTTATTTAACCTACTTTTCCTACTTATTTCTCTCTTTTTTTTTTCAGTAGTCATGGGTTGCCTCCCCCATGCAGTGTTCCTTTTATAACATCTTGACAACTTCCCCAAAATAAGACCATCAATCACACCACTGGAGAACTTTGAAACTATTATTGTCAAGGAAAACTAGCTGCCATTTTCAGAGTATTAGTACCCCCTTGGTTAATATCAGAGCGAAACTAAGTCCCAAGGCAGAAGATGATACTTAAGTCTCTCCCACCATTAAAAAACCTTCACTAAACTTAATTATCCCTCTAGATACCAGCCTGTTTCTTCCTCCCATTTCAGCCAAACTCCCCTCTAGAAAAGCTGTCTACCCTTATTTGTTCCCTTTGCTTCCTCTTTTCTCAATTCTCCACCCTTTTTAATCTGGCCTCTGATCTCATCATTCAACTGAAACTGTTCTCTCCAAAGTTACCAAGGATCTCTTGCTTGTCAAACCTAATACTCTTTTCTCAATCCTTACTCGTCTTGTCCTCTCTGCAACTTTACTGTTGACCCCTGTCTCTTCCTGGATACTTTCTCCTCTATGGATTTTCATAACACCATCTCTTGCTTCTCTTCCTACCTATCTGATCCCTCCTCAGTCTCCTTTATTGGATCATCACCCATGCACACCCTCTAATTACGGCTCTGCACTAGACCCCTCTTCTAAGTCTCTTTTTACATTCCCTCAGTGGCAAATTAATCAGCTCTCCCAGGCTTAATTACCATCTTCACTCCTACACACACTCTCCAGGGTAGCAATACTGGCCTTCTTGTTGTTCACCACATATGGATCTTCATGCCTTTGTAATGGTTGTCTTCCATGCCTAGAGTGCACTTTCTTTTCATTTCTGCCTCTTGGAATCCCTTGATTCCTTCAAGACTGAGGCCAAGCCCCTCTATCTATGTGAGGCCTTTACATGACAAAGAAAATCAATTAAGTAAAAACATTCAAAACAGTGAAAATATCTGACAAGGAATATAAATATTCTTTTCTAGTAGTCCTCCACCTATTTGCCTTCAGGGAAAAGGCCTGTTTCATTACATTATATGTTCTGTGATCACATTATTATAGTCTTCTCCTCTTCTTCCTCTTCTTCTCCTCCTCTGTTTCCTCATGTGTAAAATGGGGATAATATATATGCCTGTAATCACGCATACTTCAAAGGGTTACTAAATGACTCAAATGGGATAATATCTGTAAAAGCAATATATAATCCAATTTGATAAAACATTTATTATGTGCCAGGTATTGGTCATACAAAGACAAAAGCAAAATAATCCCAGCCTTCAAGAATTTTACATTTGACTGGAAGAAACTACATATACACAGATACATACATACATACATACATACAGAGAGAGAGAGAGAGAGAGAGAGAAATACAAAGTAATGTGTGGCATGGGGATGGGAAAAGCACTGACAACTGGGGAAATCAAGAAAGGCTGCTTGTAGGAAGAGGCATTTGAGATGAGCTTTGAAGGGAGCTAGGGGTTCCAAGAAGCAGAGGTGTGGAAATGGTATAGAGATGGGAGATGTAATGTTATATGATGGAAACAGAAAGAACTTAGAATGTGTGAAGGACATGAATGTATAATCAGAAAGATAAATTAGAGCCATATTGTGAAGGACTTTAAATGGCAAATGGAAGAGAGTGTATTTAATTCCATAAGTAATTAGGAGCCACAGAAACATCCTGAGTAGGAAAATGACACAATCAGGCAGAATTTTGCTTTAGAAAAATCACCTTGGCAACTGTTTGGAGGATGGACTGGAGAGGGGGAGGCTAGCATCAGGGAGGCCAATTAGAACGCTATTGCAATAGTCCATGTGAGAGATGAGGGCCTGAATTAGGATGACGGTCATATGAATGAGCAGAAGGGAACAGATGCAAGAGATATACTGACTGGATATCAGAATTAGAGAAAGTGAGGAGTTACAGATGTCTAGGTTCTGAATCTGGGGGAATGGAAGAAAGGTGGTACCCTCCACAGAAGTAGGGATTGGCTTAGGCCAGTGGCTCTTAACCTGGAATCTGCAGACTTGTTCTTTAAAATATTTTACACTGTATTTCAATATAATTGGTTTCCTTTGTGTGCTTATGTATTTAGTTTTATGTATTGAAAAGCGGGGGTCCATAGACTTCATGCATTAAACTGCCAAAGAGATCTATGGACACCCACACATGCATATGTGTATATATGTTTTTATTATCTGTATGTGACAAGGCAATGTGCTTGCTCGTTCTGAACAGCCTACGAAAAAATCTAAAGCTTCATTGTTATTTTTTTTTAAGCATGTTCTAATCTTAGCAATGTGGAAGGCAGCATGGGATAGGCAGCATGGGATAGCGCAGAGATGTCAAATATGTCCCAGGGCTGCATGCAACCCCTAATATTCCTGAATGCAACTCAAAAAGGATAAAAATGTAATTGTAAAATATTTTTTAAAATAAATAAATTTGTAGCTTTCTAAGTCAATATGCCCCCACAGGGATCATTTTCTATTTGAGTTTGACATCACCACCGTAGAGCAATGAATCACAAATCACAGGCTCAGTCCAAAAAGGAATTCAGTAACGTACAATTATGGGGATTTATAATTGGTTGAATTTATTCCCAGTTGACATTGACCCATTAATCATCAATCTTCAAGTCAAGCAGCTCTAAATTCACCTAACTGGATTTACCCAAAAGGATGGCATGAGAGACTGCTATATTACACTGTTAAGTATTTTATATGCATATGGTTGGCTCTTTTCCCTCTGTCCTTGACCTCAAGGGAGTACACCCCCCATGGTATCACCAGCGAAGAGGGTATGTACAGTTTAGTGACGTTAGGGGTATACAGTTCCAAATTAAAATTCACAGCTCCACCACCAGTACACTAAGTATGCCTGTTCTCTCATAACCTCTCCAAAAATTGCTATTTGCCTCATGTCATTTTTGGCAATCTGATGTGTATGAAGCAGAACCTACTTTGGAGTTGTTTTAGTTTACATTTCTCTCATTATTACTGACTTGCAACACTTCTTTACATGGTCGTTGAAAGCTTGCATTTTTTCATTTGAGAACTGCCAGTTATATCTTTTGACCACTTCTCTATCAAGGAATGACTTTCATAGCATTTGATGGGGAGGCAACTGGAAAGAAAATGCTGGGTTTGGAAACAAAAGAACTTGGTTTTGAATTCCAGATTTGCCACTTGTTGCCTGGGTGACTTTGGGCAAGTCACTTAACCTATATGGACTTCAGATTCATCTATAAAATAAGGGGTTTGAATAAAATAATTTTTAAATTTATAAACCTATCAATCATTAACAAATCTACTCCAACATGCAAAGAACAAAAAGAATGTTACGTGAAATTTTGACTCTTCCTTTGTAATAAGTATGGTTAAGCAAACCCATACATTGGCCATATCTGAAAATGTATGCCTCATTCTGTACCTCTACTTCATCACCTCTTTAAATAGGGAGGAGAAATGTGCCATCGTAACGGAGTGTGAAGTCTAGGATCCCTTCCAGCTCTAATGCCACGTTCATGTATTTTGTTCTGACGGTTACCTTAATGAAATACAATTCTAAAATGTTACCTATGCATATCCTTGGAAATTCTTTCAGGCTAAATTGACTCTGTTTTAGTCTTTTATGACTTAAAGACTACATTGTCCCTATTCTTTGCTGTGTCATATTTTTCATTGACTTTTACTGAAAAGCAGAAAAACTCAAATCATCTGAATTGACTTATAATTTTATTTAATACCATCCATGTTACATTCAACCTCTTTGGAATGCTTTTGAGAACAAAAGATCCCATGTGTCCCATGAGATGTCCATCTCTTACGAAGGTACCCATTTCTTTTAAAGCCAATTAGGAACATAAGCAGAGCTCTTAGGACACCTTTTCAATTGTTTGACATCTAAAAATACCACCTACCAAGGTTGCTTTTGGAAGTTTACACCATGTGTAACATCCTATTTCAAAAATATTCACTTGCCAATTCATCCTAATTAGATTGTGAACTCAAAGGCTAAGTCCTTGTCTTCTATAGATTTGTAAATTTTCCCAACACTGCAGGCTGCGTGATGGCCCCCTTGTAACCCAGTTGGATAAAACTTCCACTAGATGGTGCTAAAAAACAGACAATCTGAAAACACTAAGTGCTTCCTCTCAGTAAGTACCCTCCTCCCCACTCCCATTAGGCTGTTTAACCTAAATAACAGCAAGTATATTTAAAAAGAAAAACATCCAACTGGAAGTTTACTAGAAATGCACTCAACTAGCTGATTTTGAGTGGGCACTCATTGTGATGTGATTTAATCACAATGAGAGTTTCTTAAACTCTGGGATGGTCTTGGATTGAACCAGTACCTTTCCTCATTTAAACTTTTGATTCCTATCAAAATTTAGACTATGAAGTGGGAACACTGCTTTAAAGTCTGAAAAGAAATTAACTGGTTCAACCTAATTTCATAGATTAGGAAATATTAAGTGCAATGGAACATTACATTTGGCATCTGAGATCCCCCTGCCAGGACTACATGACCTCTGTAATCTGACAGTTTCCCTGGGCATATGTCTAAAGGAAGAACTAAGTTCCCTTACCCAAAGACTATCCATATTATATTATGCCAAGAAATACTGATATCTGAACCTTTCCAAATTATGCTTCCAGTGAAAAGAAATGTTGACCTTGACCTATTTCCAGGATGCTTTTCTATGCATGTTTGTGTATAAAGTTAATATTTTTTCTACTATTTACTGATATGTCAGCTGTAGTAATATTTGGGAGTTAGCACAATAGGGGAATTTGATGATTAAGTTATAGATTAACTATGTTACTGAGAAAGGTAGATGGCCACTAGTATTTAACTTAGCAGTCTCCCTGAACGATTTTCCTTTACATTTAGTGAAGAAAGATGAATTTGATAACTGTCCTTTATATTGCACTTTAAGGTTTACAAATGGGGTTTACCTAATCCACTTGAACCAAAAAACATCTATTACTACAGTTATCATTCTTGTAGAAGAAAATGAGATTCAAACGTTACTTATTTATGGACACAAAAGTGCCAGAGGCAGGATTTAAACCAAAAGTTTTTCCTAACAAAGCACTGTTTTGATTTTTAATACAAAAAGTTTGGGTGAGCAAACACATAAGCATCATCATGGTTTATATGTTTTGTTTTTTGAGAAAGCAAATCTGCTTTTATTTTTTTATAAGAATTCTTTCACAGAGCCTATACAATTACATATCTGAAAGGAAAACAACAGGTACTGAAATACTGGGGAAAGGCGTAAGAAACTTATTTCTTTAAACTTTTAACAGGCTGCAAAATTACTTTTATTCATCCTCTGGCCTTTCAAATCTGTTGAACATGAAAAGGTCCCAAACAACCGAAACATTTTTACTCAAGAGGCATGAGGTTAATGGATACAAATAATACAACTATCTCATAATAAACAATAGCTCTCTAGGATAAAAGGTTTTCTAAAACGTGCCTCTCCAAATGCTTCATAAGACTTCACTGCTACCACCTCCACGGTCACTGAACTAGGATGGAGAGGTAATTAAGGGGTAGTAACAATGCAAGTGATCAGTTAGTGAAATTACCACATCCATCCATACACATTGATAGCAACAGTAAACACAGCTAACTGGGTGAATTATACTTTCATGTACATTCCTTCTTGCTGAGCATCATTTACGCTACTTGTTCTAGTACCACACTTCCTGGTTCTTATTTTCCTCAAGTTAAGCAGCTTTCACCTCTAAGTAAATTAATATAACTCTCCAGATATTTCTTACCTAAAATGTACTGGTTATTTTTACTTAAGTGAGCTATACACTATCTTAACTTCCAAAACAGAGGATCAAATCTAAACATTTCAAAGGTTGCTACCATTCCAAGGAAATACATTTCACGAACACAAGTTTTGTTGGGTATGTTGTCCTAGGACTGTTGGTTGATGAAAAAACAAAGACTTATGATTAAATATGGAGAAGAAAATGCTAAACTGAAAGGTCTTCACATATAACTGACACTCTTAACTGCTGTCTTAACTGGGAGCACAAGACGGGACTTAATTTTAAAATTCTTTGCTAATATACAAGATAACCTAATGAAGTTATCACTTTTCCTAACATATAAAGAGATTATGAACTGGGAATGCATGACTGCCTTAAGTTATATTTGACTAGGTAAGACTTTCTAACCTGTCAGCATGTTTAAATGCAGAGTAAGGTATGCTCCCACTTTACTACATAAATTTGTTGGGGAGTTCCAGATCTAACTGGTACAAAGAACTCCTGGTGAGAAAACTACTACTGATCAGCAACTATACTAAGATTTCATCTTAAAAAATTTAACTGAGGCTCTAAGAGGTTGTGACTTATCCAGCTCCACACACATTGTTATGTCAGAAACCGATCCTGAACTTGGCTGGTAATGGCTCTTCCACTATAATGCTCTATCCACTAAGTCAGGGTAGCTTATGGCAAAGCTAAATTTAAATACATATATGCAAACATAAATCCGGGTATGACCATTTATGTTACACAAAATTTCACCTCAGATTATCCCAATGGTTTAAAATGGCTTTAGTCATATATACTAGGTTCCTTCCAGCTCTAAATGGGTGATCCTGTAAGTCAAATCATGACTCACATTTGTCTAACACTATTCAATATCTATCCCCTCAGTTAATGGTTTGTCTCCCAAGTAACCAGTTCAGCTAGACAAACGGTTTTTCTTCATCATCCAAAACTATTAAATTCAGAGCAGGGCTGTATATGGAAAAGGACTTTGAAAATTAATAGAGAACAACTGCATCATTTGTAATCAATCTTACCATGTTACCGCTAAGGTTATACATATTTCAAATTGAACCATGTAATTTCAGCAAAATGTGTTATCACATGAAATTTCTTGTAAAATGGTTAGTTAGGGAGTAGGGTATTTTGGTCATTCTTACCACATGCATAGATGTACAGATTACTATCTCAAAGTATTTAAATATAATTCATACAAACTATGCTGAATAAAATTTAATCTTTAACAAAGCAAAAGGTATTTTATGATTTTACAGTGCCTTGGTCATTGACATTTTCAAATTCTATCAAGAGGTAAGAGTCTGGGTTGTGTTCTGATTTTGACATACCTTTTAAATATTTTCCAGAATAAACCTGACATCAGATCACCTCTTCATGAAGTTTCAGTAACTTTTTTTCCAATTTTACTTAGGTTTGACCTTTTAACCTTCATGGATTAATCTGGACTTATTTTTTCAATTTTCTGGTTGCATTTTACTATATGGTACCATACCCTTATTTTTTTTTCCTTATCTCAGACCTGTTACTGGTACTTTACTAAGCATTGCTTAATTCCACTTATGGCACTAGGGGTTAAAGAGGTTACTGACCACTTCTCCTTTACCTTGTTGATGTATATAGCAGGAAAGTCAACCTTTCTACTGATAATTAGGCAAATATTTTTCTACTTTAAATATGTCCCATAGAGATGGTACTTTTAGACGGCATGTTAAGTATTAGAGCTGTACAGTACCTAAGTATTGTCCTTAGCCAAATTTTAAGATATTAGGCATCACAAAAATGGGAACCTGATAACGTTCTCTGAATTCCAAATATGACGAATGTAAACAAGAGGAATATTTGAACTATATCAAACTACCAGTTAACCCAGTGATTCATGCTTACAGCTTACTGGCTTAGAAACTAAAAACCTTCCAAATATCAAGAGAAAAACGTACCTTGCAGTAATGGAACCTGGCAATGATTCCTTAGCAATCCTGTGCTTGTGGGAGTTTTATGGCTCTAGTAATCTAATGAATATTGAGTACCCATTCTATTGTTCCCAAAGGACAATTTAAGAATAAGACAGGTCATTTCCCAGTTCTTACATATTACAATTATTTGAAGACGGCCATTTTCCCAAATCTTACTGTTTTAGTCAGCCTATGCTTTCCTTAATAATGATAACACAACACGGGTTAACTACAATATAGAAGCTGGTCAAATTAGTATCAATACTCAATTGTAAAGATCTGTAGGACAATTTAATTGAGTAAAGGAAAAAAAACCATCCAACACAAAGAACCAGGTTATGGTTTCACTTGAATAGCCCAAAGTGATATAGTCATACTTGAAGCCTCTAGAAAACCATTTTGCCTAAGCAGTTTATTTACAGAAGAAAATGCCAGTCAGCCTGGACAAACTTTGAAAGCACCAGTTGCTTCCCGAGAGAATTAAGACACTACATGGTTGAGAAAGCATTAAACTACAAATATGTAGAATCCAGAACAATTGAGAAATTAGTGAGCTACTCACTCCAGCCAACCTTGGCAAGTTATTGGGCATGTTTTAAAAATTAACCTGTCCACATTGTGGTGCCAGTCAAACCTGTACTGGCCACATAAAACCATTAGGGCAAATGACTTATCAAAGAGGAACTCATCCTAAGCAAACTCCATTTGTCCATATATGTGTGGCAACTGAACAATTGAGGGCTGTAAGGGAGGGGAGTTACTAAACCTTGCTCATGTCACATCTAGCCTGGGTCAGATCTTTTAACTAAAAAGAGGTTCCCTAACCACCATAGGTACCATTATACCTCTACTTAACACTAATGTATGACTAATACCTACTGCAAATTAAATACGTTTTCCAGATTAGCTAATTAGCCATGAACAAAAATTTTAAGAAGTTACCCCAAACTGAAGAGACTAAAAGTCTTCAAAAAATTGGCAATTTTGCTTGAATTGGGCCTGGGCTTTTTTGATTTCATATCAAAATAAGAATATACTGCCCCCTAATACAAGTCCTGGCATTTTTCCAATCCAGTTCTAGTAGAAAACTTTAAATGCTACTTCCTAATAAAAATTAAACCAATGGGGTTTTGTCAAACTTCAACACAATTAAAAAACAAGTATTCCTTTTCTGCAAAATAAAAAACCCAAGACAATGCCACTTGCTGTAATTTTGAAAACAGCTTAATTTTACCTTGTGTATTACATTTTTCTGAAGTGCCCCTTTCCCAGCTATATTCCATCTTCTAACATAGCACCTACCATAGGTCCCCCCCCAACAATGCAACATGCACATTCATTTAAATGAAGAAAATTTTAAACCCTTAAAAATATCCACCCAATACACCTAGTAGTGACATTTAAGGGTTTGTTTTGAGGCAGTTTAACAAAGCTGGAAAATTCCAATATATCCATAATGGGGATAGTCATCTTCCAAGGAAGCCATGTTTCCCCATCTATCAGCTTTAGTTCTAAAATTCCAAGTTTTGGTTTAAAAAACAAAAAACTTGAGGTAATTTACTGTAAGAGGTAATGAAACTCCATAGAAAGAATGCTAACTTTGAGTGCTAAAATTAATCTTAGAAGTTGGGAACTCTACTATCATGTACTAACTATATTACACCACATATGAAGAAACAAAGCAGCTAACATGGCAGTTTTCTGCTAGTGGCACACCTGACATTCATTGCTTTAACTTATTTCACTAGATTATCTTCACTACACCCCCTCCCAGATAGCATTACTTCTATTTGGCACAATTTAAAATTTAAGAGGTAATGCTAAACTCCACAGAAATAACTCCCATTTCAGTGTTAGTGAATTTATCTCAAATGGACTATATAAAAATTTCTACAAGACACAATGCCAATTTCCTTAAAAATCCACCTAACCTTACAATTATATACTTTTACCAGATGACTTGCTGGTGTTTAGAGATTGTCTAGCTAGAAAAAGGGAACCAAGCCAAAGGCTTTGGAAGGGCATTATAAAAAAAGTTATTCTATAGCACTTTCCCCCTTAACCTACAAAAAAAACCCAAATATTATTTTCATTAAGAGGCAAAAATACAGCCCTAACAAGTCAGGTTAATACATCTTTATCAGCTTTGCCCAAAGGTGAAACAATTTCAACAAAAATTACAAATTGTTAGGCCAAGTTAACTCACTTGCCCATGTTATTTTTGTGCCCAAAAATTTTAGCTAAGATTCTGTAGCCAATGGATTTGTGCCAGGTTACTTTTAAATGCTTTCCACCCCCACTGAATTCTAATAATGGTTGACCCAAAAAACACACAAGTTTCGCATTAAACTGTTTTAATGGTCTCAAAATTCTGTGACAGATTTTTGGTCAAGTTGTTTCCATTTAAAAATTACTGATTTTAAAAACTAATAACTTAAAACTGCCACGAAACAAATGGTCCACAAAAACATTCCTTTCCTCCTGAAGCTTTTACGATGCATTGTAATCATTAACCAGTCTTTTACTATTAAACTTAAATGGCCAATTGAGACAAACAGTTCTGAGACCGTTCTTCCACCACTGATTAAGACTGGGGTGGCAGGTATTGTACAGAATATTCATTTAGCCTTCTGGGCCTTCTGGGCAGATTTTGTAACCTTGCCAGCTCCAGCAGCCTTCTTGTCAACTGCCTTGATGACGCCAACTGCAACAGTCTGCCTCATATCACGAACAGCAAAACGACCTGCAATTAGTAAACAGGATTCATTAGTTTTTATCCAGCAGGATGCTAAGTTACTCATTGGTGTTTGTGCAACAGGGAACTGTTAAATGTTAAAATACTTACCCAGAGGAGGATAATCAGAGAAGCTCTCCACACACATTGGCTTGCCTGGAACCATGTCAACAATGGCAGCATCACCAGATTTCAGGAATTTAGGGCCATCTTCCAGCTTCTTACCAGAACGACGATCAATCTTCTCCTTCAGTTCAGCAAACTTGCAAGCAATGTGAGCAGTGTGACAATCCAGAACAGGTGCATAGCCAGCACTGATTTGGCCAGGATGATTCAGGATAATGACCTTAAGGAAAAAGAGAAAAATGAACATTAAGGCAAATTAAGCCCTTTTCTATTCCCCCAATAGATCTGGCTATATTGCATCAAAATCTTTAACGTTGATACCTGTGCAGTGAAGCCAGCTGCTTCCATAGGTGGATCATTCTTGCTATCACCAGCCACGTTACCACGGCGGACATCTTTGACAGACACGTTCTTGACATTGAAACCGACGTTATCCCCTGGTAGAGCCTCACTCAAAGCTTCGTGGTGCATTTCAACAGACTTTACTTCAGTTGTAACATTGACTGGGGCAAAGGTGACCACCATGCCTGGTTTTAGAACACCAGTTTCCACTCGGCCAACAGGTACAGTACCAATACCTAGTGAAAGTAAAGTAAAACTCATTTATAAAAGCAGGAAAAAGGCAGGTTTTTTTGCTTTTCACCAAGCACTCCAAGAAATTTAATTACCTAGTCATAAAATTACTTACCGCCAATCTTGTAGACATCTTGGAGGGGTAGACGAAGGGGCTTGTCAGTTGGACGAGTCGGTGGCAGGATGCAATCCAAAGCTTCAAGCAGTGTAGTTCCATTAGCATTGCCATCCTTTCGAGTGACTTTCCATCCCTTGAACCAAGGCATCTGCAAGAGAAATTTAACTTAGTGATTAAAACACTCGGGTGGCTCACTGTATGTTAAATTATTTAAACAAATTACTTATAGTCAAACTCACATTAGAGCTAGGCTCCAGCATGTTGTCACCATTCCAACCTGAAATTGGCACAAAAGCTACTGTGTCAGGGTTGTAGCCAATTTTCTTAATATAGGTACTGACTTCCTTGACAATTTCCTCATATCTCTTCTGGCTGTAGGGGGGCTCGGTGGAATCCATTTTGTTTACACCAACAATCAGTTGTTTTACACCTAGCGTGTATGCCAGAAGGGCATGCTCACGGGTCTGCCCATTCTTTGAGATACCAGCTTCAAATTCACCAACACCAGCAGCAACAATCAAGACAGCACAGTCAGCCTATTAAAACAAGTTGGGAGAATACTAAATAAGTCCTGTAAACACTAAAAGCCCCTTTGTTTAAACCAAAGGCCACTCTTGGTAAATAAGTCTAAAGCCCATTGTTAACGCAACCTCTACAACCCATTGACTAAACAAGCACCTGGTACAGATGCCTAATATCTACCCCTATTCCCACAATATTGTCCCTAGTCATGTTTAATACTACAAACCTGAGATGTGCCTGTAATCATGTTCTTGATAAAGTCTCTGTGTCCTGGAGCATCAATAATGGTCACATAGTACTTGCTGGTCTCAAATTTCCACAGGGAGATATCAATAGTGATACCACGCTCACGTTCAGCCTTCAGCTTATCCAAGACCCAGGCATATTTGAAGGAGCCCTTTCCCATCTGCAAACGAATGAAAGTTCAAGCTCTGTAACTGGAATCAAACAAGTTTCCTGGAAGGAAGCTGGTATGTCATTTCAATTACAGGATAAAAATAATTTGGCCTTACTGACTTTGCTTAAGTAGGTGACAGATTCCTTAGTTAAATCCCACTTCCTATCTGTATCTATGAACTCCTCACTACACTCTCAAAGGTGATAGGGGATCTTCCAAACATCTTTTCAAATCATTTAAGGCATAATTGACACGTCAATAAAAGTACTCCTACATAACTTAATAGTTTATTAACCCATTAAAATTTCCATACAGTAATCAGAACCATGAAAGGTGGAGAGCACCCTTATTTTAATATTTAACAAATCCTTGACTTCATAAAACCATTTGACCACATGAGTCATTATGTCCCAATATCCTTTCCCCTAAAGACTATATATACCTCAGCAGCCTCCTTCTCAAACTTCTCAATGGTTCTCTTATCAATTCCACCACATTTGTAGATGAGGTGGCCAGTAGTGGTGGACTTGCCAGAGTCTACGTGTCCAATGACGACAATGTTAATGTGAGTCTTTTCCTTGCCCATTTTTGTGGAGGTTTAGCGATGGTTTTCACAACACCTGTGCAAAGATTAAAAACTTTTAAGAAAACAGGGTTGTATTAACAGCCAAACAGCAGGCAGCCTATGACCTTTGAAGGAGACATTTGAGCTCCTAAACACTTACGAAAAATTCCAAGCCAGGCTGGCAGCCCCGGCGTGCCAACCCAGGCAGCAGCGGCTCCTGCTCAGGCCTCAATCTCCTCCCACCAGACACACGCGCACCACACTCACACCACACACGGGGCCAATTCCCCGGGCGGCGCCCCTCCCCCAGGCCGCGGCATTGTCTGTTCCGGAGGGGGGCGGGGGCCGGCCTCAGCCCCACGGAGGCTCAGTGCTCGTGGCCAGCCTCGAAGACTACACAGGGAGGGGCAGAAAGGCCCTGGTCCCTTTCTTTGTGCCGGTGACTCACCCGCCCGCCTCAGCCACCGCCGTGTCCTCCATTTTGTACTCCCTCCACCAGGCCCGGGGAGCGGCCATTTTTCAGCTCACGCACCCGTCTGGCCGGACCAGAGGCGGCGGTCCCGGCCCAAACGCCGGCCCTCACCCCTGAGATTCTCTATAACTCGACACCTAAAGGTTATTTTGCCCACCTGCCTCTGATCCCCCCGAGACGTACCTACCCACCCACCCACCCGTCCCCTCCCCCTACCGCCATGCGGCCCCAGACCAGGCCTAGCCTCTCCCCGGCCGTCCGGTCGCCATTCAGCGCGGCCCCGCCGCCGCCGGCGCGCCCCCGCTTGCCGCTCCCCGGCCCCGCCCCTCGAACCGCCGAGGCCGCGCCACATGTGCCACGAAATAGAAGCGGGTAGGCTCTGGAGCTCGCGGCTCCGCTACCGCCTCCCTTCCAACTAGACACACACACTCGATCTCACGGACATTAGACACCGCGCGGGGCAGCGCAGGCCCCCACCCACACATGCTACGGGTACGAGAAGGGTAATCGCCCGATCGCCAACCTGGGTAAACGACAGCTCAGCTTAGTCAGCAATCACTTATACAAGCAAAAACCAAACAAAAGGGAGGTCTGAGGTGTGGAAGACCGTGGGAAATGTGCGCGGGGGGCCGCCCCAGCACGAGGCTAGGCAGCGGGGCCGCAGCTCGTGCAGTCGATCAGGCCCAAGCACGAGGCGTGTCCCGGGAAAATTCCAAGGCTCGTAAGTACTACCTTTTTAGACTACAATTGGGGCAGAAAAGGGAAAGAAAAAAACAGGAGACGGGAAAGGAAAAAGGACTAGATTCAGGGGACGCCGAAAGCTGTAGGCCTCACGCCAGACCAGGCCTGGCGGGCGCAGCGTTCGCTCCTACCTGTGTTCTGGCGGCAAACCCGTTGCGAAAAAGAACGTCTAGGGCGGCAGCGCTACTTATATACTGTCCTCCCCCTCCTCCCTCCGGGAAAGGAGGTGGGGCCAGCCGCGCGTCACCGCTACCCAGCTCCCCCCGCGGTTTAGCCACTAGCTTGGGTTCAACGTGCCCATTCGTCCCCTCCCCCACCAAGCCCCCTCCCGGGGACAGAGGGAAATGTGCGCCCAACCCCACCAGGCGCACGGAAAGACGCGCGCATCCGTCCTTGCCCCGCCCCACCCAATTCTCTGAGCGGAGTGGGTGGCAGGCCGACTCTAGACGAGTCAGCGGTTCTCACTCACAGAGTTTTACGACGATCCCTAGACTTCCCTCTCCGTTCGCACCCGCCCTCTCCCTCCGCCCCCCCACGCGGAGGCGAGTCTTTTTGTATGAATTACTCTCGGGTCTCCAGATTTGGCGTTCCCGGGGAGGGGGAAGAAGAGTCCAGAATCTTCCTCCACCTTAGTGCCTTCTACAGACACTAGCAAATGCAATCGGGCACAACTAGACTAGCGAACACGCATTTCCCTGGCCTTACGTCTCGCTGGGCCCCAGCCAGCTGCCGATGGGGGATGGGGGAGAAAGAAAGGAAAGCTAATCATTCACCCCTGGCCCGCTGCTCTTCGGCGCTGGCACTCACTCAGAAGCCCTCCCCCCTCCTACTCCCCCTCTCTTCTTTACTGGAGGGAGCGGCCACGTGACGCCGGTGTCCCGGGCGGGCAACTCAGCCCCACTGGTTCTGAGGGCTTTCTCCTCCACATACCTCAACGGCGGGGCAACTTTGTGGGCCGGGACCCACATCCACTTATTGGCAACAAAGGGCCTTACCTTCCGCACCCTCGAACCGTTCCCTCTTCACGACCTCCCTAATGGTTAGATAATAAGTGACGAGTTTGCTTTTAAATGTGGGTCTCTTTAACTCTTTCCTAGGCACATCAATCACTGCCGACCCAGCTTCCCACCTCCCCGTCACTATGGTATCCCACAACGGCCAATCTTCTTTACCGGTTCATTGGCCTTGGTTCCTGCGAACCTGGGAAAAGATCCGCGATTTCCCCTAGAATTCTAGTCTGAAAAGCCATCACAGTATGCATCCTTTTGTGATTCACCTTTTCCGGTTTCGACATCCATTTCCTTTCTCCCCCTCCCCTTCAAAAAAAAAATTCAAGGAGAAGATATCTTAAAAGAATGCTTTGAGCTCACTCGATCCTTCCACGTGACTTGCTGCCCAACTTTGGAAGCAGCTGCCTCTCTGTTAACTACACAAAGGTTCCTGGTTTGCTCAGGTTCCTTCCAGCAAGATGCCAGCTATTTACACGAGTTAATTAAAACCACACACCTTCACTTTCTTCCTGTCTCTGGTTATGACCATTTTTGCCTACATTCAGAATTAGGGATGAATGAGGTGGCTTAGATGAGATTTCTCTAATCTCTAAAGTACAGGCTTTTTGAGTAGATGGGGGGAGTAGGGGGAGGGGAAGTGTTTAAAAAATTACAGCCTTATGTTTCTGTTTACAGAATTCTAGTATGTGTGTGTTTATATACATATATGCCCATATTTATACACACATTTTTATTTGTATTACATGTGAAAGTATAAATGTGCTGCCCAACTTTTCATTGATTAAATAGTATTTATTCTTACTAGGCACTGTAGGGGTTTTTTTTAAGTTTAAATCTTTAAAGTTTAAACATTGTTCCAGCTGGGGATTGAGGGAGAAAAGCGTTATAACATTGGGGAAAAATTAAATACTGTATTAAGAGCCTGTTCTGTTCACAACACTGTTGTCATTTAAGTCTGCCATATATTTCACGGGAAAAAAAAGTAACTGGCTAAAGAAAGTTTCATCAGAAAATATGTAGCCTTTTCTATATTGCTCATTTTTCCTCCCCCTTCTTTTTTGTTCTATGCATTGCAGCCCCCACACAACCAAACACATGCCTTTTATTCTGTGTCAGGCACCGATGCATAGCAAATGAAATTTAAAAAAAACAACAACTATGCTCAAAAGCTCATGATTTCTCCTAAATCTTGTTTCATGAAAATGTTGATTGATGATTTGGTGAACTAGATTTTCCTTCCACAATTGTCCATATTTGTGTATATCAGGAAATGAACTTGGTATCTAACTCACTGGACAAAAGAAGTATTTATAAGGTGCTTCAAAAACTTTGAAGCACTATATAAATGTCCATTATTATTGTGGTCCGAGGCCTTCAGGCAAAGTTTAGAGTACTACCTAAAGATTTTGTTATTCTCTGTGCACTCTTCACTGGTAAACAGTTCTTTACATCAGAATTTTGATTTACACAAAATTAAGGATGTTTGCACTAATGAAACCTGGCCAACATAGGAGAAAAGTGGGAGGTTGTAAAGAAATGACAGTGCTAAACAGTGAGATTTTGCTACTTTGAAAGAGTGTGCTGAGCATACCTAAAATCAAAGGAAAATATAATGTAAAGATAAAAATCACAGAAAACTGTAAATATTCATTATAATGATGATGGTTGGTGACAGCTCAAGAGATGTTTAAAATTCTAAACTAAACCAAGTAAACAGGTGTATTTAAATGTGACATTTCAAACAACACATTCTTAAGATTCACTTGAAATAACTGGAATTTGTACATTAATGTTGAATTGTTGTATATTTATAAGTATGCACCTGCAGTTATTCAAACTGCAATTTTCAAACATAAGCAAATCTGAATAAGCACCTTTACCAAATCTCAGTGTTTATTGCTTCAGTTTAGAAATAAAGGCATGCAAGCACTTGTTCACTAGCACCATGCTGGGCATTGTGGAATTCATGGAGAAAACCAATTAACACTTCTACCGAAGCTTAAAAAGTCTCCGCGATCCCAGTAACAACTAATCCTGTTTGAAATGAACGATATTCAAATCTCACCTTTCAGCATCGTCTCAGCAATACTGCTTTGCTCTTTTCACCAAAGTACCTTAAATTAAATGTAATTAAACTAACAAAATGGGCCAATCAATTTTATCCTGTTCAGCTGGCCAGATGCATGGAAAACAGTCCCCAAATATTCCTCATTGATGGAAATTGAGACCTAAACAACAACAAAAAGCAAAATCCTGGACCCAGCTAGTTATTTATCCCAATGTATAAACAGACTTTGATTGGAAAGCCAGTGATTGCACATAGTTTTCCATTTTAAAAGACTCCCTTTTAAAGAGCTTGCTTCATTTAGGTCTTAGAGCAACAAGTTACAAAGAGAAATAAATCTCTGGTTCACATTCAGATGGCCCAAGCCAGCTCAGGCCCAATGAGGCTAGTATGGTGGTGAACACTTACCCTCTGTGCTGAGTAATCTGTAAAAGTTTGTTCTTTTCTGATTTTAATCACAACCGGAGTTCCTCAATAGGGCTGGCTAGGGGTGGGTGTCTGGCTTCGGGGCTTTTTTGGGGGGGGAGGGGAGGGGACTGATCTTTCCCAGGCATACTAAATCAAAAGAGGGTCGAGAAGAATAAAAAGCAGAAAGGATAAACTGAGTTCATCTTCTCTCTCTGGAGGTGAAGACATATGTTTTCTGCACATTTGGGGAGAAGGGGATGATTGTGTAGCAGTCAGGGGTTGGGGAGTGGTACTTTGGTGGGGATGGCTTGAATAATAGTGATGAGTCGGGCCAGGGGAGTTCTAACACCCAGGTACCAAGTTCCTATCTCTTTCCCATTTCTTTGTGCTTTTGCAAAGGAACGGGCTAGGGAGGAGGGGAGGGAGCTAAGTCCAAGAGGTGACTCAAGGACGCTTTTTTTTTCTCCTCCCCTCCCAGTCCCGGAAGGCTGGGGTGGGTGGGGCCCGATTGGGGCCATTTTCCTGCCCCTATAGGGCAGGGTCTCAAAAAGGTGCCTGCGGCTCGCCTGCCGAAGGGGAACACCTGTTTTTCCCTGTAGAGGAAACTCTCTCCAGCCCTTCAGCCTGGGATGTATACAGAGCGCACAGCGGGAGACCCGGGGAGTGGCCTTGATCTACACCAAAAATCCGAAGGAGGTGGTGGCAGGGACCCAGTCCCGGGACTTCCTCAGATCCCAGGGAAGCCGGATCGCCCCCCCTTCCCAATCCTACCCCAGTTACCCCCTCTGGGCCTGAACCCATCCTACGCACTTCCTTCCTTCAGGTTTGGGTCCACGATGTTGGTGAAAATCCAAGACCGGAGACCAGAAGAAACCAGGCCAGATAAAAAACAAACACGTGGCTAAGGGGAGGAGGGGACTTTTGGGCATTACGTCACTGCCACTCCTAATGGATGCCTTCTGAAAGAGTAAAGATATAAATCTTGAGACAAATTCTCCCCCTTCCTTTCTTTTCCTTCCTTCTTTCCCAATGTTATTGGTACATAATCAGTAGCAGCACTTTGGTTTTCTAACACTTTGGAACAGATACAATATGCCCTTAAAGTAGAACATTAAAAATGTTACAATAACAGTGAGGAGAAGCTTAGACCTTGTTTTGGTTACACAGTGACGTATTTTACTTAAATTATTTTTTCCCGGTTCGATCAAAGTAGTGTACTGTTCTGCAAAGATATATAACACTCCAAAATTATCATTAAGCATTCACATAATGACTTTCGCCTACTGGAAATTTCACTTTTTTTGTTGAAGGGCATCACCTTCATCCATAGCTTTTTTATATAATTTATGATCTAGTTCTTCAATATACAATCACTACTCTGCTACTATGTCTAATTTAAAAGTTTTTAAGAAGTAAATTCTGTCTAGCTGCTACTTGGTGTATTTAGCTTGTTCCTTTTCAATTTGAAAATAATCCTTTTTAAAAGTATTCTAGAAACAAAGATACTGTCAAAGCTGGGTTCATGTGTTAGTTTAGCTAAACTGCTTTTTTTCCCTCTCTCTGTTACAAGCTATGATTTTCTGAGAGGAAAGCAGAGAAAAATATATCGGGGAATGAAGGTGATGTAAAAAACAAAAGCTATCAATACAATATTTAACAAGAGCATTCTAGAATACTAACCTATTAATCCTAGGAAACTCAAATTCACTTTGCAACAATTTATATGTAAGGATTCTATGATCCTTTGGGTGGGTGGGTGGGAATCATTGAAAGTAGATGACCAAAGAGATTAGGGTTTTGAAAGAGGATTCTTGAAGACAATAGTGGAGCTCAACAGATTCCTTACTGCATAGATTTGAACAGAGATGTAATGAGGGCCAAAGCTGAGGGGCCCAGAAAAATTTGTCAGTAGGATGGAATGGCACAATTTCATAGTCTTGTCTAGGATATAGGATTGGTCAGTTATAATGCTGGATTTGGATATCAAATAATGTCCCTGCAAGCTCAATAGCATAAAGATCAAAGGTCTCTAAGGCAAATCCTGTTTCCTGAATCCAGAATAGTGATGTAGTTCCAAAGTTTTAACAAAGTGAATTAAAAATAATTCTTTACTTGTCCTTTTCTGTAATATAGACCTATTCTCTTCTCTCAAAGGAAAAGGTGATCAATAACTAATGTTTTTTCAATGCTGTGCCCTTGATCTCATCCCTTCTTTTTCTTCTATCTTTAATATTCCATTGCCTTCTTCCTTTTTACTTCAAACCTCTTCAGATACATCCAACCCCCTTGAAAAACTTGACCCTAGAATTTCTGAGTTGGAAGGGGGTATTAGTGGTTGTGTAAACAACCACTGCTCAAGTTAACTTTCATTTATCCTCCAAACCACTACTTGGGATCTGCTTTCCCTAGGACCAGGCATTAAATGCCCAGGAAATACAAAATCCTAACTACATTTTTTTTCTAGAGCCTTCTCCCTATTGACAAACAGCATGAATATTCTTTCTTCTTCCTTTTGACAGAATTCTAGCAAATGTAGGTTATGGTTCCTGGTACCATTTCTTTATCACCTACTTTCATTCCTCTACCCTTTATAATCTGTTTTTGTCCCCACTACATTTATAAAACTGTTCTCCCAAATATCAACAGGGTAATTAAAGCCAATGGCTTTTTCTTCAATCCTCATTTTTCTTTTTTTTCTTTTTCTTTTTTTTTTTTTGGTGAGGCAATTAGGGTTAAGTGACTTGACCAGAGTCACACAGCTAGTAAGTGTTATGTGTCTGAGGCTGGATTTGAATTCAGGACCTCCTGACTCTAGGGCCAGTGCTGTATCCACTGCTCTACCTAGCTGCCCCCATCCTCATTTTTCTTGGCATCTCATTAGCATTTGACAAAATTAACCATACCCTTGTTGAAAGCCTCTCTTCTCTTGTCATGAGTGACACAGTGCTCTCCTGATTCTTTCTTTTTCCTTTGATGGGTTCTGTTTTTCTCTGCCCCTAAATTTAAATATCCTCCAAAGTTCTATCCTTGACTTCTTTCTTCTACAGCAGAGGGGTCAGATGTCTAGCCAGCAGATCTATAGCCCACAAAGCACTCCAGAATGTGGCCTGAAACCAGATTAAAAAATGATTGGGAAATATTTAACAAAGTAAATTAAAGGTAAGATTAACATGTAGTTTTCTAAATCAATATGCTGTTGCAGAGATCCTTATGTATGGTTTGGTGGCCCACTTTCTCCATGACTTTAACACAGCTGTTCTACATTGCCTTGGTAATCTCATCCACTTCCATGGCTTCAGCTGTTCCCTCTTTTTATGTTTATGTGTGTCTAGTTCTCTTACCAGACTGTGAGCTCCATAAGAGCAAAGACCTTTATCTAAACTTTGTGCCTACTCCAGTGTCTAGCAAAGTGCTTTATACAGAGTAAGCATTTAATAAATGCTTAACAAATTTTTTAAAATGCTCAATAAATAAAATAATTCTAGCTTTACCCTTTCTTTCTAGTTCCAGATCTCACAACTGCCTACTATTTATTTCCACCTGGATGTCGAACAGTGACGCAAACTGAATATGCCCAAAGTTGAACTCATGATTCCATTTACCCTCCAATTCTGAAACCTCAAAGCTAATCTTGACTCTTCTTTTTCTGTCAGTTACCATATCACTCAGTATCTAAGTGCTGACAATTCTAGGACTGCAACATCATTTGCCTTTAAGAAACTGTAAGTTAGAACTAGGAAGGACATTAGATGTCATCTCCAGTCTAGCAGCCTCACTTCACAGTTTGTTGTTCACAACTAGTAAATGGTAGCCTTAGAACTAGAAGCTTACAATCCAGGAATCTTTCTCCATATATCACATTGTTTAGAGGCTCCTTCCTTCTTCTGTTATTTCAAATTAATATTTATTAAGTAGCCTAGTATATGCAGGAACTGAAGATGTTATTCAATCATTTTTTCAGTTATGTGTGACTCTTGGTGACCCCATTTGGACATTTCTTGGCAAAGACACTGGAGTGGTTTGCCATTTCCTTCTCCAGTTCGTTTTACAGATGAGGAAACTGAAGCAAATAGGATTAAGTGACTTGCCCAGGGTCACACAGCTTGTTAAGTGTCTGAGGCCATATTTGAACTCATGAAGATGAGTCTTCCTGACTTAGGCCCACCATTTTATCCACCATGCCACTGAGCTGGAGGTACAAAGTCAAAAATAAAACTGTTCTTGGCCTCAAGGAACATGCATTCTGGAGTAATATAATATGTACACAGATTAAATACCTAGTGATTTGAGGAAGGAATAAAGGCAAGAAGTATGGTGTTTCGTATCAATACTTAGTAAAATTCTTATCTGTCTGATTCTTTAATAAACTCAATTTTATTCTTATTTCCAACCAGATTCTACTCATAGCTTTCCTGAGCTGTGATGATTGCTGTGTACCCCTGCCTGGTTTTACGGGTTTTGGTCCTCTTTCCAATATATACTGCACCTAGTATCCTTCCTGACCCGAGAAACTAATCCAGACCCTTGTTCTTGTTGGATTTTTTACCCCCACTTGTCCTTTCACACTCTGGTTTAATAATAACAGTAACATCTGACATTTACATAGTTTAAGCTTTACAAAGTATATGTTTACTTCCAATCCTCAAAATTCTATGATGTAAGCAGTGCTGATATCTTCATTTTAAAACTGAGACTTTAGAGAGATAAAGTGATTTACTTAGGATTATATAGCTACTATTAAGTGTCAGATACAGGATTTCAACTCATGCCTTCCAGTCTCCAAGCCCAGCAGGCTTCTACTATACCTGGTAACCTCAGCACAATTGTTTTCCTCAGATTCCCAGGTTTTGATCCTATCTAGAAACCACTCTGCTTAGTCTTTCTAGAACCACATGCTTAATGCTTTATATTATCATATAAAAGACAAGTAATTAATAAAGATTCTGTAAATTAGGGATGTGCATATTACTGGTGTAACTTTGGACAAGTCACTTCATCTCCCTATGCCAGTGGTTTCTGATGTTTTTTGTTCCAAGAACCAGTTTTAACAACAACAAAAATCTTTTGTGAACCCTGAGGGTAATTTAATATCCTACTTGTAATATTCTTTTAGATTTAGTCATTAAGTGTTTACAACATCAACTTTTGCCCAAAAAAGCTTCAAAGTAAAGTGTATAATTATAAAACGTGAAATTTTATTCTACTGATAATTATGAGAACTTTAAATATAAAATAATAAAACAATTATGAATATTTTACATGAGACATCCCATGAGAATTGTCAACTGAACCGAACTGGCCTCTAACCCATGGATGGCTGGAGCCAAACAGCACACCAGAGACAGGACAGTCAGAAATCAAACAGAAGTTTAATTTCAAAGTGAGGGAAATGGCTTGAAAGCAAGGAAACAGATTACACACATGTGCTGGGGCCCCACCCCTAATGGGGGGGCCTGCTTTAGTATGGCTGAAAATTGATTTATATACTTGTGGCTGGACAAAGTCAAACATCGCAGTACAGCAACAGTAATGAGGCCCAAGAGCAACAGTGAGACAAGGCTGTCTCATGACAAAAAGTCCATTCATAGCAAGGTCTTCATGTCTGGGCCTGTTGGTGCTTGCCTGAGGTCAGAGACCATCAGTTCTAGAAGGTAAGCAGAAAGGATTGTTGTTATGCCAAGCTCAGGGCACAGCTTGCTTGCTAGGCCCTAGCTCTGGAAAATAGGGTGTCACCTAATACCTTGACAGAATTGAAATAAGTAATCTAGCAAGACTTCATATGCTTACTGCATTATCTGCAAGACTTCATATTAAATTTCTTTATTTTAAAAATTTTGTTGAAAAAAGATATAATATTTTTAAAAGAAATTAAGTTATAGCTTAAAAGAGTTCTAACATAATATAATAATGTATCAACTTAATTTCAATGCTGGACTTTTTTATTTGAATAAGAGTTTGCAGTATTTGGCTCAACCCCAGATAAACATTGTCTCAATCCGGTTTAGATTGAGTTAATTTCTGTATTTTGATTTACCACAAGAACAGTGTGAAAATATTCATTCACATAAACACTGGGAAATGGTAGGAGAAGTTTACGTATTCTCTTGCTGAGTGCTGGAGATTGATTTCTTTAAATTTTTAGTTACCTAAATCAATCAATGAAAATGAGTGGCTAGTTACACTATGAAATATTTTCTAGCTTTTCTTCTGGCTAACAACAAACACTGTATTAAATAACAAATGTACTTAAAGTACAATAGTATATATTGCTTTATTTTTAACAATGTTTATATTCAAACTAACCTTTGTAACAAAAGAATCTCTTCAGAAGTTACTTCTTTCTCTTCAACCACTGGCACATTGTCTACATTCTCACGGAAATTACTGAATGACTCACTAACCAGTGTCACCAACTAGTTCATTTGAAAATCTACCAAATAGAAGAAAAGTAATTTAAGTGAATGATAAGTTTCAATCTGAAAACAACCTTAATACTGAAATGAAAATCAATATAAAGTTTGTTTCTGCATAATGTTTGTGGTGGTCCATAATAGGTTCAAGATGGCTTGTAATATACATGCGCCGTGATAGTTGTTTTGAAATAGTCTGATATTTGCTATGCAAGAATGCAAATGTTCATAACATCTTGATCACATGATTACACAACTGATGAGGTATGATTATAGGCTATCAGAGGGGAAGGACAGAGCTACTCTAGTGCAGTGTGCAGAATCAGTTTGCACTTGAATGTTGAATTCTTGTGGCTATTTAGAAATGCAGATGACAGGTTGAGAAATGGTAAGAACACATTGCCCTTAATCAAAAGGGTCAGAGTTTCATGTAATTGCTGCATGAAAACCAAAAGCATTGTATAAATGATCATGATAATTTCAAATCACTACAGAAGTAAATCTATAATGCTTAAAACATGCACATGCTATTGTTAAAGGGGGAAAATCCTATATATGTACATATACACACATATTTATAACATAATCAAGCAATTGTTACTTAAGGTGCCACTAAAGAATTTTTTTTTCCAAAAAAAGAAAAAGAAAAAAAAAGGGGCAGCTAGGTGGCACAGTGGATAAAGCTCTGGCCTTGGAGTGAGGAGGACCTGAGTTCAAATCTGGCCTCAGACACATGACACTAGCTGTGTGACCCTGGGCAAGTCACTTAACCCCAACAACTGCCTCACAAAAAAAAAAAAAAGAAAAAATTTTTTTTTCCACTAAGAACCCTTTGGATTATCATTGTAAATTCCCAAGGGATTCGCACATCACTAAATGGAAACCACGGTCTTACAGCTCAGTTTCCTTATTTGTAAAATATAGGTGTTGATTAGATGACCCATGAGGTTCCTTCCAATTCCAGGTCGATGATCCTTTGAGCCTTAGTCTGGCATTTAGGGCCCTCCATAGTCTAGTTCTAACTCATGGTGTAGAAGAGTTATCATGGTACCGGGTTAATAGTCAAAAAGAAATGAATTCAAATTGAGGCTCAGCTACTTTTTTCTTGAACTATTTTGGACAATTTAGCCTCTATGGACATCAGTTTCCTCATTGGTGAAATGAAGGGTTTGAAACTGATCATCTCTAAGGTCCCTTACAGCTTCAAATTGTTCCTTTCTAACCTGATTTTACAAAACTCCTTTCTATTGATCTTATTCTCCAGGAGCTGGCTATTTCCAGAATGCACCTCTTGATTCTTCTTGCCTCCCAATGCCTTTGTTCATGCATTTCTCTCTGCCTAGAATATGCCCCACTTCCATACACATTTTTTCAAATCTTGACCATTCTAAGGGGTTGGAAGGGAGAGAAGTTTCTGTTAAAAAATAAACTACCCATCCTTCAAGGCCTAGCTCAAATCTCACTTCATCCAGAAAGTTTCCACTGATGTTCCAGACCCTCTGAATTATCTTTTAAACTGTAAAAGATAAAGGACTCTTATCATAAAATGATGTTTATGAAGAGACAAAAAAGTATTTCATAGTAACAGAGACTCCAAAGGCCTCCTACTCCATACCTGAACAAGAATTCCTTCCACAACACAGCCCACTAATGAACATCCAGCTTTTACTGAAGTGATTCAATGATGGCTAACCTCCTCCTACCTCTACAAGATGTACACGCTCGCCTTTGGATAGTCATCTTTGTTAGAAAGTTTTCCATTTCATCAAGCCTCTATGTGACTCTCTGAAGCTTCTACCCATTGTTCCTTGTGCTGTCCCTTAGGACCAAGCAGAACAAGTCTAAACTTTTTAATGTAGCAGTCCTTCAAATATTCAAAAACAAGTATCATAGGATCATAGATTTAGACATAGATGGGACCTTCAAAGTCACCTAGTCCAACTCCCTCATTTTACAGCTAAGGAAACTGAAGCCTGAAAAAGTTAAGTGACTGGCCCAAGGTCATATTGATAGTATATATCCCAGCAGGAATTTGAACTCTGACTCTAAATCTAGCACTCTCTTTACTGTACCTTATCTGCCCCATATGTCTTCAGGCTAAATTCTTCAACCTTATGTCATGTTTTAGACAATCAATTATAGACTAGTGGATGAAATTTAAGCTTTCTTACATTTGGGAAGGGGTCAGTGTTAGGAGGAATAACATGGAGTATTTGAATCAATTTGAAGAAGAAGAACACCTAAGCAAAGAAAGTAGAAAGAGTCCTGGTTCCATTCCCATTTTCCCCAATCCTTTTTCCTCATCTTATGGAGGAAAGGAATATTTCCCCTTATCATTGGAACAATTATAATAAAGATGCCTAGATGATTGATTTTTGAAAATAAAAATAGAACCCTCCTCCTCCTAAAAACATGGCAACAGGAAGTTCCCTTAGCCTTCCTACTGCCTGACAATGTTTCCAAAAGATGTGCCATCTGGAGTGCTATATGGTCTCAATTCCTGCAGAATATTTGAAGTACATTAAAAGTTTGCACTTTGCCTGTACATAGCTACATTCTGAAGAGCAGCAAAATCTTCAGTTGTAAAAAAATCATTGTCAAAAATTAGTTGGCATTTTTAATGCCTGTACCACCCTTTGTCTTAATCACATTTGGAGAGGAGAGAGAACGATGTTTAAGAAATGTATTTTGCTTTGTCAACAAGTCTTCAAAAACAAGGTAACTAAAAAGAACAGGATTTGAATTCTTTAGCTGAAGTTCACATACATGAAGGATCATACTGACATTCTGCAGATGATTATTATTTGTCAGATTTTCTTAATCAAAGATACAGTATAGTAAGGAAATATTTTCAATTTAATCCAATCTAATCTCCAAAAACTGAACTAGTGTGTGAACTTTCCTGTCATATTCATTAATAAAATTAAAACTAGCACATGAAATGGATGATATCACATAATTGGCATTTTTTTCTATCAGTTAATAAAAATACAAGGTTTTTTTTATAGACTTTTTTTTTATGTCTTGGTTACCTGTGGGAAATGTATGTTACATAAAATTAGACCACAAATTGTCAGTGTTCCCCTTAGATAACTCAAGAAATCAAAATTTGCAAACCAGAGATTGGGCCTGATCTCATTTTAAAAAGGCATTGTAAAGATTTCTCCATTCTAAATTTGAATCTGCAAGTGTATTGCCAAGTGTTTTTTACCCAAATTATCATTTAGGGAGAGGAAAATGAGTGCAGAGTTCTTTGTGAATGCATTATTTTAGTAATAATTTTTCTTTTCATTACAGTGGTTCATTTTCTTCTTTACAGGGTAACATAAATTTTGAGAAATGGAAAAAAAAACACAACCCTGTTCAATCACTAGCTCAGATACATCTATTTCATGGGCATTCATATATGTGTAAGCTCCAATACTCCAATGGCTCTGTCATCTCCCAATCAAAAATATTCCCTACAGGGATACAAATTATAACTCATACATGCCTATGCTACTCTCAGCTGTGTCTTTGCATAATTTAGCACAGGAGGTTTACTCAGCATGCTGAAGATCATCATATTTCCTTTTTATCGCATGGACTCAATTAGATTGATTTCAAAGAGCTAAATAAATATTTACCACTTACTATGTGCCCAGAACCATTTGATGTTTAACATTTAAACCTGAGAATAAGAAGACAAAAATAAAACTGTCCCTGCCTTCAGTAGCTTACATTCTACTAGGGAAAAATAATATATATATGAATAGATGTAGAGTAAATACAAAGTAATTTCAGGACAGTGTGTTGTATACACGTACACAACTAACTAAAGTTAAAGAACAAAAGGAAGTGGGGTGGTGGTGGTGGTGGTGGTCAGGAAGAGGTGATCCTTGAGCTGAGTCTTGAAGGCTAGAAGTTCCAAGAAGTAAGAGAGCTCACTGCAGGCATTGGATGGAAGACGGAATGTCATTTACCAGGAGGGGCAAGTAGGCTGAGTTGGTGGGAATGTAGAATGCCTGAGGGAGAGGGATGTATAATCAGCATGGAAAGGTAAATTAGAGCCAGATTGTGAAGGGCTTTAAATGTTACACAGAGGAAGTTGTATTTAAGCTGTATTTTATCTTAGAAGTGTTTTTTGTTGTTATCAGGTAGTTTCATTTGTGTGGAGTTTTCTTGGCAAAGATACTGAAGTGGTTTTCCATTTCCTTCTCTAGTTCATTTTAGAGTTGAGGAACTGAGGCAAACAGGGTTAAGTGACTCACCCAAGGTCACATTTGAAATTGGCCCAGGCCAAATTTGAACTCAGGTCCTCCTGACTCCAACTCCAGCCTTTATCCTCTGTGCCACCTACCTGCCCCTGAGGGAAGAGACATCTGATGACAAATACTAGTTTAATAGTGCCTGGATAGCACTCTATTCACTGTACCACATAGCTGCCCCTTAGAAGTGTTAGGGAGCTATTAAAGCTTCCTAAACAAGGGAGTGACTTGGTGAGGCTAATACTTTAGGTTATCAATGGAACATGCAGACTTTACATTGTCTATCCCTACCTCTTCCTTTTTAATACCCTTTTCTAGAATGCCCTCAATGTTGTTGTAGATCAGTGGTGTCAAATTTAAAAAAAACTAAACTAAACTATACATAAGGATCCTTCCAGGCTGCAGAATGACTTAGAAAACCACATATTAACATTACCTATGTTTCATGGTATTTTTATTTATTTTGTTAAATACTTCCCAATCACATTTTAATCTAGTTTGGCTGCACTAGAGAATGTTGTAGGCCACATGCCTCCCAATGGCCCATATTTTATACCCCTGGTATAGATTATTCTCATTAAAATTTATATAGATGGGAAAGTAGACATATGGAACAATAGCTTTTCATATTCCCTCATTTGCCTTTTGGTGACAGTAATTATAAATTGTGAGATTTTTAGCCACGTTTTTGGATTCTTTCCCTTCTTTACATATCTCAAGAATCAGTTCCTGGATGCCCTCAAAATTGTGTTGCTTCTAACATGGCTCTCCTTAACCTCTCTGAGCCCCAGCTTTCTCATATGTAAAAGGATAATAATAATACCTATAGGTTCTTACCTCCCAGGGTTTGTTGTAAGAATCGAAGAGTATGCATATAAAAAATCTTTTTAACCTCAAAGTGCTATATCAGTGTTAGCTAACATTCTTGTGTAAAGTTCCTCGGAGATTGTGACATTCAAAGGTTGTTAATTATTCAGGATTTTAGAGACGACCCTTGAAAACAAGCTGACAAAATACAAAATCTTGCCAGACTGGTCTAGGTACAGTGGGTAATGCATCCACAATACCTGTCAAATGAACAATGGCATTAAGGGAGAGTTAAGAACTGGCGAATTGTGCTCCTTTTTAGAAAAACTTATCTTTCCTTCTTCCCTTAATAATAAAAATAAAGGAGAAGTTTATCTATTCTGTTGTTGTTCAGTTGTTTTAGTCCTGTCCAACTCTTTGTGACCCCCTTTGGGGTTTTCTTGGCGAAGATACTGGAGTGCTTTGACATTTCCTTCTTTATATAATTTTTATAGATGAGGAACTGAAGCAAACAGGTTAAATGACTCACCCAGGGTCACACAGTTTCTAAGTGTCTGAAGCCAGATTTGAACTCCTGTCTATTCCAGACATTGTTAAATCATGTAACCCACCATTAATAAGATTTCTTTTCTATGAGTGTCTTAGGGACCCTATACTTTCCAATCCAATTTAATGATTTATTAAGCATTCTCGGCTATGTTCCAGGTACTGTGCTAAGTGCTGGGGATACAATAAGCAGTCCCTGATTTCAAGGAATTTAAAATCCAATTGTGTGGGGAGGGTGGGAGGAGGGGGAAGGCAACACAAAAGGAGGCAGGAAGGTGAGATGGGAGATAAGGGGGTACCTATTGGGGGGCATCTTCTTCATCAGAACTGAAATGAGGAAAAAGCAGCAGAGGCAGACTGAAATGAGCTGAAGAAAAGTCCTATTTCTGCCTCTATAAAAGAAGGCATTGGGAGAAGTTTTGTTTGTCAAGGAGGTGTTGTCAGTCAAGGACTGAACTAACAGAGTGGTGATGAGATTAGAGGTGATGAGCTTAACCTAGGAGGGGCATCTCCGTCCCGCTTACCTCCCCCTCCGTTATCTCTGCCAATTAAAACTAGGAAGAGCAGAAGCTCCAGAGTGTAGTGAGCACCACATTTCCCCAACTCTCTTCAGATCAGATATTTTAATAGGCTTACTGTAATCATTGTGTTAACCTTTCCTGAATTTCAGTTTTCCCCTTCAACTTTTCCAGTTCAGAGAAAGCAAATGTCCAATCAGGAATACATTCACTTTTTATATCTGAAATGGCAGCACACCATTGTTTAATCAATTGTGAATGGACAGCTTAATTCTTAAAAAATAAACAAAAACAAAACCCAAAGGCAATATAAATTAATCAAACTCCAGTATCCTACTGTTATGATATTAAAATTTCTAAGTTTATGATGCTTTAGGGTTGGGTTTTCTTTCTTTTTTCCCCCCAGTACAATATCTGCTCCATCCTATCATTCCAGTACCATCTGTTGTAACTATTTACAAGCTGTTCCTCCAGCACACTCAGAATTTTAAATTTAAGGAAACACCCCTAATTTATCAAAGAAAACTTATCCCTTACATCAATAGCCACCAATGGCAACTAAACATTTGGCATCTATGACTAAGTGATCTCTGCATAGGTAACTGTGACATTGCCTTAACCACCACACAATAGAGACTGTTCCTGGAAGCCATCTTGAGAATTCCAGAAGTAATTTTGGTGGTTTCTTCCACTAACTTTGCAGAGCTATCTGTTGTCATCCTACTTGTTGATGTGACCTAAAATAGAATAGATTTACTGAATAGGTTAGGGACATCCATCCTTGAAGCAGTCATGGATCAGCTAACCCACCCCAGTTGTCATCTGCCAGCTCTTTGAAGCTGAACAAATAGAACCACATGGATCAAAGTATAGACCAAACTGAAGACATCGCTATTGTCTTTGAAGTTTGAGCAGGCTCCCTGCTGAACGCCTTTATCTACTACAATTTCTTTGCAGTCGATTGGGGAAAGATCCTGTTTTTTAAGTTGTGTGAGCAAGTTGCTGTGTGTGCCAGACATTTAAATAATAGCAGATGTTGTTAGAGAGCAGGTAAAAATAGTTGATGACTGAATTTTTTGAAAAGTATATGTACTAGCATGCATGAGCATGCTAAAATTATTTTTAATGTACTCCATGATATTGGACAAGTCCAGTTAACCTTTCTCTGGCTCGACAGCCATTTCACAAGATTATAACACCCCAGCTTTGGAGCTGGAAGGAACCTTAGAAGTCTTCTAGTTCAACTGCCCTCCCCCCGCCCCACTTTACAAAAGAGGAATCTGAGTCCCAGAGAAGTAAAATGACTTGTTTAAGGATGTAAGTGACAGAGCTAGGAATTTGAACTCAGGTTCTCTAACTTCAAATATAATGCTATTTTTCTGCTATGCTGGACTTTAAGATATGAATAAAAGAATCATGTTACAAGATTGCTTAAACTATTGATGAAAATAATTACAAAGCACTTTGCAAGTAATGTTACAATCTGTGCTTGGGGTCTGTCAAAGACTCTGGACTCACATAAATTAGGTCTAATTTTGGGGGCCTAAGCAAAGAAGAAATTTTCTGGTTGACTCATTATGGCTCCACCCTGAAGTTTAATCCAGGGAAAAATCTCCAAAATAAAGTTTGCTTATAGATCATGTCTAGATTTCCATAAAAGTAGTTAAAAAGGGTCCTCAGCTCCTGTTCAAGCACTAAGGGTACTAAATGCATATCAGTCAAGATAATCTTTATTTCACAACACAGAAGACACAGAAGATGCAAAGGACCCACATGAAACTTCAAACAGATACAGAAACATAAAAGACTCTACAAGTCCATAAATCCTTCACTTCTTGACATTCTGATAAGTTTCTCTTTCCCAAAAGCCCCCATACAGTATTCTCCTCTCTGTTCTAACTTATAATACTTCTCTGTGGTTTGGACTCCCTCAAAAAAATAAATATACTTTGAGGGTGCTGAATAAACAATCCCCTTTCCACCAGACCTATACTATAGGGACATATGTCTATTTCTGCCTTGTACTTCTTCAGTAAATCTCTCAGTACCCCGTCATCTCTTGGCCTAGGAAAGTCCAAGTTCTAGGAGGTTGTTTCAGGGCAGACTCTATATTTGGTATTTTTGCTGAGTTGGCCTTTTTGTTTTGGGAGGGGGGGAAGGGAGACAAGGAACCATTTAATCTGGAGAGAAGGGAATGCAAAATGACTGATATAAAGGCAGAAAGTATAAATAAAACACATTTTTTAAAAAAGACCTGACCCCAAACAATTTTGAGATAGCAATACTGATGAGAAAGGAAAGCTTTTAAAAAATAACTTTAAAAGAGTTAAATGCTTTTTGTCTCAATATTTTTCCCATTTTCACACTCTGTTGCTTACACTCTGGCCATAATTCTCATCTCCCTCCCACTAGAAACTTTGACTCCATCCCTGGGAAGCTGATCTTTGCTAGATGAGCTTTTGTCTTATCTTGTCTAGAACTAGGCCTCAGAGCCACTTTCCGGCTATCTCGATACCACAGCTGATAAGCTTTTCCTCTCTCACTTCCAGGTCCCTTTTATGGTTATCTTCTCCCATTAGAATACAAGCCCCTTGAAAGACCTGAGCTGTCTTGCTTGCTTTTAATTATATCTCCAATGTTCAGGGTAGTGCCTGGCATACAGTAAGTATTAACACATGCTCTGTCCATCTATTTATCTATTATAGAAGAACTAGGTGGTGCAATGAATAGAGCCCGCTGGCCCTGGAGTCAAGAGGACATGAGTTCAAATCTAGCCTCAGACACTTATGTGACTCTCAGCAAGTCACTTGACCTTGTTTGCCTCAGTTTCCTCACCTATAAAATGAGCTGGAGAAGGAAATGGCAAACCACTTCAGTATCTTTGCCAGGAAAACCCTGATGAGTTGGACACAACTGAAATGACTGAATAACTGAAAAGAACTGAAATGAACTGCATTATATAGGACTTCACAGTTCCCAAAGCATTTTCCTTTATAGCAACCCTGTGAGGTAGGTAGTATAAATATTTGTAGATGAGGAACTGAGGCTCAAAGATGTTGTAATCCCACAATTAATAAGAGGGAAAATGACGACCCAAACCTAGGTCTTCTGATTCCAAAAAGCCAGGGTTTAAATTGCTTTCTTTTGAAAAATATTTTGATTCTTTTTTAAAATATTGCTGTCATTTCCGAGTACCACTACCTTAACAGAACCCTGTCTTATAACCATTTAGTACAGTTAAGCAAAACAAATTATTACATTAATAGTGTAGTGTAACAGTATTGGTCCCATTCTACTACTATTGCCTACTCCCTCTCTACAGAGAAGACTGATGTGTGTCTCATCATCCATCCTCAGGAGTTAACATTGGTAATCAGTGCATTGATCTTTGTTCTTTTATCTTATGGTCATTATGTATATCATATATTATATATTTTAAAGCCCCTCACAACCTAGCCCCTTCCTACCTTTCCAATTTTAGATTCTTCCCCTAGAGTTTTATCACAGGAATAAAAAAGGACTTATCCATTCAACCTTTTGACTCAGGTATTATTAGATTTGACAATAAGACTCTTCTTTTAACTGTTTATTCTTTTTTTTTGGTGAGGCAAATAGGGGTTAAGTGACTTGCCCAAGGTCACACGGCTAGTAAGTGTTATGTGTCTGAGGCCATAGTTGAACTCAGATGCTCCTGACTTCATGATCAGTGCTCTATCCACTGTACCACCTAGCTGCCCCCTTTTTTGTGCTGTTTAGTTTCAAAGTTAAAAATATTTACTTAATCACACAGGAAGTCTTTGTTACCAAACCTATCTTTTAACCTTCTAAGAACTATTTTATCCCCTTATTTAATGTTTATCCTGGAAGAATTCCTAGAGGATGAGATGAGGAAGGAGGAGCATGTATGAGTATATATTTTTCTTTTTGGTGAAAATGTTATTTTTAGATTTAAGTGAGAATAGATAGATATATAGGTAACAGATAGATAGTTGTTGTTCTTTAGTAGCTTAGTCACGTCCAATTCTCTGGGATTGCATTTGGGGTTTTCTTGGCAAAGATGCTGGAGTGGTTTTCTATTTCCTTCTTCAGCTCATTTTACAGATGAGGAAACTGAGGCAAACAGAGTTAATTGACTCACTGCAACTCACATATCTAGTACTTAGTTACCTAGATGCCTCTTGCATTAGTCTTCCCCAATTTCTAAAACTTCTTTATTTTCTTGATTCTTGTGGCACTACTATTTTTTCTTTTTTTAAAAAATTTTTTATTAATTTATTTTGATTTATCAACAATCACTTCCACATGCTTTTGAGTTTAAAATTTTCTCCCCCTTCCTCCCCCCCCAAGACTGCGCACAATCTGATATAGGCTTTACATTTACATACACATTAAACATATTTTTGTGTTAGTGAAGTTGTAAGTAAAAATTAAAACCAATAGGAGGAACCATCAGAAAGACAAAACAAAACTCAACAGAAGGTAAAAATAAGTGATAGCGATTCCACTTCCATAGTACTTTCTTTGGATGTGGACAGCATTTTCCAACCTGAGGCCTCTGGAGATGTCTTAGGTCCTTGTAATGCTGGGAAGGGTTCAGTTTAACAATCTTAGTCATTGAATAACGTGGCTGTTATTGTGTACAAAGTCCTCTTGGTTCTGCTCACTTCACTCAGCATCAGACCATAAAAGTCTTTCCAGGTTTTTCTGAAGTCAGCCTGTTCATCATTTCTTATAACACAATAGTATTCCATTACATTCATATACCACAACTTGCTCAGCCATTCCCCAGTTGATGGGCATCCTCTCAATTTCCAATTCTTTGCCACCACAAAAAGCTGCTATGAATATTTTTGTACATGTGGGTCCTTTTCCCATTTGCTTGATCTCTTTGGGATATAGCCCTAGAAGTGCTATTGCTGGATCAATGTGTATGCACATTTTTGTAGCCCTTTGGCCATAGTTCCAAATTGTTCTCCAAAATGGTTGCATCATTTTACAACTCCACCAACAATGTATCAGTGTTCCAATTTTCCCACATCTTCTCCAATATTTATCATTTTCCTGTTTTGTCATGTTGGCCAATCTGATAGGTGTGATGTGGTACCTCAGAGTTGTTTTGATTTGCATTTCTCTAATCAATAATGATTTAGAGCATTTTTTCATATGACTATAGATGGCTTTAATTTCTTCATCTGAGAACTGTCTGTTCATATCCTTTGACCATTTATCAATTGGGGAATGGCTTGTATTCTTATAAATTTGACTTACTTCTCTATATATTTTAGAAATGAGGCCTTTATCAGAGAGACTGATTGTAAAAATTCTTTCCCAATTTTCTACCTTCCTTCTAATCTTAGTTGCATTGGCTTTGTTTGTGCAAAAACTTATGTAATCAAAGTTATCCATTTTGCTTTTCATAATGTTCTCTATCTCCTGTTTGGTCATGAATTCTTCTGTCCTCTATAGATCTGATAGGTAAACTATTCCTTGTTCTCCCAGTTTACTTATGGTATCAGCCTTTAGATCTAAGTCATGAACCCATTTTGACTTTATTTTGGTATATGGTGTGAGATTTTGGTCTATGCCTAGTTTCTGCCATACTCTTTTCCAGTTTTCCCAGCAGTTTTTTTCAAAGAGTGGGTTCTTATCCCAGAAGCTGGGGTCTTTGGGATTATCAAATAATAGATTACTATAGTCATTGACTACTGTGTCTTGCATATTTAACCTATTCCACTGATCCACCTCCCTATTTCTTAGCCAGTACCAAGCAGTTTTGAAGATTGCTGCTTTATAATACAATTTAAGATCTGGAATTGCTAGGCCACCTTTCCCTGCACTGAAATGCCTATTTTGAAACTTAAAAAATTAACTTAATGATTAATCACTTAAGCATTCCATGCTTGATTGTAGGAACTCAGGACAATGACATACAATAGCAAGATCAAAGCCTGCATCAGAAAATGTAAATAAGAACATTACAAAAATTTAGACAGAGAACTGATTCAATGTCATATCCTTGATGAGTGGGCTTTCCATGCTATGACTGAGTAAACTTCCTTTTGCTAACTGTTAGATGGTCCATAAGTATCTCATTTCCTTCCAAACCCAAACCTCAACCACTGGACCTGCCCAAGTCAGACTTGGCCTACAGTACCCACACTGATGCAAGCAGACATCCAAACCAAATTAAAATCACAGATTTAGAGTTGGAAGGGATTGTAAAGGTCATCTAGCCCAACATGATGATTTTGCAAATAAGGAAACTGAGGCCCAGAGAGGAATTGTGTGACATTGTAAACCTGTAAACTATTGTACCCATTTTTTTCTCTTAGTCATCTTGAGAACTAGCCTTTCCAAAGTAAATGAAGTTGTCATTACTATCTCAATTACTGTTTAAATAATATTGAACTAATCAAATGGATCTTTGATGTCATAGCTTTGGATGTTGTCTCCAAAAAACAGGTCACAAAGCATCCATGTCTTCCCATTCTATGTGACTCTTGTCCATGTTCTACCTTAAATTTCCCAGAGGGACCTCATCCAATGTACGTTCTTGCTTTTTCCAGACATCATACTGGTAGAACATTCAGACTGTACAGCTGCTTTTCCCATGTGACCAGCCCACCCTCTTTTCCTGGTAGGCATTTCCTTGATAACATCTTTTTACTCTTATTCTTCTGAGTCTCTTATTGGTTTTGTGTTGTAGTCTGCTCACATCCACAATAGACAATATTCATCATTAGTGTCTTGGAGATTGCCACTTAGTTAAATTCATTAAAATTCCACACATTTTCTCCAAAGACATTACCAACCCTTATAACTGTAGTTACTGTATGAAGCTATTTACAAGTATGCACACATAAACACTCCCAGTATAAAAAAGAGTCAGAGGACATTCAATAGGAAAGAAATGAGATATTAAGCATACATTTCATTTTATTTCATTCTTTAAGTCTTAGGTGCAGGGCACAATTCCTCTTTCCCTTCTTTTCTCCTTCCCTCACATCTTTCCTCACATCTTCTTGTCCCCAAGATCCTGAATCTTTTTCAGGTGGTTGGGACCTTTGAGGCTGGGACAAAAGGTAAGTAATTCATACTTTATAGAGCTAAAGAAAGACTGCAAAGAACTTAGCATCTTTTCCTCCTCTTCATCTACATGGAAGAAAGCACATAATCATGTACTGTATAAGTCCTCATTGCTAACATATTCCCTTACATAACCATTACATAAACAGAAACTGAATGATGTATTCCTTAAATAGGATTCCTTGAGTAGAATTTATTGTAGGATGATCTGAGAATACTGTTACTCTTGGCTCATAATTCATTTTGAAATAAATCTACAGTCTAGAACCCTTCTTGGTTGTGATATTGTAGAGATCTTGTGAGTTATACAATATGTTAATAACTTAATTCAACAGATGTTTATTAAGTCTTCTTATATGCAATGTTAAAAAGACCAAGAAGTCAAAAAATTCTTATTTTCCAGAGTATGATATGTAGTTAGGACGCTTTAGAAATTAGAAATTATGCAGGAGAAATAGTATAAAGGATGTCATTAGAAAAACATATATATAGCAAGAGATAACCAATAGACAGCATCACTTTTCTCACCTATAAAATGGGGGCAATACTGGCACCACCTACTTCACCACATACTTTACAAAGATGTTATAAGGCTCAAATGAGAGTATAATAGAGAATATATAATGTATATATTATATACATAAAATATAAATATATTATATACCTAATATAAATATATTACATGTAATATATAGAAATGCATGAAATATATATGTATATATTATATATATAATATTTTTAGTGTTTGTGAGAACACTGAAAGACTTAAGAACTCTGATTAATGCAGTTAACAATCAATATTCCAGAGGAGTGACAATGATATATACTGAGAAAAGTGTAAGATTCAAGATCTACGAGACATACATTTTTAGACATGGCCAGTGCAGGAAGTGGTTTTGCTTAACTAGCTATGTTTGTTACATGGGTTTTGATTTTTTTTTTCATGGGGTAGATGAGGTGGGAGAGAGGCAAAATTAATTCTTTTTAAAAAATTATTTATTTTTAGTTTTCAACATTTACTTTCACAAGATTTTGAGTTCCAAATTTTCACCCCATCTTGAGCCTCCCTCCACCCCAAGATGGCATGCATTCTGAATACCCCTTCCCCTAATCTGCCCTTCCTTCTATCTCTCCCCCACTTCTCTTATCCCCTTCCGCTTCTACTTTCCTGTAGGGCAGGATAGATTTCTGTACCCCCATTTCCTGTATTTCTTATTTTCCAGTTACATGTGAAAACATTTTTTTTAAACATGTGTTTTTAAAACTTTGGGTTTCAAATTTTCTCCATTCCTCCCTCCCCACTCACCCTTATTCAAAAGGCAAGAAACTCAATATAGGTTATATATGTGCAGTTATGCAAAACACTTCCATAGTATTCATGTTGTGAAAAACTAACTCTATTTCCCTTAATCCTATTCTGCCTCCCATTTATTCTATTCTTTCTTTTGACCCTGTCCTTCCTCAGAAGTGTTTGCTTCTGAGGGGCAGCTAGGTGGCACAGTGAATAGAGCACCGGCCCTGAAGTCAGGAGTACCTGAGTTCAAATCCAGCCTCAGATCAAACACTTGACACACTTACTAGCTGTGTGACCCTGGGCAAGTCACTTAACCCCAATTGCCTAAAAAAAAAAAGTTTGCTTCTGATTGTCCCCTTTCCCAATCTGCCCTCCTCTCTATCATTCCCCTGCTCTCTTGTCCCCTTTTCCCCTATTTTCCTGTAGGGTAAGACAGATTTCCATACCCAATTAAGTGTGTATGTAATTCCCACCTTAAGCCAAATCCTGTGAGAATAAGATTCACTCATTCCCTCTCACCTTCCCCTGTTTCCCTTCCACTGTAAGAGCCTTTTCTTTTCTGTTTTTTTTGTGAGATAATTTACCCCATTCTACCTCTCCCTTTCTCCTTCTCCCAGTATAATCCTCTCTCATCCCTTAATTTATTCTCCAGATATGACTCCTTGATCTTTAACTCACCCTGTGCCCTCTATCTATATCTATATCTATATATCTATATATATATCTATCTATATCTATATCTATATATACATACATATAATTTTTCTCTCCAACTACCCTAATACTGACAAAGGTCTCATGAGTTATAAATATCATCTTTCCATGCAGGAATGTAAACAGTTCAACCTTAATAAGTCTCTTATGATTTCTCTTTCCTGTTTACCTCTTCATGTTCCACTTGAGTCTTGTATTTGAAAGTCAAATTTTCTATTCAGCTCTGGTCTTTTCATCAAGAATGCTTGAAAGTCCTCTATTTCACTGAATGACCATTTTTTCCCCTGAAGGATTATACTCAGTTTTGCTGGGTAGGTGATTCTTGGTTGTAATCCTATCTCCTTTGCCCTCCAGAATATTATATTCCATGCCCTGGTCCTTTAATGTGGAAGCTGCTAAATCTTGTGTTATCCTGATTGTGTTTCCACATACTTGAATTGTTTCTTTCTGGCTGCTTGCAATATTTTCTCCTTGACCTGGGAACTCTGGAATTTGGCTACAATATTCCTAGGAGTTTTCCTTTGGGGATCTCTTTCAGGAGGAGATGGGATTCTTTCAATTTCTATTTTGCCCTCTGGTTCTAAAATATCAGGGCAGTTTTCCTTGATAATTTCTTGAAAAATGATGTCTAGGCTCTTTTTCTGATCATGGCTTTCAGATAGTCCAATAATTTTAAAATTCTCTCTCCTGGATCTATTTTCCAGGTCAGTTGTTTTTCCAATGAGATATTTCACATTGTTTTCTATTTTTTCATTCTTTTGGATTTGTTTTACAGTGTCTTGATTTCTCATAAAGTCACTATCTTCCAATTGCTCTATTCTAATTTTTAAGGAAGTATTTTCTTTAGTAATCTTTTGGATTTCCTTTTCCATTTGGCCAATTTTGCTTTTTAAAGCATTCTTCTCCTCATTGGCTTTTTGGACCTCTTTTGCCATTTGGGTTAGGCTATTTTTTAAGGTGTTATTTTCTTCAGTATTTTTTTGGGTCTCCTTTAGCAAGCTGTTGACTTGTTTCTCATGATTTGCTTGCATCACTCTCTTTCTCTTCCCAGTTTTTCCTCTACTTCTCTTACTTGCTTCTCAAAATCCTTTTTGAGCTCTTCCAAGGCCTGGGACTGATTCATAATTTTCTTGGAGGCTTTGGATATAGGAGCTTTGACTTTGTTGTCTTCTTCTGGTTGTACGTTTTGATCTTGTTTCTAAAAAAAGATTCTATGGTCTGACACTTCTTTCGAGGTTTGATCATGATCCCAGACAGTTACTTGAATTATAAACTATTAAGGTAGAGGCCTGCTTCCAATGTGGAGAATGTACTGTCCCAAGCTTTGGGGTTTTGTGCAGCTGTTTTCAGAGACACTTCTAGGGACCTGTAAATTTTCGGTTCTTCCAAGGTGGTATAATAAGGGGCGAGGTGTTTACTCCTTTCCTGGGCCTGTGCTCTGGTCTATAAGTAACCACAAGCTCTCTCTTCTGTCTTGGAACTGTGAAGAAGATTTCCTCTCCACAGCCACTACAAGCTCCACCACGCTAGCATTCCTCCTCACCCCAGGATTGCCACCCAGAACTGTGACCCAGATCCAAGCACTGGCAAAGCAAGAGATTAGTGCCTCAGCACTGGCAAAGAGATCCCTGCAATCCACACCTTTGATCAGCCACTGGATTCCCCCTCAGTCTGTGGGCCGGGAGCTGAGGAGGCAGCGGCCACCTCGGGGCAACCTTGGGAAATGGAGCTGAGACCCTGAGCTTCTCTCTCACCACTGCAGAAACAGACTTTTCCCACTGCCCTTCTAAGTTGTCTTTGGCATTCATGGGTTGAGAAGTCTGGAAACTGCCACAGCTGCCCGCGATTCAGTACTCTGAGGCTTGCTCCAGGTTTGCTGAGGCCTGCTTGCATATGCCACATTGCGCTCCTCTTCCAGCCCTGCGGGATATACCTTTCTGATCAACCATCCAGGTTGTCTTGGGCTGGAAATTTGTTTCACTCTGTCTTTTTGTGGGTTCTGCTGCTTTAGAATTTGTTTAGAGCCATTTTTATAGGTATTTGGAGGGGTTTGGGGAGAACTCAAGCAAGTCACTGCTTTCACTCTGCCATCTTGGCTCCGCCCCCAAATTAATTGTTGTTAGTTGAAAAACAAAGTAAAATTAAAGTTGCACTAAAAAGTACATCATGAACCCTAAAATGCTATATAAATGCCAGTTTTTAGTATTAGTTGGGGCTGGTAGTCCATCTGCATTTTTTTTTTCTCTGAAATAAAGAAGTTCCTGAGTCTTTGATTTTGGTTATGGTGTTGAAATACACATCTTGTGTGAAGAAAAATTCAGGAAAAACAATTTCCATGCCAATTTCTTAGTTGGCCTCGTCTTCTTCCTCGTATCTTTTCCCTCCTCAAAGATGTCATATTCTTGCCAATCAAAATTAATTGTAGAATCTGGGGACTTCAGCAGCTCCAAAGGGGCCTGAACAAGGTTATACCCTCCACAACATAGCTGATAGGTGGGCTTTCAGCCTTTGCTTAACATCCTTAATGAGGGGTAACCCACAACCCACTCCACCTTTGGATAAAAACTTCTAATTTTGGGGAGGCTTTTTTCTTACGTCAAACCTAAATTTGCTTCTTTCCAACTTCTGCCTATTGGATCGTATGATTTAGGGCAAGAAAAGACCTTAGAAATTACTTAATCCAATCCTTTGATTTTTTACTTCTGAAGCCCCTTCCAGTTCTAAACCTGTGATATGGGTATCTTCAAGAAGATCTATTAAGAATTTATAAGAACTCAGTCTAGCAATCCAGATAGGGAGAACCAAGTAGACAGAGAATGTCTATTGCCCAGAGTATGCCTGCAGTTGGAGGGAAAGTCCACTGAAATAGAGCATTGGTACATATGTCTTAGACAAGCACTATATTTGGATAAAGAGTCTAGATTAGCATTGAATAGGAGGAAGGGAGCAAGCTGGATTGCATTTGGGAAACTGGATCAATTTTTCAGTGATTCCATGCTGCTTCCCACTTTCAAGCCTCCATCCTTTTTTTTTAAAAAAAAAACAAACCCAAACCAAAAAAACAGACCTTGAACGGAGCTAATGGCGGCTGCAGCACGCTGGGCCGGGGAGTGCTGGGTGCAGCACGTAGAGCAGAATGCAGACCACGAGGACTCTCCTCATTTCTCCAGCCCTGATATGCTGCTATACCAGGGGGGTCTGGTCAGGCCTGTATCTGCTTCTGTCCTGAATAGGTCAGAGATCCGTTTTGAACAGCTCAGTTCTAGCGGTACCCCACTCCAGCTGACCCATCTGGAGTTCCAGACCAATGCTGTTTGCCAGGACATCAACACAGCAGCCAAGTTCATTGGGGCTAGGGCTGCCACAGTTGGTGTGGCTGGCTCAGGGGCAGGTATCAGATGGTGTTTGTCAGTTTAATCATCGGTTATGCCAGGAACCCATCCCTCGAGCAGCAGCTCTTCTCCTATGCCATCTTGGGCTTTGCCCTGTCTGAAGCTATTTGGCTCTTCTCTTTGATGATAGCCTTCCTCATCCTCTTCACCATGTGAGGCTCTGTGGAGGGTCTCCTGCCTCTATCCCACTGCTTTGACTCCAGCCCCAAGCCCCTTGCTGGAGTGTGCCGGGCTTTAACATTAAACACCACGTTTCCCTAAAAAAACAACAAAAAACCAAAACCAAAACAAAACACCAGCATAGGGTAGTAGATAAAGAACACACCTGAGAGTCTGGAAAGCCAGGATTTAAGTGCCCAGATTTGTGTGACCCTGGGAAAAGCATTTAACTTCTTAGTGCCCCAAGCAATTTTCTGAGACAATAAATTACAGACCAGCTTTGCACTGGTAGAGAAATTCAACACACCCGGGAAAGTACAAGTCTACATTGCTTCTTCCTTTCCCTCAAAAAAAAAAAAGTCCAGATGATGCCATAGACATGCAAATCATGTAATATCATAATTTTAGAAGAAATCAAATTGCAGGTGACCACAGAAAAATGAAAAGAGATATGATGGATGATAAATTGAAGTGCTCAATCTATCCATCAGTCTATCAACAAGCATACGTGACATACTAAGTCCTAGAGGTACAAAAATATGAATAAAGCAGGCCTTGATCTTAACAGATTTATAATATATTCTACCAATGATGATTTGTATTTAAAATGTGACATAAAAAACATGATCAAAGACCTGTATAATTGGGGAAGAGACATGGATCAGTCATTAAAAAAAATGTAGCAAAAGTGTTGTTCTGATAGCCTTAAAACATTAAGAAATTGGATGAGAAGATCTCCAATGTCCTGGGTAGTTCTTCTACAATGGATTTATGAAAGAAATGGACAAAAACAATAACAGGATAAGAAGGCATGGATGGGTAGCATTCTTTAGTGATTCAAGGAATTTTCTCATCAGTGAGATCACAAATTCATCAAAGTATTATATGTGTCCATTACGTTATGGCTCCAAGGCTCAGAACCCCAGACCTGACATCACATGGGCTGCATTCACTTCTGGAGGCTTTTCCCTAGGTAGCTCTTTAACTCATCTAGGGTTCTCCCAGAGAGTATCAGAATTTGGATTACATCCAGGTCTGCACAAAAGCAAGAAAAAAGAAGTGCCCTCAGTTCCCATTCAAGCACTTAGGCTAATGAGGCATCAATTATAGGAAAGATTTTATTTAACCTAATAGAAAACACAAAGGAATACTCAAGTCCAAATTGGCCAAACAGCTCTTGCCTTTTAGCGTTCCTGCTTTAACTGGGGCCTAAATGGTTCACATGGCTCACAGAACCAGCAAAAGGACAGGTCCAAATTGCTAGCTCCTTCTCTCCTTGGGGAAGTGTGTCTGGGCATATGCAGAGAACCCATTCCATCTGGGTTGCCTCTGTGTCTCTCAGCTGCTTATCCTAGCCTCTTTTGATGGGCAGGTCTATGTTGTTTTATTGCTTTCTCTATGGGTTGGGGGTGACGTCTCCTTAGATCTCTACTTCTTCCACTGAGATTTTTGTGTTTCCCTCCCCTCCTTCTTTCTTCTGGCTGAGGAGACAGTTCAAGTGTGTTAATGTCACCATCAGTCCCTGAACAGAGGGCAGCAAGCACACAGGGCAGGAGTTACCTTATGCAGGGACTTTAAAACCTTGTTTAGTGTGGGAGCAGTGGCCTGGGCTCCAATCCTGTGTCAGAGACTTGCCTTGTGATCCATCTGCCTCAGGCAACTCCCAGTGACTTATCTACTGAGTCATAGCATGGGAGTTCCCCATTCTGATGAAATCACCAACAGCTGAGGAGAAAGGGATTTTCACACTCCTCTCGGTACATGTTTAGGCATTCTCCCTTACAAAAACCTAGAAGAAATCATTTCTGCAATGTTAGTGATTTTCTCCACTTCCTTTCCCTGCCCCCCTCCACTCTTTAATTTTCTTTTTAATTTATTGAAGGTCTGAGTACAGGAAATGGGCAAGAGAGCCATAACCTATCATAGATTACTTCAAGATATCTGTGATTTCATTGTTAAAGGTAGATATTCCCTCCGGTGACAGATCACAACCCATCAATCAATCAATCAACAAGCATTTATTAAAGTCACAAATATACAAAAACTTCGTGGAATATAGACATCCATTTAACCAAAGCTCTACATCTAAAAATACATTAAGTTTGAGGCCGAAAGACTTGCTCTGGTGATTTAGGAGAGTGGTATTATCTCTGTCAATAATTACAAGCTTATTCTTAAGAAAAGCTTACATTATGAAAAGTGTAGATGATATATGTTTTATCCCGTAAAACTGTTTAATATCAGAGGTCAAAGAGCTTTGACTTACAGTGGTTTTATATGAAGTTGACTATATTTCACCAATCATCTTTCATCCATGGGGTGTTACAAGCATGAATGGGGAGTAGCAAAAAATCTTTCAAACTATTTTAGAAAATAACCTTTATTAAAATGTAATCTCCTTTGACTGGAAATAAAAGATTGTACTCACCTCCCTGGTCCTCACTCTATTTTTCTAGGATCTTCTCATGTTACTCCCCTTCAAATACTCTCTGGACTAGTCAAATTGTACTACTCTTTGTTTTTCCACAAGTAGAGTCCCATGTATAAGTTAATTCAATACAGCAAACATATTTATTTGTGTAATCCCCTCTGTGCATCCAATCACACTGTTCCCTATAGAAGGAATGTCCTCCCTCTTTCTTCTTAACCCATTGCATTCCTACTTAGCCTGTAAAGTCTAATTCAGATTGCCTCCTCCTTCATGAAGCCTTCCATCTCTTCCTAGTGAGAAATGGCCTTTGCCCTCCCATCTCACATAGTGCTTTGTTCTCCAATAAACTTGTGTATTAATTCATATTAGATTTTTTTTTCTGTGTATCCTATCCCTTGCAAATTCCAGAAGAATCCATACTTTTATTTATCTCTGGATCCTCCCCTCTCCAACCCCAACACCATGAGTACAACACTCTCAATGAGCTAAATTTTTAATTGATATTTGCTTAATTTAACATTTTAAGATACAGCAATTCTAATAAGTACAGTAATTAATTTTGACCGATGAGCTGACATTCATTCAGCTTGCGATTCAGTGGGAAGGGCAATGCATTCAGGGTAAGGCTGCCAGCTGGCTGATATTTGATGCATAGAGAGCAAGCCTGGCTGCTATTTTAACATAGAGGCCAGTTGCTTCCTACTGACGTGTTGTGCCAAATTTTTTTTGAGTTTTGATTTTAATAACCTTAAATTAGAAGACTTGAGGACGAGTTCCATCTCTGCCACTTAAATAGCCGTGTGACTTTAGGCAAGTCACTTAGAAAAGCAAAGAATTTCAGAAATTGATGGAAAGGACCATAAAGGTCATTCAGTCCATTTCCTTCATTTTACAGATAAAGATCCTGAGCCTACAGAAGTTAAGTGAGTTGCCTAAGGCAACAAAACATCTTAGAGGAAGTATTGGGCCTAGTGGCAAGAATGAAGAATTCCTGACTAGCAGCAAAGTACCTTGGCACCACACTACACTTAGAGATTAGAGAACTTTAAAGCTCAAGGGGACACAAAGAGTAGAAGTTCCTGTCAGAGATTTTGATACAAGAGAGAAGGGAAAGGAACAAGCATTTATTAAGCACCTACTATATGCCAGGCACCATGTTAAGCATTTTTCAAATGTTATCTCATTTGATCCTCACAATAACTCTGGGAGGTAGGTGGTACGATGATCCCATTTTACAACTGAGGAAACTGAGGCAGATAAATGTTAAGTGACTTGTCCAGGATCACACAGCTAAGGAGTGTCAGAGGCCATATTTGAATACAAGTCTTCTTGTATTCAAGCCCAGTGCTCTATCCACTACACCATCTACAAATAAAAGCATGAAAATATCTTGAGGAAAATTTAAGCTATTGAAAATCAGAACAATACAATCTTATTTAAGACCAATGTCACCCTTCAGTGTTTCCATGATCTTCCTGTGGACTTTTTCCCCCAAGTAATTTCTCATCTATAAAATGAGGGAAGTCTGTGATGCTAAATTGATTTGCTGACACTATTAGGGAAGCAGAACTTGCTGATACTATTCCTCTGGTTACAAGCATTTTTTTTTTTTTTGGTTGGGCAATGGCGATTAAGTGACTTGCCCAGGGTCACATAGTTAGGAAGTGTTTGAGGCCAGATTTGAACTCAAGGAAGATGAGTCTTTCTGACTCCAGGCCTGGCATTTCACTGATCTACTGCACTACCTAAGCTGCTGAAATCCTGGTTCTTAGGAAGGAAGTCACCAGATCTCTTGGGAGTTTCAATTTCCTCATCTGCAAAATGGGAATAATATTACTTAGATAAAATATGGTACAGGTTCATTCTGAGTAAAAGGCTTTTTGAACATTAAAGCAACATAAAAGTGTGAGTTATTATTCCCATGATGAGAGATGAGAAAAAAAGACACTAACGAAGGAAAAGATATTGGCCCAAGTTTATACAATCCTGGGTCTTAATAACAAGTTAAAGCAGTTTATCATTTGCAGAAAATTTTCAATCGGTTTTCGAATATGTTTAGCAGCTCTATTAGGTACTTGAGAGGAAATATAACAGATCTGATTTGAGAGAAGTAAGAGTAGTAGTAGAAATAAGAGTGGAACAATCATAATAGCTCACACTTACGTAGTACCTCAAGGTTTGTAAAGCCCAAATGAGAACAGCCCCATGAGGTAGATGCAATTATTACTGAAGCAGTTTGGTATGGTCGAAACAACCCCTGACACCTGCTGGTTGTATACCCTGACTGAGTCACTGAACTCTGAGCCTGAATTAACTCATTCATAAAAAAGGCAATAATAGGGGTAGCTAGGTGGCGCAGTGGATAGAGCTCCAACCTGGGAGTCAGGAGGAACTGAATTCAAATCTGACCTCAGACACTTGACACTTATTAGCTGTGTGACCTGGGCAAATCACTTAATCCTGATTGCTTCACCAAAAAAAGCAAACCAAAAAAAAGCAATAAAATAGCACCTACCTCCCAGGGTTGTTGGAAGGGTTAAATGAGATAATATATGTCTAGTGCAAAACTTAAATTTCTACATAAATGTCAGATCTTATTATCCTTATTTTTACAGATGAAGAAACTGAGGCTCTGAGAGGTTAACTCTAGCATTGAGGTTTTCCCCAGAGTCACAGAGTTAGTAAGTGTCAGAGGTAGGTTTTGAACCCAACTTTCCTGAATTTATCCAGTACCTTATCCACTCGGACACCATATTATTACATAGACAATATGCCCCTTACTGAGTGACATTATTCATGGGTATTACTCTAGCACCTCCTCCATTCTCATAGTACTGTATCTTCAAAGGTCTATTGAATCATTTTACTGAAGTCTTGGCAAAGAACAATTAGCTCTTTGAAATGAATTTGTGGAAGAATGGCAAGAAGGCAGAATGGCTGGCACTGAAAAGAAGAAATAAAGGACCCAGGCCCTTTCATTCTGAAGCTCTTGCTAGTCAGAGCACTGGGTTATTCAGGAGCAAGCCAAGGCTAAACCTCTCCCAGAACAGGCATCCAGACTGTGTGATAGAATCTGCCAGACTGTAACGGATTAACTGAAGATTTAACAGCTCAGAGGTGAAAAGGACAGGAGCTCTCCATTGACCTAACTGCAGCCAAGATTCACTTAGGCAGGGCCATGATGTTGTAGATAGGCAGTGGTGTGCTGGGAAACGTTTAACAATTGGCCTTCTGAGAAAAAAAAGTTACACAACAGAGTCAAGTTTAATCTGCATAATTAACATTTCCTCCCTCACTTTTAAAAGTCTAAACAATTGACAAAATAATAAACCAAGTACAAATTTGTAGAGTTTGTTAATTTCTGAGGTGTAAATGTTCACAAGTAGGAGCTGGCTCCATCCAGCACACTCTTGAATAGGTCTTCACTATTGTACATCCTTATAAAAGGATGCCTAGCAAAATGAACCAATTCAGGAGAGTTCTAATCTAACAGTGGTCAGTCTCAAAACATTATGGTTAAAAAGGCCAAGCAATTAAGGACCTTAGGTTTTTTTGGTTTGGCTTTGTTTTATTTGAGGTCTCAGATCACACTTCCACCAAAGGCATCACTGATTTAGAGCTAGAAGGCCATTTAGGCCATTTCACAGATAAAGAAACAGACTCAGAGAGGTAAAAGAACCCAAGGTCACAAAGGTAATAAGTAACATTCATTCATTTAACAAGCAGTTATTAAGTACCTCTAGCAGTATTGCACCTCAAGGAAATTACATTCTAGGACCAAAGTATATAAATGTAGCTTTAGATAGAAAGCTTTGGGTAAGTGAATGTGAGTATTTCCAAAAAGCTATTGTATATTTGTGTCTGAATTTACAGTATCTGTAGATAAATAAGTATAATTTCAGGGAGGATGGAATTGTCTCATTTAAGAGGTAGAGCTTGAGCTAAATTTAGAACATAGCACAGCCAGGATTTGAACCCAAATCCCCCTGCCCCACCCCAATTTCAAATCCAGCATTCTTTCCACAAATCTTTCCACAAAATTTCAAAGACATCTGGTATTTCTGTAGATAAAGAACACTAGACAAGAGTTAAAAAGCACTGAATTCAAATCCGGCCTCAGACATTTATCCTGGGCAATTCATTTAACTTGTCTGCTTCAGTTTTCTTATCTATGAAATGGTAATAGTAATAGCACCTACATCCCAGGATTGTTGTGAAGGTAAAATGAGATATTTGTAAAGCACTTTGAAAATCTTAAAGCGCTATATAAATGTTGGCTATTATTACTAGGTCTTACACCAGGCCTTAATGGTGTCAACCTGGGAGTCTGGATGGAACACAAATCCTTTTTAAAAAAAATTTATTTATTTATTTTTAGTTTTCAACAGTTACTTCTATAATAAGCTTTTTTTAACTTTATTTTTTATTTTTAAAATTTTTTTTCTTTTTAGGCAATTGGGGTTAAGTGACTTGCCCAGGGTCACACAGCTAGTAAGTGTCAAGTATTTGGTCTGAGGCCGCATTTGAACTCAGGTCCTCCTGGTGCTCTATCCACTGTACCACCTAGCTGCCCCTATAATAACCTTTTGAGTTTTTAACATTCTCCTCCTCTCTCCCCAAGACAACATGCAATCTGATATAGGCTCTACATATACATTTCTGTTAAACATATTTTCACATTAGTCATGTTGTAAGGAAGAATTAGAACCACAAGAAAGAGGAAACAAAACAAAACAGAATTAAAAAAAGAGTAAATAGTATGCTTCAATCTGCATTCAAACTCCATAGTTCTTTCCCAGGACTTGGGTAATATTTTCCATCATGAGACTTTTAGAGATGTCTCAGATCCTTGATTACTGAGAAGACTTAAGTCTATCAAAGTTAGTCATCCCACAGTGTGGCTGTTACTGTGTACAACATTCTCCTGTTTCTGCTCACTTCACTCAGCATCAGTCCATACAAGTCTTTCCAGGTTTTTCTGAAGTCTGCTTGCTCATCATTTCTTATAACACAATAGTATTCCATTACATTCATATGCCACGACTTGTTCAGCCATTCCCCAATTGATGGGCATCCCCTCAATTTCCAGTTCTTTGCTAATACAGAAAGAGCAGCTATAAATATTTTTGTACATGTAGATCCTTTTCCCATTTTTATGATTTTTTTGGGATGCAGCCCTAGAAGTGCTATTGCTGGGTCAAAGGGTATGCATAATTTTAAAGCCCTTTGGGCATAGTGGAACACAAATTCTGACAGGTCTGAGTGTCTGGTGCCTCACCTAGTTAAACCTGAAGAGAGATTTTTCACCCTAGAAGTTTGATTACTTGGAAATAAATGTTTTTAGCCACAAAAAGTCACAGAGTGCTCTCTACTTGTGGGAGGGAATACCCATACTGATAAAATCATGGTTCTTTTGAAATATAAAAGTATCTGATTTCTCATCTTACAATGCTTACATAGATTCTCTACCATTTCCTCTCCCCAACCAAAAGTAAAAAGTTTTTTTTTTTTTTTTGGTGAGGCAATTGGGGTTAAGTGACTTGCCCAGGGTAAGTAAGTATCAAGTATCTGAGTCTGGATTTGAACTCAGTTCTTCTTGACTCCAGAGCCGGTGTATCTATCCACTGCGCCACCTAGCTGCCCCAAAAGGAAAAAAAATTTAAGCACAGAAAAAGAATCCTGGAGATCTTAAGTCTGCCAGACTTAAGCTTTTGGCTAGCATTAAAATATAGACAAAACTTTTTGATATTTGACTCTACATAGCCCTACCAACCCACTGGGAGATCTAAATAACAAAAGGATTCTGGGAAGATGACAGACTAGGTCAGAAAATTTTCAGCCATCCAAATTTCCTCCACACATACAAAAAAAAGATAGAACGCTTTGTTTTTTAAAATTTTATTAATTTATTTTGATTTATCAACAATCACTTCCATATGCTTTTGAGTTTAAAATTTTTCTACTCCTTCCTCCCCACCACCCTCCACAAGACAGCGCACATTCTGGCATAGGCTTTACATTTACATTCCTATGAAACATATTTTCACATTACTGGTGTAAGTAAAAATTAAAACCAATAGGAGGAACCATCAGAAAGAGGAAACAAAACTCAACAGAAGAGAAAAAAAATAGCAATTCAACTTTCATAGTTCTTTCTTTGGATGTGGATAGCATTTTCCACAGGCCTCTGGAGATATCTCAGATCCTTGTATTGCTGGGAAGAGTTAAGTTTATCAATATTAGTCATTGTACAATGTGGCTGTTATTGTATACAACATTTTCTTGGTTCTGCTCATTTCACTCAGCGTCAGACCATAAGTCTTTCCAGGTTTTTCTGAAGTCAGCCTGTTCATCATTTCTTATAACATAATAGTATTCCATTACATTCATATGCCACAACTTGCTCAGCCATTCCCCAGTTGATGGGCATCCTCTCAATTTCCAATTCTTTACCACCACAAAAAGACTGCTATGAATATTTTTGTACATGTGAGTCCTTTTCCCATTTGTATGATATCTTTGAAATATAGCCCTAGAAGTGCTATTGCTGGGTCAAAGGGTATGCACATTTTTATAGCTCTTTGGGCATAGTTCCAAATTGTTCTTCAAAATGGTTGAATCATTTCACAACTCCACCAACAATGCATTAGTGTTACAATTTTCCCACATCTTCTCCAACGTTTATCATTTTCCTGTTTTGTCATGTTGGCCAATCTGATAGGTGTGATGTGGTACCTCAACGTTGTTTTAATTTGCATTTCTCTAATCAATAACGATTTAGAGCATTTTTTCATATGACTATAGATGGCTTTAATTTCTTCATCTGAGAACTGTCTGTTCATATCCTTTGACCATTTATCAATTGGGGAATGGCTTGTATTCTTATAAATTTAACTTACTTCTCTATATATTTTAGAAATGAGGCCCTTATCAGAGAGACTGATTGTAAAAATTCTTTCCCAATTTTCTACCTTCCTTCTAATTTTAGTTGCATTGGTTTTGTTTGTGCAAAAACTTTTTAATTTAATGTAATCAAAATTATCCATTTTGCTTTTCATAATGTTCTCTATCTCTGTTTGGTCATGAATCCTTTGTTCTCCATAGATCTGATAGGTAAACTATTCCTTGCTCTCCCAGTTTGCTTATGTATCAGCCTTTATATCTAAATCATGAGCCCATTTTGACTTTACTTTGGTATATGGTGTGAGATTTGGTCTATGCCTAGTTTCTGCCATAATCTTTTCCAGTTTTCCCAGCAGTTTTTTTTAAGAGTGGGTTCTTATCCCAGAAGCTGGGGTCTTTGGGTTTATCAAATAATAGATTACTATAGTCATTGACTACTGTGTCTTGCATATTTAACCTATTCCACTGATCCACCTCTATTTCTTAGCTAGTACCAAGCAGTTTTGATGATTGCTGCTTTATAATACAATTTAAGATCTGGAATGCTAGGCCACTTCCCCTGCATTTCTTTTCATTATTTCCTTGATATTCTGGACCTTTTGTTCTTCCAAATGAATCTTGTTATTATTTTTTCTAACTCTATAAAATAATTTTTGTAGTTTGATTGGTATGGCACTGAATAAGTAAATTAGCTTAGGTAGAATTGTCATTTTTATTATATTAGCTCAGCATACCCATGAGTAAGTAATGTTTTTCTAATTATTTAGATCTGACTTTATTTGTGTGAGAAGTGTTTTGTAATTGTGTTCACAGAGTTCTTGGATTTGTTTCAGGAAGTAGACTCCCAAATATTTTATAATGTCTACAGTAAGTTTAAATGGGATTTCTCTTTCTATCTCTTGCGGTTGGGCTTTGTTGGTAATATATAGAAATGCCAATGATTTATTTGGGTTTATGTTATAACCTGCAACTTTGCTAAAGTTTATTATTTCAATGAGTTTTTTTACTTGATTCTCTAGGATTCTCTAAGTATATCATCATTTCATCTGCAAAGATGGATAGCTTTGTTTCTTCTTTGCCTATTCTAATATCTTCGATTTCTTTTTCTTCTCTTATTGCTAAAGCTAACATTTCCAGTATGATATTGAATAACAGTGGTGATAATGGACATCCTTGTTTTACCCCTGATCTTATTGGAAATGCTTTTAGTTTGTCCCCATTACAGATTATGCTTGTTGAAGGTTTTAGATAGATGCTATTTATTAATTTAAGGAAGACTCCATTTATACCTATGCTTTCTAGTGAGAACATCACTTTAGAGCAGCAGAAACAAACACAGGGTAAAGCAGTTGTCCTCCTAAAACAATTTGAGAAGACCCCAGGAAAGACCCAACCTCCAGGGTGGAGGTTTGGCCTGAGTGAAGTACAAAAATCTCCAGGCCACTCAGAATCAACAAACAACAAGCCCTGGGGGCAGTTGGGTGGAGAGGCAGCCTCAGCCTTAGAAACTTTCATCTTGCAAGACACTAGGGTCTGACAGCTGAGTAGGAAAAGATTGAAGGACCTTCCACTGTTGAGGGACACTAAGCACAGCTGTGCTGACCAAACATGTCCCAGGCCAAAGCTGCGGGGAGAAGGAGCTAGCACACATCAGGTGAGTTCAGTAGTGAAGGGCAGGGACCTGGCTGACTGTGGGCATTTGCAGGAGAACACAGTCCCCGGTTTTACTTCTAGGGCGGAGAGGACAGCTGTAGTTTGCAGCCACAGGAGGGACCTCAGGGAGCAAGATCATTTGTGTAACAGTGTGACTGGAGGCCCTAGACATGGCTTAGGAGTGAAAAGGGTCCCTAGACAGACCTCAGAAAATAATAATAGGAAAGACCTGAGGCTTGGGGCATCATTGCCCATTACCTGGGGACTACAACTTGATTACAATAATAGCTACTAAAAACAAAATAAAACCAAAAAATAAATAAATAAAAATGAGTAAACAAAGGAGAAAGAACCCAACCCTAGATAGTTACTACGAGGTTAGAAAAGATCTGGGTTCATATTCAGAGGAGCATAGTGGAGCTAAAAAAGCCACTCTTTTTTCAATGAGAAATGTCAAATGGTCCCAAGCACAAAAAGGGGTTCTTGGAAGAACTTAAAAAGGACTTTAAAAATCAAATAATAGAGATCAAGGAAAAATTAGAAAAAAAAATAAGAGCAACCCAAGAAAAGCAAGAAAATCATGACAAGAAAGCCAACCAACTGGAAACAGAGAATCAAAAACTTAAGGAAGAAATTAATTCCGTGGAAACTAGAATTGGGCAAGGGGAAGCTAATGGTGTTCTAAGACACCAAGAAGTAAGAAAACAAAATCAAAAGAATGAAAAAATAGAAGAAAATAAGAAATATCTCATCAGAAAAATAACTGATCTGGAGAATAGATCAAGGAGAAATGATACAAGAATAGTCAGACTACCTGAAAATTACGATTAAAAAACAGATCTTGATACAATATTGCAAGAAATTATCAAGGAAAATTGCCCTGAAGTTCTAGAACAAAAAGGCAAAACAGAAATAGAAAAAATCCACTGATCACAACCTGAAAGAGATTCCAGGAGGAAAACTTACAGGAATGTCATAGCCAAGTTTCAAAGGTCCCAGATTAAGGAGAAAATATTGGAAGTAATAAGAAAAAAACAATTTAAATATTATAGAACTACAATAAGAATTACCCAAGACCTAGCAGCTACTACATTGAAGGACCATAGGTCTTGGAATGCTGTATTCCATAGAGCAAAAGAGCTGGGGTTATGACTGAGGGTAACTTACCTAGGAGAGTTAAGTATAATCCTGAATGGAAAAAATAATAGACATTTAACAAACTCAAAGACTTTCAGGTTTTTGTGACAAAAACAGCAGAACTTTAGGGAAAATTCAGTATATATCAGCCAGAAGAAATCAGGTAAACATTAAAGACCAATTATAAAAGACTCAATAAGGTCAAATTGTTTACTTCTTATATGTGAAAAATAAACACATAGCACTTACTAGCTGTGTGACCCTGGGCAAATCACTTAACCCCTATTGCCCAACCAAAAAAAAAAAAAGGCAGGGAGGTTATATGTGAAAAATATTAGCAGTACTCTTATGATTGTCATCATTATTTGGATAGTTTGAAAGAAGCTTGGGCTGAGCTGAGTATGGTGAGGTGATTTCAAAAAAAATAAAACTGTAGGGAAAGATAACAAGGATTAATTATCTCAGGCAAATGAGGCATAAAAATTGATACAGAAGAAGCTAGTAGGGGGGAGGGTGGGTAGTGCTGGAACCTCACTGTTGTCAGGAATGGGTTAAAGAGGGAACAACAAATATATCTAGAAAGGTATAAAAGTCTTCTAAATTCAGAAAGAAAAAAGAGGGCAAGGGATAGGATGAGGGGAGAGGATAAGGGAGAGACTCTTAGATGAGTGGGTAGGTTAAGGAATAGGAGGACAAGGCAGTGGGTAGAAGTAAAGCAGAGTACTGAGGAGGGATAGGGTAAATAGGGTGAGAAAGATAGTGATGAAAAATAGAAAGGAGGAAAATAAACAACAAGTAATTGTAACCTAGAATGTGAATGGGACAAATTTTCTCATAAAATAGAAACTGATAGATAAAAATTTTGAATTCAACAATATGTTGCTTTCTAGAAACATAAAATAAGAAATATACACAAAATAAAACAAAGCACAAGAGCAGAATTTTGTATGTAAAAAAAGCAGTGATAGTAATCATGATCTCAGGCAAAATTAAAGTTAAGATAGATTTAATTAAAAGTGAAAAATAGAGGAACTGCACTATGTGACAGCAATTTATTTAATATTGACTTAGACCATTTAAAATACCGAGGTCAGGGGTGGGGAACCTGTGGTCTCTAAGTCACATGTGGCCCTTTACGTCTTCAATCCAAAGTTTGGATTCAGTTAAAGGGCCACACATGAGGACCTAGAGGACCACATATGGCCTCGAGGCCACAGATTCCCCATCCTTGGCCTAGGCAGTATCAAATTAAATTAAATTAAATAACCTGAGCATATACCTACCAAAACAGACACAGGAACTATGTGAACATAAACATAAAATGCTTTTATACAAATAAACTCATATCTAAATAATTGAAGTAATATTTATTGTTCATGGGTAGGTAGAGCCAATATAATTTTTAAAATGACAGTTCTGCCTAACTAATCTATTTATTCAATGTCACTCCAATTAAATTACTACAAAAGTTACTTTACTGAGTTAGATAAAATAATAACAAAGTTCACTTGGAAGAACAAAATGTCTGGAACTTCAAAGAGACCAGGGAAAAAAGACATGAAGAAAGTAGATTCAGCAGTATCAGATCTTAAACTATATTATAAGGTGAGAGCATTGTTAAAATGTGAAAAGGATAATTTTGATTACTTTAAATTAAAAATTTCTCATATAAATAAAACCTGTATAGCTAAGAACAGAAGGAATGCAGAAAATTGGGAAGAAAAACTTTCATAGACAATCTCTCAGATAGGATGTGATTGGGTTGGAATATTGCTGTGGTGTAGGAAATGATGAGCTGGTTGATTTAGAAAAACATGGAATGACTTGGACTTATGAAGGAAGTTGCAATCCACCTTAAGAGAAACATGATAGGAAGAAATAAGTATAGTACAGTCTTACATATATATGTGTATGAGTGTTTATGTGTATATATATGTATTTTTATAGATATCTATGTATATATATGTATATATATATTCATACTTAATTGTAGCCTTCTTTAGGATGGGGGGAAGAGAAGGAGAAATAATAAAGTAAAAAGTGCAAAGCAGAGAACAAAAGAAAACCAATAAGGAAGCAAAGAAAAGCAGGGCAGCTTTGAAAACAATGTGTAATATTTATTATATAGATTTTTTTGAAATGGAAATTTATTGTTTTATATTGAATCTTCTCTTATGGTCTGCTGTGTACATAACAGGTTTTTTTTCTTTTCTCATTTTGTATTTAAGTTTAAAATAAAAAAAATTTACAAAAAAAAGAGAGACCTAAATAATAAAGAAAAAACAATTTTAGACGGGATGGTTCGATTATAAATGCAACTAAGTTTTAGTTCTATTTCTATCCTCAGCAGTTTATAAGTTCTTTAAATTATCTTTAAAATTCATGAGAGTATAAATGCATCTGCAAGTTTTCATTTTATTTTTATCCTTAGCAGTTAAGAAGTTTTTTAAACTTATCTTTAAAATTCACAGATAGCAGTACAATTTACCATTTAAGTTTTCAAGTAGCTAAAGAAGTACCAAGAAGCAAAGAGACAAAAATGGAATTAAACATAAATATTCTGGTAGCACAAGTTTAAAAACGGACTAACTCCCTCCCTGCTGGTCACACTTGATCCCATCAGCTAGGTTTTCAAGTCCTATTTCAGGACTTAAATAGAAATTAAGGGTTAATTATTTAAAGAATGCAGAGCTTTCCTTCACAGTACTTTAAAAAAGATGCTAATTGATCTAGACTAAGTAATTTTAATTAATAATTTAAAGGCCCTCCAATTCTCTTTCTACTTCCCTCAACCCCCCCCCCTCCCAACACACTCTTAATGGATACTTGTTATCTCCTTCTTTTTAGGTCTTCTCACACCTCAGTTCAATAAGTAAGAGGTTACTTACTAGAAGAAGGTGAAGATTCCTGATGGGAAGACTGTTGCCTTGCTTGAAAAAGAAATCAATCAGAATGCAAATCAATCACAATAAAATTTGTTCTAAATTGGTCAGCTTTCTCTAAGAAAACACCAATCATATGACATCCCACTAAAATGGGGACTTCAAATCTGTTTTTCTTTCTGTAACCTGATAGGTGCTGTGTATTGAGGTGGAACCCAGAATTAGCTGGAAGCAAGCTGCTGTAAGTGAGCATTTGAGACCTGAATCCAAACTGAGTGGCGAAATTCTGCCTAACAATACCCATGAAAAGAAAGGGCATTTCTAACCCTCAGTTCTAGTTTGCACTCAACTGGGAAACAACCAAACATGGGGCTAACTGAGGGAAACACACACACAAAAAGTGGTTCTCAGCCATTTAGCTCTTTAAACATTTCTTTCTCTCTTTCTCTCTCTCTCTCTCTATCACTGTGGGTGTTATCTTTCATGTGGTCCTAGAGTTAGAAATAATGGAAGAATTATATATAAAATACAGGCTGATCTGGCTCAATTTGCAACAAGACTTAAAACTTAACACTTCCTGGGGCCCTTCTTTGGCTACTGAATTCCTGGTTAGAAATGCAAATTAGAAATTCAGAGGAATGTCATTCATAAAGGACTGGAATAGGTGAGACAAAAAAAATTTCTGACACAAATGCCCACCCTCTTCACCTCCAATCTTTTGTGAACAGGTCCTAGGAAGCACTAGGCTATGTGTAGTCAGAAGATCTGGGCCCAGTTTTGGAGTCTGCTGCAGATTTGATATCTGCTTGACTTTGGGAAGATCCCTTATCATCTTTGGGTCTCTGTTTTCTCAGTATAAAAAGAGTGAGTTTGAACAAAATCAGGAGTTCTTAACCTTTGTGTTATGGGGTCCTTTAAAAAGCAGTCTAGTCAAACCTATGAACCCTTTCTCAGAGTAATGTTTTTAAATAATGGAAGGAAGTACTAAATTTCAGTTAGAGGTTAGTGAAAATAAAGATGTATTGTTTTTCCATTCAAGTTCATGGACATTCTGAAATATATCCTAAGTACAGAATCCCTGACTTAGATGAACTCTATAGTTTTTTCCAACTCCAGATCTCTGCTCTAAGAACTAGGGCAAGACTAACCTTTACAGAACTTACCTCATCTTAGTAACCATGAAGACACTTCATAAATGTGATTGATGAATTTTTATTGTACAATCTTAATCACATTTCAGTGGGACAAGGAGAAGAGAAAAGTCAGTCAGTTAAGAAGTATTCATTAAGCTCCTACTATCGTCCTGGCCTTATGCTAGATGCTGGAATACAAAGAAAGGCCAAAAAAAAAAGCTCCTGTTCTCAAGGTTATGGAAATCTAATGGGGGTGACAACAGGAAAACAGCTATGTACAAACAAGATGTCTATAGAGTAATTGGGAATAATCAGGAGAGGGGAACCAGGAAAGGTTTCCTGCAGAAGGTGGTGTTTTGGCTGAAAGCATAAGGAAGCCAGGGAAGGGAAGAGACAGAAATGAGGAGAAAGAGAATTGTAGGTCTAGGGGACAGTCAATGAAAATACTTGGAGTCAAGAGATGGAGTGACTTGTTCTAGGAACAACCAGCAAGTAGGAAGCCAGTATCGTTGAATCTCAGAGTACTTACACAATGGTAAGGTATACAAAGGGTGAAAAAGATAGATGGGAGCAAAGTTATAAAGGGCTTTCAATGCCAAACAGAAGATTTTTATATTTGATCCTAGAGGTGATAGGGAACGATTGGAGTTTATTGAATGGGAGGTGACATGAACTTTAGAAAGATCAATTTTATAATCGAGTAGAAGATGGACTGGAGAGGGGAGAATCACTCAATCTGTCAACAAGCATTTATTAGGCACTTGCTACATGTCCAACATTGTTCTAAGTGCTGGGGATATGCAGAAAGACAAAAGAGCTCTCAAGGAGCTAACAGTTTAATAGAGGAGACAACATGAAAATGATTATGTACAAACAAGATATATTCAGGATGAATTGGAGATATGTGAGAAAGAGAAGGCAGTAGCATTAAGGGGGATTGGGAAAGGTTACTCATAGAAGGTGGGATTTTAACTGGGACTCGAAGGAAACTAGGGAGTCTAGGTGGTGGACATGAGGGAGAGGCTCCAGGCATGTGGAACAAGCCAGTGAAAATCTCCGGTGTCTAGAGATAAAGCATCTTGTGCAAGAAAAAGCAAGGAAGCCAGTGTCTCTGGATCACAGATTATGTGGCAAAGAATGAGATGTAAGAAGACTGGAAAGGTAGGAAGGTGCCAGGTTGTGAAGGGCTTTGAATATCAAATATTTATATCAAACATGCATATCAAAAATTTATATATGATCCTGGAGATAATACTCACTGGAATTTGTTGAATGGGGGGGTGTGGTTTGACATGGTCATATCTGAACTTTAGGAAGATCATTTTGATAGCTGAGTGTAAGATGGACTGGAATGGACAGAGGCTTGAGGAAGGAAGGGAGCCAACCAAAAAGCTATTGCAATAGTCCAAACATGAGGTGATGAGGGTCTGTACCAAGGTGGCAGCTGTGCGGATAGAGAAAAGGAGATGTATATAAGAGATGCTATCAAAGTAGAAATGACAAAATTTGACAGCAGATTGGATATGTAGGCTGAGTGCAAGGAAAGAGTCAAAGATGGTTGCAAGCCTGGATGAGTGGGAGGAGAGAAGTTTGGAAGAGAGGAAGGCTTGGGAGGAAAGAAAATGATTCTGTTTTGGACATGTGTTTGAGATGTCTATAAGGACATCCAATTCAAAATGTCAAAGAAGCAATTGGAGATGTGAGAATGGAAGAGGTTAGGGCTAGATCAATACATCTGGGACTGTCTGCATAGAGATAATTGAATCAATGGGAGCCGATGAGATTACCAAACAAAATAGTATAGAGTGAGAAGAGAAGAGGTCCCGGAACCTCTTGGATACCCAAGGATAATGAATGAGACCTGGGTGAAGTTACAGCAAAGAAGTCTAAGAAAGAGAGGTCAGACAGGTGGGAGAAGAAAAAGAAGAGAGCAGTGTCACGAAAACCTAGAAAGAGTATCAGGAGAAGAAGGTAACTGACAGCGTCAAAGGTTTAAACAGGTCAAGATGGATGAAGGTTGAGAAAATTCTATTCAATTTAGCAATTAAAAAATCTTTGATAACTTTGGAAAGAACATTTTCAGTTGAATGATGAAGTCAGAAGCCAGACTGCAGGTGATTTAGAAAAGAGTAAGAGGAGGAAAAGTGGAGGCACCTATTGTAGATGGCTTTCTCAATGAGTTTAGCCATGAAAACAAAGAGAGATAGGAAATGATAGCTAGCTGGGATGGTGAGATTAGATGAGAGACTTTGAAGTATTGGGTGGAGGGGAGACATGGGTATGCCTATAAGCAGCAAGGAAGCAGCCAGTAGATAGGAAAAGATTTAGTATTAGTAAGAGAGTGGGGACGATAGAGGAGACAATCTGTTGGAGAAGATGGAATGGAATGTGATCACTTATGCTTGTGGATTGACAAAGAGAAGGGCTATCTCTTGATATAAGACAGGGATGAAGGTGGAGGTAGTGGCAGAAGGCATCTAAGCAATGTGAGATGGGGAGACTGGGCAAGAAGGGACTTTCAATAAATAGCCTTAGTTTTTTTTTTCCTAGTAAAGTATGAGGTAAGGATTTCAACAGAGAGAATGGGGGGAAGAGGATTCTATGGGAGACCTGAGGAAAAATGAAGTGTTTGGAATAGCCACTGTAGTCAGTGAGAAAATAAACTAATTGGAGAGGTCAAAAAAGTGCCTTGCTACACTAAGTTGAGATGACATAATACAAATTTGTAGTGCAGCATGTTTTCATGATTTTCCCTTGCTTTATTTAGAAGCCAGTGAATAGGAGTGAAGGAATCACTTTCGTGGGATCAATCCAAGGTTTGCACTGGGCAAGGCATAATTAACAATAGGATAAGGTGGCAAGGGACTTAAGTATGGAGAATAGTGAAAACTGGTTTACCAAGGAGATAGAGAAGGGAGGAGAGTAGCCAGTGCAAGGGTGATGACTTGGAAAAAAAACTATGATGTAGAGGATAGGTGATAAATCTTTGTGAAGATGAAGAACAGGGTTAAGGCATCTAAGGCAGAGAGAAAGACAGAATGATAAAAGAGTCTAAGATCAGATAAAGGAATTTCAGAGTTCATGAAAATGCAAGTGGAACACTTTTAACTGATGGCAAGATTAAGAGTAGGTGAGGTGGAGTGGAGGAGTAGGTCATAAGAAATGAGTAGACTGAAGAAAGGAAAATTAGAGTGTTTGAAGGAGTATGAATATTTAAGTTGAAGTACCCTGTTACTAGACCATGTGTTGGGGTGGAGAGAAAGATTGTGAGCCAAGCACTGAACTCATTGTCAACTATAAGTTTTTGCTCTTTTTTGTGTACTTATTAGAAATGCAGTTGAGAGGAGGCATTTTGGGTGGGGGTGGAATAGAGTAGAGATATCCCCAGAATGCAAAAGATATCTCCAGCACTGAGATGTTTTGCCAGATGGAGTATCTCTGGCTGGGGACCGAGGGCTAAAAAACAATCAGATCTTTTGCTGCAACTTTCCAGAGCAAAGAATGATTATTAATACTGGGAAACCTAGGTAGTCAGTAGTAGGGTGATAAAGATCAAATAAGTGTTTGAGCAACACTGCTAATCATTCCCTCCCCACCAGTACTAAAAATATCTGATCTATATCTATATTATGCAAATCTGTATTTCTGTGCTTTTAATTTTTCCCCAATTTCTTTTACTGTTGTCCTGTCAGACCTTTCTGATCTTCTCTTACCACCAATCATCTTATTTGTGAAATTCTGACTTGGAAAGCATGTAGATGCTCTGTGAATAAGTAGAAGAATGTTTCCTCTTGGTTTTCAAGTATAAAGTCACATAACTTTGACATTTATAGAACAATTTAAGATATGCAAAATGTTTCCCCTCACAACCACCCAGTGAGATTGTATAAATGTTATCCCAGTTTTACAGAGGAAAAAGCAGACTCAGACTAAATGATTTGCCCACAATTATACACTATTAACTATATGAGCCAGATTTTAAGCTCAGGTATTTTGTTTCCAAAAATTCTAATGCTTCTCTTTACCTTCTCCACCATATCATACAATTTCTATACCAGCAGCTTTCTTTCAGTGATTTGAAATTTCTCATATAAGTGCCATAGTTATCTTCAGGAGTCTCATAAGATAAAGGGGAGGCAACTCCCTTAATCTTTTGACCAAACACACTCTTTCTTTTTTGGATCAAGTTTCCCTTATCTTTTCAAAATTTATTCATGTTTTGTTTTGACACAAAATGCTTCCCAATGAACATTCTCCTACAAAATACAGTCATGAAAATTGTTCAACAAGTCTGTGTAATAGCATAATGCTGATGTCACATGGCATGTCCTACCTTTGTACTTTGTTGATAACGAGAAGAATGGATATGTCCTTTAACACTGATAGTATGGTTTCGATATAGGCCATTACATTTGTTTAGAGTTTTGTTGCTGCTGTGTTAATGTTATTTATGTGGTTGTAGTCATTGTGTACATTGTTCTTTTTGCTCTGCTTTCTTTATTCTGTATCACCTCATACAAGTTTTCCAATGTTTCTCTGAATTCTTCGTATTTAGCAGCACAGTTAATATTCCTTTACATTTATATATCACACTCCTTAAGCACTGGACAGATAATTTGTTTCTAACTTTTCTCAGTCACATTTCCCTTCTATAATAGAGTTAGTAGTTTCAGCTAACCCACTACTTCTTCCATAACATCTCATGGCCTTTATTTATGTTAAATACTTCAAAGATTGTTTAGAAAAAGAATTTCTCACAAATTCCTACGTGATAAGTTTCCTGATAGGGGCTTTGCTAACATATCTTTAGTCTTTTGACTAGTAAGAGGCCTTAGGGAAAACAAAGGAAACTACCTATCATCTCCATTCTGTACAATTCACTAACAATAAAATGACATGGTAATGTGTTACCTGCAGATCTCCTGATGACTTAACACAGGCATGGAATTTTTCTATTTTAGAAGAATCTATAATCATCTGTCAACTTCTTCAACATTCCTAAAAATAACCACTCTCTCTTCTGTAAATGAGCAAAATAGTGGCAAGTACTTGGGGCAGCCATTAAGTGTGTTTCAGTAAAATAAGAGCAAGGTAAATATGAGGTCCTGAGAGTGTCAAATTCCCAGTTCTACCTTTGTTAGTTCATTGGGCCAGCTTGCCTTCATAATTTCCCTGATTACTTTAGGGACTGCTAATTTATTTTTTTTTATTTCCATGTAAGTTATAATTGTCCCTGACCCATAGAGAGAAAGCTTAAATTAGCCACCTGAGGGTAGTAGCATCACAGCATGGTTAGATCACCAATGATACTTCAAGAAGTTGGCTTCCCTTAAGTGACTCTGCTTCAACCAGAACTGCATACAGGAATTGTAGAGTGTATACTTCTACCTGAGCTCTCTTCAGTAAGGGAATTAAATTTTGCTAAGAAAAATGAGTGCTCATTTTTAGATGTGAAAGTGATTTTCAAATGGCTGGACAACCTAAATATAATGGAAATTATGAAATATGGAGAACTCAGTGAAACATGGGAAAATTAGGTGAATTGATGCAGAGTAAAATAGGTAGAACCAGGAAAACAGTGACTATGGTAATGTACATGAAAAGACCATCAAAAGGAACCCAAATTCTGAGTAATTGTAAAACCTAATAATGGTGTCAGAGAACAAATAATGAAATATACTTCTTCCCTATAGGAAACAGGTAGGGAACTATGGAAGCAGAATGTTGCATAAGTTGCAAATGGGATTTCTTAACTGTTGTTTTTGTTTTAATTCTTTTCTATGTGTAACTTGGCCTTGAGCATGCTCAGTTTGCCTAACATGGAGCCCCCTACAATGTGGTGGGGTAGTCTCCTTTGATTGGCTATCTGAGTTTTTAAAATTGGTGAAACCAAGCTGGTCATTCTCTTCTTTCCATTATTCTTCAGCCATGTTCCTACTATCTGCACCCGGTATAAATGCCATGAACTGAACCCCCAACTGGCCTGGACATGTTTGTTTCTGATCTGTATGGGGTTTGTCCTGAGTGTCAAGTGCCAAAGGTGATCTCCACAGGTCCTGGACTTTGAGCCATGGTGACTTTGAAGCCAAGATTGCAGGCTGGGTGGGGCAGCCAGGCAAGCAGGCAGGTATAGAAATCCTGAGAAGCCAGCTTGTCTGGGACAGGTGTGGCTTCTGAATAGGGACTGTACTGTCTTCGACCTGGGCTAAACTATGAACCTAATTCTCTTCTTCTCCCCAGAGATTGAGGTGGTACAAGCTGGTTGGGGGATTATACCTCCCATGTGTTTGGGGGAGTGCTCGTATATTTATGATAATACTTTTGGAAGTAAATATTACTTGTAAAATCTCCACTGTATTACATATGTTATAAGGAAAGTCAGGTGTCCTTCCTTATTGGGTGGCCTGAGTCTGGGGGGAGGTTTTATACAAAAACGACTGATGTAAAGAACAAAAGGCATCAATACAATTCTTTTTATTTTATTTTTTAAATAGTATTTTATTTTTTTCCCAATTACATGTAATCACAATTTTAACATTCATTTAATTTTTTTTAAGTTCCAAATTTCTCCCTCCCTGCCTTCTTCACTCCCCCCCCAAAACAGTAAGCAATTTGATATAGATTATATATGTGCAATCATGTAAAACATGTTTCCATATTAGTTATGTTGTGAAAGAAGAAACAGACCAAAAGGAAAAAAACCGCACACACACAAAAGTGAAAAATAGCATGCTTCAATCTGCATTCAGTGGCAACCTGCCACTGTTTCTCTGGATGTGGATAGCGTTTTCCATCATGAGTCTTTTGGAATTGTCTTGGATCTTTTTATTGCTGAGAAGAGCTAAGTCATTCATATCTGATCATCATACAGTTTTGTGGTTACTGTATTCAATTTTCTCCTGGTTCTTCTCATTTCACTTTGCATCAGTTTATGTAAGTCTTTCCAGGTTTTTCTGAAGTCCTCCTGCTCATCATTTCTTATAGCGCAGTAATATTCCATTACAATCACATACCATAACTTGTTCAGCCATTCCCCAATTGATGGGCATCCCCTTAATTTCCAATTTTTTGCCACCACAAAAAGAGCTTCTATAAATATTTTTGTACAAATTGGTCCTTTTCCTGTTTAGTTTTGTTTTTTAATCTCTTTGGAATACAGACTTAGTAGTGGTATTGATGGATCAAAAGGTACACACAGTTTAATTGCTCTTTGGGCATAGTTCCAAATTGCTCTCCAGAATGATTGGATCAGTTCACCAACAATGCATTAGTGTCCTAATTTTCCCACATTCCCTCCAATATTTATTGTTGTCTTTTTCTGACATATTAGCTGATCTGATAGGTGTGAGGTGGTACCTCAGAGTTGTTTAAATTAATACAAGTGTATGACCTGTTGGCAACATTGTAGATGGCATTTTTGTTTGGGTCCTAGTTGGATTAGATGACCCCTTGACATCCCCAACAACACTAACATTCTGTCATCTGCTCTACAGACATTATTATAATGACCAATTCGCCCACCTTCCAGGGATGGGCTGTCAATAAGGGTTTTTGGAGAGATTAAACAACAAGATATTTCCACTTTTTAGCCATTATTGAGAGCAGTATGAACATTCGGAATTTATAATGTAAAACATTGGTATCTTTACCTTGTTGCCTTCACCCTTTGACACAAAACAATTAATGAAGCTGTTGGAGTTATTATGTTCCTTGATTTCTTCCTTGATTTTTCTGCTTGACTTGGGTTTTACTTCTCTTTTGAAGGAAATAATCCTGGAAAGGAAAGGGGTTAGAATTAGGGATGAGGTTAGATATAAAATACTAGGTTGGTGAGATATACTCTCAAAAGGGAGGGTGCTCTTTCAATTGAAATTAATTGTTCAATTAAACGTTATGAATTTCTACTATGGGCAAGTACTGAGCCAGATGATAAGGCAATAAATAGAATCATAAACTAATGCTAACATTTTCACTTGAGAATTGCCTTGAAATAGAAGAATCTATTTACATATGTGCAAACCAGACACAGGCCACAGGCAAATATATTTATGACCCTGTTTCCTGTGCCTACGTCAACTGTATTTCCTCTACCAAAAATTGGGACACACGCCCTCAGAAGAAGATGTTACTTTTGTACAACCTCACCAAAAGAACACTTTCTTTTCTTGAAATCAGAATGCCTGATCGGCCACTGAACCTGGAGGTATTGAGGAAAACCAGTAAATTCACAAATGAGACTGCATTCTAAGCCTGCCACTGTAATACTGTAACAGAGGACTAATTAAAGATAAAATCAAATAAAAACAACGAGTGTAAGACTTGAAAGGGAGGAGTGGGAATCCTCTTCTCAACAAAGGGCCCTAGTTTGGGGCTTAAGTGGACTAGATTCCTGTCCTGAGGACACCTGACCCCAAAGAGAGGCAATCCAATTTTTCTCACCCTCTCTGGATTATTGTACTCCTATCCATGGTGAGCTGGTTAAAGTTTAACAATATGCTCTGGAAAAAAAAATATACCTACAACACACTTTTAAATTTAATCTGCATTATTAACATTTTCACCATCACTTGCTTAAGTCTAAACATTCAACAAAACAATAAATCAAAATTTGTAACATTTGTTAATTTCCAAAGAGGTAAATGCTCACACTGAAAATATAATAATAAGATTTGGAGAGCTGGTTCAAGCTGGCTCCAGTATACTCCTGCTTTATCACAGAGTTCTAGCTTAGGAATGGTTTATGTTTAGAGGGCACTCAATGTACAAAGTAAATCAGGTTTAGAATTAGTAGGTCTCAGAGCCAGGTAAACCTGAGTTCAAGTCCTTCCAATAATAATAGCTAGCATTTTTATAGCACCTTCTATGTACCAGGCATTCTGCTAAGCACTTTAAAATATTATCTCTTTTGATCTTCCAACAACCCTGGGAGGCAAGTGCTATTATCACCTTCATTTTGCATACCACAAAATGGAGACAAACAGACTTTAAGTGACTTGCCCAAGGTCACATAGCTCGTAAGTATCTGAAGCTGGATTTGAACTCAGATCCCTGACTCCAGGCCCAGCATTCTATCCCTTATGCTATGTCACCTAACTGCTTCATGACATAAATAATATCTTTAAAGTCTATAAAACATTTTCCTCACAATAACATTTTTAGGAGGATAATTCAATTATAATAGACTACCTCGCTTCTTCCTCCAATACTCGGCTCAATGTCACTACCATCAGCTTTCCTAATTCTACTAGTGGTTACTATTTCCCTCCTCAAATTATCTTGTCTTAACTTCTTATGTAAAGTATATATAAATAAAGTATATATCTTATAAGGGCTGCTAGGCAGAGTAGTGGATAGAGTACAGGGCCTGGAGTCAAGAAGACCTGAATTCAAATCCAACCTCAGATACTTACTAGCCATGTGACCCTGGGTAAGTCATTTAACCCTGTTTACCTCATTTTCCTCATCTGTAAAATAAGGATGATAATAATAACACCTACCTCTCAGGTTGTTGTCAGGATCAAATAATAATAATTGTAAAGCCCTTGGTATAGTTGCCTGGCATATTGTAAGCACTATATATAAATGTAAGCTATGATGATGATGATGATGTAAGCATTATATTCCTCCTACCAGGGTTTAAGTTTCTTTTGGGCAGGGAAATGCTTTGTTTCATCTTTAAAATCCAGAGCACACCCCAGGTATTTAATAGATATTTGTTGAATTTAGTTGTGGTGATTTTCCATCTTGCAAGATGAAAATACTGATGCTCACTTTTTATACCCATTTTATAGATGAGGAAGGACTGAGAAAGATCAACTGATTTGTTGATATTGCCATTGGGTGGTCAAAGCACTGGAATCAGGATCTGAACCTGTGTCTCCTGCCTCAAATTCAGTATTCTTTTCATTTTGCAATGCCCTACTCTACGAATAATTCTGTTATCCCTCTTCCATTGTATAACAAGAAGAAATTTTGAATCTGCATGATTTTGAAATTATACAGAAAAGAGAAATAACTTATTACTAAAAGATCCTGACTTAACTCATACATAAACTCTTTTCTACCTATATTTTAAAATAATATAACATAATATAAAATGTTTTGCTACAGTGACTAACTTTATGGTATAAGAAAGCATTTTATTTACAATGATGAGAAATGCATAATCCAAATACCATATATGCTTTTTAAAAAATTAACAAATTTTTAAATGTTTGGAATAAAGCAAGCATTTCCATAACATAGTATAATAAAAAAGATGATAGTACATGAAACTGCAAGTCTGTTACACATAACATGCTGTTCCTTTTAAATATATAAGAAAGCCGTCATGAAAATTTCCTTTTTTTCCCTTTTTTCTCCCTTTTTCCCTTCTTCACTCTCTCCCCCAGAGATGGCCACCATCAGACACAAATAGGCACTTACATGTAAAATTATGCTATACATACTTCTACTTATCAGTTCTTTCTATAGATACAGATAGCACCTTTCTTCATATATCCTTTATAATTTATTTGGGTATGTATGATAGCCAAAATGACTTATTCACTCAAAGTCATTCTTAAAATATTATTGCTGTTACTGTATACAATGTTCTCTTGGTTCTGCTTATTTTGCTCTTCATTATTTCATGTAAGCCTTTCCATGTTTTTCTAAGATCATTGAGCTTATCATTTCTTATAGCACAGTAGTATTCCAACACAATCATACATCATATGTGCTTTTGATAGAGTGATAAAGGGCACAGTGTCCACAATAAGTTATTAATAATCCCTTTATTTCTATAGTAATTTACAGTCAACAAAGCATTTTCACATCATCTCATTTCATCTTCACAACAACCCTGTGAAGTAGATCAGGCAAACATTATTATCCCCATTTTGCAGATGAGTAAGCTGAGACCTTAAGAAGCTATAAGACTAAGTACAAGCAGGTAAACTAGAACCCAGATCTTCTTGTTCCCAGTCTAGTCATCTTTTTACTAAAATCATAGAATCTTAGAGTTGTAAAAGACTTTACATTTAGTCTAGTTCTAACCATCTATCCAACAAGTGAATTGTTGCTACATTACATGAATCTCTGCAATAATATTCTTAGTAGATTGGGAGCTGGCCTCTGTTCCAACAACACCTATAGCGATGAATAAATCTTTATGCTTTACGAGCAGCCCACTCCATTTTTAACAGGTCTAATTGTTTATGTCAGGGACATGTGCACATGGACAGGGCTGCTTTTTCTATTTTTAAAATTTTTTTAAATTTTTAAATTTTTTTAGGGCTGCTTTTTCTAGCACATATCGTATACGGACACTTACAAAATAGCTTCACTGCTCACAGCTATGGGCTTGGGGAGGAGGGACCAGAGGAGAACCCTCAAGGTTAGAAATGAGCAGGAAGAGAAGACAGAAGTAGCTGAGGTGAGAAGACTCTTGGTTCTTAAGGATTTCTTTCCATTCTGCACCGTATCTAATCCAGTGAAGTGTGAAACATTGAAGCTTTACTTTTCCCCGTCAGATGCAGACATGTGATAATGGAGGTAGCAGACACTGTCTAGACACGAGTTCCCACGGTTGACTTGGTCATGTACTTCTAAATAAATCCTGGCTAGATTCAATCCCATCTGTATTAGAAGCAGTGGCCAATTCCTCATCTCCCAGCAATCCATGAGGTGAATAGCACCTGCACATCATCTTTCATCATCCTTTGAGGGGCACATTGTTGTCCCACCAGAGCCAGGCATGAGCTAGACTCAAAAACTAGAATAGGGAGAAGGTAAGGTGGTTTGCTTGGGCTAGGGGTGCTGGGAGGGTGCTTACAGTTGGTGCATTTTCTGGATATCCAAACATTTTCAATTTTAAGTTAACCACAATATATATAAAATGTGATAAATCCTGACTGGTCTAAAAGGAGGTGATTCAGTGGATGGAGAGAGACTCTAAGTATAATTGTAAATGTTTTTAACTCAAGGTTCAGGTGTTTCTGTAGAGGTAACAGAAGGAAACTATTATATTAGAAAAGAATTCTTAAATGCTATCCACCTCCAGAGAGACAGAGCTGATAAAACTCTGAATAAAAATTGAAGTATACTCTACTCTCTTTCTTTCATGATTTCACACATGTAATTAATATATTATTGCTTGCCTTCACAATGGGTGGGGGAGGTCGAGAGAGAGAATTTGAAACTCAAAAAAACTTTTTAAATGAATCTTTAAAATAAATAAATAATGAAATGTAAAAGAAAAGTGCTTTCTCTCAATTGGCAGTTGTAATTCAGTAACAGAGGGTCCAAATTGGTCATCAGAAGCAGTATCCCTTTTTCCAGTGAACAAAGGGACAGCAACTGTTGGTCCCTGCATAATGCATGGCATTTTGTGTAGGATCTTAAAAAGAAAGAAAAGAAGGAAAGAAATGAGAAAAGGAAGGAAAGGAAGAAAAAAGGAAGGAAAAAAGGAGGGAGGGAAGGAAGGAAAGAAAAAAAGAGGAGAAAACAGATATGATATTGATGGTGTTCTATCAACATCAGTTTGTAAGCCTTGAAGGCAGAAACTATGTTGTTTTTTTCACCTTTATATCTTTAGGCTTAGCCTAGTATCTAGAACATAAACACTTAATAAATGGTTGTTAAATTGAAAATTGAATATTTAAAAGAATGAAATACTGTGGCCCAGCCAGCTAGACAATAATGTTTCAGTTACATCTCAAAATAGACTTTGTTCTGAAAATTAGTTAATTTTTACAAACTGTCCTGATGAGGCATCCTTAAAAAAAAATTAAGCTGGACAAAAGCTTGCAGTTGTTAATATGTGCCAAGATCATTTTACAAATCTTGCTGTCATTAATGCTGAAGTAGACAGGCTTCCCAATTTTGATTATTCAGGCATCTTTGAAGTATTTTCAAGCCAAAAATAAATTTTGGAAACGTTCCTTTTTTCTAATGAGAGAGGTCAATATGGAAAGAAATGAAAGAAATGAAAACTACAAAAGTTTACAATGGTTTCTAGAAATATTTAGTGACCTTGACTAAAAGGTATATGATTTCTTGTTTACTGTGCCATGGAGAAAAGCCACAAAAGTAATAATAGCATTCAAGGTTTGCTTTTCAAATATTAGCTCATTTGATCCTCACAGCCTGGGAAGTAGGAGTTATTATTATCACCATTTATAGATTAGGTAATTGAGGCAGACATCAGGTTAAGTGACTTGCCCAGGGTCATACAGCTCATTTGGGTCTGAGGCTGGACTTATTTAGGTCTTATACCACATACTCTATTTCTCCACCATTCCACCTGCTGCCCTAATAGGATTAGGACATCTTAATCATTTGTAGTCTTTTAGCTGTGTGACCCTAGGCAAGTCACTTAACACTGTTTGCCTCAGTTTCCTCATCTGTAAGATAAACTGGAGAAGGAAATGGCAAACTGCTCCAGCATATTTGCCAAGAAAATCCCAAAAGGTGTCATGAAGAGTCAGATATAACTAAAAACGAAACAACAACAATCTACTTTGGCAAGTGATCTAATGGAAATGTAGTTTCTTTCTTCTTTGCTTCCCTCATTTCTTTCTTCTTTTTTCAATTAAATTTTTTTTCAAACAAAAATCCACTTTCACTCCTCAACTCCCTCTCCCTTCATTGAGAAAGCAAAAACAAAACAAAAAGCCTCTATCACAAACATGTATGGTGTGCAAAACAAATTCCCTCATTGGCCATGTCCAAAAAAAAAAAGTCAAATGTGGAAATTTGTTCAATATGATTGTACATGTATAGCCTATATTAAATTGCACATCGTCCTGGGGGAAGAGAGAGCAGAGGGAGGGGGGAGAAAATTTAGAACTCGAAATCTTACAGAAGTGAATGTTGAAAACTCAAAACAAATAAATAAATAACTAAAAAATTTCTAAAAGTCACTCTGCAAGAAATATAGTCATTCCCAGCTGGAAGAAAGGATTGAAAGATTGTTTGAAGCAGAAGGGATACAGAAAAGGGGGAGTCTAGGAACTCTGGAGGCCCAGGGTGCATACACGGGCTGTAATTGCAAGGGAAGAGTGCTATTACTCTGAACTGGCCTTTGAAGCTTTGTCTGGCTCACTGATGGGCTTAAGCAGTGATCTGCGTGGATAGAATTCACTGTTTTGCTGGTTGCTGGTGAATTTGTCCTCTCCACCCTTCTTTCATCCTCTGTGGCCTGGCAAACTGCTATTGCTTGCCATGGGAATTACCTGATCTCTTTAAACCTTGCTTATTTTCTGTCTGTACTTTTATAATGAGCATTGCCTCCAGACAGAGATAAGCTGATTTTTATTGTATTCTGAGTTTTGGTTACAAGTGAATGTACCAAACAACTTTGGAAGCATTTTGAATGACAAACCAAAAGGCCAAAAGAATGAAGATAAAATGGGCCACTAACCTCTTGCCAGAGAGGCAATGAACTTAAAATTAAGAGAAACATACATTTATAAGTATGGCCAATGTGGGAGTAATTATTCACATTTAGGAAAAGAGTTTTATTTATTTTGTTTGATTTGTTCAGTGAGAGACAGTGGGAGAGACAGATTATAATTGTGTGTAAAAATAACTGTAAAAAATTAATGAGTGGACAAAAGAACATGTTTTCAAGTATTTGAAGGCCCGTCAAGTGGAAGAGGAATTAAATTTATTCTACTTCATCCCAGATGGCAGAACTAGGAGCAAAAACTGTCAGAAAGGCAGCATTTGGGCTCCACATAAGGAATAACCTAATAATCACAGCTGTCCGAAGGGGGAACTGGGCTATTCTGGAAAGTAGTAGGCTCCCCCTAAGGTGACATTTCTTTCTCCCATTTTCAGTTTTTCCCTATTTACTGATTCATGCCCCACTGCCTACAAACATGCCCAAATCTCTCACCCTAAGCCTTAGAATCCTTCCTCATGTTGTAGCAAAGAAAAATAGTTTATTTTATTTTTAAAAGTTTTTCTTTTTTAATTTAATGTTTCCCCCAATTACATGAAAAAAGTTTTATCGTTCATTTAAATATTTTTTTGAGTTTCAAATTCTCTCCTTTCCCTTTTCCTCTCATTGAGAAGGCAAGCAATTTGATAAAGGTTATACATGTGCAGTTATACAAAACTTATTTCCATGTTAGTCATGTTTGTGAAAAAAAACACAGCAACCCCCCCCAAAAAAAAACCCAAACCAAACCAAAACAAACAAACCAAGAAAAATAAAGTAAAGAAAAAATATGCTTCAATCTACATTCAGATTCTATCAATTTCTTTCTCTGGAGATGGAGAACAGTAGAAAAATAGTTTAGCAAAGCTAATCAACACCACAAATGTGGCAAAACTATTTTTAATAACATATGCAACATTTTACATCCAGCATTCCCCACCTCTTTACTGAAAGGATACAAGGATCTTTTTTTTTTTCTTAAGGCAGTTGGGGATAAGTGACCTTCCCAGGGTCACACAGCTAATAAGTGTCAAGTGTTTGGTCTGAGATTGGATTTGAACCCAAGTACTCCTGACTTCAGGGCTGGTGCTCTATCCACTGCACTACCTAGCTGCCCTAAGGATCTTTCATCATTTGCTTTCTAGCAGCAAGAATCACTACAGTAGTCTTATAACTGCTAAATGCAATAGCTTTTTCTCAGTTCTCATCATCCTTAACCTCTCTGCTACTTTTGACACTGTCAACAACTCTCACCTCTTGAGTAATCTCTTCCTTTAGCTTCCATGACATTGCTCTCTCTTCGTTCTCCTCCCAATCTTATTTCCTCTTCTCAGTTTCCTTTTCTGGTTCATCATTCATCTCCTGCTCCCTGAGCATGAGTATCTCAAGAGAAGGCTCTTCCATTATCTTTCTACTGCCACTCCTTTGGTCATCTCATTTTGTAGTGCTTGTGACAAGCATTTGCAAAAAGGCCACCATGAAAATCATCGCAGCCTATGCAACATCTGTTACAGAGGATGATGAGTGTTGAAACGATAACTGAATCTATGGGAGATGATGAGGTCACCAGGTGAGATAGTTTTGAAGGAGAAGAGGAGAGAGCTCAGAACAGAGCCTGGGATCATCCACAGGCCTTAGAAGGCCTGAGCTGGATGATCTGGCTAAGGAGACTGAGGAGAGGTCAGACGGGTCAGAGGAGGACCACGAAGGAACAGCATCATGAAAACCTAGAAAGAAGAGAGTATCAAAGAAAAGAGGAAAATAATGCTTTGATAGTAAGCTTTGTTAAGTACAAAGTTGAGCCTGGGAGGACAATGAAAAACATTAAAAAATAGGATTCAGGAGTAAAAAATGAGAGAAACCAAAGGCTCATAGACTGCACAGAAGCCTCATGTTGATACATCAGGAATATTTTTTTTTGAGAAAAGAATAGGAGAGCATTGGACATAGTGAGCACCAAATAATAAGTAATTGATTTATATTTTAATAGACATGAAACAACTCATTAATAATATAGGAATCATTCCTTAATGATGTGTCTGAATATAGTCAGCCCTACTGACTTAGTAGACCTAAGATCAAAATTAGTACAATACCAGAAGAAATAATAAAGAGAAAATGATATCGTTTGCAATTAAAACTACTCCAATCTGACCTACTTATGTAAGTTTTTGATGTTGAAAACGGATGAAGGGAGTCCAACTCCAGTTGTACTACAGTTCTGAACTAGGGTGATAGCTGCGTGAATAATGAGAAGTGAATTGGTGCAAGATTTTTCAACCAATCGGCTATAATATTTAGACAGTGTTCTGCGAGCCTTAAAGAACCATGTAAATGCTAGCTATTATTATCGTTGCCACTAATATCACTACTATTAGTACTATTACTACTACTACTTCTTTCTTCTTCTTCTTTGTTGTTGTTTAATCTTGGTCTGACTCGTGATCCCATTTAGAGTTTTCTTGGCAAAGATGCTGGATTGGTTTGCCATTTCAAAATGCTTCTCCAACTCATTTTACAGATGAGGAAACTGAGGCAAATAGGGTTAAGTGATTTGTCCAGGGTCGCACAGCTAGTAAGTGGTTAAGGTCACATTTGAACCTAGGTCTTCCTGACTCCAGGCCTGGGCCTGGCTTTATGCTGAAGGGCCTTAAATGTCACAGAGAACTTCAGAGCTTTTTTTTTGCATGCATTGGGAGTCACTGATCAACCCTGAAATATCATTCTGCCTTTCCAGCTTCCTTCTCCCATGACTGAGATCCTTCCTGGACCTCCATACCAGGCACAGGCCCAGGTTCACCAAGCTTCATTCCCTTCCTCATGGTGCTTTTGACAATCCTGAACTTCACTATCATGACCTTAAGCCATACTTTCCCCCTCCCTGCCTTTATCTTCCTTTTATGTGTTGTGTTTTTTCCCATTAGAATGTCAACTTGAGGGATTTTCTTTCTTTTTGCTTGTATTTGTATTCCCAGCACAGAGCCTGGTACATAGTGTATAATAAATGTTTATTGCTTGCTTGCTTGCTTGCTTGCTTTCTGATTTCACAGAAGAGTGCTATGATCAAAGCAGCTAGCTCATACTCCAAGTAAATTATACCAAGAACATCAACGCATCAAGTACATTTAATAATAATAATAGCTAATATGTATATAGCACTTACTATGTGCCAGGCATTGTGCTAAGAGCTTTATAATTATTCTCACTTGATTCTCAGAACAATCCTGAAAGGTAAGTGCTTTTATTATCTCCATTTTACAGATGAGGAAATTGAGGCAAAAAGAAGTGAAATGACCTGCCCAGGATCACACAGCTAATAAGTATCTGAGGTCATATTTGAACTCAGGTCTTTCAGACTCCAGGCTCAGTGCTCTATTTACTGCACCACCTAGCTGCTGTTGTAGGGCAAGTCATTTACTGCTGTATGCCTCAGCTTCCTCATCTGTAAAATGAGCTGGAGAAGGAAATGGCAAACCACTCCAGAATCTTTGCCAAGATAACCCTAAATGGGGTCATGGAGAGTCGGACACAATTGACATGACTGAATAACATAATGATAAAATGACATAATATATGAAAGTACTCTAGAAAGCACCCCACAACCCTAAGTACTAATTTCTACAAAACACTTTGTAATGTTAGCTACTAAGTTGTTTTTGAAGGATTCTACTGACCTTTGCCATAAGGTAAATGTACCAGCACAACTTAGGGCCCAGGCAGTGGGCATTCCAAATGACTTCCGGGCAGGCACTCAGTGGTTTGGTAAGTTCTAAGCTGGTCAGCCAAATGTTCGATGTCACTATTTTCTGCACATCTGTGGAATGCAAGGTTGTGAAATTGTTTGGCTACAAAGTACAATGATAGGGACAGAGAGAGGGACTGGATGTCTGATTTTATCAGTATATTTTATCAGTATATTTAGCAGTATAAGAACAGTGGGTAGTTTTTTTTAATTAAAAAAAAGTATTTTCAGTTCCAAATTCTCTCCCTCCATTCACCTTTCCCTCACTCATTGAGAAAGCAAAAAGCATGAATTCCATTATGTGTGTATATATATGTATACATATATATATACACACATGTAAAACACATTTCTACATTAGCCTTGTTGCAAGAGAATAAAAGCATAAAATAAGAGAATAAAAAAAATGAAGTGAAAAAAATGCTCCAATCTGCCCTCAGAGTTTATCAGTTCTCTTTCTGGACGTGGACAGCATTTTTCACCATAAGTCCTTTGGAATTGTCGTGGATCACTGTACTGATCAGAGTAACTAAATCTTTCACAGTTGCTTATCATTATAACATTGCTGTTACTGTGCACAATGATGTCCTGGTTCTTCTCACTTCACACTTTATCAGTTCACAGATGTCTCCCCAGGTTTTTCTGAAATCCCCTTTATCATTTCTTATAGCACAACAGTATTCCATCACAATCGTTTTTTTTGGGGGGGGCAGCTAGGTGGTGCAGTGGATAGAGCACTGGCCCTGCAGTCAGGAGGACCTGAGTTCAAATCTGGCCTCAGACCAAACACTTGACACTTACTAGCTGTGTGACCCTGGGCAAGTCACTTAACCCCAATTGCCTCAAAAAAAAAAAACCAAATTCCCCCCCAAAAAAACCCAATCGTTTTTGGGGGTAGTTAGATGTCACAGTGGATACAGCACCTGCCCTAGAGTCAGGAGGCCTTGAGTTCAAATGCGACCTCAGACCAAATACTTCACACTTACTAGCTGTGTGACCCTGGGCAAGTCACTTTAACCCCAATTGCCTAAAAAACCCCACCAAAAACCAACAACAAAAAAGCACATCACAATCATTTTTGAGCCATTCACATTTTCAGCCATTCCCCAATTGATGGGCATTCCCTCAATTTCCAATTCTTTGCCCCCACAATAAGAGCTGCTACAAATATTTTTGTACACATGTACACATGGTTCCTTTTCCTTTGATTTCTTTGGGATACAGAACTAATGTTCGTATTGCTAGGTCAAAGGATATGCACAGTTTTATAATTTTTTGGGCATAGTTCCAAATTGTTCTCTAGAATAGTTGGATCATTTCACAGTGGCTGTTTTAATCAGTATTTAGTTTCCTATTTGCACATTTATCTGGAAATATGCTTGAACTTGATGAGTGGTATAACCTTAAATTACAGAAGTAGATCAGGGCCATCTGCAGTCATTCTGATCTATATCTTGCCACTGGACCCAGATGGCTTCGGAGGAGAAAGTGAGGCTGGTGATCTTGCACAGCCCTCCCTCACTTAATTCATTTGCAAGTCATGGCATCACCTTCCTGATGTCATATCCTCTTTAAGAATGAAGGACAAACAACAACAAACAACAGCATGTAAGTGGATAAGAGGGGAGGACCAGCAGGAGAGAAGAGTTGCCCAATATGAATGAATGAATGAATGAATGAATGAATGAAATATTTATTAAGCACCAGCTATGTACAAAACTCTGTGCTAAGCACCAGGAGGTATAAATAGAAAAGTAAAACAGTTCCTGAGTCCTAGGAGCTCCCATTGCAATGGAGGAGACAACACATATGGAAGGTTTAGCTACAAGTCAGTTAGAAAGGCATCATAGTCCTGAGGGTGCAGCAGCAGCATAACAAATGTTAATACCGCTTCTTTTTTTTTCCCTTCTTTTTGTAAGGCAATCGGGGTTGAGTGACTTGTCCAGGGTCACACAGCTAATAAGTGTCAAGTGTCTGAGGCTGTATTTGAACTCATGTCCTCTTGACTCCACGGCTGGAGCTCTATCTACAGGCTGCCCCTAATACCTGTTCTTTAAAGTCATTTTGACTGATAAAAATGACATTGATTTATGATGCTGAGCCACTTGAGAGTGTCAAGGACTTTGATGGCAAGAACTTTCTTTTTCTGGGTCTTCAGGAGCTGTGGTTGTAGCGTCTACTGGAGAAGTTGTCAGGCTGCATCTCCACAGGGCTTGTTTCCCCGGAAGATGGCTGAAGGCTGGAAGCTTTGCGATGCCCAAGCCTCTTGGTTCTGCACTGCCTCTGTCAGATCTGAGCGGATATGGTAGTCAAGGTGGTGGTGGTGGTTTGACTTGCTTGCACAAGCTTCCTGTCCCTCCCTCAGGATGCTCTGCTGCTCCAGCCAGTGAGGCTTGCTCACCCTGAACGTGACATTTGGTGGGGACGGCTGGCCCCTTCTCCACAGGAGTTGCTTCCCCTGGATGTGCAGGCTGGGCTAGAAACAGGATTAGTGACTGTTGGTGGATGTCGGTCAGTAGTTGTTGCTGGAATACATATTCATTCACATTCACTGACAGGCTGGCTTTGGACGCAGGCACTCAAATACTGATGATTGGGCTCAAATTCCATGTCACTGGCCTTGCTATTATGACATAGACTATCACACTTTGGCAGGGTCTAAGTTCTCTCCCTCCCCATCCCAGCAATCTTATTTTCTCTTTATTTATTCATTTCAATAGGTGCTTTTAAAAATCATTGTTAATACCTTTAGGTTTTCAAAAAAAAAATCACAGTCATTTCCTAATAATATACTCCCTTCCTATCATTTAACATTACTTTGTAACAAAAGAAAAACAATATCAACCAACCCAGTTACCCTGTCTGAGAACGTGTGTAAAATTCCACAACCATCATCCCCTACCTCTGTATGAATGTGAGGGATGGATGTGTGTTTGATAACTTTGGTTCTCTGGGATTCAAATTGTTTATTGCAATTAATCTGAGTTCACTTGCCTTTTGGTATTATTTTCATTTATATTATTATAATCATTGTATATATATACACTTTTTTGAGTCTGTTTGCCTTGCTCTGTATCAATTAATACATCTTCCAATGTTTTTCTAAATTTCTCATCTTCAATGTTTCATATAATGCAATAGTAATACTCTACATTCCTATGTCACAATTTTTCCTGCTAGTCTTCAATGGATGGGGAGCCTCTTGCTCCCAATTTTTGCTACCACAGAGGGTGCTACTTCAAATATATTTGGGTACACAGGCTCTTTATTTCTGTTATTGATCTTCTCAGGATATATATTATTGTTTGGTTGTTTCAGCCATGTCTGACTCTTTGTGACCCCATGTGAAGTTTCTTGACAAAAACACTGCTGTGGTTTGCCATTTCTGGTTCATTTTACAGATGAGGAAACTGAGGCAAACAGGGTTAAGTGACTTGCCCAAGTTCACACGGCTAGTAGGTATCTGAGGCCACATTTGAACTCAGGAAGACATGTCTTCCTGATTCCAGGCCTGGCACTCTATCCACTATACCACCTTAGCTGCTCCCTGGGGTATATATGCCCAGTAATAATATGGTTGGGCCAAAAGATGGGTTTAGTTGAGTGACTTCTCACTCATTATTGTTTTCCAGAATGGTGGGACCAGTTCATAGCTTCATAAACTGCATCTTAATGTTCTTGTCTTTTCACTAATCCCTCCAACATTGTTTCCATTTTTTAATCATTTTTGCCAGTTTTATGAATATGAAGTGAAATAGCCCAAATAGTTATTTTAATTTGCCCTTTTCTCCTTCCCTGTCTCATGGTACAATGGAAAGAAGGCTTTAGAGTCAGAGAAGCCGTATTCAGGTTCTACCCTGGATGATCATTACCTGTGTGACCCTGGGTAAATAATTTAATTTTCCCCATCTTTAGTCATATCATCTGTAAAGTGAGGGGGAGTTGAACCAGAGGGTTTTTGAGATCCTTCCAGCTCTACATCTATTATCAGTGATTTTTTTTAAAAAGCTTTTTATCATTTACATGTCTTCATCTTTAAACTTTATTCATATTCTTTGGCCACTTAACCTATTGAGGAATAGTTTTTGGCAATATATACTTATGTTCAATTCCCTATAGGGATAGGGACTAGACCTGTGATTTCATTAAAATAGGGAACTCCCAGATGAGAAAACTTTCTCTACTAATGAAATACTTATCTGTACCTATAGACCTGAACACTACAGTCTTAAGGAGTTGCCTCTTGAATATCAAGTTATAGTCAGTGATGTTATTGCAAAGACTTTTTTTCTCACTAGACACTCTTAAAAAATGATAGTTGTACTGATTTTGCATATATAAAAGCTTTTAAATTTTATATAATTGAAATGGTCTATCCCATGCCTGGTCTATCTGATTTTTTATTATTACCTCTCTTCCTTGCTTGCTTATGAATTCTCCCCCTAATCAGAGGACTGAAATATACTTCCTTTTATTTTCCCCTAATTTTTGTGATATGACTGTTTACATTTTGGTCCTCATAAGAGCCTTGTGAACCTTGTCAGGCAGTTCTACAGATGAGAAAATAAAGGCATGGAAAAAGCTCAGAGACTTGCCTAGAGTCACAAAGCATACCAGGAAGCCTATCAAATATTTTTAACCACCTCAGGCCTTTTCATTCTCCTTTGAGTGTAACTTACACTTTCAGAAATCATTTCTGAAAATGCAATTTCACAAAATTTTACTTTGTAAAAGCAAGACTCATAGAAGGTTAATCCCTATGTTTCAGACTCTGAATTACAAGCAGAATTTCAGATGTAACCATGTCTTCAAGAATCAAGAGTTCTACCCCACGAGGAGGATCATTTAAATCCTGATCATTCTATGGTTCTTTCCAACTTTTGACAATATCTCTAAAGCTGATAGGCCAAATTATTACAATGAGAAAGAGAGTATAAGGCATAATGGAAAGAGGACTAGATTTGGAGGCAAAAGACTTCTGGGGAATCCAAGCATTACTTGACTGCAATAGCTGCGAGAAATTAGTTGTAAGTCACTTGACTTTATGAGCCTCCATTTTATCACTGGGGAAATGGGAATAATAATGTTTATACTTTTCACTTGGAAGAGTTATGAGATTCAAAAAGATAATGTAAACATTTTATTGATTGCTATGAAAATGTGAGGGATTCTTTTAAAAACCTCTATTGTTATATTTTGGTTTTCTGTCATTCATTTCCGAGTATATTCTCTTTTCCTTTCTGCCAACCAGAGAGGCATACCTTATTCCAAATAAATTTAAAAAAAGAAAAAAAAAGACAGTTTAGTAAAACTAATCAACATATCAACCTGGTCCAACAGTATATGCAGTGTTACATACCCATAATTCTCCATCTCTGCAAAAATGTTATTTTGTGTCCAACTCTTTGTGCATTCTCCTATCTCTTCTTTGGGGCCAAGCTTGGCCATTAGAATTATACAAGGTTGTTGTTGTTTGCCTCTGCATTGTTGTAGTCATTGTGTTTATTGTTTTTCTCCTTCTGCTTACTTCACTTGTCTTTCCAAGCTCCTCTGTTTTCTTCATAGTCTTTTCATGTACAGACAGTTCCTGGCATCTCAGGAGTTCACATAGACTGGAGTTGGAGACATTCTATCTGCCAGTGGGCACTTATATATAACAATATATTATTACTTATGTTTAACATTATCACTTCCCCTTTCCAATTTTTGATGCATGTGAGGGCTGTCTTGAGGACATAAGAAATCATAAATAATCAAAGGACATATGGGGAATGTTGGGTAGTGGAAGTAAAGGGAGGGTAATGGGAAAGAGTAATGACAATATATCAGTTGTGCCATGGTGATTGTATTGATGGGGTTTCTAGTCTTATCATCTATACATAATAAACCTAGATCTTGACTCAGAGTTAGGAGAAACCTGGGTTCAGAGTTAGGAGATACCTGGGTTCAAGTCTCATCTCTGACACTTCCTGACTATGTAACCACAGGCACTACACTAAGACTATTTTATTCAATGAGAGTTTCTACATCAGAGACTTCCTTTCGTGAGTGAAATCACAGCGTTAGACAAAAAACACTACCCCACAATGAGAATGTAACATCTGTAATACAAACCTCATGGGGTTTTGTGAAGATGCAAGGAAATAATGCATATAAAGCACTTGTAGGCCTTAAAATGATAGGTAAATGTAAACAAATATTATTAATAGAAAAAATACCAATTCAGAACCACTTCCTCCCCTAATGGGATGCTCAGCCATCATCTGGGAGGTAGAAATGGACAAAGGGATTAAGTACAGGCTTAAAATTGTAGGCTCATAGATTCAGTTTTGGAAGGGACCCTAAAGGTCATTGATCCGGTCCTCTCACCCCATAGGAATGAAAAGACTTGTCCAAGGTCACATAGGCAGCAAATAGGAGAGCCAGGATTTAATTCCAGTTTCTCTGTCTTCAACTCTCACACTCTCTTAACTATACTACACTGCCTCAACCTAATTAGAATGTAACCCCTTAGAGGCTGAAAGGGATTTTTCTTTTTCATGTTCCTCAGTGTTTTACATGGTGCCTGTCCTGTGGCAAGCTCCTCATAAATGCTTATCGATTGTAGTATCCTAGGGACAACTCTGTTCTTCCAGAAATAAGCAGACAAAAAAAAAATCTTCCCTTTTGTTTGTTTTCACCCACCCCCATTTTTTGTTGACAAAGACACATCAAATATTTGATTTGTGTTAAAAAAAATACAGTAGGCTGTTTTTGTAGGTTGCACTTTTAACAGTATTTGGATACCTAAGAATTTTGATCACCAATTTAGCTCAGCTAGATTAGATTTTTTTCTACATATACAAATGAGGTGTGGATGTGTGTGCATGTAAGAATATATAAAAGAGAGAGAGCGAGCAAAAAGCAAGAAATATATTCTCTTGTTGTTGCTGAAATGCGAATTTTCCAATTTCCATAGAATCCAGTCATGTCACGTTACAAACTGAACTAATAAAGGCTACTTAAATATTGACCCTTTATTTTGACGTGATATAAAAAGCTGAGTAAATAGAATGAATCATGCCACTCTACTATTATGTATTACTATCGGCACATTCTCCTAACCACTAACCCTTTGGCCAGTTTATGTTCCCAGTCATTTGATCTCCATCAAATGTAAGATGAAAGTTTGTATCTGTAACTTGCATAGTCAAACCTTTGTACCAGAAACCTGGAGTGATTCCACAATACTTGACTTTTTTATTTTCACCCACCAATTGAGGGGAATGGGATTTGGCCTGTTGATGTAGGAGATAGAGCTTTTCTTTCCAAATAGATTTCTGGAAACAGTCAGGAAGCTGGGGGTACTTCTCAATAGTTGATACTTAAATCAAATTAACGTCTCAGAGTGACAGCTAATCTCTATTTCCTCTTAGCGGTGGGTGATGCCAAATTTGAATATGATATTTTTAGTTTCATCTTCTTAATTTATACTATCCCTGTGATAAGACCCTGTCAAATAGAGCATTGAGGGGTTTTCTTATTAACCATCGTTTTCATATTGTAGTCTTAATAACTTGTTCTGTGTTTCAGAAAGGATTGAATGTTTTCTTTCCAGATTCCATCAGCTGCAGCAACCAACATGGTATGGAGTGGGGAGAGGGGAGGGAGGCCAGGCCCAAGCTTCCCATTGATCTAAGAGCTTGCATAGTTCAGCAGCACTGAGTTTCAGTCACTCCAAACTCTTTTCTTGTGTTTTCTAAGCCCCCAGAGCTAGGAGAAACCTCCTATCCTAATACAAAAAGAAACATACCTATTTAATTCTAATTCATGGCTTCCTAAAATATGATTCTTTTGCAAGTTTCTTGAGAGTTAACTGAAAATACCACTCCACTTTACTCTGTTCTAATGTGCAAAGCTCACTTTATATTTCATTAGCCTTCCTTTGTTCTCCACTGTTTTGCTTGATATTATCACAGTGACTCGTCAGTAAAGATTTTTAAAAAATCTGTTTTATTGATATATTTTATTTATATATTACTGTCATTTCTAGATATACACATTCCTTTTCTTTCCCCCTACCCACTGAACTTGCCCATGTGAAACAGATAGTTGGGGCAACTAGGTGGTACAGTGGTTAGAGCACTGACACTTACTAGCTGTGTGACCCTGGGCAAGTCACTTAACCCTGATCGCCTCACCAAAACAAAAAAATCAAAAACAAAAGAAAAACCACCCCAAAACAAACAAACAAAAAAAGATAGTTAAAGCAAAACCAATCACTGCAATGACTACATCTGACCATGAATGCGTCATTCTCTTCTTAGAATCCCTTGCCTTTCTGCCAAGCAGCTAGAGGTTTGTTTTCTTATGGGTTCTCCTGGACCATTATTAGTCTTTCATTAACTCAGAGTTTAGCTTTTTAGTGATCTTTTCTTATATGTTGTTGTAGCCTCTGTGTATATTGCTCTTCTGATTCTATTTCATTGATTCTGTATCAGTTCATACACATATTCCCATGTTTCTCTGGATTCTTTATGTACCACAGGGCTCAAGCCTTGGTATTTTGCATAAGACTCTACTTACTCATTGATTGAGAGAATGTAACTAGGTGAGAGGTGGAACTGATGAGCGCTTGGGAGAGGAGAGTTTTGGTAAGAAGCTGTTATGTAAGGGGCTGCTGCTTTGACTATGTTCACGTTTCCAGTAAGCCAGATTACAGCCTCTGGAAAATTTATCTTTAGGTAAGATTGGGGGCACACTGTCTCTCAGTTGAACTGACATATGTCAGTCCAAGTGGGAAAGCTTATTATTATTTTTTTCTTTCTTTTTGGTGAGGCAAACGGGATTAAGTGACTTCCCCAAGGCCACAGAGCTAGTAAATGTTATTTGTCTGAGGCGCATTTGAACTCGGGTCCTCCTGACTCCAGGCCTGGTGCTCTATCCACTGCTCCACCTAGCTACCCTGGGAGAGCTTATTCTTTGTATGTATTGTCTAGTATATGCTAATCTGTATAACTGCTCTGTTTTTGGTTGGTTATTAATTTGGCCAAATGGGTTTGTTATTCACTTTGTGATAGTCTTTGCATAATTGGCGTTTGGTGGGAAGGAAGTCAAACCTTTGGATATAATGCTGCTCTGGTATTGCTTTTCTGAGGAGAAACAGGTCAGCTTCATAGCCCCATTCTCCTGCTCCCCTCCAGGCAGGAATCAAAGTCTTTTTGGAGAGAGGTGGTAGAGATTTCAGCGATATCTATATGCTCTCTGGGAGCTGCTTTTAGTAAACCCCTGTGCATATGCATAACCTATAAAAGCATCACATTCATACCTTAAATGCACATTCTCTTTTCTTACTGCGCAATAACAGGCATACATTAATATACTACCACCATTTCCCAAATGATAGACTTTCACTTCAGCTATTTTCCAATTGAAATATACACATTTTGTTTCTGGTGCTTTGCTGCTTCTACAAGTGTGCTGCTATGAATTAGATTGGGTCTTTTCCCCCTCTGTGGGACTGGCTTGTGATGGCTGACACCCCCTAACTTTGACCTTTTGGGGGTACATATGCCCAGGAGCAGGATCTCTGGATCTAAAAGGAAGAACAGTTTAGTCACTTTTATTAACATAATTCCAAATTATTTTGTAGGATGATCTGACAAATTCATGGTTCTGCCAACATTGCATCAGTGTGTCAATCTTTCCATAGCCCCTCCACACATTGAGTGGTTCTCTTTTTTAGGGGTCATTTGGCAAAGTAGAAATAACACACACAAAAAACAAAGTTGGAGAACGAATTGGAGCAAAACAAGTATCTATAGAGTAGGATATTTCTCCACTTTACTGAAGACATAGTTTTCTTTTTCTTTTTTTTCTTTGAGGCAATTGGGGTTAAGTGACTTGCAGTCACGCAACTAGTAAGTATCTGAGATAGGATTTGAACTCAGGTTCTCCTGACTCCAGGGCCAGTGCTCTATCCACTGCACCACCCAGTGGCCCAAAGGCACAGTTTTGAGTTTGCTTTCGGGGCAATTCTCAAGATATCCGAAGTAAGAGAGGATACCAGATGCCTCTAGAAAACGATAGTATTATTATTGGAAAAAAGGTAATCAAAGAAAATATGTGTAACTATTTACAAATATGTCTACTCTCCCTTCTCTACAAAAAGCTTACTGAGAAAAATGCACACATACATCCTTTCTGGAGTTTTGGGAGGAAACAGGAAGTATTTCACAAATTATGTTCTACGGCAGACCACATTTTTATACTTACACAGTTGACTGAATTGTCAAGAATACACAATCCCATTGTACTTATTTTTTGAGAATATTACCAAATTATGCCGTATATATCTTGTTTGTATACTGTTATTTGTAGGTTGTTTCCCCTATTAGACTGTGAATTCCTTGAGAGCTCTGTCTTTCTCTGTATTCCCAGCACTTAGCACAGTGCCTGGTTCATAGCAAGGACTTAATCAATTTTTATTGAGTGACCCTGATGGAGACAGTCCAGGACTCTGAAATGCAAGAGCCTTGGCAATTAGCTATGCCGCCAGGCCATCAACTTTTGCTTCTAGCTCAGTTCCCACAGCCCTCACTGAATGGAGAAATCTTTGTGGAGAAGGGACCCACCTTTCTCACCACCACCAGCAACAACTGCTGGCCAATTGACATCAACAGGTGTTAAGTATAGGAACTGTGGGGCTGGCAGCCTCACACCACCCCCACCCCCAATCCCGCTTCCAGCTTAGCCCTCCCGGTCATTGTCTGGAGAGGCAACTTCAGCCCAGCCATCCCCACCAACTGCCAACCAACTGTCACCCCACAGGGAAGGCAGGCCAGCATAGCTGAAGCAGCAGAGCACTTTATGGAAGAGATGGGAGGCAGTTTGCCCCAGAGAGATCAAACCATCACAACCTTGAAAATTACCTGCCCTCAAACCCTGGTGAAGACATCCCAGGACCCTAAGACCCAGGAGTCTTTGGAATAGTAATGCCTCCATTCCAGTGTCAAATGGTTCAATATCAGAGACCAATAGGATTTTATTAGGGGAAATAACATTAAGGAAAAGGCATTACCATCTGCTTTGAGAATATACTCTAAGGACTATTAGACCTTTCCATCTGACTTACAGCTGAAACTTTCCATATGTGTTATTTCCCCCATTAGAAAGTGAGTTTCTCAAGCACAGGGACTGTCTTACTTCTCCATTTCTCCAGTTCTTAGCACAGCGCACACAGTAAGTGAACAACAAAAGCTTCATTCATTCATTCATGATGAAGTATTCTAGGTATTCCTGCTTGCAAATGAAATTGTGCTGATTGTCCCAAGCCTCAGAATATTGTAGAATCTCTTAAATGAAATTAATAATCAATATCCACAAGGGAAAAATGGATAATAGTCCAGATTATAACATGCAGTTGGATGGACGTATCTAAGGAACAAAGGTTAGTCCCACAAAGATTCTGAATTGTAACACCCTAGAGCCATGCGACTCTTCACACACAGTCATATAATTTAGCTTTGTAAACAGAAAAAGCCCCAATACATTATTTACAAAACTTTTCATGTTTTTCTTATTTCAAGCTTTTGTCCCATAAATGGCAATTGTTTTCCATCTTAAGGAGCAATAATACTAAAGGGAAATAATATTAAAGAAATATTTCACTAATTATTACATAGCTTGGGCCCATTGACTTGATTGGATTCCAAGGTCATAGGTTTAATCCTTACATAGGTCAGCTAACTTCTCTTAGTTCATGGTCTTTAGATCATGTCCCTCATTCCAGCTAGCTGTCCCTAAAACTGTTAGTCAAAAGGGGGACAGTTTGGATAGCTCAGTACAAACTTACCATTCTTACTGGAAAAACAGTGGAAAACATACGGTACTGACAATTCTGGGAAATCATCATTGTAGACAGAGGACAGTGCTGGACAACTTGCATCTGAAAAAAACCAGAATTTGCTTCCTTTCTGGATGTATGTGTCCAAAGCTAAAGTTTCTGCATTGTGGAATGGAAGTTATTAGAATGAAAACTAGGGGATAGTAACAGAAGTTTTACTGCAGCTACATCTGTGGTGTTTTGTAAGAAACATCCATGTCTGTTTCCCTCCAGGAGGGGTAAATTCTAGTGCTGGTGAGGTGGGCACAGTTTAGTGTTCCATCTGCAGAGCACTTTGCAAAAATCATTAAGTCCTTCGTGGGGGCATAAGGTTCGCTCAGGTCTTGCTCTGCCAGTCTGAGAAGAGATGTGAGGGGACAAACACAAGGACTGTGTTTGCACAGCTTGCACAAGGATTGGAGCAGACTGATGACTGCTATAGGAAATCTAATCTTCCTTCTCCTCATCAGTCTCCTCCCCCAAAAGAGATAAAGTGAAAGTAAACAGGAGCCTGGAAAATTACCAGTTTTCATCCTAATTGCTCTTCACCGAGCAAGGGTTGAGGACCTGGATGCTACACTTCCTTTTCCTATTCAGTGTGCCTGTTTAGATATACTTTTCTCCCATGTAGAGCTTTTTGTTAGAACAGGTTTTCCATATGATTCCTTCTCTGCAAGAACTACTTTTATAACTCACAGTTCTGTAATACTTGGCTGTTTGCTTGAATATTCTCCAAAAGTCAAAAGCAGCTAAGGAGGATTCATCTATCTCCAAGGGAAAGAAAAATTGACAACCGTGCTGAATTTAGGAGTCTATGTTTTTGCCTTTAACTGAAATGAGCTGATTACCATCTGACCATTTGTGAGGACACATCACTCTCCCATAATTCTGGTTCAACTGATTTGGCTGAGGAGGACCCAAGAAGCCATTTTCCTCAGTGATATTTCCCCCAAGTTATTTCAAATGCTGCATCAACATATTACTATTTTGAGAAACTTTATTTTAAACAGTGTGCCACTGTCATCGAAGAGAATGTATAATCTAATCCTTAACAAATTCCTCTTTCTGTTGAGCTTACTACTATCCTTCAAGCATCCATTCCTTTTCTGTCCCATTTTCCTTCACTCTTGCCCTTTTCTTTCGCCCACACGATTGCAATAGTTTCCTAACTTGTTTCTCTGCTTCCAGGCCCTTACTTCTCAGTCCATCCACATGACTGCCAAAGTGATATTCTTAAAGCATAAATCTAACCAAGTCACTCCCCGGTTCATGAACCCTCAGAGGCACCATTTTGCCTTTTGCTTACATTCCATTAGGGAAAACAACACATCTGTATATAAATAAATACAAATACCATATTCTATTTGGTATTTAAAGGCCTCGACAGTCTGGCTCCATGTAACCTGTCCAGGCTTATCATACATTATTGCCTCCTTCCCCTTCACTACATTCCAGCCAAACCTATTAAACCTCCTGTTCTCCATACACAACATTCCATCTTCCACATCTGTGCCTTTGCAAATATCAAATTTTTGATATTCTAGTTTTGATAATTTTTCCTGGAATGCTCCCATTCCTCATCTCCAACTCTTAGAACCTTCAAGGCTCAGCTCAAGGGCTTCTTCCTGTTGGGCGCCTATCTTGTCCTCCAAATTTCTGGTACATTTCCCCTCTCCAAAGACTATATACAAATACTACATACCAACAGAAATACTACATACAAACCTTATGTCCCCACAAAGGACTTAATGATATTTTAAAGGGCTCTTCAAATGGAACACTAAACTGTGCCCATCTCACCAGCACTTGTATTTGTATACTACTTTGTTATATAGATTTGTATTTATGTATCTGTATACATTTTCTTTCTTCCACCTTCAATTAAATGTAAAGTCCTTGAAGGCCCGCAATGACTATTTTATTTTTCTCTTTGGCACGTAGCTGTTGAATGAATAAATGAAAATTTAATCTCAAACATCTTAAAGTTTCTGATTCTTAAAAAAAATGAAAAAGAGGAAAAACAATCAGTTCAACAAAGCTAGTCAACACTTCAACTGAGCCTGAGAGTAAATGCAGTGTTTTACCCAAGGCCCCTACCTCTGTAAAGAAAGGCTGGAGTGACGTTTTCTTCTCACTTCCCTGGGGCAAGGCTTGTGCTCCATAATTACAAAGCAGTTTTCCATTTTTTTCCCTTTCCATTGACAATTTTTGTAGGCATTTTGTATATTATTTTCCTGGTTCTGCTTTTACTCCTCATCAGTTCATCTAAATCTTTCCATGTTCTCTGAGTTCTTCTTATTCATTGTCTCTTACAGTACAACAATATTCTATTATATTCATGCACTATCATTTATCTGGCTTGTTGTTTAGTGGTATCTTGACTCTTCTTGACCCCATCTGGGGTTTTCTTGGCAAAGATACTGGAATGGCTTGCCGTTTCCTTCTCCAGCTCATTTTGCAAATAGGGAAACTGAGGCAAATTGGATAAAGTGACTTGCCCAGGGTCACACAGCTAGTAAGTGTCTGAAGTTGTACATGAACTCAGAAGATGATTCTTCCTGACCCCAGGCCTATTGTTATATCCACTGCGCCACCTAGCTGCCCATTTGTTTGGCTATTCTCCAACTAAAGGACATCTATTTTATTTCTTATTCTTTGCTACCACAAAAGTGCAAGGAATATTTTGGGGTAGGTGGGGATTTTTTCTGTCTTTTTCCTTCTTAGAGTATATGTCTAGCAGTGGGATCTTTAGGTCAAAGGATTTGGACTTTTTAGTCACTTATAAAAAAAATTTTAAGTATAATTCCAAATTGCTGTCTGGAATTCAGGGTGGCACACTTTTACTCTCATCAGATTAGAATTAGGGTTATCTAGCCTGACCTTGTAGTCATAAGATATAGGTTTAAGTTCTGTCCCTGAAATATATAACCCTGGGCAAATCACTTAATCTCTTTGTGCTCTGGGATCTTATTAGAAGTTCCCATCACAGAGCTTGAACAAAAAAAAAAGTGGATATCCAAGTATTTAAAGTATGGGTGGTTATAGCAAGTTTTAGAGCTTGATAAGAACTTTGAGGCAAAATCCAAAGAGAGGTTAAGTGATTGCCTTGGGTCATACAGCTAGTAAGCTTCTGAGTTAGGATTTGAATCCAGGTCTTCCTGACTATAGGTCTAATATCCTATATGTGATGCTATGAAAAATTCGGCTTTCCAAGAAAACTGATGATATAAATGAAATATCAGGGGAGGTGGTTAGCCTTTGGAAGATTAAACTGTTTACAAGCTCAAAAAAGAGAAGAAAAGAAACCATTTGTTATGAGGTCTGGTACCATGTTTAGTTAGCATTTTTTTTTGCAAAAACTCTTAAATTTTTGGTACTCAAAAGACCAACACAAAAGCAAAAGATATCAGCATTGTAGAGATAGAGCTTTATTTCGGTTCTTATCCATTAACAGATGTAATAGGAACAACATCAACTATTAAGACTGGAAGGCTCTTGCCACACAGCCAAGTTTATCTCCTCTCCCCCTTCTAACAATGAAACAGTTCTCAAGATTTAATTGGTCAAGGGGACCAAGGCTTGAACCTGCTGACATGAATCAACACATCCTTTAAACCAGGCAAATGCAGAGGTGAGGTGATTTGCATCCAACTGAAACAACATTGTATCTTTGCTGAATATCCTTTCCATTCTATGATTAAGCAAACTTCTTTTGCTAAGTATTAAATGATCCATGACTCTCAGTTTGTTTCAATCCTGACCCTACGGGATAACTTGTTGTTCTGGGTCTCAGATGGGTCCAGTGGTTTAGGGTCAGGATTGACCCTAGCTTTTTAAAAAAAATGTGTTCTTTGGTTATACCAGGGAATGAAAGTTGTATGGATGGCTTAGTGAAAGTCTGTCACCCCAACTAGAAAGTTGGAAAAGGATATAATATCCTTTGCTATTTTATGGATACAAGGAAACAGTAAATGGATGACTAAGCTTAAGCAATACAGTGGCCTAAAACAAAATACTTTGGACTTCAGTTCACAGTATCTCATGAAGAATATTGAAAAGGCAACTTGAAAAACTTTAGATACAGTTGAAGCATAAAATTCCATTGATCAAAAAAGATTATAGTGTATTTATACAGATTAGGTCGTGAACCACAGTTTAAGAAGTACTGAAGGGGTTGTGAGTGGAAAAAGTTTAAGAAGCCCTGGACTAGGGTACACTGAAGTATTTGAAAAATATATAAGGGTTGGTGTGTGATCTTTTAAGGAACCTAATACTCTCCTTGAAACAAAAGTCCATCTTTTAATGTGGAAAGTCTATGACACATCCACAGTAGAGACCTTGTGACATAAAAGGTACCATCAGTGACGGGACCAAAAAAATGATAGACTAGTCATATACTAAGAGGGAGGAGGAATCCCTGACGTATGGCTTACATGCTTCACTGGTATCTGTCCTGCCATGAGATAGAAGAAGGCCCCAGTGTGCCTATGGACCCTGTATGAAGGGTTTGCTGAGGTGAATGGACAAGAATCCCACATGATGGGGAGGTGCAGGTGGGTTGTGATCTGCTTCCCTGGAAGGAATACCCACAGATCTATTTTAGTATGAAAGGAGGATACAGCACAGTAAAAAATCATGTTCTTGTTTCAAGATAACGGGTCTGAGGCCGCATTTGAACTCAGGTCCTCCTGACTTTAGGGCCGGTGCTCTATCCATTGTGCCACCTAGCTGCCCCTAGATAACTTTTTAAGGAAAAAATGTGCTTATTATATATCATCCCTTTAAAAATGTGTATAAGGGCAGCTAAGTGGCACAGTGGATAGAGCACCGGCCCCGAAGTCAGGAGGACCTGAGTTCAAATGTGGCCTCAGATCAAACACTTGACACACTTACTAGCTGTGTGACCCTGGGCAAGTCACTTAACCCCCAAAACTATAAATGCTTATAAAAGCTGTAAAAAACCAGAAAATTCACATTTAATCATCATTTTAATTATTTATAAAAAGCAATACCAACACAACAAATTAAAACTATTTACAAAAAATGTTGGACTGAATATGGTTTGAAAAATAAATTACATAAAATTGCACCCAACAGGTAACAAAAAAGTTATCCCAGACAAGATAAGTAGATAGGACTAAAAGCTACAAAACATTAGCTAAGACCTTAATCAAACAGAGTTTCTTTAAAGCATGCTTTGAAATCACTGGCAGAAAATATGGTGAAAATCCCTTTGTAAATCCCAGAGGTTTGATCCCAGGGACTAGAAGCAACAGGGACTATCCCTGGATGATTTGGCCTTTAAAAACCACTTTTACTTTGAATTGCAAACAGAAGCTCAAGTTAAGCCAGGTAAAGGAATGAGGATGGGTTCTATGCCTTTGCAATAGCTCAAGAAGCAGGCACCTATATTTGGAACCAGAAGAAGCAGCGGTACGGACAGCTGGTCCCAAGCATGGCTCATGGGATGATTTAGGAATGACCAGAAGTCTAAATCTGTGTTGTAGACTACACAACAACTCAGAGTTCAACTTGCTGAGCAGAGTGGGTAGGAGTTACCTCAAATATACACAGAGAGGTTGAGATTTCCCCCAGCCTTGGCTGCTATGAAAGTGCGGCTTCATCAGTCAGTTAATAGCCATGTAGTGAGAACTCTACCTGAAGCAATGGCACTGAGCTATTAATGGCAAATCTTAGTCTGTATGGCAATGGCTGGACTCCCTGCCCCATGAGCCAGAGAGGAAATGTCTAGGTAAAAATGGTCTGTTGGTGAAAATAAAGCTGCCCCTGCCACAGCTACCTGGCCGAGAGTAAACTCCATAAAGGCAGTGATCCTCCCTTACTATCTCTCCAGGAGCCAGTGCAGGGCTTTACACACAGTGGACCCTTAATATATTTTGAATTGTACTAGACCAATTGCAAGGCCAGATTCTATGGATGCTAGCAGCACCATGGAAACTGTAAATTTTCAAACCTGAGTATGAGGGAGAGCAGATTAAAAATAGCTCTTAGAGAATATGTTGTGCTATCCTCACAATAACTCTGTGAGTTAGGAAGTGCAAGTACTAGTATCTTTACAGATGAGGAAACTGAGGCTCAGAGAGGTTATGTGACTTACCTAAAGTCACAAAAGCTAGTAAGTGGCAAAGTTGGGCTTGAACTAGGTGAAATGTGTTCATGAGAGAAGTTTAGATGAGAACAAGTCCTTACCAATACCTGAGAATCTCCATTCGGTTTGTGGAAAGCTACAGGGTTCACTTTAGCTTATTCTCCTAAGTGTATAGTTCTCTTAAAAATAAATAGCACTCCTATTTTATGTTTTTTTGACTTTTAGTCAGTATGTTAATCCTGAACTACTATGCATAATTATTTTCTTATAGCTGTGTATATGAACCTAAATTACAACTTCTAGCATAGCTTTTCTCACTACAAACGATTAAAAATATTACATTTCACAAAAATCAAGAAGTGACATCTCATAATTTCAAGCCTTACAATTATATAAGTACGTTTTTTTGGCGGAGTTTGTAAGCATTCAAATATCAAAGGCACTTTTAGGTTCCATGATGATAAAAATGAATCAAGAGAGTGTTTTTCCCCATGGTTCCTTTAGTTTAGATGCCTGTGATAATTATTTAGAGCCCAGTCCTGCACTTCACCCCTGGAGAAAGCGGTGAAGAAAAGTGCTCCAAATACATTAATACCAGCAGCAATACAGAACACCATCTGCCATTCTTCCACTGTGTTCTGTAAAGAAAAAAAAAAGTAATTCAAAACACTGATAGTAACTGCATTTTTTAGAATCAGGTACTGCTCATACAAGGGAGTTGATTTCTGAGCTGGGGTGGGGTGAGGAGAGAGGACAGTGATGTCAAACTATAAAATTTCACCCCTTGGATTACTTTCTGAGATGTGAATACCTTCTTCTGATTGAGTTATAAAGAAATGACTGGATTGACTGAGCAAAGAAAGAGGCAGGGTGCTTTAAATAGTTAAGTCCTGGGAGTTTAGGAGGGGAAGAGAGAGAATTCAGACTCTGGAGAGCTTTGTGGAAGAGAATCCTGGCTGGCAGATTGGGGGAGGGGAGTGGAAGGGCATGAATAAGCTTTTAAAGACTTTCTCAAAGTCCTAACACATGCACCAGCCTTCTTCCCGACCAGCCTTCTGTCCTACATAGAGATGCCAGCCTGGAATGCTTAGAAGCAGTCTTGTACCAAGGGAGTCACGGTCACCAAAAGCTAGTTGCATTTGCCCACAGAGGACTGAAGAACAGCAAAACGCCTTTACTCATCCACAAGCGGTGATGCCTGGCTTTGAAGTGTGTGTCACTCAGAAGTCCAAAGACCACATAAAGAGTGAAGTTGCAAGTGTGAGCAGACAACAATCTACTGAGAGTCTAACTGGTGCCAACTTAGAAGCAGCTTGCCGGAGACGGGCAGCAGCAATAGCCAAGTATAATTCAGCAAACATTACTAGACACGGAAGATTAATGTGTGTGTAGATGTTCTGTCCACAAAACACTGAGAGTGATATCTAAGGAAGGAGTGAAGTCTATGTCCTCACAGAGACTGGACAGTGCAAGAAAGAATGACACCCAGGAAACTTAGTTCCAAGCAAATGACAGTGTAGCTTAAGAGTTTGGGACTTCTACCAGACAGCATCCCAGCTGCATTTGTTTCACTGAACATCTTCTCTGCCTTAGTTGTGTGTAGATGACTGTCAGTGAAAGGATTCAAGTTCCAATTCCCTGAAGTCACCCTGCTATTGAGACAGTGGCAGTGGCCATCATTGATGCCATGTATGGTGCCAGGAAGCTGTGAGTGCTGCCCACAGCATGCTGTGCTCTGGCCATGAAAGCCTTACATGCTGACGTTGGATATGTGGGTAAAGATAAAGAAACATATGTCTTGAGGAGATACGATTCTCGAGAGATGATGATGGAGGTAGTAAGAAACATATTTTATTGGCCCAAGAGGGCTGCAGACCTCACTATGAGTAAGACTTGTGCTCATTATGGGCAAAGAAAAGTACTTTCAATTTCTGCTCCCTTATCTGGAGAATACAAATGCTAGCAAACTCTGAACTTTTCTGCATTGTCCTATTTCTGTTAGGGGATAGTGAGAACATTATATATGTATGGACATATCAAAACTAGAAATCCATTGTTGCCAAAGTATTGTGGGAAAAGTATTTTTTAGACTATGGACTTCCTACAAAGATTCATTTGGACCAGTGCTAGCATATACCCCAAGGAGGTCACTGCTAAAAACAAAGGTTCCATATACAACAAAAGATTTATAGCAGAACTTTTTGTGGTAATAAAGAACTGGGGAAAAAAAGCAGATGCCTGTAAATTGAGGAATGGCTAAACTAACTGTGGTTCATGAATATAATGAAATATTACTATGATTTAAGAAACTACAAAAATGATTAATACAAAAATTTATATGACCAAATACAAAATGAAAGAGTCAGGAAAAAAAATATACACAACGATTAGAACAATGTAAATGGAAAGAACAACTGCCACAAAATGACATAAACTAAATGTTGTGAAATAACATAGTATAAGCCTGGCCTCAAAGGTACCTCTTACCACTTCTTTGCAGAAGATGAGGTCCAGGGGATGTGGAACATTACATAAAATATGAAACTCTTTTGATATGTTGATCAGTTTTGCTGATTTTTTTTCTTCTCGACTTTTTTTAAAAAAATTCTTTGTTTTAAGGAATAGTCCTCTGGAAAGGGGGAAGGAAAGACATTCGGGGAGAAATTTAGGTGATGTAAAAGCAAAAGATATTAACACAAATCTCTCTCTTTTTTTTAAAGTTTAGTAGTCCAAACTCTCCTAAATTTTTTGATAATTTCTCCAATTTGGGAAAACTTTTTCCATCCTGAATTTAATAATTTAAGTTCATTCAGAACTGAATAAGCAATGAGGAGAATAAGTAGTAAAAAGAGAAGAGAATTAGGGCAATAAGGGTGAGCTTAAATAGAAAAATGTGAACAGTACAAAGGAGAAAGACAGGAACACTACTGAAAAGTCATACTTGTCTGAAATGAATGTATTTTGTCAAAAAAGAAATCTTAAAAGTTCATCTTAAATGTGTTGTGAGTGAGTAATCAGAGAGGCAGGTGTGGTGCCATGGCACTAGAAGAAAAGGGAATAAATCAATGATTATTTATTATAGCAGAATAATATGTTTAAGGCAGCTTCTCAGAATTCCTAAGACAAAGCTGCTCTGTTTAACCTACAGCACAAAATAATACTTCAGTGTTACTTTGAGGCAATGGGTGGCTTACAAACTAGTCAATTCATCAATTGTACTGTAATTCCCACACAGCTCCCAGTTTTGAAGATGCAAATTCTACTAGTGATTTTAAAATGTTTTGTTTTATAACAGAATAATTGTCCCATAAACACATTTTACATTTCAATTACATACTTTAAAAATAAAAGATTCAACAAAAATTTTTTTTAGTAAACATTACTACACTCAAAGTAACATGCTAGGCATGATACAAAGATGAGAAGCACAGTCTCTGCCTCCAAGAAGATTATAATCTAATGAGAGGCACAAGGAATGAAAATGAATAAGCAGATACTAGGTACAATGTGATAAGGATAAGCAAGGGTTCCAGATAAAATCTTGTAAGAAATCTGAGGGAAAATTCAACTTCAACTGGGAGTGGGCGGGAAGTAGTAAAGGCTTCATGAAGGCTTTATATGAGCCTGGAAGGAAGAAAATAATTTCAACAGCCAGAGACAGGAGAGGGTGTGTCCAGGGATAGGGGAAGGACCTTTGGCAATGTATAGCTATGGGAAAATGCAAGATGAACTAGGGGAGTGATAACAGTCTTGTCTGGCTGAACATAAGTGTCCATGAAGTGGGGGAAAAAATGGAATTAGAGCTAGATTATGGAGGGCCTTAAATACCAAGCTAAAGAGTTTGTCTTTTATTTTATAGGTAATATGGAGCAACTGCAAGTTTTTGAGCAAGGTACTGTCAGGGTCAGAGGAAGATGATTTTGGAAAAAGATGCAAATGTGGTGTCAAGAATGCTAGGCATAAAAAAAACCCCCCAAACTATAACTGCTCTTTTTGTGGTGGCACAAAGAGGGCACTTTGAGAATTATCAGTCCCAGCTCCAAAGTCAACCAGAAAACTCCTTGTTAACACAGGGGTAAAAGTGTGCCTCTCTGTCTGGGGGAATATTTTTGTAATTTCTATTCTTTGCTATCTCTTCTCAGTAAATATTTTGTAAAAGTTAATTGATATCAACTAGTTAATTGATATTGGGGGAACCACACTGGCTGGGAGGGTGTAAGCAACAGAATTAGAACTCAGCTCATCAGGGTCACCCCAGAACCATGAGGGGAGTAAGAGTAGTTACTCTGGGGACTCAACCTGAAAGCTACTGGTGTTAAGATCGTCAGAAGGGGTGAAGGAAGAGAGTGCTACAGAGAGTTAACACTACCAATAACAAATAAAAGTAAAAATGAGGGGACTGAAGAGAAAATAGATTTGTTAGTTTTTTAAAAACAGAGGTATATGTGTATGGATGCTACTGATGTGGAATGTTGCATTCAATTTCAAATGAAGTCATTGTATTATTATTTCTATTAAATTATTTTACTTTGACACAAGAAACCTCTCACAGAGAGGTGATAATCTGTAAATGTTTATAATATAAAACCAAAACAAATCAATAAAACTTAAAAACCATCTCTGCCTTTGCTCATGTTCTCTCCTATTTTTGGGACGCCCTTCTTCCTAACTCTATCTGCTGAATTCCTAGTTATACTTTAAAGCTCAATTCAAATACTGCCATTTTTGTGAAGCTCTTCTGGACCTTTCCTGATAATTAATGACCTCACTTAGGACACCATGGCAAATTTTATTTTGCAATTCTCTAATGCACTTACGTATTATTTTATAGTTATATGTTTTTGTGTCATATCCCCCACTAGGCTCCCTTCACCCTGAAGGTGCTTAATAAATATCCTCAAATGTTGACTAATAGAAATAGTTCAAGTATCACAAATGTCATACAAATGTAACTATATGGGGCCTTTCAGGCACAAAATCTTCATTTAACCTACTACTTACATAAAAGGCAATTAAACTATAAATGTACAATAAAAATTAATTTCATAAGTAATAATACTGAAGGATGTACTCAAAATACATTGTAATCACAATATATTCAACTTTGAACTGCTTGTAATGTTTTATGTAACAAAATATTTACTTACATTAGGTGTTAGACTTTTAGCAATGACTGGTCCAATCATTCCTGGAATAGTACCAAATGAATTTGTGATGCCTAGAAGGATACCAGCATACCTGTATAAACAACCCCCACAGTAGTTTATTAGTTGATGATAACACTTTAAGTATCATTTTGCTGTTTTGTTATACCTATCCGACTATGAACTATAATCTTATCAAATTGTGAATATGAGATACTTTACTGGCTGAGATAAAATGGAAGGAAACATGCTTGTCGGGAGTAGGGTTGAATGTTTAGGTGAAACATTCATTTCTATTTTTGTAGTCAATAGCATTAAAATTAATTTATTAATATCATTTAAAAAACATCACTTGTATTTTCAACTGTATCTCCCTTCCTTTCTCTCCTCCCAGAGAGTCATCTTATAGTGAAGAATAGAAAAGACAAACAAATTCATCAAAACCAAGCAACAGGGCCAATTAATATTCTAATACAATTTGAGAAAACTATGCTAGAAAAGAACAGGTGGATGATGAAGTGGATAAAGTGCCTGGCCTGGAGTCAGGAAGAACCTGAGTTTAAATTATGCCTCAGACATTTATTCACTGTGTGACCCTGGGCAAGTCACTTAACCCCATTTGCCTCAGTTTCCTCATCTGTAAAATGAGCTAGAGAAAGAAACAGCAAACTACTTCAGCAGCTTTGCCAAGAAAACCCCAAGTGGGGTCAACAGAATCAGACACACCTGAGGAACAACTAAACAACAAAAATGTTATTAAAATGATACTTTTAAAACAAGACTCGAAGGGCTCAGTGGCAGAGTGGATAGAGGGGCTTAGTGTCAGCAAGATCTAGGTTCATATCCTGTCTCTGTTGCTTGTTAACTGGATGATTGGTACCTCTTGGCACCTCAAGCAACTTTCTGTGATTTTTCTTCTAAGCCACAATCTGAATAAAGAGATTTTTCCTAGAAGTTACTAAACACAGTTTTCTTATACATTTGTCATCATTAGGATGCTGGTTTGGGCATTTCATAAAATCGTAATTTGGGTTACTAATAAGTATTTTGTCACTGTCCTAGGCATAATGGTTCTCTACAGTATCCACTCCAAACTGTGTGGTTTTCAAAGACCTTCATAATCTCAATTCATTTATTCTATCCAATCTCTCTTCCTGCTATTCCATAAGTGCCTCAACTCTGTTCAAGTAAGTAGCCTGAAACATACCATACTCATTTCAGCCATGGTACTATTTCTGTTCTGCGTGGATTGCCCTACCACCTCTCTTTCTGCTTATCTCAAAATCCTAACTATCCTTCAAGGCCCCAGCTACTAGCATTTTCAGGGAAGCCTTTTCCAATCACTTCATATCAGTGAGTATTCAGAGAAGAGAAAAATCACTATGAAGTGATTGGAAAAGGCTTCCCTGAAAATGCTAGTAGCTGGGGCCTTGAAGGATAGTTAGGATTTAGATAATCAATAGAAAGAAGGCACTAAAATTAAGAGGCTTTGGGAAAGGCTTCCTGTAGAAGGTGGCATTTTTGCTAGGACTTGAAGAAAGCCAAGATAACCAGGAGGTAGAGATGAGAAGGGAGAGAATTCCAGGCCTGGGGGACAGCCAGGGAAAATGCAAGAATCTAGAGATATAGTGTCCTGTGTCACTGGATTACAGGCTATAGTAACTATCTACTGGTGAGATGATAAGGGCAGTGTCAGAGGAAAGAAGGAAGCCTGTAAAGGAAATGTTACAAAGGTAAAATCAATAGGTCTTGGCAACAGATTGGATGTGGGAGAGTAACAGAGTGAGGAGTTGGGGGGGGGATGGTGACATCTTAGTTGTGAGCATGGATGACTGGGAGGATGGCTGTACCCTAGATTGTAATAGGGAAGAGGGGAGGGTTTTGTGGGAAAGATAGTGAGTTCAGTTTTGTATATATTGAGGTTAAGATGTCCATGGGATATTCAGTTAGAGATATAGGTAGTTGGCTACATGAGAATGAGGTCAGCAGAGAGATTAGGGTTGATAAGCAGATCTGAGAATCATCAATTTTGAGATAACTGAATCCATGGGAATTGGTGGGAGAACCAAGATAGAGCAGTGTGATAAAAACCTAGAGGGAAGAGAACTGGAAGAAAAAAAAGATGGTTATTAATTGGGAAATGGTACAAACTATGGTGTATCTGTGTAATAGAATATTACTATGCTGCAAAAAATGACAAATACAGAGAAGGATGGAAAGACACACATGAATTGATGCAAGAGTTAAATAAGCAGAGTCAAGAAAAGAATATCTGCAATGATTGAAACAAAGTAAATAGAAAGAACACCCACCACAAAACTGAAAGTGATCATCACAAAATTACAAGCATTACAAAGTCAGGAAGAACAAACAACTGTGGCCCCAAAGAAGAGATATAAGAAAATGCCTCCCCCCTACACCTTGGTGGAGGTGGGAAGTCCTTGGATGTGGAACAACATGTATTTTCAGACCTTTACAATATATTGATCAATTTTGCTGTCTTTTCCTTTTTTGTTTCTTTAAAAAAATAATACTGGGACAGCTAGGTGGCACAATGGATAGAGTATGGGCCCTGGAGTCAGGAGGACCTGACTTCAAATTCGACCTCAGACACTTGACGCTTACTATTTGTGTGACCTTGGGCAAGTCACTTAACCCCATTGCCTACCACAAACAAAAATAAAACAAAACAAAAAACCAATCCTTGTTACACAGAATGACCAGAGGAAGGTGGGGGTAGAGAAAGGGGGAAATTTAGGCAATACTAAAAAATCAAAGCAATAAGAATTTGTTTAAAAATATATACTTCACTGTTTCTACCCCCATGCAACTTACAATTTAGTAGAACTGAATGAAAAACTTTTAAGTTCAGCGAAGTGGTCTCACCAGTTCAACTAAATCTATTTTCAGGCAAGGCAGTTCTATCCTTTCTTGTCTCATACTTGTCCAGAGCAGTATCTTACTTAAAATTATGTTTTATTTCCTTACATGCTCTCCAGAATTTTCTTCTCTAGTCTAAATAATTCAAATTGTGTGTTTTGGTATGCTTGACAAACTATATTCAGAAGTTCTGAAAGAAACCAAACAAGCTTATTAGCTTGAAGAGGAGGAAAAAGCTAGCAAAATGGCTGGACTAGATCCAGGTGACAACATTTGACAGTCTTATAGTTTCCTATATTCAAAACGCCTAAGGTGTGATAATTAAACTATGGGGCACAGATTCTTCTCAGCACTCTAGTCTGTAGTGCATCTTGAACAAACCAAGCTGGCAGCACAGATATTTTTTTTAAACACAGTTAACATTTTGGCAATAGGTGGACACTGACTGTAATGCTGCCAGAAGTAACAAGAGCTGTTACTAAGTGTAAGTGTATGCTGTGAAATTCTCAATGTCAGCACCCAGAAGCTCGACTGAGTATTTATATTTTGGTTGGCCTAGAAGTGCAATGAAAGCATGATGCACTGCTGTGGGAGAAAATGGATTATGAGGACTTCTGTGGGATTTTCGCTGGTATTTTGTGGTATAAAAGTTGAAAAAACTTCTCTAAAAATTCCCTTCAGGCTGATCAACAAAATAGTCATTTCAACAGCCCTAGAACAAGTACAGTAAAATCTTTATTATCTAAAGGGTATATGTATTTAGCTATTATTTCCAAAGACTTGGAAACACATTTTTTCCACCTCTTTCTAGTCAGAGAACTACAGTTTTTAAAAAAAATTCTAAACTTAATAGAAAGACAATTCTACACCAAGAAAGCTATACTTCAATGTTTTAAAAGACAGGTCTTCACTGATATAGGTACTCTCCCTCCACCAACACTGGTTTCAACCACTTTAAACCTTAGTAGACAGTATTCCTGAGTTGTTGTTGTTGTTCAGTTGTGTCCAACTCTTCATGACCCCATTTGGGGTTTTCTTGGCAAAAGATACTGGAGAGGTTTGCCATTTCCTTCTCCAGCTCATCTTACAGATGAGGAAACTGAGGCAAACAGGGTTAAGTGACTTGTCCAGGGTCACACAGCTAGTAAGTATCTGAGGACGGATTTGAACTCAGGTCTTCCTGTCTCCAGGTCTGGCACTCTATCCACTGGGCTACCTAGCTGTCCCACTCAAGAGTAGCTATGACCAAAAAAGATTTAGTCCTTGGGGGCCAGCTTTCTAATGATGGGCCTCCATGCCCATCACGACTGCTGTGGCATATTTCTGTAATGTCTGGTTTGCATAATCCTGTCTATGATGTATATAGAGTGCGTTTGCCACATTGGATTTTTGTAACTGAAAATGCTATTGACTTGGCTTTCTCTTTCAGAGTAAAAGACAACGTCAGATAATGGGTCTATACATACAGAGCTATCCATACCCATACTGAGGAGCTAAGGCCTTTTCACCTTAATATTAAGATCCTGAAATTTATCATCATCATCATCACCAATAATAAGCATTTATAAAATACTTATTACTACTATGTGCTAGGCAATGTGCTAAGTTCTGGGAATACAAAGAAAGGCAAAAACGAGGTCTCTGCTCTCAAAGAGCGCATGTTTACTAATGGGAGACAGAACATATAAACAACTGTGTAGCTACAAGATCTATATAATATAGATGGAAGGTAATCTTTGGGAGAAGGCACTAATCAAGGGAGGACAATACAATTGAGGCCTGAGGATTTGAGCTTAGTTTTGAAAGAAGTCAAAGAAGTAAAAAGAAGTGCATTCCAGGCATGGGGGACAGCCAGTACAAGGGCATAGAGTTAAGAGAGTGAGGAAGAGCAAAGAATGATGCAGAATCACAGAGTGCATGGAGGAGTAAAGCACGAGAAGATTGGAAGGGCAGAAAGGGGGTCAGGTGGTGAAGGGATTTAAAAGCCAAAGAGGGGTGGTTAGCTTATTATTATTTGTATAGTGGTACTCAATATGCATATTATTCTGCTTTTATGACTCACTTCTTCATGAAAGTTTTTCTCAGTTTCTATATATTCTTCATATTTGTCATTTTTATAATATTTTATTACACTCACATGTCAACACTATTTAGTCATACAGATTGTTTTCTAGTTTTTTAAATAATGAATAATTTTGATAGAAATATTTTGGCAGAAAGAGCCTTTTAAATTTTTAATAATATTAGTACACAAGATCAGTGGTTCAAAAAGTATGAAGTTTCTAAAGCTACCCTAAAACGTTATATTGTCTTCTAAAAAGAATATAACAGTTCAAAGCTCCAATAAGCTTGCTTTTCTACATACCTCTGCCAATACTATACATTTTAAATGATCAATTTGAGTGTAAGATATTAATTCTGAGATATTTTGTGTTTCTCTATACTAGAGAGCTTTAATACTTTTTAAGATGACTACTGGAAATTAGTGTTTTGTCTTTCAAAAGCTTCCTCTAATTAATTTATTAAATAGATAAACTTCTTTCTTGCATATCTGCAGTGGACATGGTTTCATTTTCATTCTACTGTCTTTTTTTAGTATTTAGATTACTGATGTATTGTAATTTATCATGAGGCAATGGTAAGAAATATGGATCTAATCACATTTTCCATTATTTTATTATCAAATTTTCCTAGTACCTTTTATTGAATAATGAATCCCCTCCCTAATATTTTACTACCTTAGATTTATCCTTCTGATTCTAGATTATTTCTGTTCTATTGATCTAATTTTCATTTTTGTACCCAATACCAAATAATTTTGATAATTACTGCTTTAAATTACAACAAATGGCAGTATAAGTCCCCCTTCATCCTTTTATTTCGTTCATCTACATACATTTTCCCCCTCTTTAATTATATGAAATAGTCATTTATATTTTGATTGGTATTGTATTAAATTTATAAATTAATTTGAGGTGTATTACTATCTTTACCCTAATGGAGCCACCTAGCCATGAACATTAGCTATGTCTCCAAATTTTTAATTCATCCATCAGCTCTGTTAAACTTGTTTTACAGTCATCTCTATGTCTTTATGTCATCTCTTGTGTGTGTGTGTGTGTGTGTGTGTGTGTGTGTGAGTGTGTGTCTTGGTAGGATCATAGGATCACAGACGTAGAGTCAGAAGGGACCTTAGACGCCATTTGGTCCAACACCCTCATTTTACAGAAGAAAACTGAGTATGTGAAGTGACTTGTTCAAAGTCACACACGCAGACATCAGAGGCAAGGTTAGAACCCAAGTCCTCTGACGCTAGAGGTGTGGCATGTTAATGTCCAAATATATTTTGTCATTAATATAAATGGTATCTTTTATCATTTAAAAAAATTTTTGTTAGTGATATATACCTTATATCTTAGATCCTGCTACCTTGCTAAGCTTTTTATCTCATTTTTTAAAAAAATTGACTCTCTTGTCCTTTCTAAGACATCAAAACATCCAGAAGTAGAGCTCTGCCCTTCTATGCCAAGGAGATCAACCTCTTCTTTGCCAATGATTATTGTGGTCACTGCATATATTATTTTTCTAGTTCTACTTAATTCTCTCTCCAATTCATATAAGTCTTTTAAACTGTCTCTCTATTCTTCATATTCAGTCTTCTCGAGCAATAATATTTCATTAAATTAATATGCCATGAAAATTTATTCAGCCATTCCTTAATTGATGGACACCCACTTTCCTTCTAGTTCTTCCTACTACAAAAAAGTGCTGCTATAAATATTTTTGTATATGCCTTCCTCAGCGCATAAACCTAACAGTGTTATTGCTGGGACAAAGGGTAGGAAAAGCTGAGTAACTTTTCAGGTATAATTCCAAATTGTTTTCTAGAATGGTTAGATTAACTCGCAGCTCTATCAAAATTTATATGCCTCTCTTCCTATTAGTCCTGCAAACACTTGCTGTTTTTCATCTTTTGTAATCTTTGCTAATCTGATTACTGTGAGGTAAAACCTCAGAGTTATTTCATGTGCATTTCTCTTATTATTAATCATTTGGGCATTCTTTCTTATATGATTGTTGATAGCTTGCTTTCTTGGTTTCCCCAGATCCTAGTGACTTCTCTCATATGACCTTATATCTATTCTGTATATATCTTGTAAATACCTGGTTATCTACAAATGGTCTTCCCTTATTAGAATGTAAGGTCCTTGAGGTCAAGGACAGTTTTTTGCCTTTCTTTATATCCCTCGCACTTAGAGCCATGACTAGCATATATTAAATACTTAAAAGATGTTTGCTGACTGGTGGACTGACTGAAAACTGCCTGTTTGTAGTCTTTGACCACTTATCTATTGAGGAATGGCTTTTGTGCTATGCATTTATCAGATAAGTTGCGGCTAAGATTTTTAGGGGAGTTTTTCACAGGAGCCAGTTTCTGATTTCAGACTTAAGTAAGAGATATATTCTAGAAGGTATGAAGGAGAAAGAACTGCATCTAGGTATTAGAAATGCCTAAATACAAGGAATTAGCATCGAATTTGCTTAAATAACCTTAAGCAAAATCCTTTCATTGGTTAGTTTCAGGGCCTTAATTTTCCATCTCTGATTTTCCTGATTTAATAATCAGATCTTAGGTTTACATTTTTTTGCCTTTTTTGCTTTTTTTTTTTTTTTTTGGCTAGGCAATGGGGTTAAGTGACTTGCCCAGGGTCACACGGCTAGTAAGTGTTATGTGTCTGAGGCCGCATTTGAACTCAGGTCCTTCTGAATTCAGGGCCGGTGCTCTATCCACTGCGCCACCTAGCTGCCCCACATTGACATTTTTTTTAAGAAGACAGAAGCAAAACATGCTATTACATAACTGCTGCCTTCTGTTAAAAGCATTCCTTTCCCTGACTAAGCGACTTTTTCTTTAGTCTTCCTTTAACTTTAAATACTTCTTTTCATGTCTCTCCTTTTTATAAATTGCTTATTTCTTTCTTCTTACAGATTTTGCCCCTTATTACTTGTATCTCCTTGCATTTCTTTCTTTCTTTGTAAACTGCTCTAGTTTCTATTTTGTAGAATTTACTTTTTTTTTTCAGATCATTATGCTGCTCTTTGTTTAGTCAAGTATGCTTCTTCCCACCCTTCCCATCTTTGGCATAATGAACACAGACTCTTCTTATGTTCTTACAATTGTTCCTTTGAACAAAATTCTACTTTCTTGAACTCCTTTACTGCTTAAACAGCTTCCTACCAAATCCTTCTGAATATATCCCCCGGCCAAGTAAAGTGGATATTCTTGAAATTCATGTTCTCTGAAATTCCGTCATCATTATAAGAAAGGTTTACCTTCAACTAATTTTTCCTTATTTTATAGAGATTACATCTTGAAGGCTTAGCTTCTTTTTTTTGTTTCTGTTTTCCCTCTGAAATTATAAAACAGTCTGGGGAAGATTCAATTAAATTTTACAAGGTTTTATTGAGTGCCTACTGTGCCAGGCACTGTGCTACGTATTGTGGATACAAGCACAAAAAGAATGAAGCAATCTTTGCTTTTGAGAAGCTTATAATGTAAGCATTTCACATTCAATTTTATGATTAAAACAAGAGACACTGGTAAGAATTTTTGAGTCACAGATTTAGGCTGAAAGGGACCAGGGCCATCATGTCCAATGGCTTCATTTTACAGATGAGAAAACTTAGGCACATAAAGCTCGTTCAGAATAATGTAAGCAATAAGGGGTTGAGTCAGGATTTAAACCCAAGTCCTTTGATTTCAAATCCAGTGATCTTTCCACTACACTAAGTCTCAAATACATACATAAAAAAAAAGTATGTATATGTATTTACATGCATGTATATACACACATATGTATAAATGAAAACATGGTTACTTTGCCAGATAAGAGATAAGAAAAATTTTAGGAATATTTTTTGGTTGTGCTAAATATATTTCTCAGTTTATAAAAAGCATACCAAAAATTTTGTTCTTGTGCAGTTGTGTCTGACTCTTTGTGACTCCATTTGGGGTTTTCTTGGCAAAGATACTGGAGTGGTTTGCCATTTCTTTCTCCAGCTCATTTTATAGATGAGGAAACTGCAGCAAACAGAGCTAGTCACACAGGTAGTAAATGTCTGAATCCAAATTTGAACTCGGGTCTTTCTGACTCCATGTCCAGCGCTCTATCTACTGTGCCACCTAGCTACCCATACAAAAAATGAGGGTCAGCTATTTTGAGTATCAGGATTCTTACGCTTTTATGAATAATATACCATGGGATTTATATCCTTTTTTTAGACTTTTTTGTTGTTGTCGTTGCAAGGCAATTGGGGTTAAGTGACTTGCCCAGAGTCACACAGCTAGTAAGTGTTACATGTCTGAGGCTGGATTTGAACTCAGGTCCTCCTGACTCCAGGGCCAGCGCTCTATCCACTATATCCTTTTTTGAAAACAAAAAAGTAGGTTGGAAACAATGGAATTCAATATAAACTTCTAGTTTAAAAAGTCAAAGCTTTCTGAAATTGTATGGTTTAGTTAAACTTTGAAGGTTTAAAAACTGGAAAGAAAATAATGCTTGCTTTTATAATTATGTAATTTAATATTTAATTTGAATCAAATTCTAACTCAGAGGTTTTATACAGGTTTGATAACTATATATTCCTTAGCAATGAAGATAATTATGTACACTGAGTGGACGTTTTGTTTAGTAATTAACACAAAACAAATTCATGTCTTGACAACTTCCAAATCCCTAAAGGAAAAAAGTTGTATAAAGTTTTGTTGAATTACCAGTTAGCCAGTTTCTGCCTGTCACTACCATATTGCAAGGAAAGTGAATGCAGTAGGCTAGTGAATTTAGTGAAAATTTAACCATCTGTTCAAATTCTAGGCCTAAAAAGAATTTTTCCAACAATATGATGATTAGATTAACATGACATCAATTCATGAAGTATTGCTGAGAAGATACACAGAACTACCTAGAGAAATGATTATGAATGCCCAAAGCCTCTCTACCAGTCAATAATGCCACCTATTCATTTTAAAATGACTATATCAGCTTTGCACTATTGCCTGTTTCTTTAGAACTCACATCAAAACTGAATGCATAATTTACTGTTCTCATCAAGACCTATTTTTATACTTTAGTTTTTTGCTTTAAATATATTACTTTTACGAAGATTTTCTATTTTAGTAAGTAAATACTTTAAGAGAAGCAGGGTGGTTTAATGCCAAGACCTCTATGAACTCATGCAGAGTAAAGTGAGCAGAACCAGGAAACAATTTATACGATGACAATATTATAGAGAAAAACAACTCTGAAAGACTTTAGAATGACAGAAAGATACTAAATGTAACAAAATATTGATAGAAGCACTTTTTGTAGTAGCAAAGAACTAGAAGCAAAGTGGGTGTCCATCAATTTAAGAAAGACTAAACAAACTGTGTGTGCTCCATGAATATAACGGGGTATCACCTTACCAGAAGACGTGATAAACGTGAATTCAGGGAAACTTGAAAGATAGGTATGAAATGTTGCAGAAAGAAGTAAAATGGAGCCAACAGAACACTATCCACAATGGCCACAATAATATAAAGGAAAACAACACTAAAAGACATGAGAATTCAGATCAATGCAATGACCCATCTAATGAAACATTGCTTCCCTTTCTCTAGGTACAGAGGTGATAGACTAGGCACATGCTATCATCTGTAACTCCCTCATATCTCTCACATGTGTCCTATTCTTTACACTCAAGTAGCCACTACTCTAGTTCAGACCCTCATCACTACTTTTGATCTATTGTAACAGACTCTTAGTTAGTGTCTCTGCCCCCTCTCCAATCTGTGCATTGCCAAAATAATATTCCTAAAGCATAGATCTGATCATGTCACTCTCCTCTTTTAAGAAGCCTCAGTGAATCTCTATTGCCTCTAAGATAAAATACAAACAACTATTTGGAATTACAGTCTTTCACAATTTGGCACCACCTCTCTTTCTAGATTGATTTTTATATCACTGTGCTCCATTCACTCTATGTTCTGGCCAAAATGAGCTCCTGGTTTCTCATATGCAACATTCCATGCCCATCATCTGTGCCCCAGGCCTGAAATGCTCTCTCTTTTCACTAATACCTCTTGGAATTCCATCAAATGTTGCCTCTCGCACAAGGCCTTTCCTGACCGGTTGCCAGTGTGTTCTCTCAAAATTACCCAGTATTAACTTTGTTCAGCAAATTGTTTTTCTCTGAACCTGTGATTTCATAGGTATGGGGTACTCTCTCTCAGGAAGTACATTCTACTGATGCAGATCAGCAATTAATCTTCAACTTACAGTCTTAGAAAATTGGTTGGGACATTAAAAGGTTAAGTGACTTGCCTAGAATCACACTGCCACTATGTGTAAGAAGCTTCTGAATTCAGATCTTGATTCCGAAGCAGGCCCTATCCCCTAAACCACACTGCCGTACTTAATTATACTTCTTTGTTACAAGAAAAGGCTCTCTCAGATAAGGGAGTACTAGAAAATGATAGAATTTCTTTATTAAAAAGCATAAATTAAAAATGACTGAACTCAATCAAAATAAAAAAATTTTAAAAGCCTCTTTAAAAAAAATTCATTGATAACCTTGGAGAAAGCAGTTTTAATGCAGTGGTGGAGCCACATTCCAGATCAATCAATAAGTATTTATAAAGCATCTACTAATAATTGCCATTTACACAGTGCTTTAAGATTTACAAAGTAATTTATATATGTTATCTCATTTGATCCTCACAACAGTCTTTGAAGGTGGGTGTTATTCTTCTCTCCAATTTACAGATGAGGAAACACAGACTTAGAGAGGTCATAAAGATATTAATTGTCTGAGAGGATTTAAACACAGGTCCTCCTAACTCCAAGTGCGGTTTACTCTGTCCATTAGGTACCTCTACTATGGGCCAGGCCCTGGGCCAGGTGTTAGGGATAAGGATCCACTTGCAAGAGATTGGTAAGTGAGTGAGTTGTGAAAAAGTACAAGCAGAGAATTTAGATGATACTTTCTGGGAACTTGGCAATGAAACTGTAAAGACATACACATAGGATGCTAGCATGATGGCATGACCAAGGTTAAGAGAAGGTTTCATAAGGATGAGACAGAAAGAGGAAAGGGTGGACAAACGGTTAGACATGGAAGATAAGAGAGAAGGAATATTCAATGGGGCAAGCTCTTGCAAGAGAAGAGCCAACAGGGGATTGAGAGCACAGGTAGAACAGCTGTTGCAGGCAAAGAAAAAGGCGATCACTTCCTCAGATAAAGGGAGAGCAGATAAGTGAAGAGGCAGAGGGACTTAGTTGGGGGAAAATATATAGCCTCTATATTTTTTTCAGTATAGTAAGAGGTAAGGGTGTCTAGGAAGATGGGTGGAGGAGGCATTGGGGAGGAGGGGGGGCAGGGGGGGAGCATTATGTAATAGAAGGAATTTTGGACTTAAGAGTTAGGAGCACCTGAATTCAAAATCTGGACTTTGAAGACTTAATAGTTGTGAGATCATATATTTTTCTCAGCTTCAGTTTCTTCATCTATAAAGTGGTGATAATAATACATATTGTACCTATTTTAAAGAGTAGTAATATTGTTTAAGATAATGTACTTAAGGCATTTTGCAAGCTTTAAAGTTCTACCTAAATGTCAGCTGTCAGTTGTGATTATGGGGGCTAGAAGAGAAAAGAGGTTTGGAAGAACTGCTGAAGAGAGTGGGACAGAGTCGATTAGAGAAGAACAAACATTTTGTAGCCTATCATTGAGGACCCAGTTGGGATTAGAGCAAATGAATCTGTCATGGACCCCGTAACAACTTCTAGTGGTTTTCTCAGCTTAGAAGGATAAGCAGGTAAAATGGCTAGTGAGGGTGAATCCATCATAAACAGTGGCTATGGCTAGACAAAGAGGCAAGGGAGACTAAGGAATTAGGGGAAAGCAATGTCTGTTGGTCAACTATAGGGTCAAGACTATAAAGAAAGGAAAGTGGAACCAATGCAGTGGTAGTGAGAATAAGAAGGAATGGAGGGATTGAAGTCTATAATGAAGATGGAGAGTTAGCAGCAAAGGAGAGAGAAGAGTAAGAAGCTGATGAGAGAGGGAAATTCCTGAGTTCAAAAGCAAGGAGGCTGAAATTATAATGAGTGATGGTGAGATTTAAGTTATGATCAACCTGGTGGGATGACTGAGGTAGAGTGAAGCTGAGGGCACAGATGTGGAGGAGGCTGATGAATTGTGGAGTCAGAGTGTAAAAGGAGACATGAATCTGTATAGAGATGCTCCCAAGTATAAAGATGGGGCAGAGTTTCTAGAAATTTGACGTAAAAATTACCTAAGAGTCCAAGAAAATTGCCAATGCATATCACTCAACATTGTGATTTGGTATCTAAAACACTGTGATCCTAAGCTATATTAATATAAAAAAATCCAGAAATAAGGAAAGCAGTCAACCTATTTATTCTCTCTGGTCAGACCAAATCTGAAGTATTTATTATATTCTATATGACACATTTTAGGAAGGTCTGTGACAAACTGAAGCATATCCTGAAGGAGAAGGTTTAGTCTAAATGAAAGAAGATCTATGGGACATAATGGCAGTTATGGGGGTGTAGTGGAAAGAACACTGGACTTGCAGTAAGGAGTCCAGGGTTAGGATCCTGGCTATCATACTTACTAGTGCTGTGAGACTGGGCAAGTCACTTAAACTCTTTAAACCTCCATTTCCTCATCTCTAAAATGCGGAAAATAAATCTGTATTACCAATAAGATTATTGTACCCAAGAATTTATTATTGTCATGCCTTTCCCCCCCCCCTCTTTTCTTGAAAGAACAAATTGGTAGGAGGACCTTTTTTGAGGTGGACACCTGCATTAGTCCACCTAAGGGAAGGAGGAGGATCATTTCTCTTTCCTCCAAACAACTGATGAATTCATTTGTATTTTTTAAAAAATACAACTTATTAAATGTCCTCTATTTTCCTCATTTTATAGAGGAAGAAACAAAGGTACAAAGAGGTTAGGTGACTGAGGTCACATAACTAGCATGTAAATGAGGTCAATTTTGACATCAGCTGTCTAAAATTGGTAGTCTCCAATTTAAAATTTAAAACATTTCTCACTTCATACTATGTCTATATAAACTGATGCTGAATTATTTAAGAAATTCAAAGCTTTGGTCTTTATATTAGTACTTACGAAGGTGCAATATCCAGATGGTTGATGCTAAACCCAGAAGAACAAAAACCTCCGAATGTTGTGGATATGGTTAGGAAGGCAATTGCCAAATAATAATCACAGCCAATGAATCCAGCTGCTACTAGGAATACTGCTGGCCCAATCATTCCTGGAATTCAATTTTTTTTACAAGAAAGAGAAAGCAAAAATATTATGAAGGAACTGCATACTGTAGCGTGACAGCAGGTATTCTGAATCATGGTGTTACTGCCACCTAGTGCAGAAGCATTGTACATTACATTCTCCAAATTTTCATCATCTGCTGGTCACACTTTTGCTGGTGACAATCCTTTAAAATATTTACATAAAACTCATAAAAGCTTTGCTAACTAGGACAGAGACAAGAGTAGACAAGTTATAGTAATATTACTGATATCAAATTAAAGGGACAATTACATAAATGTATAAATGTACACGTTATGAATGATGTGCCTAGATACGATGAAGCTAAAATATCATGAAATACAGAAGGAAAATTATGGGGAGAAAATAACTGCCTGAAAATATGCAGTCCAGGGAGAAAACTACAAAGTAGTAAGCTATTTTTCTTGTAGTAGTTTTAAATTTGCAAATACAAGATTAATAAAAATGAATCACAAGCTTTGATTCAAGTATTAGAAAAACTAATACATAAAACTGACAATATTTATAACTATGTACAATTTACAAGGCAATATGAGCAGTTAGTATGATTTAAATGAAAACAGAAAATACTAAGTACAGATATATATATGAAGGATTTTTTTTTATAAAGAGGGTGCTGACAAGTTATTTTCCATGTTCTCAAAAGACAAAATAAGATGAAACAGGGTAATATAAAAGAGTCTTTAGTTACACATACGGGAAAAAATTTTTGATTGTTAAGGAGAGCTAAAACCATAGAAGGGGCCCTTTGCATTGCCAAACATACAGTATGGAGTTACTAAAATCACATATGGGAATAGAGGTGGTAGAATTTCCATGTTTGGAGATCTTCAAAAAGATAATAAAGAACTCTTTGTTCTGGGTGGTTCAAGTATTCACATTTATGAAAACTGTGACTGAAGGCTAAATCTGATCAATGACATGCTGTAAATTTTGTTCCAGCAAAGTTTTTTATAAGTTTTTTTTCCCCAGCAAGGGGGCTAATAGCCACAATAAAGTGTTTTCATTCTAAACAACTTTCCTCCCCCAAACCCAAGGCAAAATACAATATAATGTAAACATAAATCCAAAAGGCTGGACCTTGTTTATCAAATATAGGAGCTTAATGTTAGCATTGTTAGAGATACTAGATTTGTGAAGAATATCATATAATCCTTTATCTGCATATTATACACATTGATTTAGGAAATATACAGATGTCATTTTACAAAAATGCACATAAAATATTTTATGTGGATATGAAAGAAATGACCAACATAACCCATCATTTTTGCTTCAATGTACACTGTTTGATCTTAAAAAAAAAATCAACCACTGTACCTACCTATTAAGCTAAATACTCTACGGACCCATACAGTTGAAAAATTCCATGTTACTCTTAAGTAGTCAGCTACTTGACCAGACAAGAGCATACAAACCCAACATCCAAAATAAGGTAGTGCAGATAAAAATCCATTCTGAAAAACAAAAAACAAATCTAGCATAAAAATTGTGATGGCAATTAAAAAACTGAAAATAAGTACAATTAGACAGACAGAGAGATTTAAATCCAGTGTCTATCTTCTGTAGAGATACAAACGGAAGTAGTTTTTGTAGGTAGGAGAATCCTTTGATTTGTATAAGACAACAGGGACTTTTATAAGTAGATGCAGAATCCCAAACTGGGCTAGACATGAAGCAACTTCAGTGGAATAAGACCTGGGATGAGACTGGGGAGTTATTCATCTTGTTCAATGCTCTTCCTTGTCATCCTACAAAACCAACGTTTACTAGCTCTTTCTAGGATGTACCAGTTTTTAAAATTTTATTTATTATTTCTTTTAAAATGAGAATAATTACACTTACAATACTTGCATTAAAGGACTGTGAGGAAATTGTTAGTCACACCTGAAACCATCATATGAATGTGAATTATTAAATTCTTTTCTTTCATAATACTTTCCACTCAACTCTAACAACATATGTTGGCCTAGGTAGCATGATGTGAGTAGTAGTATGATGTAGCAGACAGAATATTAGATTAGGAATCAGAACTTGAGTTCTAGTCTTGACTTCACTATTTACTAGTTTTGTTTTCCTGGACAAATTACAACTTTTCTGAACCTCAGTTTCTTCATCTGAAAAATGCAGGTAATATCACCTGTCTTGCCTACCTTACAGAGATCTTGTACAGATCATGTGAGAAAATGGATGTGAAACACTCAAATGGATTTATGATCTATGATTTCGAAACTCCCTCCAACAACACAGATTACAACCCCATCCACACCTGACCATTTTGTGCTACTCTTGTCTATATCTTCCCATAAGTTCATCACAGAGATTCACCCAATGTGATGGATGCCTTCCTTGCTGACACTGAGAAGGTAACACTGGTGTACTCTGGCTGTCTATCACCTCCCATCCTTGCCATGGAACCATTTTCTCTATCATGCAATTCCATGATGACATGTTTTATTGTTCTTCTTTGAAGTTCCTCACTGGATATATGTTGTATCCTGCTCATACCCATCACGTGCTCTTCCACTGCCTTCTGTGATGCTCATATTTAATTCTTCAGAGATAGTCATACACTTCTGTTTTGCTATCACAGGGCAGCACTGGTAGACTCTTGATATCAAAAAGATCTGTGTTTCCATGAGAAGCATGGTTTCATCAAAGGAACTTCCTGTTCAACTCTGGGTCCAAATTATTGTCATCAAATGCACACTGTAATCTGGGCAATAAAAATTCTTCATCCCATGATCTGTGTATAAGATCAGGCCAAAAGAGATTTTTTTTGAGATCTCTCCCAGAAGGCTTTGATGCAATAAGAATAATGTCATCTGCAAACAGACACAACTGAAAGACTTCACCATTATAGGGAATCCTTCTGCAACTGGGACTCTTTGCCGGCTCTCCTTTACCATAATGGCAAATACTTTTGATGAGCATACAATTCCCTCTTTATGTTTATGATTAGATGGGTTGTTGAGCAGGGTCATTTCTGGTTTATCTTCGAAGGACTCTTGGCATTGTTAACCTTTGGATGGGAGATACTTTACTGAAAAAGAGACTACAAGGTGGTGTTTTGTTCTTCTGAAGCAAATAATTTTCCATAATCAACAAACTAATAAGCATCTTATACTTTACACCTTTCAGTCAGCTATGAAACGGTAAAGATATTGACTACTACATATAGAGGCCTGCTTGTTTCCAGCTAATATCCTCATCAAGGATACCTTTGATTCATGTACAGATGACTCACATAAGTATTCTGAATAAATATGAATAGGTAAATAGGTGGGTAGTTAACTGATGTTTTCTCAGTCGCACTCTCACCTCTTCTCTTTTATGCATTAGCAAGAACTGAGGTTTTTTCCCATACTTTAGTATTATCTTTTTAATTTTTTATCTGTTCATTATTCTTCCATTTTCATTCTTAAGTATGACTTGCTTAAAGGGGTGTTTGCCAAAATGATTTTTCTCTCCATTTCTTCTTTGTTTTCTGAAACAATATTGCTCTTAATCATCCATCATTCTTCTGGGTTTTTTTGGTTTGTTTTTTGGTGAGGCAATCAGGGTTAAGTGACTTGCCCAGAGTCACACAGCTATTAAATGTCAAGTGTCTGAGGCCGAATTTGAACTCAGGTCCTCCTGACTCCAAAGCTAGAGCTCTATCCATTGCACCACCTAGCTGCCTCCATCATTCTTCTTAAGATTTTCCAAATGAGTTTATATTCTAACCCAGTATTACCTTTGGTAGTCATCTCTATCTATCTGGCGAGTAAGTCAGACGTTTGCTGACTAAGGAAGCTCTTTCAGTCTCTTTGCTGCGGTAATTAATTTATATTAGTTAATTACTGCATAAAATTACTATAGTAGGCATAAATTTTGTTTCCTCCTGTCCATTTCCCATTTTGATTGTCAATTATTTGTTTAAATGGTCTAGGATTGAGTTGTTTTAGGTGTGCACCACATCTTTTTCTCTTTATTTTTCTTCTTGCTTTTTACTAAAACCAATCTTAGGTAGGACAAGTTGATGGTCTGAATAAAAACAGACAGCCAAATCAGGGATAATTTCCACATCAATTAATAAGTCTCTTCTCATCTGTTAAAATAGAATCTATTTTGTGTGTGTGATGATATGGTATAAAAGAGAGAAATCTGACTGTAAATCCAAGAAGACTTAGGTTCAAGTCCAGCCTTTGCCACATCCCCGCTGTGTAACCCCGGGCTAGTCACTGAACTTCTCAGTGACTCAGGCAACTGTTAAAGAGTAACACCGAGACTCTCTAGGGGCACAGAAGGTGCTAACTTGTATTGGCACTGGGAGTTTCCTCACCTGGAAGCTCTCTATACCAATTAAATCACCAATTAAATCTAGTCCTTTTCCCTGTCCACATTTGGTGCTCCTCATGTTGAGCGTGTTCTTTTCTTGACAAAGCAAGGGTGTGAAGTGTCATCCGTAAGTCTTTGCTATCTTTCATTCCTTCTTCCTGAACCATGTTCTCCCATATACTTTTTCCATCCTTACTTTTTCCTATGTTTGCAATGAAGTCAACAAGTATTGGAGTGTATTCTGATTGAATTTGTAGGGCTTATTAAGTTCTAAATAGTTTTTCTAACATTACATCTTCAGCAACCAATGCTGGCATAAGCTACAATAATTTTTATGGTATTTTTTTCCCACAAGTCCTTATCTGTTACAATGTGATTAACAAGTAATTTTGTTTGGTTTTTGGTTTGCCAATAAGGAATACAATAAAACCGACACCATCAACTCCTTTTTTTTGTCTCTCTATCAAGTATCTGTGTGCCAATTTTCTATGTAGCTATAACTTCCTCTTTTCTCCTGGTTTCATCAATAGCAAAAAATATTAAGGCTGACAAAATTTGGTTTTTCCAGCAGTACATGCTAAATTAATTTTTTTTTGTAGGTGGCCATCACCAGGAAAAATTCATTACCAACTATCTAGTCTATTGGTGATATATCTTTCTATATACTTAGCTAGGAAAACAGACTCATTCTGTTTCTGGGACCATACTCAAATCCTTTCCAGTATGGCAAAACCTGCTGGAGCACACACTCCATTAGCACAGCCTTTAGGAACCCCAGGTCACCACCACATTACAATGAGTTATTGGAAGATGAACTTCTAAGAACCTGTTACTAGTGAACATTTGGGAAAGGAAGTAGAGAACAGAAAGAAGGCAGCATAGATGGCTCTATCAAAAACAGGCCATTCATAACTAACTCCAGTTCCTTTTTTGAAAGGTCACTAGGTAGAGCTCTTTACCATTAGCTCCTTATATCAATGAAATCACAAGTCCAGTCACTCTCCTTATACCTACAAGACTGGTAGATCAGGGGAATGCTGGATATATAGTTTACCCAAATGTTTAAAAAATACTTTTATTGATGTTTTTACATCATTTATATTTTGCAATGAATCCCTCCCCCGCAATTCCACAGACGCATGTATAACAGAATAAAAAAGAGAAGGAAAAAAAGCAGCTCAGGAAAATCAACCAACATATCAAAAAAAACTCCAACATTACCATTTTCCTTGGGTGAGTATTTCCCTTACACATTTTACTTGGATTTCCACACAGTGGAAATTTATTTTGTATGACTCTGCTACACAGATAAACTACAACAGAGTGAATTCTTGTATGATTCAAGAATGGCATAATGCTGGTTCTACGTTAACAGTGCCTTAGTGTAGATTAATTTTTCAAACACATAGTTCCGTTTTTTTTCCACAGAATCTGAGAATTAGAAGGGACTCTGAAGGTTAATCAGTACAAGTCATACTTGAACAGAAATTTCCTTTACAATAGTTAATGTAAAATCACAAATTAAATTCTCTCATAACATTGTAAATTAGTTCCACATATATTTGCCATTGTTAAGCTATACATTCTAAGGATATGATCACATTTGGCACTGGAGGGTTAAGGGTGGGGAGGGAAGCTTTGTGGAAAAATTATAGCAATGACAGGCAGCATCCTATAGAAGGAACACTGAATTTGGAATCAGAGGATTAGGGTTTAAATCCTAGCTCCACTGTATTCTGTGGCCCTGGGTCTTAGTTTCCCCATTTGTAAAGTTGGGAAGCTGGACTGGATTTTTAAAGTCCCTTTAAGCTCTAAATCCTATGATCTTATAATCTTTCATAACTTTCCTAAAGGCTATTTGTGTGTTACATATTATCTTATACTTCTTTATGTCCCTCACAGTGCCTTTTAAATAACAGAATAAATACTTGTTGGAGGCTTAATAGTTAATAAGGAACTAGAAATGCCATAGAGGGGGAAAAAGTAAAGGTGCTATAAAACCCAACAAAACAAAAGCTGCAATATTAAAAAATTCCAGAGAAATGTACAAATAACAATCTTATGTGTATCTATAAACATAGCTACAAAAGTGCATAAGAAATGAACTAGATTATTTTTCTCTTACCTCTTGAGCATCAAATCTTAGTATCTCTTTCATGTATGTTGGCAATAATGTTAATAAAGTATAGAAAGTCCAGTTGTAGGAAAAATGTGCCACAACAATAGACCAAAGTGGTAGTGATTTCAGCATGGATATCCATGGTACTGACTTCTGTGCAGTAAGCTAAAGAAAACAGGTGAGATTAAGAAAAAAATTTATTTTTTATTTCTGAAACTTTGTCTAAGACCTAAATCTAGAATACCTATGGAAAGTAATTTTTATCACCATATTCTGAAAATTAATTTACTGAGAATCAATACATACTAATTAAATGTGATATAAACCACTCTAGAATTTTTACAATATGACTAATTACTAACTACCTACAACAGCTCTACTATAAACTCCAGAAGTCATTCGTGATCCCACTTTCTCTAGAAAAGACACAATATATTTTCTTTTCTTTTCTTTTTTTTTTTTTTGGCTAGGCAATGGAGTTAAGTGACTTGCCCAGGGTTACACAGCTAGTTAAGTGTTATGTGTCTGAGGCCAGATTTGAACATAGGTCCTTTTGAAACCAGGGCTAGTGCTCTATCCACTGCGCCACCTAGCTGCCCCCTATATTTTCTATAGAAAAGATGAAGTAGTTTATTACCAAACTCAGAAACTAAGAGCTACATATACAAAATTCTGAGTCTCTCCTCCAATAGAACCCATTTCCCCCTAAAAACAAATCCTTCTTGCCCCCCATAATAGAAAAAGTAAACAATTTCTGTCTATAAAATTTCAAAAATAACAAGTAAAATGTTAAGACATTTGTACATTACTGATCTTCATTCTCCTATAAAATTTCCATAAAATATGCATTAGAAAAAATTTTTATATAAAACTGTCTATAGGATCAGATCATCATGATTCCTGTATAATAGTAGCTAGCACAGTACCTTGCATATAGTAGGTATTTAACGACCGCTTTGTTGAGTTGAACTGAATTGAAAAATAGGAGCAAGATGTATTCCAGCCATTTTTACAAATTACATTTACAAATTTACATTTTTACAGTTGCCTTAAAAGAACTGAGAGTAGAGTAGCCACTAACAATAGCAACCATTTATTTCCACTGAGGTTATAAGTACGGAATTTACTGCCCAGATTGTCTACAAGGATTGGGACAGAGTAAAAGCAAATTTCAAGGCTTTCATGTTTGAAGGAAATTATAGTCTACTTTCTCTTAATTTTAAGTTCATAGGATCATGGACTCAGATCTAAAAGGGGCCTTATGGGTTATCTAGTTTAACTTCTTTGTTTTATAGATAAGGAAACTGAGGTCCCCAAATGGTAAGTAAATTGCCCAAGGTAATAAAGGTGACAAGTGCTGACATTAGGATTTGAACCTAGGTTTTCCTGACTCCAAACCCAGCATTCTTTTCCTCTATATAAAGTGACACTGTTTTAAAAAATAATCTAAAATTCAAAACATAAGCATTATTTTATCCACATCAATATTTGAAAATAAGCCATTATTATTATTATTTATGGTGCCAATTTTAAATAGATTTTATTCTCCAGAACAAGAATTGTATTTCCACTTGTTGTAGTGTGTTTAGTCAACCTCTTCAATGGTGGCTACAGAAGAAGCACCTCCAGATAGAGCTGCTCCACCCCCTGGGAACCCACCAGGCATGCCTCCTGCACTCTGGTACAGCTTAGTAATGATGGGGTGGCAGTCCTTTTCCAGTTCTTTCCGCTGATGCTCAAATTCTTCCTTCTTAGCAGCCTGGTTCTCATCCAGCCAGTTGATTATTTCATTACATTTGTCAAGGATCTTCTGTTTGTCTTCATTACCAATTTTGCCTTGCAGTTTTTCATCCTCTACAGTAGTCTTCATGTTGAAATCATAAGATTCAAAACAATTCTTGGGAAGACACCTTGTCTCTCTGCTTCTCATCTTCAGCCTTGTATTTCTCAGCCTCTTGGACCATATGGCTCAATGTCTTCTTTGCTCAGATGACCTTTATCATTGGTTATGGTGATGTTGTTCTCCTTGCCTGTGCTCTTATCCACAGCAGAACTATTAAGGATGCCATTTGCATTAATGTCAAATGTTACTTCAATCTGAGGAACACCCTTGGGTGCTGAGGGGGATTCCTGTGGGCTCAAACTTGCCAAGCAGGACAACCTTTGTCATTGCTCTCTCACCTTCATAAACCTGAATAGGCACATCAGGCTGGTTGTCTGAAAAGGTGATAAAGGTCTGTGTCTGCTTGGTGGGGGATGGTGGTATTACATTTGATAAGAACTGTTATAACTCCACCAGCAATTTCAATTCCAAGGGAAAAAAAAAACAGGCTGGTACTGTGACCACAGCATTTGTAACAGTCTTTCCAAGGTAAGCTTCAGCAATTTCTTTCATCTTAATCAAGACTATAGAAAATACTTCTTCTGGATAGAAACTTTTGGTCTCCCTTTTGATCAGTCCTGAGGTGAATAACAATACTAAACTCTTACATAAATCTTTAGTTTAGTGCTTATATGCAAATTAGTAAAATCCTCAGCAAAATGATGAGACCAACTTTGTGATAATATCTACTAGCATTTTTACTCTACAAGTTATTTTGAGAGAAGAAAGCCTATTATTTGTAAATATTGTCATACCAAATACATATTCCCATAAGCAAATAGGCTGAACAAACACCCTAATATGTTAGATGTATTCTTCAGACATTTAAAAAAAACCACAACTCTTCATAAGTCTAAGTGAGGATAATAATGAGAAAATTTGGGTATAAGTAACTTTTTCAAATGTTCCCATTGAGGAAACACAGAAGTTGAGAGCTAAAATTTATCTAGTTTCATTTACTTTTTTCTTAAATTAAATTTGGAAAAATTACTAATGCCTGGTTTTACATAAAAGTAATTTTGTATAAAAGTAATTTCCTCACTTGCTACAGAAGCCTACTTTGTAATAAAAACAGTTAATCAAAATCAACTGATACAGAAATCACTTCTGACAGCATATGCAATGTTTTTCACCTATATAGTAATCCGCTTCTCTCCTGAGAGGAAGAAAGTGTGCTTCATCATCTGTTCTTCAAGACCAAGACTTAATCTAATTACTTTGACAAATAAAGAAACAGAGGTCTAGAAGGGTTACATGACTGGACTAGGGTGTTGCTTCAGCACACTTTCCGACAGCTCACTGCCCACTGTATTTCAAAAGGAGCTACTTGACCACACTTTTACACCCACATCACTAGTATTTTCATTGAAAGGTCAACAATAGCCTGCAGCCTAAGCCTTTATGACTCATGGTTAGATACCGACGGCTTAGAATGGGAGTAAATAGTAATTATTTTCTGTTCAAACAAGAAACTTTGAGGGTCTTCCCCTTTTTTGTGCTGGTAAATTAGGCCATCTTTTGTCTAGATTCTTGCCCAGACCTTAGTCACTGAATGGGTTTTGCCTCAGAAAGACAGAGGCCAGAAAAATGACCTTGAGTTAGAAAGACTAAGGTTATCCATTACATCTTTGATCATCGCCAGTTGTCCTGACTTTTGTTTTGCCACTGGACTTTGATGACTGGAAGGAAGAGTGAAACTTATCAGAGACCACAACTCTGCCTCACATAAATCCAATTCATTCCCAAGTTAAGATACCACCCTTGTGATGTCACTGGTCCTCTTTGAAACCAAGGATGGGAACAACAAACAAGGTAAAAAAGAATTTCTTCTGTTAATAACATCAGCTTCACAAGGCTTGTCCAGCAGTACCCTCAAGTGACAATATTCTACTAGTAAATAAATGCTACAAAGTTAATGAGATTTTAAAAGAATTTTCCAAGAGGATCAGATACAAAATCTTCATGGAATACATCACATCCTTTTGTGTACTCCTTTTTATTTAAATAATACCAGCATAAAATAAACAAATACACTTCAGGCAATCATCTAAGGTTAGAATTTAAAAGAACAAAAATTTAGAATTTAGTCAATAAGCTTCTTTTCAGTTATGCTGTAGTTCATTTCCTATTTACGATAAATTTATATGATTCTGATAATTCGAATGACAGCTGCCTTAATACATATGACAACAAAACCACACTTACAACTTTTATTTCACCTGTTCAGGTTGGTTTTAATAGAAATATTGATGCAAACACAAAGCCAGAACTTACTTTCCTCTTGAATGGTTAAACAATAACGTGCTAAAAGTCCATACCTGATCTTTCAAAGAACAAAGAATGTATTCCTTTTCCGACACAGAGATAGTCTTGTGAGTTTCTGGTCTATCACTAACCAACCACATCCATAAAATGAACCAAAGTATTCCAAGAGCACCTTAAAATTGAAAGGCAAGTTTAAAATACGTAAATATGCATAGTGAAACATTTAGTATAAAGGGATAAAAAGGATTTATTCAAGTAATGAAAAAACAACCTACTGCACAAAACATTACCATTAATCACTGAAACTATCAACATGAAACCCTTATTAGAATGTGAGCTCCTTGAGGGCAATTCTACATACTACAGGTAGCACACAGTAAATACATATTTTTTTCATTCATTCTTGAGTCCATGGTGTCAGAATAGCTGGTATTCCATAGATGTTTCCCTCAGTCTCTTTGTGAGGTTAATTTCTAGAAACATATCATTTCCCACAACAGTTACAGAAAAGGGAAAGAGTTTCCAGGTGGAAGACTTAGATGGACAGAGTCTGTCAGCTAAAATGATTTCCTGAAAAAATTTTCAGACTATACCTAAACCTTCTGGTTTTTGTCTTTTTTAAAATGAAGAAAGCTGGAGAAAACCATGGAACTGTGTTGAGTAGGTCCAGTACAAGTTTATGTCACATGGATCACTGCAGCAAGCCAATCTTTTTACATTTCTCTAATGGATTCACTATTCCACGCACAATAGTGATTTCCAAAACATTTCATCCATTCTCAAACCTCACATGGCTCTTCTACCCTCACCTTCTCAACTCAGAACCTTGCTTCATATTTCACTGAAAAAAAAATGGGGGGGCAGCTAGGTGGCACAGGGGATAGAGCACTGGCCCTGGATTCAGGAGGACCTGAGTTCAAATCCAGCCTCAGACACATAACACTTACTAGCTGTGTGACCCTAGGCAAGTCACTTAACCCCACTGCCTAGATCCAAAAAAAAAAAAATGAGGCCATTAGCAAAGCTCTTCTCCCCTGCTCTTCATTTCACATCATTCAGATGGCTCCTGTCACTATCCCCTCCTTTACCCTTGTCTCACATAAAGAGGTGGCTCTTTTCCTTGCCACAGCACATTCCTTTATATGCACAAGTGATTCCATTTTAGCCTGTCTGCTCTAATAGATTGCCCCCTCTATCATTCTTACTTTCTCACTAATCTTCAATCTCTTTTTGTCTATGTGCTGCTTCCCTATGCTTACAAATGTGTCTACATCTCTGCCATCCTCAAAAAACCTTCACTTGATCCATCTATCCCTGCTACTTCTTGTCATGTATCTCTCCTCCCTTTTGTAGTTAAACTCCTTGAGAAGGTCATCTACAGTGGGTACCTTCATTTCCTTTCCTCTTACTCTCTTTAACACTTTTGCAGTCTGGTTTCTGATTTTAATGATCACTTATTCACCAAAGTTAATGGCTTTTTCTCAATCCTTATCTTACTGGACTTCTCTACAGATTTTGACATTATTGATAAGACCCTTCTTCTTGATTCTTTCTTCTTTCTAAGCTGTGTGGCACTATTCTGAGATAGGTTCCCAAAGTGGGCAATATCACCTCTTGGTGGGCACTGGAACCATGGGGGGCCAGTAGTAGCCTCAGGTGCAACTGGAGGGCGCTGAATAAAAATAAGAGGGCAGTGGAAGCATAAGGAAAGAAGAGAAAAGAAGAAATTTTTGAAAAACTGTTCATACATGTTTCATCTGTTGTGTAACAGAGTTAAAACTGCAGTGAATACATTATTTTCCAAACAAACACACAAAATCCAAGTTATAACTGATCAGTGGTCAGTCCACTGACAGGTCTTAACAAGCAAGTGTCGGCAGTTGAGTGTGGTGGGAAGTCCAGGAGGCATCAGCAGGAATATGTGCATGTAATGACTTGTTTATAATACAATAATATGTGGTTACATGATGCAATATTGCATCATTAAAATTTTAATGCAGGAAAAACCCCACAAATTTACAATAAGTTATTAAATTTAAGATGTATCATTTAAAAAATATTTTATTTTTTGAAATGATGCAAATTTCAAAAAACAAAAATTAAACTAACTGTTAAAGAGCTAAAGAAAGTAGATTTCCAGGGGGTGCTGAGTAATTTCTTTTTTTTTTTGAAAAGGGGGTGGTAGGCCAAATAAGTTTGGAAACCTCTAATCTACACTATCTCCTCCTACTTTTCTGGCCACTCCTGTTTTCTTTTCTGGTCTTCATTCATGTCACACATATTAACAGTGGGAGTCCCCAACGGCTCTGTTTTTTCTCCATCTATACTATGTATTTGGTGATCTTATCAGCTGTCTTAATTTCAATAATCATTTCTATGTTGATGATTCTCAAATCTACTTATCCAGCCCACACTTTTCTGCTGAACTCATCTCATCACCAACTGCCTACTAGACATCTCAAACTGGATATCCCACAGAAATCTTAAACACGACATGTTCAAAACTGAACTTATCTTTCCCCCCTAAACTCTCCCCTCTTCTTAACATCCCTATTACTTTAAGGATACTACTAGCCACCCAGTCACCCAGAAGTCATCCTTGACTCCTCACTCTAGACCCCTCCTCCTCCCATATCCAATCTGTAGCCAAGGCTTGTTGATTTTCCCTCTGTAACATCTCCTGTGTAGGCAGGGCCTTCTCTGACATTGCTAGCACTCTTGTACAGGTCCTCATTACCTCATGCCTGGACTACTGCAACAGCTTGCTGGTTGTTCTCCCTGTTTCAAACCTCTCCCTGTCACAGTCCATGTCCACTTAACTATCAAACTGGTCTTCCTAAAATGCAGGTGTGACTATATCAACTCCCTATTCAATAAAATCCAGTGGCTCCTTATTACTTCTAGGATCAAATATAAAATCCTCTGTCTGGCTTTTGAAGCCCCTTGTAATCTAGCCCCATTGTACATTTCCAGGCTTATTATACTTTACGGTCCTCCATAGTCTCTGTGATCTAGTGACACTGGCCTCCTTGAAGTTCCTCACACAGGTCACTCTATCTCCAGACTCATGGCATCTTCACTGTCGGTCCCCTATCACTGGAATTCTCTTCCTACTTGCCTTGTCCTCCTGGCATTGATGGATTCCTTCAAGTCTCAGACAAAGTCTCACTTTCTGCAAGAAGCTTTTCCCAGTGCTCCTTAATCTAAGACTACAACAAATTATCCTGTATATAGATTATTTGTACACAGTTGTCTTCATGATAGCTTCCCCATTAGACTATGAGCTTCCCAAGAGCAAGGGCTGTTTTTAGTCTTTTATCATACTCCCAGGGATTAGCACAAAGCCTGGCACAGAGTAGGTGCTTAATTAATGCTAGGTAACTAACTATACACATATTTCTTGTTTTTATCCTTATACATATAAATATTAAGGCCTCAGAATAGAAATATTTGTGGTACAACTTCATTAATGAAAAATGTGTACAATTTTGCCACTAGAATTTTAACAAATAGAAAGCTTTGAGATGGAAAAGAACTGAAAATATAAGGGAGAAGAATTACATAGCAGTACTTTGTACGAGTCTTTATTACTATAATTTTTGCTAATGACACTCACTTAACGATTAAAACCTGAAAAGTGAGGTGTAGGTTTGTTTTCCTTTAATTTCAGATCATTATTTTAAAACTCTCACAACTTTTTAATCAGATAATTTCAAGAGATGTAACCTGAAGAACAAATTCCCTATGAGTTTTTTTTAATTGTTTTACCTCTAGTAGGTGGCTATTTTACTAAATAGGTTAAAATTTCTATTCTACTTGGCAAACTTTTTACCAAATTAGAAGTTTCTGACACACTCTATTTTAAGGTGTGTATATTGCTTTTTTTTTTTTGGTGAAGGGAAGTAGGCTTGGATTTGTTAATTCATACCTATGGGGAACATTTGGTGCAAAAATTTCCTCCATCACTACAGATCTGCAACCTGTCTGTAATTTCTAGTATCAGAGTTGTCTGAGGCACTGAGAGATTAAGTGACTTGCCCATGGTCACGCAGCCATTACTTTTATGTAAGAGATAGGACTTGAACTCAGGTGCTGTAATTCCAAAGCCATCCCTCTATGTACTATGCCACATACATCTTCTATTAAATTTTTTTAAAAAAATTCATATTTAGAATAAACTTACCAAAAAAGTAGAAGACATAAGTCCAATTCATATGGAAACAAATTATTCCAGACAGTGGAAGTGAGATGACTGTTCCAAGCTGTGCTCCTAGGCAAGAAAAAGTCATTATAGTTATGTTAAGAGTAAATGATCATGGTTGGGAAAAGCCATCTGTTTGGAGAAAAAAGTTAGCACAATGCATGAAAAATGTAAGAGCCATCTCCGACTTTGTTTCTGCATTGTCTACCAATGAAAGTGATTTAAAGTCATTCCCAGCTGATAAATGGTCAAAGGATATGAACAGGCAGTTTTCTGATGAAGATTTCAAGCTATCTATAGTCGTGTGAAAAAATGCTCTAAATCACTACTGATTACAGAATTGCAAATCAAAACAGCTCTGAGGCACCATATCACACCTATCAGATTGGCCAACATGACAAAACAGGAAAATGATAAATGTTGGAGAAGATGTGGGAAAATTGGAACACTAATGTATTGCTGGTGGAGTTGTGAACGGATCCAACCATTTTGGAGAGCAATTTGGAACTATGCCCAAAGGGCTTTAAAATTATGCATACCCTTTGACCTAGCAATAGCACTTCTAGGGCTGTATACCAAAGAGATCATAAAAACGGGAAAAGGATCCACATGTACAAAAATATTTATAGCAGCTCTTTCTGCGGTAGCAAAGAATTGGAAATTGAGGGGATGTCCATCAATTGGGGAATGGCTGAACAAGTTGTGGTATATGAATGTAATGGAATACTATTGTGCTATAAGAAATGATGAGCAGGCAGACTTCAGAAAACTCTGGAAAGACCTGTGTGGACTGATGCTGAGTGAAGTGAGCAGAACCAGGAGAACATGGTACACAGTAAAAGCCACACTGTGCGATGACTAATGTTGATAGACTTAGCTCTTCTCAGCAATGCAAGGATCTAAGACATCTCCAAAAGGCTCATAATAGAAAATATTATCCAAATCTAGAGAAAGAACTATGGAGTTTTGCTTCTAATTATGATTGCCGGTTAACACCTTCAGTGAATTTTGAATGAACAGAAAACTGGGGAAAAAATTTTACAGCAGATTTTTCTGATAAAGGCCTCATTTCTCAAGTATATTAAGGAGGTGAGCCAAATTTATAAAAATAAGAGCCATTCCTCAACTGATAAATGGTCAAGGGATATGAACAGGGAGTTTTTGGAAGAGGAAGTCAAAGCTATTAATAATCACATGAAAAAATGTTCTAAATCTCTACTGATTTGAAAAATGTACATTAAAGCAACTTTGAGAGACATCTCACACCTATCACATTAATTAACATGGTAGAAGAGGAAAATGGCAATGCTGGAGGGGATGTGGAAAAATTGGGACATTGTTGGTGGAGTTGTGAACTGGTCCCACCATTCTGGAGAACAATTTGGAACTATGTCCAGAGGGCTATAATATTGTGCATTCCCTTTGACCCAGCAAAACCACTACTAGGCCTGTATCCCAAAGAAATCAAAGAAAAGGGTAAAGGACCTATTTGTACAAAAATATTCATAGCAACTCTTTTTGTGGTGGCAACGAGTTGGAAATTGAGGGGACTGGTGAACAGCTGAACAAGTTGTGGTATAAGACTTTTTCCTTGTCTTGTTATTCTTGCTAGCATGTCAATAACTCTATGTCAAATTATAGAGGGTTAGAGGGAGGATTCTTGCTTTACTCCTGTATTTTTTGGGAAAGTTTCCAGTGGTTCCCATTACAAAGTATGTTAATTTCTCGTTATTGTGGTAGATAGTATAAAACCAAACCATTTTCTGCCAAACCTAAAGCAGTCTTCAATGGAAAAACTATGTCTTTGAAAATATACATTAACAAAATAGAAGATGAAAGGTAGAATGAACCGATAACATAAGGTTTAAAACTATAAAACCAACAAAAAACATAAAAGAGGAAATCTAGAGAATTAGAAGAGAAATAGATAAAATGTTTTAACATATTAGAAAGTGGCCTTTCTATGTATGTGCTTTATAAGATTTTTGGCATAATTAAGTATTGTACTTTGTACCTATAGATATTCACATCATAGTCTTTGTTATTAGTATGATTATATTGATACAGTTTGTTTAACTCATATGTTGTGGATTTTTGTCTCTATTTTATTTACTAGCATGAATACAAGTCTGCTTTTTTGGATTCACCTAATGCCCAGTAAATTTTGTGGCTTAATAAAATCCTTGTTGAGTAATACAACATACCAAAACTCATGTGAGAAAGCTAAAGCAGTTCTAAGAGGTGAATGTCAAGAATATTTAAGAAAGTAATGCAAAAAGTAAGAATGAAGGAGTTTGGCATTTTACCAAAACTCAAATTATATTATGAGGCAGTAATTATCAAAGGTGTCTGTTATTATACAAAAAATAGAAATGCTAATCAATGAAGCAAAATAATGCATAAAGCAGTCTGTTCTTTGATAACCTAAAGAACACCACGCATTAGGGAAAGAATGTTTTATTCAACAAGAACTACTGAAAAAATTGGATAGAGAAGCTTGGCAGAAAATAGGTTTAGAGTTGAATTTATACTGTCTACTACGATAATTTACAAGTAGATAAAAAAGTAGCACGGTTAAAAACTTAAGAGAACAGAAGGTTCTCTACCTCTAAGCCTCTTTCAAAACTTTTACTTATTTATTTAAAACAATAATTTTTAAAAATTTTGAGTCTTGACTTCTAATATAGTAAAATATTGATAGATATAACCCATATAAAGCAAAAGTTCTGTGGGATCCTCAATAATTTTTAAGCTGTGTAAAGGGGTCCTGAGACCAAAAAATCTGTGAACCACTTGTTTAAGATATAACAGCATCTAAGTATCTAAATACAGAGAAAAACTGCATAAACAGGCAGGGGAAAATCATGCTATGTGTTTTAGACATATACCTCCCCTCCTTCTTACCCTTCCCCCAACTAACAAACACTGATTTTCTCTCCTTCCTCCTGCTGTGGGGAGGGGAGCAGGGGGAGGAACCCCTTTGTAACAATTATACATAGTCAATAAATCCCTATATGTCCAAAAAAAATCTGTGTTTAGATACACTTCTTAAAAGGGAATTTAATTATCTTACCTGCATACGAAATACTAAGAAGTTTGCTTCTTTCAAGAGGAGGAGCCCAAGAGGACCACATAGCATGCATAGCAGGAAATGTAACACCCTGGACAGTAAAAAGAAAATCTGGATGAAATACAAAGATATTTTGTTTGTATCCCCTTAATAATTATTAGTCACAAATATTATTGCAAACTTGCTACTCAAGAAATTCTTGAAATAACAATTAGATTAGATTCTCACTACGTCATCCTTGAGTTCAATACCATGAAATACATCTTACGTTGTTAGTGGAATTACCATAGAATGCAGTCCTTTTGTTAATCTAGCAATTAAATCTACCTCAACAGCTTGGAAGAAAAGGCTCATTTCAACTCATTTTTTCCTAGAAATCTGGCATAGACTAGGTTCCAGTGCATTCTCTCCAAGTATACTTACATAATCAATTACTTACCAAAGGCAATGCAGTGGAAAGTGTGCTGGGCCTAGAGACAGGAAGACTTGAGTTCTAGAGACAGGAAGACTTGAGTTCAAACCCAGCCTCTGGCACTTACTAGTTGTGTGATTCTGGGCAAGCCACTTAATCTGTTTGACTCAATTTTCTTCAACTTTAAAATGGGGATAATAATAGCACCCACCTCCAGGTTGCTGTAATGATAAAAAATGCTGAAAATCTTAAAGCACTATGTAAGGGCTAGCTATCACTAAGTGTGAAAGTAGTTACTACGACTATTTTTTAAAATAAAAAACTGATCAATTTAAACAGTATCTCAGTTTTAATACAACTGGAAGAATGAGTACATTTCTCCTATGTAGCCTAGAACCAGAAGCAATGCACGAAGGCTACAAAGAGGTGAATTTAGGCGCTAACAGTCAGAGCTGTCCAAAAGGATGACAGGCTACCTTGGGAGCTGGTGGATCCTCCCTGACTTAAAGCCTTCAAGCAGAAGTTGGCTGACTACTTGTCAGGTATCCTATAGTGGAGAACCCTTTTTGAGGATGGGTTTGATTAGTTGGTCACTAAGGGCCCTTCAAACTCTCAAATTCTGTGTGGTGTTTTACTAGAGATTTACACAAAATCCCATTTTGTACTTGTATGATGTGAAGCATATAACTGTTAAGAGAGTCAGGGTGTTTGTCTAAGTTATGGCAAAAAGATGTTCACTGGCATATGGCCTAAAAACCCAACATTTATTAAGTATCCACTGAATGAATGAATAAAATGAATGAATGAATAAAAAACATTTATTAGAGAAGTAGGAAGGGAACAGGCATTTAAATAGTGCCCACTATGTGTCAGGCACTGTGCTAAATGCTTTTTGCAAATATCTCATTTGATCCTCACAACCCTGAGAGTTAGGGGCTGTGATTAACCCCATTTCAGAGATGAGGAAACTGGGGCAAAGAGGTTAAATGACTTGCCAGTAAGTGTCTGATGCTGAATCTGAATTCAGGTTTTCTGACTCCAGCTCCCATGCTCTATTCACTACTATTTGCTGTAGCACCTTGCTGCCTCTTGAACACAGTCATATATACAGAACTGAGTCAAAGACTTTGAGATAATAAAGGCTGTGTAAATGCCATGGTGCTGGGCACATAGTAAACACTATATAAATATCAGCTATTAAAATCCAGCTGGGGGAGACAATACACATATGTGAGCATATACAAAATAAATATCAGGTAATTTTAGGAGAAAGAAGAGAGCAGCTGGGGGTGGATGTCATGAAAACTCTTCAGTTTATGTCGATTTAATTACCAATGCCTCCCAGATTTACATATCCAGCCCTAATCTCTATTCTCTAGTCTTGTTATCACTAATTGCCAGATATTGATCCTTGTCTGACCACCACATTTTAATGAAGAAAGTCTTTCTTTTGTTTCATGTAATGTATAAATATTCCTTGCTAAGTTGTGAATGACACATTCCCCATCAACTGCTGGTAGAGGATGCCACACTCTTGAATATAATAAAACCTGTTTCCGATTTGTTTTGGCTTATTGGCACTAGCTAGTTAAATTGATTAAGAAGTACTAACACAGCCTACTGTTCTTGACCACTTTTGTTGCCTCTACCTGTTGATTTTGTTAGAGTTTGAAGTCAACAAGTATATTGTTCTCCTTTCTTCATTCTGTCTCACTTCATATGTGTTCACAGAGGTTCAATGAATTAGAGCTGTAACAGAACTTAAGAGGTCATTTAGTTAAATTTCCTTATTTTATAGACAAGGAAACTGAGTCCCAGGAAGATTAAGTGACAACTGGCAAAAATCTTTTCATGTTTCTCTGCATTCTACATATTTATAATTGCTTATGGAGCTGTAAGATTCTATTTCATTCACATATCATTCCCCAATCTTTGGGTACATATTTTGGTTTCCAGTTTTGGTTATGACAAATAATACTGCTACAAACTTTTTTAAAAAAATTACACACACACACACACATACACATTTTCTTACAGTCAGTAACTTCCTAGAGAAGTATAGTGTCCTCCCAGACCACTGGCTCTCTTCTAATGTAGCTCAACAGTCATCACCTAGGGGAGCAATTCTTGTGGGCAATGGGCCTGCCATCCTCACAACCACCACCACTACCAAGGAAGTAAGCCAATCTACCTAAAGCACCAAAGCACCCTGAGCAATTGCTTTATGTGTAAGTGCTTTAGGTGACGAGGGTGTAGTGAAGAATATATATCTTACAGCAATAAATTCTGGGCTCAAGTTCTACACTAATGCTTATGGTGTGACTTTTGGGAGCCTCAGTTTCTTCATTTGTAAAATGAGGATAATACTGACACTTCCCACCCCATAGCGCTACTGTGAGCAAAGCTCTAAATCTTAAAGTGCTAAATAAGTATGAACTACTGGGTGCTTAAGATTTAGTAGCTTAAAATTGCACTAAGACTTTGGGGACATCCTGTGTTATTGTCACTTATAAAAAGAATAGTAAGAGAAAGTATATTTACTTAACCTCTTATTGCCCAGTCATCAAAATGAGAAGATGAAGCACAGAAAAGGATTGATAAGGGAAATGAAGACCAGGTGACACAGGAATAGAAGTGTCAAGAATAAGGATATATAAAATAAGAGTGCTATATAGAATAGTGTGAAATAAATTGTACATCTAGACACTAAAAGAGCAGAGATAAATAAGGGCAAAAGCACAACCAGAGTACAGATAATTAACTTGCACAATATTAAGTGGTTCAATTTTTTTCATCTTTTACAATATGACCAATTTAGAGTCTCTTTTGGGGGACAGCTAGGTGGCACAGTGAATAGAGCTCGGCCTTGGAGTCAGGAGGACCTGAGTTCAAATCCAGCCTCAGACACTTAACATTTACTAGCTATGTGACCCTGGGCAAGTCACTTAACCCTGACAGCCTCACCAAAAAAAAAAAAAGGTCTCTCTTGGGAAATACTGTTCTCTACTACTGGAATGAGACTTCTAGTTTAGGGCTTCTCCTAAAATATGATAATTAGTAGATTCACGAGAGCTCATTAATCATAACTTAAAGTTCAAGTAAATTTCTAGTTTTTAAAAAGGCAATGCTTTTTCTTTTCTAAAAGCAATACAAGTTTGGCTTTGGATATACAGCCCCATACAACAGTGAAATTCTTTATCTCTAGCAGAGGCAACTGTAACTGTATGTAACTCTTTATGTTCACAGACACAAGTCTAACCAAAATAAATGAGTAAGCTTATCTATACCTGTATGGTGACATCTTTAGGCCCAAACAATGAATTGCTAGGATTGAAGGCAGAAGAGTTCTGTCCTAGAACTCTCATGCTGCCCTCCTTCCCCTCTAACTGACCGGAACATAGGGCCTACACCAGGGTACCCGACTTGGACTCCTTTCCTTAATCTCCCTTTCCCTTCCTCCTCCTTATACATGTATATGTTTTCTTTGCCACTAGAACATAAGCTCCTTGAAGGCAAGGACTGTTTTACTTTTATGTCTTTGTATACCCAGTGCTTAGCCTAATGCCTGGCACATAGTAGATATTTAATGGTTTGACTATCAATAAACTAATATGATAAACTTATAGCAAATGGGACAAGGTTATCGGAGTTCCTCAGGGCTCTCCCTCTAGTTCCTAGGCTATATCTTTACATTATAAGGAAGGCCTTTTGGAGACATCTAATTATTATCTGCAACTTACTGTTGTTGAGTCACTTCAGTGTGTCTGACTCTCCATGACCCCATTTGGGGTTTTCTTGGCAAAGACACTGGAGTGGTTTTTCCATTTCCTTCTCCACCTCATTTTACAAATGAGAAAATGGAGGCAAACAGGGTTATACGACTTGCCCAGGGTCACAAAGCTAGTTAGTGTCTGATGTCAGATTCTAACTCAGTTCTTTCTGACCCCAGCCCTGACACTCTGTCCACTTCACCACCTAGTTGTTCCATCATTATCTGCAACTAGAATGGCACATTTCCCAAAGGCACAAAAATTTGTAAAAGAGGAGACTACAGAATGTTTAAGACAAACGGAAGAGGGAGGAAAGAGATGAAGAAAGCCAAGATGGCAGAATAAAAGCAGTGACTTGCTTGGGCTCTCCCCCAAATCCCTCCAAATACCTGTATGAAATGTCTCTAAAAAAGAAAGACATGAAGAATTTAAATGAAAAAAGACAAAAGAAATAGGAAAAGGAAAGAAAGAATTGATAAAAAAAAAACAGCAGTAGTGATTCTACTTTCACAAAAGATTCAAGTCTCTGTTTAGGGTCTGAGTTGCTTAATAAATATAAAACTTAATAGTACAAATGGAATTTCAAATAGAAATTGTTCATCAGTATAGATGAGGTTGGGAAAGCAATCTCTGGTGTTAATTGTAAAGTACATGTAATAATATTTTTTAAAAAGTTATACTCTAAATACTACAAAAAAAATGGCCATTTTACCTCAAAAGGATGCTGACCCCACCCTTGAACTGGAATCTTCAGACTTAAGAGAGAATCAGGATGAAGAATGAAGCAATGATAACTAACTTACCTCTCCTAGTCCTTCTAGGGCTCGGACTGCAATGAGAAAGCCCACTCCTAAATCTGCAGCAATGGGGGTCAATAATGTGAGCAAAGAGGTACCAAGTATTCCAAATCCCAAAAGCAGCTTTCCACCCACTTTACTGGCAGCATATCCACCAGGAATCTGAGTGATGACATAGCCATAAAAAAAGGAGCCAAGAATCCATCCCTGAGTTTCTGCATTCCAATGATATTTCTTTCCCTAGAACACAGCAATAAAAATTATTTCAGTATCTGACTTCAAGAACTTATTTTTCACTACAAAATTAATCATCTTTGTCCACTATTTTAATCTACGTGACAGTTAAGAAATGAGAAGTTTTTGATAGCTAATGTGACTACATGAGCTCCAGGAATACAGTCTGAAGGAATCATATTGATATACAGGGAGCTAAAATCTCCAAGCATCAGGAAAGATGGCTGTTTTATGGAACACCTTAGGATAAAGAGAACAATCTGATCAGCTGAAGGTGTTTTATAACTTATGAGACAAAGAAGTCTCTTAGAACAAAAAGCTTCATATGTTTTATTCAGAATATTGAAAATTCTCTTTAGGTTGACATTCCTGTCAACTTTAGAACAAGTGTAGAGACACTTTAATTATCCTGGCATCAAATAATATATTGCTGTTGTTCAATCATTTCAGCTGCGTCCTAGTCTTTGTGACCCCATTTGGGATTTTCTTGGTACAGATACTGGAGTGGTTTGTCATTTTCCTCTCCAGCTCATTTTACAGATGAGGAAATTGAGATACACAGGGTTAAGTGACTTGCCCAGGGTCACACAACTAGTAAGTATCCGATGTCTTCCTGACTTCATGCCCAACACTCTATCCACTGCACCATCTAGTTGCCCCCCAAATTATATAAATAATTCAGGTGAATTATATTGTCAACTCACAGTAGGCAAGAATTTTATTTAATTTTGGGGGGGAGCTCAACACTTAATTTTTAAACCTCAAATAGGTTTGGTTTAACTCGGTTAACATGTGAAAATCTATCAAGAATTTCTTTATCATAGATATATCAGCATACACACACACATCTAGGCATATCAACATTTTAATTATACTTTTGGATTCAACTTTTGGATTATATGTACACAGCCTATTTCAATTTGTAGATTATCTGTGGTTATCTGTCCACCAAATTGGATTTTGGATTAAAACCAGAAATAGATGTCAGGATATTATATACATCTGACTGTATAATTTATCTGTATTCCAAAGCCAAACATAAAGATTTTGAAACATTCACACTCTCTCCTTTGGCAATATCATTCGCTCCCACAGCTTCAACTATCACCTCTATGAAGATGACAGACAAATCTCTATTTCCTACAAGTCAGCTGGGTCAAGTGCCATATCAAATCCCACAGATCTGAAACCAAGCTCATTATTTCTACTTCTAAACTTGATCTTTCTGACTTCCCTATTTCTATATGTGGCACCACCATTCACTCAGACTTTTAAATTTGAAATCTGGCCGTTTCTTCTGACTCTTCCTACTCTGTCACTAGTCATATCCAATCGATTATAAAGTCTTATTGATGCTATCTCATTAATGGAAGCACAGTATTCTAAATAAGGTAAGGGAAAAGTCTTACTAGACTCTGACCTGGTTGGACAACATCTTGAATCTCAGAGTTTTGGGTACTGAATTTAGGAAGGATATTGATAATTACAACATGTCCGAAGAAAGGCAACTACTAGGATTGTGAAGGAATCAAACCTGCCACATGAGGATTAGCTCAAGGAACTGGTTACATTTAGCCTGAAGAAGAGAAGAATTGGGGAGAGGAGGAAGGTTAAAGAGGGGGGCTAAATGATAGCTGAATTTGGAGGACTGTCTGGTGAAAGAGGATTTAAAATTATTTTGCTTGGCTTCAGAATCCTCAACAACCATGAATATTACCTGTACAAAGAAGGCCAGCAAGTGGGGATCATATGTGAAATCACATATCCACTACTGTAGTGCTTGTTCCTTTTATTTTTGAAGCTTCATTTTTTTATTAATAATTTTCATTTTTGTTATTGTGGGGCAGCTTAGCGTCATGGTGCATAGAGCAACTCATGAAGACCTGTGTTCAAATCCTGCTTCAGATACTAGCTGTCTGATGCGGGGCAAATCACATAACATTTCTCAGCCTCAGTTTCTTCATCTGTAAAATGTGGATAATAATAGCACCTCAACCTCAAAGGGCTGTTGTGAGGAGAGAATAAAATATATATAGGTTAAAGTACTATGTAAATGCTAGCTAATATTATCATCATTATTTTCATGAACCTGAAAAACAACAATTAATATGAACATTTCTATATGTAAAGAACAGAAAGAGATCATGCAGAAAACTGGGAATCTCTACCATGAACAGTTTTCTTTTTTTTTTTAAAAAGCATATAATAAATCAATAGTTATCCTACTGTCTGGTCTTCCTCTGAACTTCCTTCTTTTCTCTTTTGTATTTAAAAAAATACTGCAATGATCCCTTTCTTTTCTCCTTTTTCCAGCAGTACTATCATGTTTCCCTCACCTCTAAATCCTTGTTCCTTTTAACATACATTAAATTTTACATAACAGTACTAATATTGTTCTGCTATCTGTATGCTCCTCTGAATCTCTCTCTGGTCTCTTCTGAGTATCTTAGAAAAGTTTCGATGATGATCTTTTATTTCCTTCCTTTTCATTTGCCTCACTACCATTATCCCCCCCCAAACCCCATCTTGTAACAAAAATAAAGTTACAAATCAGCAATTTGTGTACTAATGATCACGATTAAAAATGCAGGACTTGGGTGGCACTTTATGGTTGTTATTGTTGTTGTTTAGTCATTTCAGTCATACTTGACTCTCTGTGACACCACTTGGGACTTTCTTTGCAAAGATAATGAAGTAGTTTGCTATTTCTTTCTCCAGCTCATTTTACAGATGAGGAAACTGAAGCAAATAGGGTTAAGTGACTTGCCCAGGGTCACACAGCTAGTAAGTGTTTGAGGCCAGATTTTAACTCACAAAGATGAGTCTTCCTGGCTCCAAGCCTGGCACTCTATCTACTGTGCCACCTAGCTGCCTTTGGCACTTTATAGCAGGTAATTTCAAAAAATATAATTTGACATAGAACTAAATCCATGTCCATGTTGGAGAAACCTTTGTTGTGCCAGGTTCTACTACTCTTTTAAAGTGGCAAAGGCATAAGAAGTAACATATATGTTGTATTACACAGTCTTTGGCAAAATACAGGGCAGTTTTTCTCTTCTCTAGTTGATTTATTTTGTATAATCTCTCCCTACTCCAATCTATCCTCCATATGCTAATCATAATTTTTCTTAAGCACAAGTCTCATCATATTGCTGTCCTATTCAATTCAGTTGGTTCCTATGGCTCTTTGGCTTTTAAAACCAGTCATAACTTGGCCCTGTCTATTTCTCTTCCCTTGGTTTACATTACTCAGCTTTCTACAGGCTATGATCCAGCCAAACTGTCTTTGTTCCACTCTCTGTTAGAGCCCAGTGGATAGGGCACTGAACTTGAAGTCAGAAATAACCTGGGTTCAAATCCTGTACATATGTATGTGTGTGTATAAACACACACACACACACACACACACACACATATACACACACTCTAGTGTTGCATGTCTCTTCCAGCAAAATTTAAGCCCATAGAAAGCAGGAACTGTCTAAATTTTATCTTTATTTTATGTGTACCTAGCACAGTGCCCAGTATACAGTGGGTGCTTAACAAATGCTTATTGATTAATTCCCCACATTAAGCTTCTAGAAAGAAGGAGCTATTAGTTTTTATTTTTCTTTACCCAGTGCCAGAGGAACACAGCAGTCACAGTGAATTTAAACAATTGAACTGAATTTAAACAATTAAGTGGAAACTGTAGAATTTCCACTCAGCTTAAGGAAAAACAGAGCTATTCAAAAGAGAAATGGGATGCCTTGGGAGGCAGTGAGTTCTCCCATGACTGAAGGCCTTCAGGCAGAGACTAAATGTCATTAACTTGTTAGAGATGCTGTAGGGTCAAGCCAGAAGACCTCTGAGTTCCCCTTCAACTATGAGATTCTATGATAATCCTTCTCACCTCTGTGCCCTGGTCTCTCTATTCCCATTGCAACAACTCTAGTAATAGGTCCTCATTCCCATTGGCCATGACTATTGAAATTGCTTAACAAATCTGACTGCCGTCATTCTTTCATCCCTCTACTCTACCTTTCTTTGGAGCTGCCTTAATTTTCTTTAAATTTAGATTAAAATCAAAGAAAAAACCCTCCAGTAAAGTTTAAACTTTTGACGTTCAAGGCCCTTCAAAACCAGATACTACTCCACCTTTCCAGCCTTATCTTATGATTCCTTTCCAGACACTATGCATTCTAGCCAACAAAACTTTCCGTCTTCAGTACCTCTTGTACTTTCCAGTTCCATGACTTTAGTCATGTTGTTATGCCCTTAATGTCTTTTCTTCTTCATTTTTAAAATTCTTATGTATGCTTTAAAGCTCAGCTAAAATGTCAGGCCCACCTTTACTAATTTTTTTTTTTTAGTAACCACCCTCCACATCTTGGGTTTCATACAACATTTTGTTTTGCAAATAACCACTCCATTTCCCTCCTCCCCCAACACTGTGACCCAGGGACACTGGTCTCCTTGCTATTTCTTTTTATTTGTTTTTGGTGAGGCAATCAGGCTTAAGTGACTGGCCTAGGGTCACACAGCTAGTAAATGTCAAGTGTCTGATGCCGAATTTGAACTCGGGTCCTCCTGACTCCAAGGCCGGAGCTCTATCCACTGTGCCATTTAGCTGCTCCATCCTTGCTATTTCTTGAACGAGATGTTCCATATCCTGATTTCAGACATTTTCAGTGGTTGTCCTCCATGCCTGCCTAGCTCTGCCTCCTAGGTTCTCTAGCATCCTTCAAGTCCCAGCTAAAATCCTGCCTTCTATAAGAAGCGTTTCCCATTTCCCCTTGATTCTTGTGCCTTCACACTGCTGATTATTTCCAATTTATTCTGTACACATCTTATTTGTACGTAGCTGTTGGCATGTCCTCTCCCCCATTAGACTGTGAGCTCCTTGAGAGCAGGGAATGTCTTTTGTCTTGCTATGTATCATTAGCACTTAACACACTGCCTGGCCTGTGATAGGCGCTTAATAAATATTTACTGACTGGCTGACTATTCTTAAGCCTATCTTTTTGATTCTATAAAAATTACAAAACTCTTTTGATTTTTACAAAGAAATAAAATCACCAGATGGATGAAAACAAACAAATATTAGAATAAAAACAAGGTCATCAATCTCTTCTACTTGTACCTGTAACCTGATTCTTGTAACAAAGAAAATACAATAAAATTATTTTTTTCAATAGTTTATAAAACTATTTGGCGTTCACTTATCAATTCCCACTTCAACAGTATTTAGACATGTACCTGTTGCCCAATTGCGCATAGGCATGTTCAAGTGTGGAGAAAATTTTTCTCCTAGATGGTCCAAGGTTTTGATTTCTGATCTGCAGACTGGTGCGTCTCCATAAACAAGTCATAGTACATAAACTAATTGCAGAGCACAGAAAGCTGATGTGATAATACACCAGCTGTCCTGGAAATAGTAGTATTAGCAACGACAACAACAACAACAAATCAAATATTAAATAATATTCCTTTTAAAAGGTGATTGTTGCTTAGGGACAGCTAGGTGGCACAGTGCATAGAGCTCCAGCCTTGGAGTCAGGAGTACCTGAGTGAAAATCTGACCTCAGACACTTGACACTTACTAGCTATGTGACCCTGGGCAAGTCACTTAACCCCACTGCCTAGCCAAAAAGAAGAAGAAGAAAAAAAAGGTGATGTTGCCAATATTTATCTCCTTGGACATATCTGGAGTGGAACTATGTAAATGCTTTTCAAACAGATCAATGTGTACTATAGCAAAGTACCAGAAGTTATTTTTAGGCTATGTTAAAAATAGTATCAAACTAAAACTGTCAGTGGAGGATTTGCTACCCAAGGGTTTCCATCTGCTACATCAGACAGGTGATCTAGAAGGTAAAACCTGAAGGTGACAACTCTTATGGGACTTGCGGGTGAAAAAGAAACACTATTTCAAAATCGTGCTTAGCTTTTTGCCCCAAAATTGCACTTATTCCTGACAATGGCTATTCTGCTTTAAGGTTATTTAGCAAAACTACTTATTTTTTTTTTTACTTAAAGAGCTAAACACCTACCGTTCGATTGTGAAAGTCTTCTATGGGAGCAGAATGTTCTGGGCATGCCTCAGAAGTTATGTTTCTCTCCATACTTTTATTTGAATATACCATATCTACTAATGCTACACTTAGATTCACACGTAAGGCATAGAGGATGAAGAATCCAAAAAAGGCTATTACTGCTAAGTTGTAACGAGTGGAACAGCATACAGGAACTGAAACAAAAAATGAGTAGAAGTACTGTTAAGCATAAGATATCTAAAATACCAAACATGAGTGCATCCAAAATAATTTTAAAATAAAGCATAATTCCATTATTTACAAACAACAAAACAAAACACAAACCATTTTATAGTATCATGACATGTCAGGAATATATATTTAATTTTAATATTTAAATAAACTTTATTGTATTTTATATGTGATATTTAATTCAACTCTATTTCTACTAGGCAGAGCATTATATATTTCTAGGCCCTACGGGAATGTAATAAAAAAATTTTTTTTCTTTAGATCTGTGATTTCATCTGTGCTGAGAGTTCCTGGGGAAGAAACTCTACTAAGACAGACAGGCCTTTAGAGAGTTGGCTGTGGCACTGAGAGGTTAAATGACCTGCCTATCTTTCTCACATCCAGGGTGTGTCAAAGACAGGATTTACAAGGTTAGTTCTTCATCTATTGATTCCATAGATTCAAAGACTTTAGAAATCATCTAGTCCATACATGAAGAAAATCAGGCTTCATGAGGTTAGGTGACTTGCCCAAGGTCACACTGGTAGTAAACGGCAGAGCAGGGATCTACTACCCACCTTGTCCTCTCTTAGGAGTGTGATGTGGATGCCATTAATTCTTGGCTGCATTAATCGGGACAAAGTATTAGGAACTACAACAGAGAGATAGTATGACATAGTGCAGCCATTAAGGTGGGAAAACTTGGGATCAAATCCTGCTTATGATACAAATACATGTTATTTTGTTTAAAGTAAATACATTTAAAGATAAATTGCAAAGAATTTGGAGACAATGGTTCTATGTATGATCTCACTTTTAAAACTTTATTTGGATATTGTTTTTGTTATTAATTTAACTTTTTAAAAAATTCAACAAACATTTACTGAGCACCAGCCATATATAAGGCACTGTGCTAGACTATAAGGATGGTTACAAAAAAGAACAAGAGTCAGCCCTTTAAGAATTTACTAGCAGGGGAGAGAAGAATGAATAACTAATATTAATAAATGCATATTTATGTTTAGCAAATGAATAACTAATAAAAAGCAGAATATTTATTATGGATACAATTTTAAAATTCATTTAAAAAGTTCACATTTCCTTGATGACTGAAAGTCATTAAAAATATTATTGAATTATGTTTAATACATGAACACTCATATTCTCTACTTTCATTCGATTCATGAAACATTTATTGTTTCTCAAAACTTCTTAGCATAATTACTTACTCTTGTCCTCTATAGTCATGGAAATGGGGTACCCCTATTCCTTACTATGATTAATTCCTCCATCTGTGCCTCTCCACTGCTCTCTTGTATCTTCCACATGACAGCATGCTTAGGTCTCCCCAACACTAAAGAAGCCTTCTCTTATTCTAGTATATCTCTTCTCATCTTCACTACAAAACTTAGTGAAGAAAGGTTGTCAATATCTAGCGTTTATTTGCTCCCTGACCCATTCCCTCCATATTGATGCCACAACAATCTTTCCTATCCATAAATCTTATGTCTCCACCCAGAAATCTTTGGTGACTTCCTGTTGTCTACCAAGTAAAGGCAAAACTTCTCTTCAGTCCACTTTACAGTCTGACCTCTCTCTTTCTCATCTTATATTACTCTCTTCTACATTACAGACAAACTGATCTGCTTTCTAATTTCTGAACAGCTTATGTGACATGGTGCTTTTGTTCACATCTTCTGTGTCTGAAATTCATGCCCACTTTGTCATGTACTTAATTTTCTACATATTCTAATTCAAATGCTACCTTGTCCACAGAGCCTTTCCTGCATCCTCAATCCCTCAATGATTTTCATCCAAGTAACACACACTGCATTTTGTTTTGTAACTCTATTGTGCTTACCACAAAGTTTTTGTATCATGGTCACTTGTGCTTGTTTCTTTTTACCTACTAGACTATCAGCTCCCTGAAGGCAGAAGGTTTTTCTCCCTTCTTCAAGCCTAGTGCTCTGTGGGATGGGCACTTTATGTCTGTTGAACAAACAATAAATTACAGTGATGGCCCAAAGTCTCTCTCGGTCACCTGTCATTACCAAGGAACAGAAACAATTTTCAAAATCTTGCTCAGCATTCACAGATGACGTGTACCACTTCTGATCTAATAAGAAAACAGGTTCTGCATAAAAGCCACTCCAAGAATGTGGTAGTATTTATTTTGACAGCTCACAGGCCTTCTTTTTGCCTTATACCCTAGATCCTTGTGTTACGTATAGGTCAGGTTGCCAGATGACAGAATTCTGGAGAGAAAGGGTGCTACTGTAAAAACTTAAGTGAGTTGCATGGAACCTGCTGGTAACCTATTCCTTAATCTGTGAGAAAGGACCAGGGTGGCAAGGCTAAGAAAGCTCCATAGATATTATGTTAGATAACAAAAGGATAAGCAATTTAAACCATAAGTATCACCAAATGGCAATAGAATTGTGGTACCGTAGCATGTGTGCAGGGCAGCTAGGTGGCTCAATAGAGTGCCAGCCCTGCAGTCAGGAGGACCTGAGTTTAAATCTAGCCTCAGAAACTTACTAGCTGTTTGCCTCTGGGCAACTCATTTGAACCTGTTTGCCTTAATTCCTCATCTGGATGAAGGAAATGGCAAACCACTCCAATATCTTTGCCAAGAAAACCCCAAGTGGGTTTCACACACTAAACAACTAGTATTTGTCATCATATGTCTCTTTGCTTTCTACTTCTTAGCTTTGGTTGTATTCTATCCTCTTTTTCCTTTTCCCTTTACTTCCTGCTTTTACTTTTGGAGGTCACAGTGACTTGATTAAGGTCACTTAGCTAGTGTGCAGGAAACTGAACTGATGATGACGACTGTTGTTCAGTTGTGGCTGACTCCAACCTCAGTTGGAGTTTTCTTGGCAAAGATCCTGAAGTGGTTTTCCATTTCCTTCTCTGGCTCATTTTACAGATGAGAGATCTGAGACAAACAGGGTTAAGTGACTTTCCCAGGGTCACACAGCTAGTAAGCCTCTATCCAATTTACCACTTAGCTGCCTGCTGATGACAATAGCCAGCATTTAAATGGCATCTTATTTGTGCCACTCACTGTGGCAAGTCCTTTACAACTGTTATCTCTTTTGATCCTCAAAACAAACCTAGGAGATAGCTGCCATTATGGTCCTCATTTTATAGCTGGGTACACCGAGGCAGGCCTTTTAGAGAGTTGGCAGAGGTCATGCACCTAGTTTCAGAGAGCTGCTTCTTTACTTTAGTCACAGGCTGTTGCAGGAGGGCGGAATGAAATCTTTAGAAAATCTTTGAGAGCTCCACTACATCAACTCAAAATGCAGCAACATTATAGCATACATTTCCCCACGATTTTGAAGAATTAAAATTGCCTGAATGTATGTAGTACATTTATATATGCCCCTCCCCCAAACTTTAAGCGCTCAAATGTATCACTATATCCTCCCTCCCCCCCAAAAAAACACAAACACCCCAAAAAACAGCTGCCTGACCACAATCATCCTTTTGGTGATAGGAAAGGGAAGAAGAGCAACAACAGATTCTACCCTTGGGTCACGAGACTACTCCAAGTGCCTGGGGACAGGGCTTCCAACTCGGTCACCCGGCAAGGAAACAGACTGAATCTCAGGGTCCAACGGAGCTCTCTGGGGCGTAGTGCCTGCCCTGTACCTGTCCTGCACCAGGGGGTGGCAAGGCCAGCCCCACGTCCATCCCAGCAAGGACTGGGGGGAAAAGGGGGCAGCGGTCAAGTTCAGGTCCTGCAGCTCCGGTCCCTCTCTGTCCAGGGAGCCACCCTCGAGGCTGGGGCGCGTTCTGGGATAGGAGGTGGGGGGGGGCGGAGGTAAAGCGGGGTGTGTGGGACTCCGTGGGAGAAGGGGCCCCTGCAGCCCCCCTCCATCCTCTCCTCCCGGCCCTCCCTTCGTCCCATCCCGGTTGAGGAGAGGGGCTCTGGTCGGGTCTCCCCCCGGCCTTGCAGCCCCGCTCACCTGGGCTACCCCGAGGGGGTTTCTGCAGTAAGGGGGTGCTGTGCAACGCATCCTCGGACTCACTGTCGGAGAGGCGGCCCGCCGGGGATCTCATGACGTCTCCGGGAGGAAAGGGTAGAGTCCGAGACGAGACGGGGAAAGGATGGGGCTAGCCGGTGCCACGGAGCCGACAGACACATCAGCTGCCCCGCACTGTCCTGTCCCGCCCCGCCCCGCCCCGCCTCTGCCCTCCCCTGCGGGCTCCTCCGCCCGCCCCTACCCGGATGCCGCGTCGCCGGGCTGAAGCCCAGCGGCAGAATTGCCACCGTAGTCCGCGGCCGCCATCTTGAGAACGGGCACTTCCTTGGGAAGGTACCGAGGTGGAGTCCCGCCATGGCTGCCATCTTAAGTACGGGCACGGCCTCAGGGAGGGCTGAAAGCGCTCTCCGCCCGCGCTAGGCCGCCATCTTAGGTGCGGGCATTGTCCCCAGCGTTGCGGAAGACTCTTCCCAAGCTGTCTCCACCTGGCTAGAAGAGGAATGTCCTTGTCCGCATATCTGTGCGACTTTTGCTCTTTCTAGTCATCTGCTCCCACGCGTTTTCCCTGGAGGGGCCTCGTCTTATCCCACTCTATCTCTCAAAAATCTTAACGGTGCCTGTCACATTTTGTTGTTGTTAAGTCGTGTCTGACTCTTCTTGACCCCATTTTCTCAGCAAAGAGAGTAGAGTGGTTTGCCATTTCCTTCTCTATGTCATTTTATAAATGAGGAAACTGATGCAAACAGGGTTAAGTGACTTGGCCAGGGTCACACAGCTTGTAAGTGTCTGAGGCCACATTTGAACTCAGGATGATGAGTCTTCCTGACTCCAGGCCTGGTACTCTCTCCACTTCCACCTAGCTGCCAGTAGGCGCTTAATAAATGTGTATTGATTGATTGAGAAAGTTAACGATCCCATTACTGTTTGAAACACAGCATCGGACTACCTTCTCCTCTTTGAAAAGCAATATTTGCTTTAACTCCCAAGTCTATCAATCAGGTCTTCAGCAAGCTTTGAAGTACAGCCAACGTTAGGTGATAGTGAACAGGCAAAGACGATCAGTTTACGATCTACCCTGAGGAGACTGCAAGGTCCTAGATAGGTGTCTATAAAATAGAGGTATTTATAGAGGGAGAGGTAGGAGGGTGGGGAAGGTCAGGAAAGGCCTCAAGGAGAAAGTGGCATTTGAGCTAAGTGTTGAAGAGGAAGGTGCTCTGAAAACTTAATTTTGTAAGATATTGTTGCTCCACTCTAACCACTCTCAAGTTATTTTTGGGAGGGAAAAAATCAAAAGTTTCAGTTTATCTGTAAATGGAATGATAATAGCTGAAATTGACTTAGGTTTTAAGTTTCCAAAAGGCTTTGCATACTTTATCTTTTCAACAACACTACCTTAGAGCTTTAGAGCAAGCCTGCAGTTTTATCTCTTAACAATAATCCTACAAGAAAAATACTGGAGCTGGTATTATTTCTATATTACAGATAGGCTATGTGGCTTAGTGGCAGTGAGAAAGGTCTGGGTTCATAGGTCTGCCTCTAACATATGGGTTTGTAACCTTTTTTGTGTTCTTCAAGTCAACTAGCATTTATTAAGCCCTTACTGTGTACAAGGCTGGGAATACAAAGAATGGCAAGAAATAGACCCTGTGCTCAGGGTCTGAGCTCATAATCTGATGGAGAAATCAATATACAAACAACTATGGACAAACAAGATATATCCGGGATAAATTGGGAGTAATCTCAGAGGAAAGGCATTAAGATTAAGGACTGGGAAGGGCTTTGTTTGCCAAAGGTAGGACTTTAGCAGAGACTTGAAGTTCTGAAGCTAGGAGGTACAGATGAGTAGGGAGAGTGTTCTAAACTTGGGAAACAGCCAGTGAAAATGCTTGGAGGCCAGATGTAGAATGTCATGCTCCAGGAACAGCAGAGACCAGCGTCAGTGGTTCAATGAATGAATAGGAGTAAAGTAGTAAGACTAAGAACTCCTTTGCCCCTTTGGTGGTCTGTTAAAGTCTATAGACCCCTTCTCGGAATAATGTTTTTGAAATACATAAGATTACAAAGAAAACCAACTGTATTGGAGTACAGTATGGAAGGCGGAGTTTAAACTTAGGTCTCTCCAGACGCCAGCTTGGGAACTCTTTCTACTCTACCATGCAAACCAAAGGTCCCTTCCAATCTAAATCTTATCATCCTGTAAAAGGAGATGGAAAAGCAGAATCCACAGAGCCATAGGAAGATTTTTAAGAATGAATGAAAAAGAATTTATTAAACATCTATAATGTATTAAGTATTAGGGATAGGGGTGTCTAGATAGAAACTTAGACCTATGATTTCACTGGTAAAGGAAACTCCCAGGTGAGGAAACACTCTCTACCCATGTTAGTCAGGTCCTTCTCTGCAGCTAATAGTCTTAGAGAGTTGCCTAGAGCACTGAGAGATTAAGTAACTGCCCAGGTCACAGCATGCTGGCCATACAAATAGAAAAGTAAGGTATCTCACCTTCTAACAGGGGGAGTCGACACTTGTAGGAGGTTTCAGTTGCAGGTCCAGTCGAAAAGCCCCCAGTGGTCCTGAGGATATAGTAGCAAGGCAGATGGTAATGCTTCTTTAGTGTTGTTTCTATTAGAACAAACAAGCCTATGTCTGATGCTGAGCCATTTGACAGTGCCAAGGTCTTTGGGGGGTGAGAAATTTCTGAGTCTTCAGGCAGGTCACATCTCCACAAAGGATCCTTCTCTGAATGATGGATGGTGGTGGGTGAGAGTTAGTTGTGTTATTCTTAGGTTCTGGGGCTTATTTTTACCTTTTTTATGCTTTCAGATGGGTTAACTTGAGTAGATTCTTGCAGGGTTTTTTTAACCTTTATTTGGTAGCTGTGAAGGAGCTATTGGAAAATAATGTTTGACTTCTTTCTATTCTCAAAATAATAACTCTAGTAATATACTTATAAGCATGATAGATCCAAATGAGATTTTTAAAATTAAAAAAGCACTGAAAGAAGCTGAAACTAAGAAGCTGAAATTATCCTCTAGATTGTAAGCTTAAGTTCAGATAATCTTTTTTTGTGTGTGTACTCTCAGCCCCCTACCTAGCACAGTGCTAAGTCAATAAATAGTACATGCCTGGCACTGTGCTAAGTGCTAGGATATAAATAAGAAAAAGAGAGATAGTCCTTAACCTCAGGGAGCTTCCAATCTAATAAGGGAAGACAATGGACAAAAGAAAACTAAAAAGCAGTTGGGGTGGGGTACTGGGTGAGCAGGCATGGTGGAGATGTCAAAGAAGTCCAAAATGAGTGATCAGAATAGTCAATAAATAGTCGCTAAATACACAGACTCTCAGTGTTGCAGCACCTAACTGGTGAAATGCTGGGCCTGGAGTCAGGAAGAATCATCTTCCTGAGTTCAAATCTAGCCTCAGATACTTACTAGCTGTGTGACCCTGGGCAAGTCACTTAAACCTGTTTGCCTTAGTTTCCTCATCTGTAAAATGAGGAAGGAAATGGCAAACCACTCCAGTATCTTTGCCAAGAAAACTGCAGATGGGGTCACAAAGAGTTAGTCATGACCAAAACAACTGAACAACAACAGTATTGCAAGGGACCTCAGATCATCTAGTCTAATTTTAATTAGAGAGGAATCCCATTTAGGCTGGACAAATGATCATCTAGATTTCACTGGAAATCTCCCTCTCTTCCACCACCCCACCATGTAAAACTTACTCTTTTTTAAAAGTATTTTATTTTTTATTTTTCCCCAGTTACACATAAAAACAATTTTCAACATTTGTTTTTAAAACTTTGAGTTCCAAATTCTCTCCCTCCCTTCCTCCCCACCCCACCCCCTCACTGAGAGAACCTACTAACTCTTAAAGTAGGCCCTGTCCACTTTTAGACAGCTTTAGTTAGGAAGTTTTTCCTTATTGAGTCATAACCTGTCTCCCTATAACTTCCACCCATTAGTCTTGGTATATCTATCACTATAGACTCTTAGGATTGTCTCTGTTATGTCTTCTTCCCTTACTTCCTTACCTGACTAGATATCTAAGTCCATGTGTCAGTGTTATTAGTCACACAGACATCTGCACCCTCTTCCCTGCCCTGCTAGCACTTGACAGCTTAACTAATCTAACTTCTCTCTAATTCAGTCACCTCATCTGTAAATGGAGAATATAAATGAAGATGCTCTGGTTATCTAAACATGAGTTCTTGTTGTTCAATTCAGCAAATATTTATCAAATGACTATTAAGTACAAGATGGTGGAGATACCAAGACAAAAGTTGAACAGTTTCTACCTTTGAAGAGCTTATGTCATTACTCTATTGTATCAGTTTCTGAAGCAGTCTTTGATAACTAGAAGGCGGGGATTATAAGAAGTCACAGTCAGGGGAATGGGGAGAGTAATGCTTGTCAATCAAATGTTCAACTGTTATGCCCCCACAAAAACAGAGGGTACTGACAGTCAAATTCAGAGAGCTGGTTTCCTATCTTCCTTTATTTAAATTCCTTTTGTGTTTGGGGAAGTTCCTCTTGTTAGTCTAAAGGCCTGGTATGGATTTATTGAATCAATTCACTGATCAAGATGCTCCCACACACTTAATCAATAAGTATTTATTAATGTGCCAGGCACCGTGCTAGGCCCTGAGAATACAACGAAAAGTAAAAACATTGTCTTGGCCTCAAAGAGCTCCCACTGTAGTGGGAGAAACAACATCCTGATAACTCTGTAAATGCAAAATCCGTACAGAGTAGATGGGCTAGTGGGGGTGGATATCTTCTTCCTCCTCCCTGCCTTCTCCTTCTCCCCTCTTTGTTCCTCCCCATCAACTTGTTTCTGTTGCATTTTAACTGAGGTTATTTACAAAGCTGAGAATTTATACCATTCTTTAATTATTATATTAAAGAAGAATAAAAACATATAATCCATATATCTGGGCAGGTACAATCTTCCACAAATCAGGCAGCCAGCTCCTTTTTTTTGCAGCTTAACTAATCTAACTTCTCTCTAATTCAGTCACCTCATCTGTAAATGGAGAAGGTAAATGAAGATGCTCTGGTTATCTAAACATGAGTTCTTATTGTTCAATTTAGCAAACATTTATCAAATGCCTATTAGGTACAAGATGGTGGCGATACCAAGACAAAAGCTGAACAGTTTCTACCTTTGAAGAACTTTTTTGGTTCTTCCAATTACTCCTATGGGGAGCTAGGAGGTGTTTACCCCAAGGCTGTTGCATTCATGGCAAAAACTTCCTAGAAGGTCAGTATCTGGTCAGTTAGGTAGACTTAGACACTCAGGGTGCTCCAGTTGGTCTGTGTCTACCTGCCTCCTTTCTTTCCTTTTTTTCTTCTCTTCCTTCAATGTCTTCTCTTCCTTTTTCCTTTTCTTTTCTTTCATTAGAACATCGTGGTTTGAGTAACCAAGGCAGCAACAGGTTGAATGGATTTGAGTTCATTCTTTCTCAGAGGAACTCATCTTCAGTCTTCATTCCTTTAGGAATGGACAGGGTGAAAAGAAGAGATTGCTTTCTACAGGATGTAAATGGCTAACGTTTCAGTCCTATACAAATGTAGGGAAAGAACAGATTGTTTCCCCCCATTTCCAAGTACCATTTCCCCAAGACTTTGTTTCATGCTCAGTTCAGTTTAGTTTAGCTATCCCTCTTCTCCCCCTTCTAAACTGCTCTGATTCTTAAAATCTAGCCAATAGCTTACTAATGTTCAGACTCCTTAAGAGTCTGCCCAATATATGATGGATATTCTAATAAACCTTGTCTTTGGGAAAAAAAAAAGAATCTATGGTCATTGTATGTTTCTTTTGTATGTCTCTTTGGTGTTTGCTTATTTCCTCACCTTTAAAAAAAATTGAGCTCTCTTGTTGGGGAGCAGGAGGCACTGACCCAAGTTTCTTTTCTTTTTTTTTTTTAGGCAATTGGGGTTAAGTGACTTGCCCAGGGTCACACAGCCAGTGTCAAGTGTTTGGTCTCAGGCCAGATTTGAACTCAGGTCCTCCTGAACCCAGAGCCGGTGCTCTATCCACTGTGCCACCTAGCTACCCCTTGACCCAAGTTTCTTGTGCTAGGAGCTTGGGGCCTGGTCACTGACTTTGTGTGCTGGGGCCTTAGGAGCTGGCAGTTGGAGGCTATAGGGTTCTGGCAGCTTACCTGATGTTGGGCTGGAATCAGCAACTCTGGAGCTCTAGGGGTAGGGGTGGGGAGTCCGCCCTTGGAGGATGCTTGCTCACACAAACCTTGCACTCCTTTCTTTGGCTCCTGCTCACCCGGGCCTTGCACAGCAATGTTTCACTGATGCAGGATGTTTCTCAGCCTGGAGCTTTGCCTCTTAGAGATGTACTTCCCAGAGTTTTGCTGAGGCACCAGGGAACTTGGCTGCCACAATGGCACGTGGTGGTTTTCCAAGCCGGTTTCCACTGGTTCCCCTTGTACTGAGGCACTCGCGTCCTGGTGTTGGTGCTTGCCTGCTCTACCACCCTGGGGTTCAGGATCTTCCCCTGGTATGCTGAGGTAGGACTTTCCACTGGTTTGCTGGGATCCCTCCCATTCTGTGTTGCTCCCCTTCCCCCAGAGCAAGAGGGGCCTTTCCCATAAATCCTCCAAGCTTCCTGGGCTATAAGAGTGTTGTACCCTGTCTTTCTGCTGGTTCAGCTGTTCTAGGATTTTTCCTACGGCAATATTTTCTGGGCTTTCAGGGGTCAATAAGGGAGAGTGAGATCGACTTACTTCTTACTCTGCCTTCAGGGGAAAGAAAAGGGAGGGGGGATAGAAGGGAGGGAAGAAGTAGTAAGGGTAAAGGGGAAGAAAAGGGAGGGCAGACTGAGGGAGACAATGGTCAAAAGCAAAACAGTAGTGAAGAGGGAAAAGAGAAAGACACAGATAGTAATCATAACTGTGAATGTGAATGGGATTAATTCTCCCCCAAAAGGCAAGCAGATAGCACAATGGATTAAAAACCATAATCCTACAATATGGTTGTTTACAGGAAACACATTTGAAATAGAGGGACATACGGCAAGATAAAGGTTAAAGGCTAGAGTGGAATATATATGCTTCAGCTGAAGTAAAAAAAGCAGGGGTAGCAATTCTGATCTCAGACAAAGCAAAAGCAAAAATAGATCTTATTAAAAACATAAAGGAAGGAAACTACATCCTGCTAAAAGGCACCATAGACAATGAAGTAATAATAGCATTACTAAACATATATGCACCAAGTGGCATAGCATCCAAATTCTTAGAGGAGAAGTTCATGGAGTTACAGGAAGAAATAGACAGCAAAACTATACTGGTGGGGGACTAGATAAATCTAACCACAAAATAAATGAGAAAGAAATTAAGGAGCTGAATAAAATTTTAGAAAAGTTAGATATGGTAGACCTCTGGAGAAAATTGAATGGGGATAGAAAGGAATATACTTTTTTCTTGAGATACATGCACTTACACAAAAATTGACCATGTACTAGGGCATAAAAACCTCACAATCCAATGCAGAAAGGCAGAAATATTAAATGCATCCTTTTCAGATCATGATGCAATAAAAATTATATGTAATAAAGGGCCCTGGAAAGATAGACTAAAAATTAATTGGAAACTAAATAATTTAATCCTAATGAATGAATGGGTCAAACAGCAGATCATAGAAACAATCAATAACTTCATTCAAGAGAATGACAACAATGAGACAACATACCAAAACTTATGGGATACATTAAAAGCAGTTCTTAGGGGAAGTTTTATATCTCTAAATGCTCACATGAATAAAATAGAGAAAGAGGAGACCAATGAAATGGGCATGCAACTAAAAAAACTAGAAAAAGAACAAATTAAAAATCCTCAATTAAATACCAAATACTGAAAACCAAAGAAGAGATTAATAAAATTGAAATTAAGAAAACTATTGGATTAATAAATAAAACTAAGAGTTGGTTTTATGAAAAAAAAGATAAAGTAGATAAACCTTTGGCTAATTTAATTAAAAAAAACAAAACCAAATTACCAGTATCAAAAATGAAAAGGGTGAATCCACCAACGAAGAGGAAATTAAAACAATAATTAGGTACTATTTTGCCCAACTTCATGCCAATAAATTTGACAATTTTAGTGAAATGGGTGAATAATTACAAAAATATGAATTGCCCAGATTAACAGAAGAGAAAGTAAAATACTTAAATAATGCTATCTCAGAAAAAGAAATTGAACAGGCCATCAATGAACTCCCTAGGAAAAAAATCTCCAGGGCCAGATGGATTTACAGGTGAATTCTATCAAACATTTAAAGAACAATTAATTCTAATACTATATAGATTATTTGGGAGAATAGGCGAAGGAGTCTTACCATATTCTTTTTATGATATAAATATGGTACTGAGACCTAAACTGGAAAGAGTCAAAACAGAAAAAGAAAACTATAGACCAATTTCTCTAATGAATATAGATGCAAAAATTTTAAATAAAATATTAGCAAATAGATTACAGCAACTTATCATGAGAATAATACATTATGACCAGGTAGTATTTATACCAGGAATGCAGGGCTGGTTCAACATTAGGAAAACTGTCAGCATAATTGGTTGTATCAACAAAAAAACCTAACAGAAACCACGTGATTATCTCAATAGATGCAGAAAAAGCTTTTGACAAAGTACAACACCCATTCCTATTAACAACATTGGAGAGCAAAGGAATAAATGGAGTCTTCCTTAAAATGATAAGTAGAATCTACCTAAAACTTTCAGCAAGCATCATATGAAATGGGGATAAGGTAGAAGAATTTCCAATAAGATTGGTGGCATGGGAGGGGAGTGAAACAAGGGTGTTCATTATCACCACTGTTGTTCAATATGGTACTGGAAATGTTAGCTTTAGCAATAAGAGAAGAAAAAGAAATTGAAGGTATTAGAACAGGCAAAGAAGAAACAAAGTTATCACTCTTTGCAAATGATAAGATGATATTCTTAGAGAATCCTAGATAATCAAATAAGAAAACTACTTAAAATAATAAACAACTTTAACAAAGTTGCAGGATGTAAGATAAATCCACATAAATCATTGGCATTTCTATATATTAACAAAGCCCAACAGCAAGAGCTAGAAAGAGAAATTTCATTTAAAGTTACTGTAGACATTATAAAATATTTAGGAGTCTACCTGCTGAAACAAACCCAGGTACTATATAAACACAATTACAAAATACTTTTCATATAAATAAAGTCAGTTCTAAATAATTGGAAAAACATCAGTTGCTCATGGGTAGGCTGAGCTAATATAATAAAAATGACAATTCTACCTAAGCTAATTTACTTATTCAGTGCCATATCAACCAAACTACCAAAAAATTATGTTTTAGAGCTAGAAAAAATAATAACAAGATTCATTTGGAAGAACAAAATGTCCAGGATATCAAAGGGGACTAATGAAAAGAAATGCTAGGGAAGGTGGCCTAGCTATACCAGATCTTAAAGCAGCAATCATCAAAACTACTTGGTACTGGCTAAGAAACAGAGTGTTAGATCAGTGAAATAGGGTTAGTTATGCAAGACATAGTAGTCAATGACTATAGTAATCTACTGTTTGATAAATCCAAGGACCACAGCTTCTGGGATAAGAACTCACTATTTGACCAAAACTGCTGGGAAAACTGGAAACGACTATGGCAGAAACTAGGCATAGACCAAAATCTTACACCCTATACCAAAATGAAGTCCAAATGAGTTCATGATTTAGATATAAAGGCTAATACTATAAGCAAACTGGGAGAGCAAAGTAGTTTACCTATCAAATTTATGGAGAACAGAAGAATTTATGACCAAATGAGATAGAGAACATTATCAAATGCAAAATAGATAATTTTGATTACATTAAATTGAAAATTTTTGGCACAAACAGCCAATGCAACCAAGATTAGGAGGGAAGCAGAAAACTGGGAAAGAATTTTTACAACCAGTGTCTCTAATAAGGGCTTCATTTGTAAAATATATAGAGAACTAAGTCAAATTTATAAGAATAGGAGTCATTCCCCAATTAATAAATGGTCAAAGGATATGAATAGGTAGTTTTCATATGAAGAAATTAAAGCTATCTATAGTCATATGAAAAAAATGCTGTAAATCACTATTGATTAGAGAAATGCAAATCAAAACAACTCTGAGTTACCATATCACACCTATCAGATTGGCCCACATGACAAAACAGAAAAATGACAAAAGTTGGAGATGATTTGGGAGAATTGGAACACTAATGCCTTGTTGGTGGAATTGTGAAATGATCCAACCATTTTGGAGAGCAATTTGGAACTATGACCAAAGGGCTATAAAAATGTGCATATCCTTTGACCCAGCAATAGCACTTCTAGGGCTGTATACCAAAGATCATAAAAATGGGAAAAAGATCCACATGTAAAAAATATAGCAGCTCTTTCTGTGGTGGCAAAGAATTGGACATTGAGGGGATGTCCATCAATTGGGGAATGGCTAAACAAGTTGTGGTATATGAATATAATGGAATATTATTGTGCTATAAGAAATGATGAACAAGTGGACTTCAGAAAAACCTGGAAAGACTTGCATGGACTGATGCTGAGTGAAGTGAGTAGAACCAGGAGAACATTGACACAGTAATAGCCACACTGTGCGATGACTAACATTGATAGACTTAGTTCTTCTCAGCAATGCAAGGATCTAAAATGTCTCCAAACGTCTCATGATGGAAAATGCTACTCACATCAAGAGAAAGAACTATATGCAGATGGAAGCATACTATTTGTTCTTTTTTTTCCCTTCTGTTTTGTTTTCTCTTTCTTGTGGTTCTTCCTATGGGTTCTAATTCTTCCTTACAACATGACTAATGTGAAAATGTTTAATAGGAATGTTTATGTAGAGCCTATATTAGATTGCATGCTGTCTTGGGGAGGGAGGTCAGAAAGGAGGGGGAGAAAAATTTAAAACTCAAAAGATTATGGAAGTGATTGTTGAAAATTAAAAATAAATTAATAAAAAAAAGAAAATAGGAAGATGCATCTTTTTCACCTCTTCAGGACCATCTTTGATCATTACAATTACAGTATTTAATTTCCTTTGTTTTGTCCTTTCTATTTACATTGTTGTAGTCATTTTATCTATTTTTATGCTGGCTCTGCTTTCATCATTTTGCATCATAAGATCATAGATTTAGAACTGAAATTCATAAACATCTTCCTATCCTCTAAATTTTTTACATTTATTGATTCTTACTGCTCAATAATATTTGATTACATTTATGTATGGGCATCTATTTTATTTCCAGATCTTTGATACAGAAAAAAAATAGTGCTACTATGGATATTTAAGTATATATGGGACCTTTTCTTCTGACTTCAACATCTTTGAGATACACACCTTACCATGGAATCTCTAGATCAAGAATATGCACATTTTGGTGACTGTAAAAAAATATATAACTCAAAATTGTTCGGACCAAATTGTTGAACCAGCCACACCTCCACAAATGAGGTGTATATGCCTGTCTTCTTGAAGCCCCTCCAAAACCGATTATTTCCATTTCTCATTATCTTTGTCAGTTTTCTAGGTATGAAATGAAATGAAAAATCCTTGAAGTTTCAGACTTAACAGCAGCACCCTGTTCAGTTTCTGCTTTGCTACAAAACAAGACACTTGTGTGCCATTAAACATTTAACACAAGGTAATTAACTTTGCCCTAACAAAGCAAGGATATGACATAAGAATTCAGCTGGTACTACAATTTTCCAGGCTCATTCTGATTTGCATTTCTTATCATTAGTGACTTGGAGCTATCTTTCATATGGTTATTAATAATTTGCTATTCTTTTGAGAACTATTTAATACTTTGACCACTTATTTATTTATTTTTCCTTTTTTGGTGAGGCAATAGGGGTTAAGTGACTTGCCCAGGGTCACACAGCTAGTAAGTGTCAAGTGTCTGAAGCCAGATTTGAACTCAGGTCTTCCTGACTCCAAGGCTGGAGCTCTATCCACTTCACCACCTAGCTGCCTCCCTGACCACTTATTTATTAGACTGTTGTCCTTACGTATTTGTGTTACTTCCCTATTTATTTTGAATATTGGATTCTTATCAGAGTAAATTTTTTTCTTCAGTTGGAAGCTTCCTTTCCCATCTTAGCTGTATTGATTTTGATAATGGGAAAGCTTTATATTCCATGTAATCAAAATGATCTATTTTACCTTTTGTGACCAATCACTTTTATCCCTTGTTTGGTTAAGATATCTTCTCCTTCCTGTCCTCCAGTCATAGGTGTGAAAGGTACCTGATCATATTCTCTCTCTCTCTGTCTCTGGTTTTATCTTTAATATTCAGGTTCTCAATTAATTTTGAGCTTATTGCCCCCACTTTCTTCTAAGAAGTATTGGAAAGGGACATTATCTTCCTGTTAAGGCAACAAGGAATTCTAAAAGAGAAGGGTGTGTCGTTTTTTTTTCTGAACATCACGAAGATTTTGATTTCCTGTAATTCTCCATGTCATGTGCCCTAGGAGTTGTTGACTTTCTTCTTGTGTGAAGAAATAGCTGGTGCCAGCAGCTTTTAGAAGAGGATGTTATTTGAACGTCTTTTAACACTTTTACAAATAATTTCTTGATTGTAACCTATTGCTGAAGAACCCTAGACTATGGACAAGTCCTTTAACTTTTCTGAACATTGGTTTTTTTCATCAGCAAAATGTATCCATTTAAAGCTGGAAAGGAATTTAGAATTATTTATCTATTCTTCCCCCCCCCCCCAACAATTGGGGTTAAGTGACTTGCCCAGGGTCCCACTGCAAGTGTCAAGTGTTTGGTCTGAGGCTGGATTTGAACTCAGGTCCTCCTGACTTCAGGGCAGTGCTCTGTCCACTTCACCACCTACTTATCTGTTCTAACCACCTCTTCTTACAAATGAGGATCTGAAGCCCAGTTTAGTAAGTTTGGGCTGTGAGGTCTCACTTAGTGTTTTACACACCTGGTGGCTGGAGTTACACAAAGATTAGCCTAGGTGAAGTGAAAGGTGGTCATCAGAGGTATTTTCCTGAGCCCCCACTGGCTTCAGATTGTTTTCTTGAGTTCCTAGTCTGCTGACTTTAGGAGTTGTATTTTATATCCTTTTAATTCTTGTATGATGTTCTTTTAATGGTTAATTATGTAGGGCAATACATTGCCCATGTAAAGTATGTGTCTACATGTGTTCTTCTATATGTGGTTTTCAGGGAGGACTAAATAGATGTTTTTAAAGTCTTTTCCACCCACCCTTCTCCAAGAGAGATTTTGATTCCTGCTAAGCTGGAAGGGGGAGATTGAGGCCTTGAATCAGGTCTCTCTGCTTTTGTCAGAGAGGGTAGAATGATATCTATCTAGCGTCCAAAATGTTGTTAGTCTAGGGTAAATAACTTTTAGGTTCAACCTGTACTACTGGAAACCTGGTAAACTGGCCTTTTGAGGAGGGAGTACTCCATGCTCCATCTGAAGGCTTGACTCCTTTCCTACCAAATGCCAACTACACACAGACCATTACTCATAGTGAATATCAAATAAATCCAAGCTAATAGCAAATAGAAATCAGTTCTACAGATTAGAATATACCAGACAATACAAAGAGAATGAGGTCTCCCACTAAGAGTGAGATATCTTTACTCAACCAAGAGAGGCCTTGGTCTCAACCCAAAAGGAAATTTCCCACAGTCTCTAGTGTGGCAAACTGGGAACATAATCAAGGTGCCAGCTCTTCTACATATCAACTTCTTCCTGGAGTTTTTTTTTTCTCTCCACTGACCTCTCCTTGAAGATAGCCTGGAATTCTATGTATCTTCTCTTGAAGCTAGAAACCAAAAGACCAAGGATCACTTGTCTCTCAAACTCTCACCAACTCTGTTGCTCATGTAGGCACACAGAATGGAGTAATAATTATTCTTTTCACCATTGAGAAAAGTCTTATACAAATGTCAGTCTTGAGCCCTGGATTACAATTGTTACATTTTAATTTGATTTTGTGGTTCCAGACTACCTGTTATATTAAAAAAAAATTCCTTGAACTTTCAGGCTTAACACCAGTACCCTGTTCGGTTTCTGTTTTAGGACAAAATGAGGCACTTGTGTGTCATTGAACATTTAATACAAGGTAATTAACTTTGCCCTAACAAAGCAAGGATATGACACAAGGATTCAGCAGTGCTTAACTTCCCTGGAAATTGCTTCTGGTTTCCACATGGAAACTGAACTACTCACCAGAGCAGGATATGATAGCTCATATGGCCTTCAGAAATCTACCAAATTGGAAGGACCTTGACTTCTCATGAGTGAGACTTTTTATGCCCTTAGATGACCAGGAAGCTGCATCAGAGGAGGCTTTACAGAGGACTAATCTATACTTTTTACTCCTGGCTGAACTTCTTCTGCCAGGGCCTATTTGTAAGAGTTCAGATCTGACCCTTTTATGTGATTTTGTTGGCAAAATTGTTTGGTATTTCAGTCTTCTTGCATCTGTTGCCTCAAATCTTAGACGTGGTTGTTGGGATCTATCGCCTGGTACTAGGTGTTACCTCTTGTTTGGACATTTACATAAGATTCCTCACTTTAAACCACAGCCTGGGCAACTGATCCTGCCTATCACTTCTACTCCTCTTAATCTCACACAATTTTTCCAGCCAATATTTCCCTACACCCCCCACAATATTTCCAGGCGAGAAAAACTCTTCTATGACTGGTCTCCTGTGCTATCTTTCCTTTGGCTTTCTAGATTGCAGAGTCTCCCATCTGTCCACTACAGAGCTCTATGAAACCCTCTGAAAGTCATCATTCTTTTTTGCCTCAATCTAGCTTCTCTATTCTTGGCTGGCTGGCTTGAAACGTGTTCTACTAGCCAGATTTCCATTGTCTTCTTCCTTTGATTATGAAATTGTCTTACTTATATCTTACTTAACAGACCCACAAAAGGAAATAAAAGCAAACATTCCATTGCCAGCAACATTCATTCGCTTAACAGAAAATCCATTGAGAATATTTAATTTAATTGATGAAAGATTGAAAGATCCTTTTGAAAAGACTTTAGCCAAATTATTTGGACCAAGAATTTACACATTTAATTTCTTGAGAGGGAAAGATACAGGTGCTGGTCTTTTCAGGGACAGAGACATTTTTATATGCTTTGTTCTTCATTCTGAGGTTACCCTAACTTTTCAAAAGAGACACGAAAAGCACAAATTTAGAGATATCTCTATCCTGAATGTTCATACAGACTATTTATGTCCAACTTGTGGTAGAGCCTTTTAAGCTCATATTGGTCTGGTCAGCCACAGTTGGACACACTGTACATTAACTCCAACATCATAATGTCATTTTAATTCTTTTTGAGCACAAAGGACAAACAACAATGACACATTTTTCCAAAGTTGGATACTTAGTACTGACCTTACATGTACGATCTGTTCTGAAAGCTCACAGAACCAGCAAGAGTCCAAGTCCAGCTCTGTCCCCATAATAAGGTACTTTTGCTTTTTTGGGGGGGGGGCACAAAAGTGTTAGCTCCATTTCCCATTGCTGAATATTTGCTGATTTTGAGATTAGCCACTCTCAGGCTGGAGGGTCTGTTGACCAGTTTTGGTCAAGTACTCCAAAATGAGCAGGAAGATCTCTTGAGAAAGAGACCGGACACTTCTGGGCATGATCCTCATGATCTCATGGTCACATACCCTTTTATGGTGAAGTATCTATTCATTGATTTTAAGATCAGTTACTCTTTATATTCTAAACAAAGAACATATTCGTAGACAATAAAACGAGCTACCAAACCCTGAATAAAGCACTAAATACCACTTTTAGCAAATGGAGAGTCCCCAGGCAGAGTCTTAGGGTTGTGAAATACCAGAGGAGCTGGGAATGATTGGATTCCTGCTCACAGACAGATTGAGCTACTACAGGTGATCTATTGTCCAATGCTAATAAAAGGATAAAAGAATTCTGTCACACAATACGCATGTGGCTACAAATACAGACATGAACAGACATGGGCAAATACCTTTTATTGTACTAACAGACTTGAACTTTAACTCAAATGGGCAGATTCTATAAACCTAAACAGGTGGTAGTAATGCTGTAGCAGGCAGCTATCCTCTAAAACATTTCCTAAAAAGGTTTAAAAGGCCCTTCATTTCTATTTAGTTGGCACAAAAGTCTTTTGAAGAGAAGTCCTGGGCCTAATGCTGGCTTGTATTAGGTGTAGGAATTTAAGTCTTAACAGCACCATTGAACTATTGAAGAAAAAACAATAATATTATGCTTAGCATTTTTAGACATCAGTGTGCCAGAAACAATTTTATTTGGCTTAACATTAATCTAATATATCCAAGCCATTTCTGACTTAGAGAAAGATGTCCAAAATGGCTTAGATTTTAGATTAATGTTAAATTAAGCAAATTGTTTCTGGAAGACTTGTACTTAAAATGAAGAGTATGGAATTAACTTAGACAAACCATGTGAAAAAATGCTCTAAACCTCTAATAATTAAAGAAGTTCAAATTAAGGCAACTCTGAGGTTTCACCTCATACCCACCATATTAGCAAAGCTGACAAGAAAGGAAAAAAGTGATGGAGGAGCTGCAGAAAACAGGCACTGTTGGTGGATCTGTAAATTGGTACAGCCATTCTGAACTGTGCCCCTAAGAGTTACTAAATTGTGCATATCCTTTGACTCATCTATGTCACTACTAGGCCTTTTCCCACAAAGAGATCAAAGAAAGAAGAAAAGGACTGATATGTGCAAAAATATTTATAGCCTATCTTTTCATACTGTCCAGAAACTGGAAACAAAGGCAATACGCCCATATTGGGCAATGGCTAAACAAATTCCATTATGAGTGTAATAGAATATTATTGTGTTATAAGGAATAAAAAAATGGATGGTTTTGGAAGAAATTGGGAAAGCTTACACGAATTGATACAGAGTGAATTGAGCAGAATAAGGAGAAAAATTTATACAATAACAATATTTTAAATAAAAGGAACTTTAAAAGACTTTAGAAATCTGATTTGCAATGATAACTAGGAGTCCAGATCACTGAAGATTAATTTGTCATCCAATTCCTGCCAAAGAGGTCAAGAACTTAGCACACAGAATGAGACACATTTTTGGAAATGACCAGTTAGGGAATATATTTTCCCAGATCATGCATATTTGTTATGAAGGTTTTAAAAAATTATCCTATTGAAGGGGGGGAGCAGTCGTAGAGAAAGATAATAAATGATAACAAAAATGTAAACCTCCCCCCAGTATTTAAAGCATATGATTTTCTAAAAGTATTACTGTTCTATATGCTAATTCCTAGTACTACTAACTAAATTAATTAAATATTTATTCATCACCTACTACATTCAAGAAAATATATGGGGTTTGGATGTGATATAAAAATATAAGCAATATGGTCTCAGAACTCAAAAATTTCACAAGCTGTTATAAATCCTATTAACTATAGTTGCTATGACCTGTTTTATAGCGTCTGGTTTGAGGTATCCAAGACCTTTTTTTTGGTGTATAAGGACATATTTTCTTAGAATTTTGCAACTGCGAGTATCATCCTTCCTTTGGAAATATAAGTGAATGTATATTGCTTATGAGAAAATATACGCATATATACACAATAATTCATAGCTATACTAATAAATAATATCTTTCTTCTCTTGTTAGTGTAGGTAGGGTAATTGATTTACTCAATTTACCCCCTCTTAGAGTAAGTGATATGATGTCCACTCAATCAATTTGACTCATAGGCCTTAAACTAAGTGTGAAAAGTTATCTGAATGGAATAATGTTATGCATCATGTTTGGAAAGACCAAGGAAACTTGGCTACAACCCAGGGATAGTCTAGAGATTTATTTGAAAGGTTGGAGCAAGCATGGTATTTTCCTAAACATCTTTAAAAGAAACTGGGGAGGGGGTGAGGTGAAGAAGGAAGGAAAACTTAGCCTCAGCCTTGGGAGTCCTCCCTCTCTCCATTAGGGAATCCCAAGGGGGAAAAAAAAACTATAAGGACCTCTGTCAAAGAATCTTTTATTTTCACTTGATAAAGCAACCCAAATCTCCCCAGGGAAGACTTGTGTTCATATTAATTGCCTGGTATCCATAAATTGTTTCTTGATTTCCTTTGTTTTCACCCTTGAAAATGTCTCTCCCTTTTTCTCCAATTTTGTTTTCAAGCGTAAGTCTCCACCTGGGCCCAAATGGCGCTTTAGCACCTGGGATCATAGATAAGACCCTCCACATTTTCCTTGTTAGCCAACCTTCAATAAACTTGAAGACATTCCAATTCTATATTTTTATCCCCTTCACCTAATTATTGAAAGACCCCAAAGCATCTATTTAAAGGCAGAGGTAATAGATAACACCTTGCTATACTCCAGTCACCGTCATGGAAGTCTGCCCAAAGGAGGGAACATCCCTAACACACATGAGACTTTGCCTATACAAAAAGGGATAGCTGAGAAGGCAACTTTGGAGTTGCCACACCACCACCCCAGTTTGGAGATTAATTTAGAAACCCACAGCATGATACTTCCATCTCTAGCTGGCTAAAAAGAATTTCCTTCAATAAATCTACTTTGGGCATGTAAGTTTGTGCATGGACTTCCTCTTTTTCCCTTTCCCTGCTGCTGATTTCTAAGTTACCTCATAATCACTTTTTTTTTGGAAAGGGCTTTGTATCCAAAAAAAGAGAAGCATCTTTTTCAGTAAGTGACCCTAATTTACAAGTCAACATGCATCTTGAAGGAAATATGTTTTAAGCATGGCCTGAAGGAAAGCTCTAAAAGCTGTTCTTAACATTAATGTAAGTTAGGAGATATTTTTCACACATTCTTTTTATCAGGCAAGGTATTTATTATTCACTGTGTCCCAGAGGAAAATTGGTGTTGTTTCTGTGAAAGGCCCTTAGAACTGATGGTCTGAGTACATTTTTTCATATCCTATCTTCTTTAACTCAGCACTTCTTTCAAATATTTCAGAACATTTTTCAAGAAATAAATAAAATCGCAGTAGCTAGATGGCACAGTAGATAGAGCACTGGCTCTGGAGTCAGGAGGACCTGAGTTCAAATGCGGCTTCAGACACTTGACACTTACTAGCTGTGTGACTCTGGGCAAGTCACTTAACCCCATTGCCTAGCCCTCCCCTCCCCCCCCGAAAAAAAAGAGAGAGAGAGAAGAAATAAATAAAATCTAACTTGATCAAGTAATAAACAAAGCTGAGTTGAACATTAATGCAGTTTTCATTAAAACATTCATTAGAGAGTAATTTTAGCATTTCCTTTGTATACAGTACTTGGAATTTTCTCAAGAGCTTTACAACCTAATAAGAGGATAATTCTTGCAACATAACCATGAGTTATAGATAGTGTTATCTTTTTTTTACGTGCTGAACTAAGAGCCAATTATAAAATGACATTTTTCCTCCTTCCTTTATGACTTCAAAATACTTCTTAAAACTTTTGAGTAATTAGCCCTAGAAAGCTATTTGCATTACAATTTTAGGTAGATAAAACGTATAATTTCTATTTTTTTATTTTGTTCCTTTCCATTGACTCAAATAGTTTCTTGCTATTGCAGTATCTTGCAAAGATAAAGGTAAGATTAATGCCACCTTTAAGAAATGTATAGCAGTCTCACAATTTTATCTTTGTATTTACAGATGATTTTAAGCAAATCAAATTTTGCAAGTACTGTGAAATTTCAGTAAGGATTAATCACCTGGGAAGCACAAAAACATCCTGACCTTCAGAAACGAGCAAAAGCAAATGCAATGCAACTGAAAATTGGATGACTCAGGCTGATTACAAGATTAAGCTCTATATCTGTTCTTCCGAGTAATTTGAAAAGATGTGATGATGCTGAGTCGGATCCTGTTGGTAAATTCTTTTTGGATAATGTCCTTCTGGAACTATTTATCTTTGCAGGTTTTTGAAAAATTTCAGGTTCAAATACTCTTTTTCATCACTACAGCAAAGTATGAAATATTAGATTATTAGAATTCTGATATTGAGTTTTAAGGGGTCAAGTGACTTGGAAGTTCATATTTTCATTGAAGCTGTATTACAAAGCAGAAATCAACAGAACAATCTGGTACTGGCTAAGAAATAGAGTGGTTGATCAGTGGAATAGATTAGGTACACAAGACACAGTAGTAAATGACAATAGTAACATTGTCTTTGATAAAGTCAAAGATCCAAGCTTTGGGGGCAAGAACTCACTATTTGACAAAACCTACTGGGAAAACTGGAAAGCAGTTTGGCAGAAACTAGGTGTAGACCAACATATACCAAGATAAGGTCAAAATGGGTATATGATTTAGACATAAAGGTGATACCAAAAGCAAATTCAGGGAGCATAGAATAGTTTGCCTGTCAGATCTATGGATAAGGGAAGAATTTATGATCAAATAAGAGATAGAGAGCATTATAGAATATAAAATGAATAATTTTGATTACATTAAATTAAAAAAGGTTTTACCCAAACAAAACCAACGCAGCCAAGATTAGAAGGAAAGCAGAAAACTGGGAAAAACATTTTACAGCAAGATTCTCTGATAAAGGCCTCATTTTTCAAATATATAGAAAACAGAGTCAAATATTAAGAATAAAGTCATTCCCCAATTGAGAAATGGTCAAAGAATATGAACAGGCAGTTTTCATGCACATGACTGCACATGTATAACCGTTATTCATTGCTTGCCTTCTCAGTGAGGGGGTACAGGAGCGATTGAGGGAGAGAATTTGAAACTCAAAATTTTAAAAAATGAATATGAAAAATAGTCTTTACATGTAGCTGGAATATATACATGCATACACACACACTGTCTATGGAGTCAGAGGTCCTAAATTCAAATCCCCTATTCTGATATTTATTATCTATATAACCTCAGGCAAGTCTGTTAACCTCCCCAGCCTCAGTTTTCTTGTTGGTAAAATGAAGAGGTTGTACTAGATGGCCTCTGAGATCCCTTGCAATTCTAATTCTATAATCTTAAAACCCAATATGGTGTTCTACCTCTGCAATTAAGGGAGTGTAAAATATAGCAGATTTACCATTATATATGCTAACTGGTGCTAAACACTAGTTGGACTTACACTTCTCAATGCATGCAATTAAACTTTGCTAATCAATATGTGCAAACAATACAAACATCAGCCTAGCTCTAAGAACAAGCCACTATCTTGAATTTTAGAGGTCCTGGTAATCCTCTTTCCTATACCTCATTATAATGCTTCTTCTGCTCAGCAGGAGTCATGTGTGTCTCTCAAAGGTAGTCATCTGGCATATCTCCTTCAATCATTACTGCTCTAGCACAAAAGCAGGCTACAGTCTCAAATGGGGGTGGGGAATTCAGGAACTTGTTCCAATCTCCGTTTAGGTCCAGGTAAATGTTAGAGCCTCCAGTGGGTTTCTTATAGTTTCAGTTATGAGTGTCCCTAATTTATTTGCCACATAATTTGATTGGAAGTTGATTAATAAGCTGCTGATTAAGTTGTTTATAATATTTTTTAATGGCAGCCTGTTGTGCCAGAGTGTCCACATAGGCTTTTCAGTTGTTTGCAAATACATACTTTTTTTCTATATCATATAACAAAAGTACTTACCTTATTACTGAAAAACAATTTGTGTGAAACAACTTAATCAAAACAACCAAATCACAAACTGGAAGTTTAAAACAAAATGGAGTTAGTTATGTTAAGTTAACTTTATTCCCTCTATCTTGTTAAAGTAATAAAGTTTATTCTTACTACTGGGAGGGAGGTTCATTTAAAAATTTTTTCTCTTGAGCTTTTTCTTTCAAATAATGTCATTGTAGAAAATAAATACAGTCCTACTTAAGCTATCTTTTTTTGATGTGTTCCACAAAAATCTTTCAATTCAAATCAAAAAATAAAAAATTTGATTTGATTAATAATAAATATTGTCACAGGTTGTAATTTATGATCAGAATGTTAACTGAGCCCTTTTTGCAGACATCTAGAATTCAAAACCAGAGGCTTTTTATTCTCATTATATAAAATCAATGCCAGTAACTTTAAATGCTTGTTTAAGGGACTTCCCCTGGGCATGCTCAGAATCTTGCATTTTCCTATCACAAGGGTGGGAATGATCTCTCTTTTTAAAACTGGCCAGAAGAGTCTCTTTCAGTGGTCTTTTTTCTGCTGTGTCCACACCCAAAGGGCAGGCATCCGTGAACTGAACCAGAGGGAGAGTCTACCATCTCTCCCTTTTTTACCTTTGGCTCCAAGGGCTCTCTGCTTTGTTGTGCTTTGTTTGTGTTTCTCTCTTTCAGGTGCTCACCAGACCTGGGAGTTCGGGTCATGATGATCTTGGAGCCAGAATTTCAGGCATCATATTGCAGCCAGTCAGCCTGGCAGAGAAACCTGGAGGAGCCAGGGTGCCTGGGACTCAAACCTGAGGGGCAGATTTGGACTTGGAATTTGGGACTGTGTTCTGTAGGATCTGAGCTAAGCAATGAACCTAATCCCCTTCCCTTCTGCATTGTCTCAGGTGGTATAGGGGTAGAGGGAGAAGGAATTATGCCTCCTATGTATTGGGGGAGTAAGTATACACACACACACACACACACACACACACGTATGTATATATATGTATGCATACACATATATATATATATACACATATATACACACACATATATATATATATACATATATACACATATGTATATATATATATTTTGTGATTAAACTTTTGAAACAAATATTGTAAAAGCTGTTTGGATTGTTAGTGGTTAAATGGAACTGGGGTGCAAAGGATTCCCCCCATGTACTTGAGGGAACACAATCAGTGGGGTTTGGAGACTGTAGCAGAGAATGTAGATACCCCACCTTCCCCTCAATCCCTCTTAAACGCCCTGGAGAATTCTGGGAGAGAGGTGAAATATAATATACTTGGCCTTCAGGAAGTAGAGACCTGAGTGATCAGTGTTAATATGGGGCCTTGTTTGGGATAAAATCAGGCCCTTTGCTTTTGCAGAGAACCCTGGAGAGATTGTCTGCGTGGGATTTTTTAGTTTTTAGATACGCCTACACTATGAGATCCTAGAGAAATTTAGCAATTTTTTTTTTTAGGCTGTGATATACAGTCAGTTTTTGTTCTGGTGTGTTCCCTCACTGGTAAATTCCATTGGAGCAATTTTAAAAGATTTCATATTTTAATGTATCTTAAATTTATTTCATTAAATATTTCCCAATTACATTTAACAACATTTTAAATATTCATTAAAAAAATTTTTGTTTCAAGTTCTTTCCCTCTCTCCTTCCCCTCCTTCACCCCTTGAGAAGGCAAGCAATATGATTCCATTATGTATAACATGCAATATAATATATAACTATAAAATGATTACATATATAATCAGTTATACATATCTAGTATATTTCCTAGTAGCCATGTTGCAAAAGAAAACACACAAAAAACCCAAGAAAAATAAAGTGAAACAGGTATGCTTCAATCTGCAGTCAGTTAATCAGTTATTGTTGGTTGGTTATTGATCTTCATTCTCAAAGAAGACCAAAATGGCATCACCATGTTAGAGTCAAATTACAGTGTGTCCGACTGTGGCTGATCAGACTAATAGGAGCTCGAAATGCTCTACCACAGGCTGGGTACACATAATCCATTCAAACATTTGGGGCGGACTCTCTAAATTTGCACACCTCTCGTTTCTTTTGAGCTATTTCAATTCTGCTTTGCTTATAGAACACAGCCCCTTTTTTGATGAGGGCATGCTGTGCTGAGTGGTCCTCTGTCAGTGTCTCCCATGTCTCACAAATTACTTTCAAAGTTCTTCAGAGAAATCTTGAGAGTATCCTTGTATTCTCACTACCAGAGGAGTTCTTGCCTTGTTTGAGATCTTTTTAAACTAGTCTTTTAGGCAAACTCAAATAGATTTGGCATTCGAACAATGCGGCCAGCTCATCAGAGTTGTGCTCTCTGCAGCAGAGTTTGAATGCTTGGAGCTCAAGAAAGGACCTCAGTGTCTAGTATGTTATCCTGCCAGATGATCTTCAGAATCCTCCTAAGACAATTCAAATGGAAGCGAGTCAGTTTTCTGACATGGCACAGGTTTCATAGGCATACAACCAAACATCATCAAAATGGCTCTGTAGACCTTCGGTTTGGTAGTCAGTCTAATACCTTTTCTCTACCACACTTTCCCCTCTGGAGGTGAGTCCTTTGGAATTATCTTGGATCACAGTCGCAATCAAAGTAGTTGTCTTTCACAATTGATCATTGAACAATATTGCTGTTAATGTGTACCCTGGAATTAGAGTTTTCCTGAATCAGGAAGACTCATCAACCTGAGATAAAATCTGGCCTTAAGACACTTACTAGTTCTATAACCCTGGGCAAGTTACTTAACCCTATTTGCCTCAGTTTCTTCATCTGTAAAATGAACTGGAGGGGGAAATGGTAAATCACTCCAGTATTTTTGCCAACAAAACTCAAAATGGGGTCATGAAGAGTCAGATATGACTGAAATGACCAAATAACAACATTACATCATAATCATATACTACAACTTGTTCAGCCAGTCTTAATGGATGGACATGCCCTCAATTTCCAGTTCCTTCCCACTGCAAGAAGAGCTGCTATAAACATATTTGTACAAATAGGACCTTTTCACTTTGCTTTGATTTCTTTGGGACTCAGACCTAAGGAATGGTATTGTTGGGTCAAGAGGTAGGCACAATTTTGTAGCCCTTTGGGTATAAAAACTTTCATTTGTTTATCACTTCACTGTTTAAATACTGTGGGGAATTCTTCAAACCAGAGGTCCTAAGATCTCCCTCCCACTTTGGTCGTTTTGATTAGAAATCAATAAATCAAGAGGCAAAGCTAGAAGATAAAAAAGTTTTAATTAGTATCAGCTGATACGAAGTTTCCAGGTAGACAGCAACACTCTGAACAAAGGAAAATACATACATACATATATAGAATTTTTAGATAGTCTAAGAGTCATATTACAGGAATCTGTTTAGTCACTTTACTTACTTGGGAGGTTGAGTAATAGAAACAAAATTTCAGATGGAAAAATGTGTTAACCTTGGGGTTAGAACTTGTTCACCTTGAGTCTCTGCAGTTGTCAAAGATCAGGTTTGTTTCAATGGAGATGTTTTCTCTGTTGTCAATCTTATCAGATGTCCTGGTGAGAAATCTTAAAAAAGAAAAGCAAAAGCCTTTTTCAAGATAGAAATCAGCAAGGTTCATCTTGTCTTTGCCAGCCTGAGTCTGCATTTATAGAACTAATGGCTCTTTCTTTGACCTCTAAGGTTACTTTTTCTGGGGACATGTTTTCCCCAAACTCAAAATCTACCACCTTCACAACTAATACTTTCTGTATTACTGAATTCTGTCTAAGTATTGATAGAGAATTCTATGTTACTGAGTACTGATATTAATCAACTGATATTAAGTTTTTAATACGAGAAATCTGGAATCACTAGATTGCTACTATTCAATAGAAATGTTCGTATTGCTTTTTTTGCATTTGTACTGACTTAGGCTGCTTGTCTTTTGTGAATGCAAATGCCCTACAACTTCTTAGGGTGAGATGCAGGATTAACCCCTCTCTACCCCACTTGAACACCATCAGTGGGGGTTGCAGCCATTTGCAGAGCCTAGACACCAACCCCTCCCTTAATCCCCTTAAGGGTCCCAGAGAACCCTGGAGAGAAGGTGAAGTGTAATATACCTGGCCTTCAAGCAGTGGGGTCTAGGTTGGTCAGGGTTACACTTGCATAACCCCCCCTCAAAAAAAACCATAGCACTAAGGACAGGATAGTTAGTTAGTCCTAGCTTGATTTCCCAAACTTAACCGTTGGTTAAAAATTTCTTTTTCTATTCCCTAGGAACAGAGAATGGTATTGGTTTATTAAGAAACAACTTAAAAACCATATTACTAATAGTTGAAATTAACATACAAAGTTTGATTAAAGTAACGATATTGATTTCATTCTGTTACTAGTAAATCAAAGCAAGTCCTGAGGAGGAGTTCCAAAAGTGCTTTAAGTAATGGCAGCATTGTTGGAAGTATGTTCATAGCCTTCCAAAGTAACCATTTTGAAGTATAGCACTTATTTGAATAAAGGCTCTGCCACCACATATAGAGATGCTACTCTTATTTTACAGCCATACCTCATATAGGAAGGAGCAGGGTTAGATAAAGTCTATTATTTTTTGTAGAAAGTCCTGATTTTACTTATGATACAGTCACAAAATTAGACAAATATTTTTCAAATTACATTACACGTATTTGATCTTCTGGTCATATTAACTGAGAAGGCCCTTTAATTAACAAGGGGGAAGGAAATAAGCATTTATGTAGCATCTACTATATGCCAGGCACTGTGTTGAGCACTTTACAAATATACCATTTGATCCTCACAACCATTTTTATTACATCCATTTTACAGTTGAGGAAACTGAGGCAGTTACTTGCCCAGAGTCACATAATAAGTACCTGAGGCTATATTTGAACTCAAGACTCCAGGCCCAGTTCTCTATCCATTGAGCTACCAGTTGCCTCTAACATGAGCAGGCAGAGGCTTACTTAACGCTTGTAAATGGCCCACTAAAAAAGTTTATTAATGTTTTTATATCACTGTAATTTTCTGATTCTTTTCCTTCTTGCCCCTTTCTAACCCTCCCTTTTAACAAAGAAAAACAGTTAAGTTGAATCTACCAGTGAATGACCACTTTCTGATAGTATATGAAACATTCTTCACCTACAGCCTCCATTTCTTAATTATTTAAAAATTTATTATTTTTTAACATTCTTTTCTTTTTAAATTTGAAGTTCCAGATTCTCTTTTCCCCTTGTACCCCCTCCCCCACCTACTGAGAAGGCAAACAACATATCAATTATACATTCGAAATCATGCAAAAATATTTCCATATTAGCAATATTGCAAAAAAAAGAAGAAAAATTTAACAAAGCAAGAAAATTATACTTCAATTTGGATTGAGTACATCAATTCTCTCTCTGGAGGTGGATAGTACTGAGTCCTTTGGAATTGTCTTGGATCATTGTATTGACTGGAGTAGCCAAGTCTTTCACAGGTGATCATCATGGCTGTTACTGTGCGGAATGATTTCCCAGTTCTTATTTCACTTTGCATCAGTTCGTACAGCTCTTGCCTAGTTTTTCTGATACCACCCCCCTCATCATTTCTGATAGCACAACAGTACTTCATCACAATCATATGCCACAACATTCCCTAATTGTTGAGCATCTCCTCAATTTCCAGTTCTTTATCACCACAAAAAGAGCTGCTAAAAATATTTGTGTGTACATAGAGGTCCTTTTTCTTTTTCTTTAATCCCTTTGAGGATACCCAGTATCCTGGATTAAAGAGTATGCAGTTTTGTAGTCCTTTGGGCATAGTTCCATATTGTATTCCAGGACCAGACCAATTCACTACTCCACCAACAATTAATTAGTGTACCTACTTTCCCTCATCCCGTTCAGCATTTCTGATAGTGTGTGGTGGTACCTCAGAGTTGTTCTCTTTTTCCTTTCTCTAATCAGTAGTGATTTAGACCATTTTTATATCACTATAGATAATTTTAACTTCTTCTGAAAACTTCCTTTGACCATTTTTATAAATTTGACTCAGTTCCCTATATATTTGAGAAATGAGGCCTTTATCAGAGAAACTTACTGTAAACATTTTTGATATTACTTCCTTGTCTATGGTACCTTTTAGCAAAATGTAGTTTCCCTGATTATCTCTTTTAATTAGGTCTATTTTTGCTTCTGCTTTGTCTGAGATTGTGATTGCTACTCTTGCCTTTTTTACTTCAGTTGAAGAAGCATAATAGATTTTTATCCAGCCCCTTATTTTAACTCTGCGTGTCTTTCAGTTTCAAGTGTGTCTCTTGTACGCAACATATCGTTGGATTTTGGGTTTTAATCCATTCTGCTATCTGCTTCCATTTTTTGGGTTAGCTCATCCCATTCACATTTACAGTTATAATTACTCTGTATTTTCCTCTATCCTATGTTCTTCTTCTCTCTCTCTTTTTATCCTGTCCTGCCTCAAAAGTTTGTTTTGCTTCTAACACTGCCTGTCTTAATATGTGCTCTCTTTTATCACTTCCCCCCATTCTTCCTCCCTGCCAATATCTCTTATCCTCTTCCCCTCCTATTTCCCTCTTGGGTAAGATAAATTTCTCTGTGTGTGTGTGTGTGTGTGTGTGTGTGTGTGTGCGCACGTGCGCGCGCACATGTGTGTTTTCTTCCTCCTTTGAACCAATTGTGACAAAAATGAGGTTCAAGCATTGCCTTCCCCGCATTTTCCCTTCCACTATAAAAGCTCTTCCTTACAAGCCTCTTTTTTTTTCTTTTTTGTTAAGGCTATTGGGGTTAAGTGACTTGCCCAGAGTCACACAGCTAGTGAGTGTCATGTGCCTGAGACCAGATTTGAACTCAGGTCCTCCTGACTCCAGGGCCTGTGCTCTATCCACTCCACCATCTAGCTGCTGCTCTTACAGGCCTCTTTTATGAGAGAAACTTTTCCTGACTCTATCTCTCCCTTCTCCCTTCTCCCAGTGCATCCCTCTTTCTCACCCTTATTTTTTTTGAGATTAACTGAACACAATTGACTCATAACCATGCCTTTGTCTATGTAGAATCCTTCTAACTGCCCTAAATAATGATTAAGTTCCAAGGAGTTACATGTATCACCTTCCCATTTGAGAATGTAAATAGTTTAACTTTATTGAATCCCTTATGATTATTCTTTCTTGTTTACCCTTTTATGCTTTTCTTGAGTCTTCTATTTGAGTGTCAAGTTTTCTATTCAGCTCTGGTCTTTTCATCAGGAATGCCTGGAACTCTTCTATTTCATTAAATACCTATTTTTTTCCCCTCATGGATTATACTAAATTCTGCTGGGTAGGTTATTTTTGGTTGTCATCCTAGCTCCTTTGCCTTCTAGAATATCATATTCTAAGCCCTCCATTCCTTTAATTTGGCAGCTGATAAATCTTGTGGGATCCTGTCTGTGACTCCATGATATTTGAATTACTTCTTTGTCGGGGCTTCCAATATTTTCTCCTTGACCTGGGAGCTCTGGAGTTTGGCTATAATATTCCTGGGAGTTTTTATTTTGGGATATTTTTCAGGAGGTGGTTGTTGGATTCTTTCAATTTCTATTTTATCCTCTGGCTCTAAGATACTGGGGCAGTTTTCCTTGATAATTTCTTGAAATACAATGTCTAGACTCTTTTTGTGATCATGGCTTTCTGGTAATTGAATAATTTAAAAATTATCTCTCCTCAATCTATTTTCTGGGTCAGTTGTTTTTCCTATGCAATATTTCACATTTTCTTTTTTTTTTCTATTCTTTTGACCTTGTTTTATTGTTTCTTGAAGTCTCATAGAATTGTTAGCTTCTAGTTGCCCAATTCTAAGGAATTACTTTCTTCAGTGGTACCAGTTTTTCCATTTGACCTATTCTACTTTTAAAGGAGTCATTTTCTTCAGGGAATTTTTGTGCCTCTTTTATCATTAGCCAATTCTGTTTTTTAAGGAGTTATTATCTTTAGCATATTTTTTTGTGCCTCAGTTGCCAAGCTATTAATTCTCTTTTCATAATTTTCTTGCATCACTCTCATTTATTTTCTCATTTTTTCTCCTACCACTCTTATCTCTTTTATTTACTCTTCTAGGAATTCTTGCTGGCCTTTGGTCCAATTTACATTTTTCTTTGATGCTTAGCTTACAGCTTTTTTTCCACATTGTTGTCTTCTGATTTTATGTCTTGGTCTTCCTTGCCACAGTAGTAGTCTTTTATGGTCAAGTTCTTTCTTTGTTATCTGCTCATTTTCCTAGCCTGTTCTTCACTTTGAATTTTATGTTGAAGTCGAGCTCTGCTTACCTAGGGGTAGGGAGACATTGTTGCAACCTTTAGGTTTTTTTCTGCTATTTGCTGCTGTTTTCGGAACTAGTTCTGTTTTGATGCTTTTAAAGTGATATTATTTTGGGAGAGGTATGGTCACTGCTCTCCTACTCTGTACTCTGGTTTTTATTCAGGAAAGGCCCTCGCTCCTCTGCAGTTGCAAGTACTAATGCTCCTCTTGGCCCTGGAACTGTGACCAAGTCCTTTGTTCTCCTACAGCTGCAAGTGCTAGGATTCTTCTTGTTCTGGAACTATAACCCAGAACTGCTTATGTGTAATAGAGTTGCCAGTCAGCACCAGATATACTCAGAGCCACAAAGGATCACCTGTAATCTCTTTCTGACCAGCTGTCCTACCCTCTCACTGTCTCTGGACTGAGAGCTCCTGAACCTGTTGCTGCTGCTGCTGTCAAGGCTGCCAACAACACCCAAGGCTGGTGTTCTTGCCATGCCCTGGGCCTTCACCCACCATGGTATTACAAACCTCTCCTGTGGACTTCCTAAGTTGTCTCAGGCTGGAAAAATGTCTATCTCTGACCTTTTGCTGGCTCTACCAAAATTTGACTTGAGGTGCTATTGTTTGTTTGGGTATTTTTGGAGGCAATTGGGGTTAAGTGACTTGCCCAGAGCTAGTAAGTATCTCTTGAGGCATTATTTTAAAGTTGTTTGAAGGGGAATGTTGGGAGACTTCAGCTGGATCTTGGCCTGTATTCTATATCTTAGACCCCATTTCTTTAGCAAAAGGAAGTATGTACATTTCCTCCATGGTTCTAGATTGGTCAGTTTAAGATTGGTCAATTTAAGATTATAATTAGCATAATCATAAAAATAAGTTTTAGCATTGCCCCTTATTTTTACTATACTATCATTTCTGGATATATCCATTTGCCCCATTCCCCCTCATAGACAAATATACCAACCTCCTCCCGATTGAATTATCTCTTATAGCAAAGAAAAATAGTTAAGCAAAAACAATTGATTCAGTGACCAAATTTGAGTGTGCATATCATCTGCTTTCATCATTTTCCATCTCTGGGAAAGTTTATTTCATTATCTCTTTTCCTGGATTCTTACTGGTTTTTCAATTGCTTAGCGTCTGACTTTAATAAATGACTTTTTTAGGAGTAGTGCTTAATTTACTTGTGGACATATAGGGTTGTTTCACTTTAGAGTTCTAAAAATTACCAACTGCATGCCATATGGTTGGAAGTTAGAGTCACGATTCTCTAAATAGGTCTTTATTTGGAAAAGAAGTTGTTGGAGATTATTGACAATTCTGGATTTTGTCCACAAGATGGTGCTAATAATTCCTTATTTTCATCAATTATAGGCATGGTCTTTTAAACTAATTTTCCTTTGAGAGGGTGGAGAAATATTTTTAGTACATATAAACCCATTTAACTTGAGTATTATTTCCTATGTTTTGAGCTGTTGTTTTAAAACTGAGGCCATAGGAAATTAAAATTAGATTGCTACCATGGTGTTCAAGATCTTTTACATTTACTTGCTGTCCAAAAATAGCAATTTGGTTGATAGAACAACAGTGCTTAGTTTCTTTGTCTGCCTAGGGTTCTGTTTGTACCAATTTAATTCCATTTTTTTCTTATTTTCCATGTGGGTCCAGAGAGTAAACAACTAACGTACTTAGAAAGAGGACATATTCAGGATTACAGATTTAGAACTGTAAGGCACTCATCATAGGATCATAGATCTGGAGCTGAAAGAGACCTCAGAAACCATTTAATCCAACTCTTATTTTTTTTTCCAAATGAGGAAACTGCGGTTCAGGAAGGTTAAGTGACTTATACATCTTATTTCTACCTCCACCTCACCTGATATTTTTTAAGCACAAAAACATGTTTGTCATTGATGAAATATGCAAACTGTTGTTTTCCATATGTATTCACAGAAATATTTACAAAAAGCCTATCCTCATAAAAAAAAGGCCTGTGATTTCTTCACTGTTATCAGATTGTAATCTGCCTAGACTTAATAGATAAGTCTTAGCATTACACAGCTAGGTTACATAGAAACTGAACTCAGGTCTTTCTGACTCTAAGCCCAGCAGACTATCCAGTGACTCACATTGGATATGGATTTATAAATACATGAGTTCTATTTTTGTAGGGATTTGAAAAAAAAGGAAAAAACCAAACTCCTCTTCAACAACCACCAAAAAGTAACCCCTACACAAAAATGCTCCATTGATTATAAACCTATAAGTAGATATATATACATACATATACAGATATAACTGTGTATATGGAAAAGACAAAAATATTTTAAAAAGTGGTATCTAACTCATTTCATGAAAATGAACTGAGTCTGAAATGGATTGTGAGAGCAATAAAGTTTTGAAGTCTTAGACTAATAAGATCCAAGGGATGTGTGCAAAATGAAGTCATGACACTCTAGGAGTGGCAATACCTCTGAAGGTGTGACAGAACTTCAATTGTCACCTTACAAAAAAGGAAAATATGTTTTCATAGATTTTATGTATTTGGTCAGCTAAGGCTAATTAATATGACATTCTTCATTGGGTTTTACTGCCAGGCAAATAGCGCAGACCAATTGTATCACTCAAAACTCAGAATTTTAACAATTAAATTTGCAAATAAAAGTAGAATTTGTAAGGAAGGGGGAAAGAATGTTATAAGAGGAAGAGTGAGAATAGGACCTTGTTCTAGCTCTGATCTTAAGACAATGACTCACTCCTATGACTATTCAAATTTATACAAGATGTCCCTGGTTTGCAACTAAACCAAATTATAAGAGGAAGTTTATAACTAAACAGAGGATTTAGTGTATAAAATTAAGAGTCATGAGAATGGAGTGGGTAATGAGAAGTAAGATGTGTATATGTATATTTAGAAAATGATAAAGCACTTCACTGTTAGGTATTTCCATTAAGGGTCCAAAAAGAGTGTGCTTAGTGGAAACCTGAGCATTGGATTTGGAGTCATAGGGTGTTCTTTGAGGAACCGGGAACTTATAAGAAGCCATAGTAATTCCTATCTGGGGCTAGCCATTGCACAGAATCACTATAGAAAGGCAGAGTAAGGCGTGGCTGAATGAATTGTTGTATATGAAAGGAAAGGAATGTTACTGTGACATGAGCATAGTTGACTGTAAGAAACTCAGAGACACTTCAGAAGAAAGACTTACAAACTGTTGAAGAGTGAAGAAAGCAGAAGTAGGAGAACCATATTAGCAATAACTAAAATGATGAAATGATTAATTACAATTAATAGGCTTGGTTCTGGAGAATAGATAATAAAGCTTACTTTCCTTCTCTGTTTAGAGGGGTGTTAGAATTATGGGTATGGAATGTTTTATGAAACTACCCTAGGTTTTAGGTACTCTGTGGGTTTAAATCCACTGAAAATCATAGCTCTTGAACTATGTTTTTGTATTTACTAATTAGCTAGATGACATAATTAGCTCAAAGTAAAAACATGTAATGAAATAGCATTGTAAAAACTTGAGGAATATTTATCCATAGTACATACACCATGAGTAATAAGAATGGAGACCTGTATCACACATTGGAGAATATGTTTGAAGGGTTATGTACATAGGAAACATATAGCCAGGTCACCAATTTGGGAAGAAAAGACATCTTTGATGCTGCAAGACTTCCAATCTCTTCTAGTGATGTCATCTTATCGCTCTCAGCTAGGGCTGTACCTTGTCATTGAGTTATATTGCTATTTCCCACTTCTTTCCTGAGCTTCAATTGTCATCTCCAGCAGAGGTGTTACATTCTTCCCCATAAGAGGAGAAGTGGGATATATCATTTCACTTTTTGTTTATCCTCAGATCCTAGACTTTAGTTCTTAGGAAGGCAGGACCCTCAAATGTCTGGGCATTGGATTCAGAAAGGAAACATTTTCTGCTTTCTCTCCATAAAGAGAGAGCTGTCTTCAAGGGCTAAGCTCTTGAAACACAGAACATTGAGTCAACTTAATCAGAGCCATAGGCCTGCTTTGAATTAGTTTCCTCCTGCTACCAGGATCAATGTTTCTGTCCCAAGTCTCTGATTTAGGGTTAGAAAGTTGCCTTTAACTTTCATAAGTATTTTCTCCTCTTCCCTACCCAGTGATCCATTTCTTTTATTTTTATTTAGTATTTTATTTTTCCCCAGTTACATGTAAAAACAATGTTAACATTCATTTTTAAAACTTTGAGTTCCAAATTCTCTCTCTTCCTCTCTTCCACCCCCCCATTGAGAAGACAAGCAATTCTACATACGTTATGCATGTGTAGTCATACAAAACATTTCCGCAATAGTTATATTGTGAAAGACTAACTATATTTCCCTCCTTCCTATCTCACCCTCTGTTTATTCAAATCTTGCTCTTCTTTCACTCTGTCTCTCCTCAAAAGTGTTTTGCTTCTGACTACCCCCTCCATCAATCTACCTTCCCTTCTATCACCCCACCTTCTCTTATCCTCTTCCCCACTACTTTCCTGTAGGGTGAGATACATTTCTTTTCTTTTTTTTTCTTTTCTTTTCTTTTCTTTTCTTTTCTTTTCTTTTCTTTTCTTTCTTTCTTTCTTTTCTCTTCTCTTCTCTTTCTCTTCTCTTCTCTTCTCTTCTCTTCTCTTCTCTTCTCTTCTCTTCTCTTCTTTTCTTTGGCAATCGGGGTTAAGTGACTTGCCCAGGGTCATACAGCTAGTAAGTGTCAAGTGTTTGGTCTGAGGTCAGATTTGAACTCAGGTCCTTCTGACTTCTGGGCTGGTGCTGTATCCACTGCACCACCTAGCTGCACCCAAAGATTTAAAGGTTCTCATTTTTTTTGTGAGGCAATAGGGGTTAAGTGACTTGCCTAGGGTCACACAGCTAGTAAGCATCAAGTGTCTGGTCTGAGATCAGAATAAGTTTTTTTTAATATAGAGATCTAATGTAAAATAGCTTCATACAATGTAGGGAGTATGCTCTGGTAGTACTATTTCTTTCTTTCTTTTTTTTTGGTGACGCAATTTGGGTTAAGTGACTTGTCCAGAGTCACATGGCTAGTAATTGTCAAGTATCTGAGTTCAGATTTGAACTCAGGTCCTCCTGACTCTAAAGCCAGTGCTCTATGCACTGCGCCACCTAGCAGCTCCACAGATGGTTGTCCTTAAGGACCCTAGACTTAGTGATCAATTTATATTATGTAAGAAAACAATGGTGATTATATAACAGCTCACTGGAATCTGTAAAGATATAATAGCTACTGACTGTCTAGGAGACATGACCTAGTAGTTAGAATTATCCGTCAGAATTGACAGATGCAAATCTTCCAGTTACAAACAGATAGCTCAAAATATCCTGGAGAACTCAACCAACAACAAATTACTGAAATCATCATCACAGACCATCATCACAGACTAAATTATTGCCCAGACAGGCCCAGATATAACATTGATTCATAAAAACTGAAGACTGATATTTTTGTTAAGATATCACCTCACCAACTATTCATTATTTACAAGCTGCTTAGAACAAATGACTTTAAAAGTATAGAGACCCGGATGAAGCAGTCAAAATTATGCAGGAAAAAAGGAAAATATTATCATTGTTCTATTCACTGCTGGAGTTGTACCAAGGATGCTTTCCTGGAGCTTGTAGAAGATAAGTTTATGTTATATTTCTTATTCAACCCAAAAAGCAGTTTTCCACCTGTGCAAAAATCCACAGAATACTGAATATAAAGTAATGATAGTTGGATAGAGACTTGTTCCAGTACTGTTTCTAACTGAATCCAGGTGAGAACGATGAGATGGTGCTGACTCTTCCTCCTCCTACTAGAAGTATAGCATTTAACAGATAAAACTGATAATCACAATCATTTGGACATAATATTGATCCATAAAAATTTAAGAGTGTTGTAACAGATGTCCCCATGTGTAGTATTCATAACCTCTATGTATAATGCAAAACTGTCAAAATATAGAGACCTAGTAAGAGAAATCAAAGGTGTGAAGAAATCACGTGGGTTGAGGATGAGGCACACATCATCTCTGTTGTCCTGGCTGTTACTGGAGTTACTGCAAAGATGTTTCCATTGAACCTACAGAGGATAAGATTGTATCTCCAAACTTGTATTCAGTTACCAAAAGTAATCATCCTATCCACCTGAACAATAGTCTGCAAAGCATTAAACATAAAAAGTATACTATAGTATGATAGCAATCTGTCCCAGGACCCTTTCTATCTGAACTCTATCAAATATCAGATGAGAAGACTGGGAACGACTACTACCACTATCACAATTATAATAATAAATGATCACTGGATCATTTCTATCTTAACTCCATTGAAAACATGAGAAGAACTTTTATGTAATGATAATAATAAATAGAAATTAAAAGGATGAGAACAACAATAACTATGGTAACTAAGTTATGCAGCACCTTAAAGCTTACAAGACATTTTCTTCACAGTAACCTTGTGATTTAGCCACAGGATTTTTCAAACTTCCATATCTGTCTTGTAGACATCTTACTAAAATGTCATAGTTAGAAGTTTAAAAAAATCATTGGAAACTTTTTCCTGAAAAGAAGATATAAATATGGCAAATTGAAATTGAAAAAAAGAACTTGCTAAGTCAAGGTAGCCTTAAATGAATCTGCTTTTTAGAAAATCATTTACTGAGTCAAAGCTCTTACTGTCCTACTATATCGTAAGTATATAGTTCTTATCTAACCCTGCTGAAACTGAGAAAATGCAGCTCTCAGCATTCTGTACCTCATTTGTGCCTCTCACAACACCACAGGCTTAGATATCTCCATAATCTCAAAAGCATTGCCTGACTCAATACATTCTGATTATTTCACAAGCTAACTCCCGGCTTCAAAGTCTGAATTCTTCCTTCCTGGAAATTCCCACTGTAGGATGATTCTTTTTAAACAGTTGTGAAGAAGTTGAACATTCCACTTCATTATTTGTTCTTTCCTCTTTCTATTTTTACATCCCTGAGGTTATGTACAAACAAGCTCTATTTACAAGATAAATTGGAAATCATCAACAGAGAGAAGACACTAGAATTAAGAGTGATTGGGAAAAGCTTTCTGTAGAAGGTAAAATTTTAGCTAGCATTGCTGGGATGTGGAATGTCTGGTTTGAATAACTGCAAGGTCAGTGTCATTTGATTGCCGAATATATGATGGGGTATAATACTTAAGAAGACTGGAAAGGTAGGGGAGGGAGCAGTTAAGAAGAGCTTTGAATGCCAAATAGAAGATTTTATATTTGATGGTGGAAGTAATAGGGAGCCACTAAAATCTGTTGAGGAATGAGGAATGACATGGTTAGGCCTATCACTTGGACAGCCAGATGGACTGGATTGGGAAGGGACTTGTGCGTCAGGCAGACCAAGTAGCAGGCTATTGCAATAGTCCAGGGGTTTAGGTGATGAGAGACTACACTAGGGTGGTGGCAGGGTCAGAGGAGAGTAGGGGGGCACATTTAAGAGTCATTATGAAGGTAAAATTGACAGAACTTGACAGCAGATTATATATGGGGGTGTGAGAGAGGAAAAAGTCAGCTACATTATGAGCCCAGGGGACTAGGAAGATGGTGGTATCCTCAATAGTAATAGGGAAGAGAGGATTATGGGAAGATGGTGGAATAAGACAGGAAATTGCCTGGCTATCCCAAATTCCCCACTAAACAACTTAAAATAATGCCTCAAGGTGAATTTTAAAGTGGTAGAAATAATTAAAAGTCTAGATAAAGCAGTCTTGCCTAAGACAACTTGGGGGACATTAGGAAAGATCTGACCTACCATGCTGGTGGTCTGGCCTGGAATGAAGTGCAGATACCCTCTAGTCAACAAACAGTAAGTCCTGGGGTAGCTGTCTCACAATGTCATCTTCAAGGCCTTTCATCCCATGGAAGGTGTGGAGCAGCAGGAGAGCTGAATTCCCAGTTTTGGTTCCAGGGCAGAGAGGCAAGCTTCAAGAGACTGGTAGTGAGGCTGGTGGTGTGTTCCAGAACTTTAGTGAGTGAGAGCATTTGCAGTGGCAATGGTGCCCTGGTTGTGGCTCAGTGGTAGAAAGGAGTACTTGAAGTCACTCATAGTTCAAGGTGTGATCTGGAGGAACAGTGACCACGCTTGGTCTTGGATCATAGCACATGAGAAGAACTAACAAGTCAAAGACTCCCAGAAAGAGCTTGAAAGCAACAGCATGAGAAACCTGAAGCCTGAGATATTCCCCCATACCCTGGGAGAAGAGCCTGACCCTTACACAAAGTTAACAGCTAAGAAATAAGCTGTTAAAAATGAGTAAACAATACAGAAAGAACCATGGATAGTTATTATTGTCTTCAAATGCAGAAGACAATAAAGTGAAAAGTTACTTGTAAAATTTCAAAGAAAAATGCAAAAAGGTCACAAGCCACTAAAGAGTTTTTGTTCATTTGTTTGAATCTGATCTCAGATACTTACTAGCTTTATGACCATAAGCACTGTCACTTAACCTATTTGCTTCAGCTTCCTCATTCACAATGGAGATAAAAATAACACTTACTTCACAGGGTTGTCATAAGGATCTATTTGCAAATTTATGTGATATAAAAACAAAAGATAGCAATAAGATTTTAAGATAAAAACAAAATAATTTTTAACAGATGGCAGCTGAATTCATAGATACACAGCAGTTAGAAAAATAAAAGATACTGAGGGACATAGAAAAATTTATGTGCTTACTGGGATCCAAAACACCTAAATTTTAATGCCAAGGCCGCCACTAATGACAATAGATAGGCAAGTTGCTTTCTTTCTTCGGCCTCAGTTTTCTACCCTGTAAAATGAAATTAACTGGGCTAGATGATCTATAAGGTCCTATCAAGCTCTGATATTTTATTTTCTTGTATTATGTATTAGGCTCTGAAGCAGATGCAAAGATAAATAGAGTTCTTTTTCTGGGAAGCTATAATCTACTATGGGAGGTAAAGCATTGACAATAATAGTCAAAAGATAAGGCATTGTCTGATAAGTGGCCTAAGAGGGATTCAATCATGTGGTATGACAGTTATAAGGAAAAAGAAAAAAAAAGTTTTCTTGCTGAGAAAACCAGGCAAGTCTTCATGGGAGACCTGGGCCTTGACAAATAAGGAGAATTTCAACATAAATATGGTATATTGCTGAGAGCTTAATTTAGGTGGGAAAATGTGAGATGTGTCTGGGAAATGGCAAAAAAAATCCAATTTGACTAAACCACAGTGCATATCAAAAGAAATCATATGAGATAAAGCTAGACAGTAGGTTGAGCCTAGATTGTGAATGGACTTGAAAGTGAAATTAAGGAATTTGGACTTTGTTCTCTAGGCAACAGGGGCTTGATTGGGAGTGGCATACTTAGAGCTATGATTTAGGAAGATTAATCTGGCAATAATGTCAAAGAGATCAGTTAAGAGGCTATGGCAGTATAACTGTGGTGGTAGATGGGTGTGAGGGTCTGGCCAATGAAGGCTCAGTCTTTAGAGCGTGCCTGAGCATTCTTATTTTGATTGTAACTCATTTGACCTTCCTGATGGATTTAAAGAGTATATTTAGTATTCCTTGCCTGGTTGCAATATGACACCTGGGGGGAGGCAGGGCAGTGCTATGAGGTGAAGAGGAGTCTTTTTCTGGTTGACTAAAAACTTGAAGATCCAATCACTCTGGATATGATGTGCCAGAACTGAGTTCACATACAAAAGGATCTGATACAGCCCTCCATTGGCCCAAGTGAACTTTTCTTTTTTGATGGCAATCAGGTCAAGAACTGCTAAGGTCTACCAGGTAGCAGGAGGGCAGTATGCCCCAGTCCACCTCTGGTGGAGAGGAGAGTTTCCAGGCAAGACCAGGAGATCCATTAAAGCCATTAGAGGTCCAACTGGCAAGCAAAGTCAGCCACAGCCACAGCTAGTAAAGTGGAAAGTCAGTAAAACAGCTGGAAGACCTGCTTGATCCAACCCGGTGTTGGATGGCACCATCAGCTGAGACTTTGCTGATCCATCATCAACGTCTTGCCTTGAAGTGAACATGATGGGAATTCCACAAAAGGCACACTTTGTATTCAATTGTAGATTATAATTAAGTTCCACACACATTGGCTTTAAGGAGCTGGTGGAGGGTTCACATGGAACTGTAGCTCAGTGGAAAGAAAAGGGCCAGAAATATAGATTTGGGAGTGACAATTGAAGCTGTGGGAGAAGATCAAATTGCATAAGGAAAGGGTAGAAAGCAGGATTTATCAAACTTTTTTGTGTCATGTACTTTTCTGGAAGTCTGGTGAAGTTATCCCTTCTTAGAATAAATTCATAAGCTAAAACACATAGTGTTATAAAGAAAACCAATTATATTGAAATACAGTTATCAGAATATTAAAAAACAGTTCATGGACCCTAGGTTAAGAACCGCTGGTCTAGACAGAAAAGACAAGAGGGTTGAATATAGGTTCTTGGGGGATAACTACATTTAAGGGAATGGGCAAAGGAAGAAGAGTCATCAAAGGACACAGAAGAAAGGGTTAGAGAGGAAGTAGGAGTAGCGATTCTGGAAAACAAGAGGCCTGCCAAATACTGTTGAGAAACCGAAGAGAATGCAGACTCACTAATGTCTGATTTGGATGACATTAATGTTCTTTGAGAGAGCAGTTTCAGTAGTTATGGATGGATGGAGAATTGGAAGAATTGAGGACTAAATAGGTTTTAAGAAACTAGAGGCATTAAGGATAGCCTACCATTTCTGTGTAACCTGAGCTTGTCTGGTCACTCTCAGATCACCTAACATGGAGGCTTCTGAGTCCCCTGCCACTTGTCTGGTTGTAGCCTCTTTTGATTGGCTGTGTGATCAAAACAGGTGGTGTCTTTAAAACTGGTGAGACTGAGTTTGGTCACCCTCTGCCCATCTCTTTTTTGGCTCACATTCCTTCCTGAGCCCTCTTTCATGTTGAGTCCAGAGGGTAGTCACCATCAACTGAACCTGTTAGAATGAAAGTACTTCAGTCTCCTTCATTCCCTTTCTTTTACCCTAACTCTGAGAAATGAGCCTGGGGGTATTTATTTCTGTTATGTGTTGCTTTTCCTCAGTTTCAAGTGTCAGCTGTGACATCCATCTCACCATCAATTTAAACCATGGAAATATTGGAGTCAGGATTCTACGTGGGATGGTGAGGACAGCCCACTCTGAAGAAACCCCAAGAAGCCAGAGTATCTAAGCTTGGAGCCTGAGGGGGGGTTTGGCTGTGTGGAACTTGGAACTGTGCTCTATAAGAAGGGAGCTAAGCTGTGAACCTAATCTCTTTTCCTTCCTCAGAGACTGATATTGTATAAGGGGTTGGGGAGAAGAGGATTATGCCTTCCATGTATTGGGGGAGTGAGTTTATGTATTTATGATTATACCTTTGAAGTTAAAAGCATGTTGTAAAAGATAATCCAACTGTTAAATGGACCTGGAGTGCAAGGAACCAACTCATACAATTAAAAAAGCACTACTGGTGGTGGTGAGAGCCAATAGCAGAGAACCTAGATACTTCCCAGTTCTCCTTAAGGGTACTGAAGAACCCAGGGGGAAAAATGAAATTTAACATGCCTGGCTGGGTTATAATGATTGGAGCAGTCACCTACTCCAAACTCCAATTTCTATTATGATTGTCTTAAAGATAGTAACAATGTTTGTCATGGGAATGAGGCAAGACAAATGGAAAGTAGAGCAAAGAAGGAAATAACCCCTCCAAGAGACCCACGTGCTACTTTTCAACAAAGTCCTTGACTCCATTCACAATGCTGAGATTTCACATGCTGGTGTTGTGAGTTTTGTGGTGATTGTGACTGAATCTTTGGGGTGGAGAAAAATTGATGGCCATTATAGGAATGGTTGTAAATTGTATTCTGCTATTGGGTCTCAGCTATGAGTCTTCTTTACATGCCGTTAATAAACTTTAATTTCATTGTTTTGGAAGCCCGATGCTTGCAAGGAACCGAGGACTATTTAGAGAGATGAACCAGATTCTGATGGTTCCAGGGGAAGCTTCTTCTGCATGGGGGCAATAAGCCATTTTGTTGTTGTTCAATCACTTCAGTTGTGTCCGATTCTTCATGACTCCATTTGGGTTTTTTTTTTGGCAAGATATTGGAGTGGTTTGCCATTCCCTTCTCCAGCTCATTTTACAGATGAGAACTGAGGGAAACAGAGTTAAGGGACTTGTCTAAAGTCACACAGCTAGTAAGTGCTTGAGGCCAGATTTGAACTCCTGAAGATGAGTCTTTATGGCTCCAGGCCCAGCATTCTATCCACTGCACCACTTAGCTGACCATAATAAGCCATAGAGATTATTGTTAGGTATCCTATGATTGAGACTTGTTTGTCTATCAAAGGAATCCAAGTGTAGGTGTGTTGTAAATTAAACTTGGCTCATCTATCAAGATGAGTCTAGGGCTTCAATTGGCACATAAATTACATTTGTAATAGGAGATTTCAACTAACCTTGACATTGGTTGGAAATCTCATTTTGCTAAAAGTAGGGCTTCTGATATAACCTTGGGATTTTTAGTGCTGACAGCTTAATCTCTCAGAAGGTTGAGCCAACAATGAGGGGAACTGTTGCTTTGGACTTCTTACGAGTGAGGAAGATCTATTTGATAAAGTAACTTTGAGAAAGTTACCAAATCATTGTAATAGTTAGGACAGAGAATGCTGGAAATGCTTAGAATGCATCCTTTTCCTTTTTGTAATTTTTTTTTCTTTCCACGCTAAAAAATTATTCACTAAAATACCTTTTCTCTATTGATTAAAAAGTTAAAGATGTTGGGAATGAATGTGTCTTTTTAAAAAATAGCTCCTGGCTGATTCACTGCTTTTATGGAGTAGTCATGGGGAAACCTGAATCATTTGGAAGCTACCAAAAAGGCAAAGAATAGGAGCTGTACTAAAGTGAGGAGGACTGAAAGGGAGGGAACATGAAAAGACTAGCATGCCAGATAAGCCTCCCTTTTATTGTGGCATTTGAAGATTCACTGACTTAATGCTATAAGATGCCTGTGAGGAACAAAATATCATATTCTCTAAGGAGTTACAGGTCACTCAAAAGACAATGAAAACATGCATGGGGGGAATGAGTAAGTTGTAGAATATTAATATGTGACTGGAAAGGAAGGTGAGCCAGTTATATGGAGAGATAAAATCATAATCAATAGACAACCATGTTGGTATCCATGCCAGTGCTAAGATGTCATGCTGAAGCCCTTGTGGTTGATCTATAGGAAGATACAGACAAAATTCACACAGGATGAGAGCGTGTGAATGGGTTTTAATCTGCACTTCTACAGGGAGTACTTCCATGGATCGTGTCACAGATCCACAAAAGTAGCAGTTCTCAAAGTGTTGTACAAGTACTCTTTGAGGTCCCTGAGGTGTTTTCAGGGGGTTAATGAAGTTGGAATTATTTTCATAATAATACTAAGTTATTTTAATTTCTTTAAAAAAATTTCCCCCCACAATGGCATCTTATTTTTCCAATTATATGTAAAGATAGTTTTCAACAATCACTTCTATAAGATTTTGAGTTCCAAATTTGATGTTTTAATTTCTAAGGCACTCAATATTGATAGGTATAAAACACACAAACAAAAGTTCTTTGTGTCAAGGAAGGGCCTTTAATAATTTCTAACAGTATAAAAAGGTTTGAGAACTGATACAATAAAGTGTGAAAGAACAAATTTAAGAGAGCAGATTTCAAATAATTAATTAAGAGAAAAAGATAAATGTGACTCCATGGCCACAGAGTCACCTTCCACTCTAAAATGGAGAATGGCTCAAGGGGAACGTATGTGTGTGTGTGTGTGTGTGTGTGTGTGTGTGTGTGTGTGTGTGTGCGTGAGTGAGTGTGTGTGTGGTGATCAGCTTGGCCTGCTCCTGAATCCCTCTTACCTGAGGCCACTTACTTCCCAAAGGACTATGAGACCAATCCTCCCTCTCGGTAAAGGGAATCATTTCCACCCCTGTTAGAGACAATCAATTTTCTACTGAACCTCCCTGATATAATGTACCCACCTGTCTTGATTTTTTCTTGACTTTGAAAAGCAGTTTTTTTAATCCATTTTTTGTAGTTGAGACATCATCTTCTCCTAGGCTACTGGTCAGACCTGAAGTTCTGTGCTTTCGACTTCTTCGCTTAGAGGACGATCAACAATTTAGAGAAAGACCAGAATAATCAGGACTGCTTGGAAACTTTGCCATGTGAACAGTGATTGAAGGAATTGAGCATAGTTAGCTTGGAAAGGAGGAGAATTAAGAGGAATATCTTTGTCCTTAAGTATTTGAAGGGCTGTTCCATAGAACAGGGTAAGGAATCCTATTCTATGTAATGCCAGAGGGCAGAGTAGGACAAATCTGTGGAAGTTACAGGGAAGCAGGTTTCAATTCAATATAAAGACAAGCTTGTAATAACTAGAGCTCTGAAACAGTGGAATGTGTTACCTCAAAGAGTAGTGACCTCCCTGTCACTAGGTATATATACAAACTGAGGGCAGATGAGCATATATCAGCTATGTCATAGAAGGAATTTTTGTACTGGGGGGAGGGGAGAAGTTTGTCCTGGGAAGAAGGGAGGGGCCCCTTTCTTTCATTTCTAACATTCTACGCTGTAGGACAGCTTGAGTTTTTTTCAGCCCTTTGATTCTGCTTCCTCTGGTTGGCCTTCTAAACCCTTAACCAGTGATTACAGTAAACAAGACTGCAGGTGAATGGTTTAACCAATGTAAGGGAGCATAGTGCTTTTAAGGATTTTAGGGTATATTTTTTTTTAGTATGCAATTTGGGGTACTAATTGCTAGAGTTATATCTGGTCACTAAAGCAGGTCTTAAGATAACTATTTGGAAAAAAATTTGTTAGTCCTTCTAGTTCCTGAATATCCTGCAAGCAATAAAAGTTTAATTATAACTCACATTAGCTTGTCCCATAATTAATTTTTGTTTCAGTTCTATATATGATAACTCTAATGGGGAAATCTGCATAGGACTGAGAATCAGGATCCAGCTCTGTCATTAATTAGCTGTGTGACTTTGGGCGGACAAATCAACCTCCCTGGGCTTCATTTTTCTTTTTTTCTTTTCCTTTTTTTAAGGCAGTTGGGGTTAAGTGACTTGCCCAGGGTCACACAGCTAGTAAGTGTCAAGTGTTTGGTCTGAGGCCGGATTTGAACTCAAGTACTCCTGACTTCATGGCCAGTGCTCTATCCACTGCACCACCTAGCTTGGGCTTCATTTTTCTCCAGAGACAATGTTGTCTTGTTGAAATAGCTCTGGACCTGGAGTAAGGAGTGACTTAGGTTCTAATCCTCCCTCCAACACTTAAAAGTGAGTAACCCTGGCCAGACCCTTCTGAACCTCAGTTTCTTGATTTGTAAAATGGGATAACAATAGATGTAGTATCTACCTCACATGATCAAATGCAACAATGCGTGGTGCTATATAAATGTCAACTTTTATTATTATTTTTTCCAGTAGCATATTTTATTTATTAATTTATTTTGATTTATCAATAATCACTTCCATATGCTTTCGAGTTTAAAATTTTTCTCTCCCTTCCTTGCCACTACCCTCCCCAAGACAGCGCACAATCTGATATAAGCTATACATTTACATTCCTATTAAACTTATTTTCACATTAGTGAAGTTGTAAGTAAAAATTAAAACCAATGGAAGGAACCATCAGAAAGAGGAATCAAAACTCAACAGAAGATAAAAAAAAGACAGCGATTCAACTTTCACAGTTATGATTACTATCTGTGCCTTTTTCTCCATCCTTTTTTCCCCGTTTATGCTTTTCTTTCTCCTCTCTCCCTTCTCCACCTCACCAGTACTTTGCTTTTGACCACTGCCTCCTTCAGTCTGTCCTCCCTTCTATTATCCCCATCCCCCCCTCTTCCTCTCTGCCCCCACCACTTCCTCCCTCCCTTCCATCCCTCCTCCCTTTTCTTTCCCCTTTTCCCTCCTACTGCCCATAGGGCAAGTTAGATTTCCATACCTAACTGATTATGTTATTCCCTTCTTGAGCCAAATCTGATGAGAGCAAGGTTCAAACAATGCTCACCCCCTCCCTTCTTTCCCTCTGCTGTAATAGGATTTTCTGTCTTTTCCTGTAATGTAACTTACCCTTGTCTGCCTCTTCCTTTCTCAGTACATTTTCTAAGATCAGACTAATCCACTTACTTGGATCCATTTAACCCAGTTGATTAGATTTTATTTATCATTACATCAAAGTCAACTAATATCCACCCTATTTATGTATACTCCTTTAACATGGTGTAATAACAATACAGTTCTCAAGAGTTGCAAGTGTCATCTTCCCTTGTAGGGATGTAAACAGTCCACCCTTATTAACAACATTTTGTATCTTTCTGTCCCATTTACCTTTTTATGTCTTTCTTGAATCTTGACTTGAAGATCAAATTTTTTGTTGAGCTCTGGTCTTTTTATCAGGAAGGTTTGGAAGTCCCTATTTCATGAATATCCATCTCCCTTGAAAAATCATGCTCATTTTTGCAGGGTAGTTGATCCTTGGCTGCAATCCAAGCTCCTTTGCCTTAGAATATCATGTTCCAGCCCTGGTCTTTTAATGTAGAAGCTGCAAGGTCCTGTGTAATCCTGACTGTGGTTCCATGATATTTAAATTGTTTCTTTCTGGCTGCTTGCAGCACCTTCTCTTTCATCTGGTAATTTTGGAATTTTGCTATTATATTCCTTGGTGTTGTCAATTTGGGATCTCTTTCAGGTGGTGAGTGGTGTATTCTTTCTATGGTTATTTTACCTTCTGGTTCTAGGACTTCTGGCAGTTTTCCTTTATGATTTCCTGAAAGATACTGTCCAGGCTCTTTTTTCATCATGATTTTCAGGTAGTCCAATGATTTTTAAATTGTCTCTCCTGGATCGATTTTCCAGGTTGGTTGTTTACCGATGAGGTATTTTATGTTTTCATCATTTTTTCATTTTTTGTTTCTGTTTGACTGATTCTTGCTCTCTCATAGAGTCATTAGTTTCCATTTGTCCAATTCTAGTTTTTAACAGATTGTTTTCTTCTGTTAGTTTTTGTACTTCCTTCTTCAATTGGCCAATTGTATTTTTAAGGGATTTGTTTTCTTCAGTGTACTTTTTTTCCAGTTTGCCAATTGTGTTTTTTAGGGACTTGTTTTCTTCAGTGTACTTTTTTTCCAATTGGCCAATTGTATTTTTTAAGGACTCTTCTACCTCTCTCATTAGACTTTTAAAATCCTTCTTGAGCTCTTCTAAGAAGGCTTTTTGGGCTTCAGACCAGTTCATATTCCCTTTTGATGTTGCAGATGTGGGTTTGTTGACAATGTTGTCATCTTCAGAATTTCTGTCTTGATCTCCACTCTTCTTGTAATATGAATCTATGGTACGTTCCTTTTTACTCATGGTTTCTTTATTCCCTGGCCTTTAAAGAGATTGACCTCTCTTGCTGGGGAACAGAGGGCACTGACCCAAGCTTCTTGTGTTGGGAGCCTAGGTTTTGGTCACTGGCTTTGTGTGCTGGGGCCTCTTATGTTGGCAATTGGAGGCTGTAGGTTCTGGCAGCTTACCTCGTGTTGGGCTGGAATCAGCAAGGCTGGAACTTTCAGGCAATTCTAGGTTGCCTGCTTTTCCTTTCCTTTAGCTTTCTTCAGCTCCTTTTAGATGGGTGCTGCAGGGTGTTCATCTGCCTGGGGCCCCTTGCAATGCTGCCTCCCTCGTTTCTGCTAATGCATTGGGAGATTCCTTTGAGGTAGAGTGCTGAGGCACCTGGTGGTTTTCTGAGCTGGTTTCCTCTGGTTCCCCCCGCCCTCACTGAGGCACTTGGCGTTTGCGTGTTCTACCACCTGGGCTTCAGGATCTCTTCCTGGGGTTCTGACAGCTTACCTGGTGTTGGGTTGGAATCAGCAAGGCTGAGGCTTTAGGAAGACTTTAGGTTGCTTTCTTCCACTCCTTTCAGGTGAATGCTGCAGGGTGCTTATCGGCCTGGGGCCCTTTGTAGTGCTGCTTCCCTTATTTTTGCTGAGGCACTGGGTGACCTGTTTGCTGGGCTGCTGCACTGCTGTTCCTCGTTTTTCTTCCAGTTCAGCTGTTCCAGGGTTTTTTTTTTCCTAGGGTGATATTTTCTGGGTTTTCAGAGGTTGATAGGGGAGGATGAGAGCAACTACCTTTTTACTCCGCCATCTTGGTTCCTGGAAGCGGAAGTCTCAACTTTTATTATTAAAATTCAGGCAAAGCTGCTTTTCTTTTTCTCAAGGAAAGACATCCTGGGTAGTGGCTGGGTTGGTGGGGTGTGTCAGGAATGACTTGATGTAAAAACAAAAGGCATATGTTTAAAAAAAATTCAGCCAAGGGTAAAACTAGTTTGAATATAACCTTTTTTCAAAATCTTATGGAGAATGGTGAAAGATTATGATTACTCCCATAAATAGGGAGAAATAGTAGCAATAAACAAGTTCACTGACAGTTTGTTGAAAAATTCAATTAAACTAGATTGCCAGAGAACATTGAAGGATACAAAACTTCAAAAATACCAAAAAAGAGAAAGAAAAGTAGAAATGATCTGTTGAAATTCCTATAACAAAGTCTTTTTTCTCATTCTCCACTCCAGCTAGCTGTTCTGCTTGCTCAGATCCTATCTTGAAGGCCAGGCAAGAATAAGAGCTGGCAGTCCTTCCTTTCCCTTCCCAGAAATCTTCCTGTCAGTGCTCTTTTTCCCTTTCCTCCTTTTGTCTGAGGCCAGAGATGCCCAAAACACAAACTCAGAAAAGGATAATAATACCAGAATTCTGATAAGCAAAGCCTCAAAGAAGAACAGAAAAGAAATATTGAAGGAAATACTGATAGTTGACTGTTGCCATAAGTGTGAGTGGTGGAGGTTCAGAAAGAGAGAAAAGAAAAGGTTTGGAGTAGTTACTTTGGGGAATGTGATCAGGAATCAGCTGATGATGGCAGAGCAGAAGGATTGATTGTCCAGCAGCAGGAAAGATCTAGATAATGACACATATACATAAAGATGTGTGTGTGGGGGTATTGTTGAGTCAATTAGTAGTATCATCCTACCTCACTCAAAGTAAACATCTCTACTGAATCAGTCATAGGCTTTTTTTTTTTTTTGGTGAGGCATTTGGGGTTAAGTGACTTGCTCAGAGTCACACAGCTAGTGAGCATTATGTGTCTGAGGTTCAATTTGAACTAGGGTCCTCCTGACTCCAGGGCCGATGCGCTATCCATTATGCCAACTCGTTGCCTCCATAGACTTTTGACAGTGTGAAAAAACCCTTAATCAATTTAGATATCTTTGAAATATCATACAGGAAATGTGTTCAAATAATTGAGAAAACTTGGTCATGCTTTGTGGTCAAGGCTATAAAATAGAAAGCCAGTTCAGAACTGAGATAATTGCATGTATGGAAGCTTAGTAGTGGAATCCACCAGCCAAACCTCAGAAAGAGAATCATTTGAAGGATGAAAGAGAAGATCCTTGGGCCCAGCCTCAGTCTCAGCCTCCTTACCCAACTCTTCCCACTTTGGTTGGATATGTACTTTGGAAAATAAGAGAATTTGGACTTTTCATGAACATCCTGGCAGAATCTCCACATCTGCACTGGGAGCTAAAGACTAACTAGAAACGATGAGAAAAGGCATGTTCAAGGCTTTACAAGGTTCCCAGCAGAAAAACTAGGCCAGACCTAAAAATTCCATCAGTATCTCACAATGCGGAGGAAAGGACTTCTAGCAACTTGAAGCTGTGTTAACTATTTAATATATATATGTTCTCTAAGCTTTAGCCTTATTTTTTCCCTGGAGTGTGTATATATTAGTGGAAAAGTGTGTCACGGACTCTGGGGGAAGGGAGACATTTCTTACCAACTATTCCTATTATACCTTAGTAAATGCCTTTTTCTAAAATTTAATTCTGACTGACTGATAACAATTGATAATCATAAAGGCAAGCTCATGGGGGTGAGGGGTGAGGAAAGAACTACAGCATCAGAAAATTCATCTCCACAGGGCTACCCTTAGAACTCTGAGACAATAAATAGTATCTGAGCTATAGTGACTTAGCCATAAGTTCCAGTGAGGCTCGCTAGAATAAATCCAGTCAAATAAGTAAATATTTATTAAGCACCATGTGCTTCATATGGTAGACTTACAGAAGATGAAATTAGCTTGATTTTGTGATCTTCTCCAATCATATTCAGTAGACGTAGAACAGAATGGAAGGATTGGAAGGAGGGAGTTACCTAGGAATGAGGACGTACAGATTCAGAATAATGGAAAGTCATGGAGGTAATGGTGATAGCTAGTGAAACATTGAAGTAGCTATCTTGGGCAAATCATTTCACCTCTCTGGGCCTCAGTTTCTTCATATGAAAAATAAGGAGGTTGGATTAGATGATCTCTAAGATTCCCTTAAAGGACCATCTATAGGTATGAAATCAAGGGAAGCCAGAGTAGAGAAGATGGACTGAGAAAATGGGCATGGGCCAACGGAGAGGAAATCTCTGTAGGGACAAAGAACAGGTTAAGAGTAACTGTGAGATTGAAGACTGAAGGTTGTAGTTGAAGAGTACAATCTCAAAAGTTCCAGTTACTGGAGGTGATACAATTCTGAGGTGTGGTGAGGTTGAAGGAATGACCGTGCTGGTGTGTTGCTGAAGAAGAACAGCAAGGGGGTCACTGGAGTTGATCAGGTTGAGAAATTATGTCATTAAGTTGTAAGAGGGGTTATAGTTTGTTAACATGAGTATTCATCCCTAGGAAGGTAACAACTGGGTATAGAGTGGAAAGGAAGAACTTGAGCCAGGTACTAAAATTATTTTAGTTAGGTGCTCAACAGTCCTGGAACAAGTTTGTGGATATCACAAAATTCTTCTAGGTAGTAAAATGCTAAATTATCAGAGATACAGTGCAGAAAATTTTTTTTAGTAATTTGCTTTTTTTTTTAAGAGCTAGAAGGACTCTGAGATGTCATTTAGTTCAAGGATCTCATTTTTCAGATGAACAGATTGAGAATCAGAGTGGGGAAGCCTCTTGGGCAAGGTCAGACAGGAAATTAATGGAACGTGTGAAATTAGAATGTACTCCTCCTGATTTTCACATTCCATGCTGCAGCAGTAAATTGAGTAATAGAAACATAGATTTAGAGCTGGAATGCTCTTTAGAGACCCTTGAGCCCAATTCTTTTAATTTTATGGATGAAGAAACTGAGGCACAGAGAAGTTGAATTGCCCAGGGTCATACAACTAGCGACTGAGGTAGGATTTGAACCTATGTCATGGCATAGGATCTTAATTTGGCATGAATTGGAGACTATGATAGACTCATCTTCCCTCCAGTTTTGGAAGAAGTCATAGCTTCCCCATTTTCATTCCTATATGGGAAGATAGAAATGCCTCCTTCTCTCTGAAATAAACTACTATATATTAACATTCATACTCTTTATACTTAAATCTATTCCTTTTTTAACTCTTTAGCCTAGTTTCCTATCATTCCCTCAATGCTGTGGATTAGACCTTGTGCTCAGCCCATTCCCTGATTCTCATATTTTTAGCCCATCCCAAGGAGAAAAGAAATTGCATAGATGGAGTAACAGTAATAGTTGTGGCAAGAGCTTGGGCGGTGTTAGGGTTTTCCCAGAAACTGAAACGGAGTAGTCGTTTAATCACCTTTCCTAAAAATTCAGCCCTGCCAGGAGGGTAGCTGTTGTTCAAACTCAGGAAAGACACAAATGGCCATCTGCAGACCATTTAGCAGGCTGAAAAAGGGTGGAACAGGAAAGGGAGGAAGCAGGACTGGGTAAACCACAGGTTTTCAAGGTGCTATTTTTTTTTCTTGCTAAGGCACCCTGTTTTGTCAAGAAGTGCCCATTTGATGACCTCTTTCCCTCTGTACACTGTTTTCCCCTCCTCTCTCATGCTAAAAGATCTCTCGTTACAGTCCCTCTCCCTGTATCAATTAAAACATTTTAAGTTGTTAGAACTGAGTGTGCCTGCTTTTCTTCAGTCCTGGCAAGTCCACTGCTTTTATGGTGTAGTCATGGTGAGACTTGAGTCATCTGAGGAGTGCCAAAAAGGCAGAGAACAGAGCAGAGAGATATTAGCATGAAGAGGATAAAGGAGGGGGATGCTTCCACAGGTAGTGTGCCCATCAGATCTTAACTTGGCAGCCAAATGCATAAATTCTGCCACTGTAAAAACATTTCCCATTTAAATAGATTTTAAAATCACATTGGGCATATGTAAAACATTTCAAGCTTTACAAATATAATGATCATCTTGCAGCAAGTGAGGGTGGCTATGTAAAGATATAATAGATTAAAGACATTTTTCTAAGATTTTTTTCAGACTGCTAACTTATATTTGGATCATAGATGTGGAGCTGGAAGGGTGGTTAGATATCATGTGATATCATGTAGCTTAACTCTCTCATTTTACAGATGAGGAAACTGAGGCCTATCATAAAGGTAGTAAGCACTACAGCCCAAATTCAGCCCTCTTTCCACTGCATCTCGCTTCCTTGTGGATGAACTTTACTTATAGTAAAAAATCATTAGAAATAATTCGATTAATGTGATCTCCTACTGGATTTCATTTTCCTGACTGAGAAAACCCCAACAACATACTCCAAAATTCAAAGGGAGGAAATAAAAATAATGAGGAGTCTTGTTTTCCTTCACACACATTTAAACACAGTCCAGAAAAGATACCAGTTAGATATGTGTACGCGTGTGTCTATGTGGTTTGCCATCTCTCTGGATCCTGACTCATCATCAAGGAGGCCAGTGATCGATTTTTTCCCCACTTCACAAAGTTCCTCAGAACTTCATTTCTTTTACAAAGGGTACGCCTGTTTATTCACCCCAGACACAGTCGGTAAAATAGTTGCTGTTTTTTGAGAACGGTGGCGTCTAGAGCTAACCCTGGTAGCTTGTGCAAGTGGATGCCCACTGTCGGCTCGGGAAGGTCTCAGGGGCGGTGCCGGTCTACTTTAGGACCACGGTCCCCGCGTTCTGGGCCCCGGGAAGTCGCCACCAGGTTCGTGCTATCTGCAGGAGCAGCCAGAGCAGGAGACCGAGAGGATCTCCAGCCAGAGGGTGGCGGGGAGGGAAGAAGTGGGGCGGAGCAACAATCCAGAGGCTCAATTTAGATCTTTCACTGCCCCAATCCGACGCGCCCTTTCGCACGGCCAAACCCAGAGGAGCAAGAATTCCGCAAACTGCTGCTGGAGGAGCGAGGTGGAAAGCTGCAACCTCTGCTGGAGCTGCGAGGTCCTTCCGAAGCAGGATGCTGTTGCCACTGCCGCCAGACGCTGCTGAGAAAATGAGGGGCTCCCTGCTCCCTGCTCCCCTCCTTCTGTGCCTTCTGACCGCGTTCTGGGTTGTTTCTGCAGCTGCCGGGTATGGAGGGATGGGAGGAAGCCGGGGCAGGGAGGGGCGAGGGATAGAGGAGACAGGATGAATGAAGGGGAGGGGGAATGGAAAAGGAGAGTTGCATCACCAGGGATGGGGGGTTGGGTGGGGGGGGAGGCGAGGCAAGGGGAGGTGGGCTGCAAGTAGTAATTTAGATTTGGAAGGACAGGCTTGCGAAATGAGCTTCTTCGAGCTGGGGCCCTCTTCCCTGCGGGGAAAACAGAGACAGAATCTAGGAGTTCGGAAGGAGCGGCTGGGAAAACTTGCATCCCATGAAATTGGCTCGAATTGTAGTTCTCTGTTTACTTCACTTTGTGAATCACTCCCCAACTGCTCCCCTCTACCTCCTCCAGGCATTTCACATTCTGGAAGTCTGAGCTTTTCTGGGGACATTCATTTAGGATGATAAGTACATTGCTCCTTCATTCAATTGTAAGTTCGTAGATTCAGAGCAGAAAGGGACCTTAAGGTCATCATGTCCAGCTCCCTCAAGTACAGATGAAGAAACTAAGTCTGAGAGGTCACACAGGTAATGTGTCAAGAGTTGGGATCTGAGTCCAACTCCTCTGACTTGGAGTCCAACATTTTTCCTCAGCCTTGTACCATGCCTGAGTTTTTACCCAACCACTTATTATTATTTATTGTCTGATTCTAAACTTGTGGTCCTAGAGGATTTGTGGGGTTTTGTGATATGTATTCAGCCTGACTTTAAGGATTGTCAAATTCTGAATCGAAATAGGTACTCAACTAGAGACCCAGTATTAAAAAGTATGAATCAATTTCCCTAAGTATGGACTGACTTTACCTCACATGTCGTGGGGATCAACATTATACCCCAGAGTGTAAGCTTTTTGAGAGAGAATCCTTCCTTCCTTCCTCCCTTCCTTCCTCCCTCCCTCCCTTCCTTCCTTCCTTCCTTCCTTCCTTCCTTCCTTCCTTCCTTCCTTCCTTCCTTCCTCCCTCCTTCCTTCCTTCCCTCCTTCCTTCCTCCCTTTTTCTCTTTCTTTTCCCCAGCAGTTAATACAGTGCCAGGCCCATGTTGTTCATTCATGTTTGACTCTTCCTTACCCCAGGGACTGTAGCAGCCAATACTGGCCATGAGGTTTTCTTAGCAAAGATGCTGGAGTGGTTTGCTGTTTCCTTCTCCAGCTCATTTTACAGATGAGGAAACTGAGGCAGACAGGGTTAAGTGATTTGCCTAGAGTTACACAGCTAATAAGAGGTTAAGGTCACATTTGAACTCAGATCTTCCTGACTCCAGGCCTGACACTACCCAGTGAACCACCTACAGCTGCTTCTTACCTGGCCTATAGTAAGTGCTTAATAGATGTTTGTTTGCTTGTCAATAGAGTACAGGGAACAGAGCTCTGGGACTGGGGCCAAATTATTTAACCTCTGATTCAGTTTCCTCACCTGTAAAGTGGAGTTAACAATAGCAGCTGTCTTGAAGGCTAATTATGAGGAGCAAATGAGAATATCTGTAAAGCTCTTAGCATAGTGCCTAGCATGTAGCAGACACTATATAAATACTTATTCTCTTCCCTATCTCACACTGCCTGTCCACTCACCAGTTGTTCAGTTGTATCTGACTCTTCTTGATCCCTTTTTTGTGGAGGGTTTTCTTGGCAAAGATACTGTAGTGGTTTGACATTTCCTTCTGCAGCTCATTTTTTACAGATGATGAAACTTGAGGCAAACAGGGTTAAGTGACTTGCCCAGAGTCACAAAGATAGTGTCTAAGGCCTGATTTGAATTCAGGAAGGTGTCTTCCTGATTCCAAACCCCATGCTCTATTCACCGTCACTCACCAGTAGGGCCCATTAAAAGCCGACATAACCCAATGACAAAACTAACAGTCATTAAAATTCAGTTACTTGGAATTAGGAGCCAAAATCATATCCATCTTGCCATCTCTCTGAACTAGAGGTCTAATCAAACTGCTGTTGGCTTCATCCCTCCTCTCATGCTTCACTGTGGCATGGAAGTGACCCTGGGTCCTTGGCTGTGGCAGCAATACACACGTGGTTCCAGGACACTGACTGTGACAGGCAATCTGATCTGATGAAAAGAGTGCTTAATCTAGAGGAGTGAGTGCCAGGCACAGTGCTGAAGTTAACTGATTTGCTGAGGGCTGCGCAGCTATTAAGTGACTGAGGTCAGATCTGAACTCCTTTCTTCCTAACTCCAGGCCCAGCACCCTCTCCACTTTACCACCTTGATGCCTGGGAGTCACTGCATTCAAGTTTCAACTCTGACACATACTGCCTGTCTGGGCAACTCATTTGACTTCTCTGTGCACCCAATTCTCCAAAATTCTAAATTATGTATGAGTTTCAGATCTGCATTGATAGATGGTGTCCATACTGGGAATTCTTTATAGTAGGTGTTCTTTTTTTTTTTTTTGGTGAGTGAAGATTTTCTTTTTTTTTTTGTTTGCTTGTTTTCTTTTTATATTTTTTCAGAGCATTATTCATTACTGGGAGAGATTCAAAGTTTAGATAAAATTGGATCCTTGTTTTTGTGGAGTTTATAATTTGATTAAAAAAATACTAAAAGTTTTGCCTATTACTTCCTTGAATATGGGACAGATGTCCTAAGATGGGAAGAAGCAGTAGGCAAAATCCTTGGGTGTTTTTTTTAAAAATAATTTTCAATCAATTAATTAATTATTTTTAGTTCATTCACTTCCACAATATTTTGAGTTTCAAATTTTCTCCCCATCTCTTTCCTCTCCCTGTCTCTTTCCTCTCCCTACCCCAAAATGCTTTCTGAATACCAATCTTCCCACAATCTGCCTTCCCTTCTATCACTCCTCCCTCTTATCCCATCCCCCTTCTATTTTCCTGCAGGGCAGGATAGTTTTCTATACTACATTGCCTGAATATCTTATTTCCCAGTTGCATATTAGAAGCAATTTTTATTTTGGGTGAGACAGTTGGGGTTAAATGACTTGCCAGCATCGCACAGCTAGTGAGTGTTATGTGTCTGAGCCAGATTTGAACTCAGGTCTTCCTGACTTCAAGGCCGGTGCTCTATCCACTGCACCACCTAGCTGCCCCTAAAAACAGTTTTAACATTCATTTTTGAAACTTTGAGTTCCAAACTCTCCCTCCCCCCCCCATTGGGAAGGTAAGCAATTTGATATAGGTTATATATGTGTAGTCATGCAAAGCACTTCCATAATAGTCATGTTGTGAAAGACTTAGGCCATCCTATCCTGCCCCCTGTTTATTCTATTCTTTCCTTTAACCCTGTCCCTCCTTAAAAGAGTTTGCTTCTGATCCCCCCATCTGCCCTTCCTTCTTTCATACCCCCTCTCTTATCTCCTTCCTCCCTATTTTCCTGTAGGGTAAGATAGATTTCCATACCCAATTGAGTGTGTATATTATTCCCTCCTCAAGCCAAATCTGATGAGAGAAAGATTCACTCATTCCCTCTCATCTCCTCCCTCTTCTCCTTCACTGTAAAAGCTTTTTCTTGACTCTTTTGTTTGTTTGTTTTTGTTTTGGGCTAGGCGATAGAGTTAAGTGACTTGCCTGGAGTCACACAGTGTCTGAGGCCGGATTTGAACTCTTTCTTGCCTCTTTTATGTGAGACAATTTACCCCATTGTATCTCTTCCTTTCTCCTTCTCCCAGTACAATTCTCTCTCATCCCTTAATTTTATTTTTTAGATATCATCCCTTCATATTCAACTCACTCTGTGCCCTCTGTCTATATGTATATATATATATATATATATATATATATATTTCTTCCAACTACCTTAATACCAAGAAAGGTCTCATGAGTTACAAATATCATCTTTCTATGTAGGAATGTAAATAGTTCAACTTTAATAAATCCCGTATGGTTTCTCTTTCCTGTTTACCTTTTCATGCTTCTCTTGAGTCTAGTATTTGAAAGTCAGATTTTCTATTCAGCTCTGGTCTTTTCATCAAGAATGCTTGAAAGTCTTTTATTTCATTGAATGTCAATAATCCTCTCCCCGCCCCCCCCCCCATTATACTCAGTTTTGCTGGGTAGCTAATTCTTGGTTTTAATCCTAGCCCTTTGACCTCTGGGCTATCATATTCAAAGGCCTCTGATCTCTTAATGTAAAAGCTGCAAATCTTGTGTTATCCTGATTGTGTTTCCACAATACTTGACTTGTTTCTTTCTGGCTGCTTGCAATGTTTTCTTCTTGACATGGGAACTCTGGAATTTGGCTATAATATTCCTAGGAGTTTTCCTTTGGGGATCTCTTTCAGGAGGTGATTGGTGGATTCTTTCAGTTTCTATTTTACTCTCTTGTTCTAGAATATCAGGGCATTTTTCTTTGATAATTTCTTGAAAGATGATGTCTAGGCTCTTTTTTTTTTCATCATGGCTTTCAGGTAGTCCAATAATTTTTAAATTATCTGTCCTGGATCTAGTTTCCAGGTGAGTTGTTTTTCTAATGAGATATTTCACATTATCTTCTATTTTCTCATTCTTTTGGTTTTGTTTTATAATTTCATGATTTCTCATAAAGTCATTAGCTTATGTTTGCTCCATTCTAATTTTTAAGGAATTGTTTTCTTTAGTAAACTTTTGGACCTCCTTTTCTGTTTGGCCAATTCTACTTTTTAAGGCATTCTTCTTTTCCTCATTGGAGGCTTTTTGGACTTCTTTTGTCATTGGATCTCGTCTATTTTTTAAGGTGCTCTTTTCTTCATATTTTGGGGTCTCCTTCACCAAGCTGTTGACTTGTTTTTCTGAGTTTCTTGCATTGTTCTCATTTCTCTTCCCAATTTTTCCTCTACTTCTCTACTTGTTTTTCAGAATCCTTTTTCAGCTCTTCCATGGCCTAAGACCCATTCATATTTTTCTTGGAGGCTTTGGGTGTAGGAGTTTTGACTTTGTTGTCTTCTTCTGGTTGTATGTTTTGATCTTCTTTGTCACCAAAGTAAGATTCTATAGTCTGAGTTTTTTTTCATGCTGTTTGCTCATGTTCCCAGCCAATTACTTGACTTTTTAACTCTTTGTTAAGGTAGGGCTCTGTTTCCAGTGTGGAGGGTGTACTGTCCCAAGCTTCAAGCGTTTTGTGCAGCTATTTTCAGAGACATTTCTAGGGACCTGTAAATTTTCAGTTCTTCCAACATTGTATGATCAAAGGAGAAATGTTTACTCCTTTCCTGGCCTGTGCTCTGGTCAATGAGTGACAACAAGCTTTTCTGCCTTGGAACTGTGAGGAGGATTTCCTCTCTGCTGCTGCCACAAGCTCCACCATGCCAGCACTCCTCCTTGCTCCAAGACTGCCACCCAGGACTGTGACCCAGATCCAAGCATGGGCAAAGCAAGAGAATCCTGCCTTAGGGCCAGCAACGAGATCCCTGCAATCTCTCTCTGATCAGCCCCTTGATCCCTGCACTGTCCGTGGGCTGAGAGCTCTGGAAGCAGAGCCTCCCTGGGACTACGCCAGGGCTGGGGCTGGACCATGCTCCTCTCTCACTCAGGTCTGACAGACCTTTCCTACAGAACTTCTAAGTTGTTTCTGGCATTTATGGGTTGAGAAGTCTGGAAACCACCACAGCTGCCAGTGATTCAGTCTCCTGAGGCCTGCTCCAGGTTCACTGGGGCACCATCTTTGCCTGTGTGCCCATGCTGAACTCTGCTCCTCTCCTAGCCTGGTGCAACAGACCTTTCCCATCAACCATCCAGGTTGTCTTGGGCTGGAAATTTGTTTCACTCTGTCTTTTTGTGTGTTCTGCTGCTTTAGAATTTGTTTAGAGTTATTTTTTACAGGTATTTGGAGGGGTTTGGGGGAGGACTCAAACAAGCCACTGCTTTTACTCTGCCATCTTGCTTCCTCTCTCTGTTTTTTTTTTTTAATCAAGAAAAATCTCATAAAATGAGGTGGTCTGCAAACATGAGTCAAATCTCCCACTATGCCACTAACTGTCCAACTTCTCTGTGCTATTTGGTGGTTATAAACTGTAAATAATACTATCTTTTTTTTCTTGGAGTGGAGGTATATGATTTAATATCTAATCATTCTTTCTTTCTTTTTAGCTTTCAACATTCACTTTTATAGATTTTGAGTTCTAAAATTTCCCCCTTTCTCTTCTCCCCCCCTCCCCAAGATGGCATGCATTTGGATATAGGCTATATGTGTGCAATCATATTAAACATATTTCCACATTAACCATGCTGTGAAAGAAGAATCAGAACAAAAGGGAAAAACCACGAGAAAGAAAAAACAACAACAACAAAAACTCAGCAACAACAAAAAATGAAAATGGTATGCTTCGATCTGCATTCAGACTCTATAGTTCTTTGGATGTGGATAGTATTTTCCATCAAGAGTCTTTCAGAATGTCTTAATTATCTAACTATTCTTAATTCATATTGTTATTGTTTTAGTAGCAGTACATTGGCATCAATGTTAGGAGTTTACCTCATTATCTGCCGGATATAGTGGATTGAATACTGGACTTGGAATCAGGAAGATTTGGGTTCAAATCCTTTTTCTGACCCTTAATTGCTAGATAACCTTGAACAAGTTAGTTTATTTGGCAGAGACAATTTCCTCACTCAAAAAACGGGAATAATAATATATGGAATAATTACCTCATAGGATCATTATAAGGCTCAAATAAAATTATGCAGATATCCCAAATGTCTTGGAGCAATTTTAAACTTTATTAATAGCTTAAAATCATGCCAAGACTTTTGGGACACTATGTATATATAAAGTGCTTTGCAAAATTCAAAGTTCTGTGTAAATGTCATTAGCCTTCACCAGTAAAATTTGTGAAGGTGCTTCAAAATGAGGGGATGGGGGAATAACATCTTATTATATTTCTCCCTTCTCAAGGCCCAGTTTTCTGGTGACCACTCCTAGGGTCATCAGGCCAGGAATCAACATGACCATTGGAGTGGAACTGCTGGAGAACAGCCCCTTACAAGTCTTGGTGAAGGCCAAAGTGCTCAGGAGCCTGTCAAACATCACTGTTCTGGAAGCAGAAGGCGTCTTTGAAAAAGGTGAGCTAAAATAAATGCTCTTATTGGGCTCTTCCCCTAGGGTTAGATTACTGGAGCAATGTATTCATTCTTTTTTTTTTTTGACATTTGGAACAGATACATTGAGTTTATGAACCACTGAGCATGTCTATTAGTGAACTTAGGGAAGAATAAAAAAAAACCCAAACAAAATTGCCATAAGAATTTTTTCAAAATTTACAAAAAGAATAAGATGCCTTTTACTAATCCTGTAGCTTTCTGATTGAATGTATCGAGAAAATACTCCTTTGTGGATGTACTTGCCATATTACTATTTCCACTTTCAGGTTTAGTCTCTTTGGGAGATACCCTGGTGTAGTGGATCGGTCCCTGCAGGTGAGACAGGAAGACCTGATTTAAAATCCCACCTCAGACTCTTTTTATGTGGATAGCATTTTCCATCATGAGTCTTTTAGAATTGTTTTAGATCACAATGCATTCATTCTAACCATATTTAATAAGCACAAAGTTTTGTATCTAGGACTAGAGGGAGGAGGAAAAAGAATTCAGCAATATTTACAAATTAATTTTGTGGGTTCCTTCTTCTTATCTGAAAAATAAATGGGGAAAAATAGTCTGAAAGTGGGATTTATTTGAGAAGCCAAATGTTTTGTGAAGTTATTTGATGTTTAGACCTCAAACCTTGAAATTAAGAGAACCAAACTGGGGGATGAATGGGCTCTTTTTTTTTTTGGTTGAGTTCTCTCCCTATTTGTAGGACTCTGAGCTTTTATTATTCTCATTTGTAGAACTCTGAGCTTCTATTACTTCTCACTTAAAAAAAAATCTAAGTAGAAAGATAGTCATAGATATCTTCTTCTTGAGAGACAGAATACTAGTTCCCAATGGCAGTGCAGAAGTTTGAGGAACACAAATGTCATAAGGCACAGAGAGCCAAAATTGTGTAGAGACTAAAAGACTGGCTTTACAGTGATGAGGACCTGGGTTCAAGTCTTGTTTCTGACATATACTAGCTATGTGACCCTGTGTAGCTTACTTTATCTCAGTGGCTTGTGTGGGCCACTTTCCTCTTAAGCTAGGAAGTTACAGAGGAGGTGGCATGGGATATCAATAGAAGGAGTTTCTATACCTGGAACTTCTTAGATTGATGAATTATAGGTCTGGGCCAAAAATAAAATGAGGCTGAAAAATGCAAACTAAAATGTCATAGGGTTATCTCTCCTTTATAGTCTATGCTTTAAAAAAATCTTTTCATTAATATTTAAAAAAAATTTATATTGTCTTTATAATACCATCATTTCCCAATCTTCCCTTGTGACAAAGTAAAACAGATAAGCAAATACATCTGAGGGTATCTAACTCAGTTGTTATGAGGGTCAAATGAGATGGTATTTGTACTATTTTGCAAATGTTAAGCTTTATCTAAAAATTGAATCATATGACGGTGAACAGTAAGGGGGTGGGTAGAGTTACTGACTAGTTTATAGTATAAATATTTGTACAATGCCAGCATAGATAAATTTTGCACAGTCATGAAAATAAGATTTAAAAAAAGTGCCCTCATACTTGCTTCTTATCCTGCTAAAAGCAGATGGGGTAGGAAGGTGTCCGATCCACATGCAGTTCCCCCTCTTCTTCCTTTCAGTAGCAAAAAAGGTAACATACAGCAACAATAAAGGGGATGGTACCCAACACTGGGCAGCATGATTTCCTTCCAGTTCTTGAGCACTTCTCTATTTTTATTACTGAAACTCCACTGCTGAACATGAATGGGTTATGCTCATTTAATAACAGCTTGGGGAAATGGTTGGAATGACCAGTGATGACTGTTAGAAAGTGCCTGAGGCTTTCGGCATTCACTTATTAGGAGGAGTTTTTAGTTCTAGCTCCACTAATTCAGAGCTATGCTTCCTGTAGCCCAGGTTTCTTGAATGAGCATTTTAATGACTAAATTTTAGTTGACATTTGGAGCTTATCTTTACTCTCACATCCTCTCCTGCTATTCTTTTTTTCTGTCATCTCTGCTGTCACGATCTCTTTTCTCCCCCCTTGTAGTTTTGTCTTCCTCCCCCTTCCCTTTCTCTCCACTTTATTTTTATTTTTTCAGGAAACATATCACTGCTTCTTTTATACAAAGTCTATCAGTTGGATAATATAAATCAGACTTCTCTGAGTCCCTGAGTAGCAAAGAGTCTCATCCTACCTAGATGATGTCCTCCCTAAGGAGGATGGAATCGTATTGATAGTAGGATTATATAATTTCCAGAATAAATTCTTTTTTTCTGTGTTATAATGAAAATTACCATTTCTGCTCCTGCACCCTTCCTCAACACTATCTCTTATTAATGACCACACTTAGAGGATTTCTAGTCCATTGGAATTTGAATCCCTATAGGAATAATTGAACAACCTATTTTTCGACCATCTACTTACAGCTATTAAATGGCTATTTTATATACATATGTATGCACACATACATATAATCACATATACATGTGTAATATGTATATATAACATACATATACTATATATATATATATATATATATGTATTTATTGCTATTAGAGGTATAATCAAGAATTTCTTTACATTGGTAAAAAAGAAAGGAAAGTTGATAGAATAAAAGAGTTATAGGGAGCTTTTTTTATGTACCAGTTAAAGGGATGGCCTTGGGGTCAGGAAGACCTGAGTTCAAGTCTTGATTCTGACATATACTATCTGTGTAACCCTGGCCCAGTTATTTAACCTCTCACGTTCCATTTGCTTCAGTTTTCTCATTTGCAAAATGGGGATAAAAATGGCATCTACCTCGGTTGTTTTGAGGATCAAATGAAATAATAATTGTAAAATATTTAGAACAGTGCCTGGCACATAATAAGAGCTATATAAATGTTTTGCTGCTCAGTTGTTTCAGTCGTGTTCAACTCTTCGTGACCCCATTTGGATTTTTTTTGGTAAAGACACTGGGTAATTCACCATTTCCTTTTCTAGCTCATTTTACAGTTGAGGAACTGAGGCAAACAAGGTTAAGTGACTTGCTCAGGGTCCTACAGATAGTAGGTATCAGAGACCTGATATGAACTCAGGAAGATGAGTCTTCTTGACTGCAGGACTGGCACTCTATCATCATCATTGTTGTTGTCGCCATCGTCATCTCCTTCTTCTCCTCCTCCTTTTCCTTCTCCTCTTCCTCCTTCTTCTTCTCCTTCTCTACCTCCTCCTCATCTTCTTCTTCCTCCTTCTTTTCCTTCTCCTTTCTTCTTTCTGTGTGTTCATGAGCAAATCATTAAACTATCAGTGCTTTAGGTAGTTTTTCTAAGACTATCATTTATGAATTACTGATTTGCTTGGGTGGAAGCAAATTTATACCCTGAAAGTTCTCTACACAGTTGAAATTACAAGCCTGGGCCTCACCCTCCCCTCTGTATACTTTCCCCCTTATTCCCCTCAAAGGTGGAAGAATTTTATTTGCTAAGCACATTGGGAATAGAAAAACCTTTGAATGACCTGTATATATATATCAATCTAGTCCTTTCCAGAAATCAGAAATATACAGGAATGGAAGACCCAATTACAAATGAAAGTAATACAAATGCATCCCTAAAACAGCCTACTTTTTCAGGTCTCATTTGTATCAATAGCGGTAAATGTCTAAAACTTTAGGGCTTTAAAATACAGTGAAGAAGAAATGTATGACCTGAGCCCAGTAACAGAATAGCTTCCTTTGGTTTTCTCTCCATGGTCTGTCAGTTCACCTAACAGTAACATCACCATCTTAGTTTTCCCTTTTGTGTAATAAACCCTTAAAAGGTGTTCTTAGCCACTTAGGAGAAGAATATCTTTTAAAAAATTATTCATTAAAAACTGAGTAATGATTCTTAGCAGTGTGTTCCTGGGAGACTAGTATAATCATTATTATCTTCCTTCACACAGTTAACCAAGTTGATATTCCTAACATGACCATTCCAGTCCTCTTCTGCTTTTTTTTTTTGTCTAGGCAGTGGGGTTAAGTGACTTGCCCAGGGTCACACAGCTAGTAAGTGTTATGTGTCTGAGGCTGGATTTGAACTCAGGTCCTCCTGAATCCAGGGCTGTTGCTTTATTCACTGTGCCACCTAGTTGCCCCTCCAGTCATCTTCTGAAGAAGCTTTGGTGGCTCCCCACTGCCATGGGATTAAAATAGAAAATTCCTGTTTTACAAAAATCTGGCTCCAGCCTATATTTCCAGGCAGATTTCATAATACTCTTCCTCATATCTATACTACATATACATATACTACAACCAAACCATGCTATTGTTGTTCCCCACACATGACATTGTGCCTCCCACTTTGAGGATTTTTCCCAGGCTGTCCTCCATGTTTGGAATGGTCTATCTCCTCATCTCTGCCTGTTAGGATCTTTATGTCCCTTCAAGACTGCTCAAATGCCATCTCCATTTTCCTGGTTCTCCCAAGTATTGATGCTATACTCCCTCCCTTCACTGTGAATCAAAAATATATCTGTGTCTATATCTACTTAGATATATCCTCATCTTATACATGTTTTATCCCCTAGTAGAATTTAAGTTTCTTGAATGCAGGAACTTTCTGTATTTTTACCTCTAATGTCTAGCATAGTGTCTGACATATGAGTACAACAATAACTGATGGCTTACTGACTGAACATTATCTTCATCTTGGTAGGAAGCTCAACCAGGTTCATTATTATCGGGCTTTGAATAAAATATTAGGCCCAGGAAATATAGTTGACAAGCTTATTGTCATCCCGGAGTGTAGTGGAAAGGATAAAGGGCAAAACATCTCATCGCGACCACATGGCAAAACATTAGGAGTGATAAGTATTAAGAAACTGCCTCTCATGAGAAAAGATGCTGGTTCGAATATGGAGCAAAGATGATTGATAATAGTTGGTTTGCCTGACTAAGAGATTGAAACTCACAGGAACACAAATGGCTTAACTTAGTGGGGTGAGCCAGTGGTCCTTATATTTGGACAGAGACAATACCAGTGAGTATAAGACAATGAATTCTTTTGGTCAGTGGACTGGAACCAGCATTGTGATGAACAGTGACAGATTTGGAAAAAAAATGACGATGAGTGAATGAAGACAATAAAGACTCAATGTACAAGTCATAGGTCATGGGTGGGGAGGGAGAGGAATACAGTAACTATTGGCGTAAAGACACTGCTATGTAAAATCATTTTGTTAGTTATAAATTAGTTTTGTCAGAGCATCATGCAGTGTGTTGGTTTATTTTTACATTGTGGATAGTCTTTCTGGGTGAGTGTAGGGTCTGTTTCTTTACACTATTTTGTTCTATCTTTTACCTCTTCATTGTGGTTTTGCCTTGAAATTTCTGAAAAAAAAATTCACTCTTGGAAATGACATTTGAAGTTTGTCAGAGAGAATATGATATCATTAATGGAAAAGGAGTTTTCCAGTGAAGATGAGATAGGTTTAAGGGAAAGTCTTTTTTTTTTTATTTCTTCAGGATTGGGGAGATGAACATGTTTGTAGGGACATTGGGAGGAGTCAGTAAAGAGTGAAATTGAAAATCCATGGGAGAGGAATGACTGCTTGAGCAAGGTCCTGGAGGAGTTGGAAGGGGATGGGATCAAGGGCAGAGGCAGAAGAATTAAGCCTATGTAAAGAGTCGAGCTAGCTCTTCTTTTAAGGTGGATGGGAAGGAGGACAAAATAAGTTATGATAGAGATAAGGGTTGTGAATATGAAAAAACTAGTAAATTTCCAAACTGGAAGAAACAAACAATAAGTGAGAGTGAACGAATAGAAGTTTGAAGAACTAGTCTGAGGTTTTCTACAGAAATATAACAAAACAAAAACCTCAACCCTGCCAAAGTTCCTCAAACATCCCCCCAGCAGGTTAAGTGGCTCCTTTACCACAGTACTGTTTAAATGATGAATCTGTAGTGTGGTACAGTAGAAAATACATAAGACTAGAACTTAAAAGTCATAGGACCTCAGTTCCAACATTGGCTCTTCCATTTACTACTCATGTTGCCATGGGCAAATCACTTAACATTTCCCAATTTTCACATTTATAAGGTGAGTGGGTTGGACTAGATCTTTAAGGTCTGTTCTTGAGTTAGAGGTTCTTAACCTGGGGTAAGATGAATAGATTTCAAGGAGTCTGTAACCTTGCATGGGAAAAAAAATGACATCTTTCTTTCTTTATTTTTCCTAACTTCTAACTATTGAAATATAGCATTTTCTTCAATTATCTAAAAACAATGATTTTGAGAAGGGTACAACAGGTTTCACCCAAGTGCTAAAGTGGGCCATGTCCTACAGAAATGTCTGCTCTAGATCTGTAATCTGATGTTCCTATGACCTTGGGCAGAACACTTACCCTCTAGGAGCCTCAGCGTCTTAATCTGGAAAATAGAGATAAAATCTTCTTTGCCTACTTCTCTAGGGTTGTTTGAGGATTAAATGAGAATTACATTACATGAGAATGCTTTAAAAATTATAAAATATGTGTGAGTTGATTTGGCATTTTTACTACTCTTACCTTCCTAAGTTAATTTTCAATTATGACTACATCAGAATGAAAGGAAATAAGAACACGAGCTTATGGATGGAGGAAGTAGTTCATCATTTGTGCAGGCATGTGAAATAATTGAAATGTTTTTGATATCCTGCAAACCCATATGCCTAATCTTTTTCTTTTTCCATGGTTTGAAATTTAACTTTATGATTTTTTCTTCTGCCTCTTACTAGAGTTTGTTCCAAATTTTTAGGGGTGGTACCCTGTAGACATACGTCCTTCCATCATATAATCATGGGAAAACTGGCTTCACTCATAATTTGTTCTAAGGTCTTAGCCAAACAAACAAAAAGCTACAGAGAAAAACAAATTCAGTTACTCATCATCAACAATCATTTATTGAGAGCCTGCTGGGTGCCGGGCTGTACCCCTTGTGCCCCTCCCATTTCCCCCCGGCCTATTGGAATATTTGGATGTGAGGCACCTTATAAATATGCAGGTTGTTTTGAACTGTCTTCTCTCCCTGCCCCTCCCCCCCAGCTTAAAGCTTGGAGATAATTAATTCAGGTTTGTCTAATCTCATGAAAAGCAACTTTAAATCTGTCTTTTCCTAAAATTGTTTGTTCAACTCTTTATCATTCACTGTAACTCCTTAAAAACCACTTATATTCAAGAAATGAGTACTTTCTAGAATTTTCAATACTAGCTGGAAACTACCCAACCCCAGGTGTATCTTTTAGTTCTAATGGTTTTCCCCCCTTTTCTTAAGTGGCAAATCAGCTTTGTGAACTCTATCTAAATCAGGATCTGTTCCACAGTGCTTATGAAAGTGTATTAATTAGACTGTGGCGTAGGCAGATCCACCACTGCAAGTTCTCACAGGCAGCTGTGTCAATAGAATTCAGTCTGTACTTGTACTTACAGGATAATTTTTATGTTTTTGAGATTGTGGTGGTGACGGGGGAGTGAAGAGGGAAGGCGGAGAGGTGGGGCTTCAAATTGATTTAATTCAATCTTATTTAATGTTTTTCTGCGTGATGCAAAAAGGTATTCTAGGAATTTGGATTAGGACATTAAAATCATATAACAATGACTATTCATGTCAAAGACAATTATTAAACACCTATCTGGGTGGTGCCAGGCTAGGCACTCTATAAAGGGAACATGTCTGTAAGGCTCCAACAGACTATTTTTACAACAGTGTGGGAGAATTCAGTAGTACACAAAGCACATTGTGAGCATTAATATAAGAATGCTTTTAGAACAGCTATATTCTATTCGTTTGAAGTGCTTTTTATATTTATTTGAAATGGGGTATAGTTGGAGCCAAGATAAAACTCTAGTTAGTCTTTTGGAATCTTAGAAGTTTAGAACCTTACCATCATCTACTCCAGTCTTTTTTTTTTTTTCACAGATGGAGAAACTAGGGTCCTGGAAGATAAGGTTTTTTGCCCAAGGTCACACAGCATGGACTAGATCCAAGACAGTATTATTTTTAGTCCAGTGTTCTCACTGTACCACAGTAAACTTTTTTTTATTAAACAAGGAGAACTGTGTGTGAAGCCCCCAAAGTATTTTTAAATGTTGGCTTACTTGATTCTGAAAAAAATAAGCTAAGGTTACTAGTAGCGACAGTTTTCTTATTTTAGTACAGATGATTCATTCCAGCAGAGATTTCTTGAGAGCTTGCTATGTTCCAAGGCCCTGTAGTACGTACTGGGTGGTAGTGGTGGTAGTATATAAAGATGAATAAGCAATGGAAATATGGATCCTGCATGAAGAAGTTTATGCTGTAGTAGGTGAATTTGTTCCTTGTGTACCAAAGAGCCAATTCTTTTTTTTTTTTCATGTGCAGAGGAGGATTTTTATTTTAGCTGTCTTGTAATCAGACTTTACTCTGAGAATCACATGCCTGTACAAGACTGATGATTCATGTCAGTGAAGGGGAGGGAACTTAACTGGGATCTGGCAGTCTTGTGTTGAATACAGCTCACAATTCTAAGCAATGGTGTAACCTTATAAACAGTGGGAAAATATGTCTGAATGTTTAATTATGAAACTAGAATCCAGTGGCATTGAAAGGGACCATGAAGACTCCACTAATTCTAATAGAAGCATGTCTTGGGCCTTTCAACTGATTCACTGACAGTCCCATCTGTGGGAATAGAAATTATATACTCTAAGAGCTTAGACTGCATTGCTGTATTTTGATGCATGATTTTTTTTTTACAGTGGTGAAACTAAGAATTCCTGAAACTTTGTTTCCATGTGCCCATCCCATTGCTTTTATGTGAAACAACTGGTTATATATGAAACTTTTGCATGTGGGATTGGTTGCATGTGAAACTTTTGCATTTTAAATTAGTCGTATGTGAAATTCCTGAGGGAATCTTGGGGTGGCAGGTAGCAACGATGGGAGAAAAATGAATATCTTGTGTGGAATATAAACTTCATGAGATCAGAGAATATTTTATTTTAGTTTTTACTTAAGAATGTTTCGTTGTAAACTGAAAGACAGAGAGAACTAGAATGCTTGTTTCTAAAACAGCTGTATCTTCAGTAATATAGGAAACTCTAAATGAGGAAATTCTGGCCACTAGTATAGATCAGCACCTGCTCAGCAATTCATACTCTTAAAGAATTGTCTGGAGGCAGCTATGTGGCGCAGTGGATAGAGCTTTGGCCTTGGAGTCGGGAGGACCTGAGTTCAAATCCGGCCTCACTCAGACACTTGATAATCACTAGCTGCGTGACCCTGGGCAAGTCACTTAACCCCAATTGCCTCACCAAAAAAAAATTGTCTGGGTCACTGAGAGATTAAGTGACTTGCTTAGAGTTACAGTCAGTATATGTCATAGGCAGGATTTGACCCCAGGTCTTTCTGACTCTGAGGCCTGATCTTTATCCAGTTAATTAAAGAAATTTTTTTATTGATATCTTCTGTTTCCACATCACCTACACTTCCCAGTATATCCCCTCTACTCCCTCTTTTATTACAAGGAATTAAAAAAAAAGCACCTCTTCAGCAAAACTAACAAATACATTGAAAAAGTCTGACATCTGTAGTTTTCCTTACTCTACTCTATAATCCTCCACCTCCACAAAGAAGAAAGGGTGGCATTTTCTCATGTTTCCTCTTGAGGACTAATCTTAGATGTTGTCATTTCACAGCATTCAGTTTTAATTGTTTTATTATTGTTGTTGTACCTTCCAGTTTATTGTAGTCTTTGTGTATGTTGTTTTTCTGGTTCTGCTTAGTTCACTTTGCATCAGTTCATATAAGTTCTTGTTTCTTTGTAGTTATTATTTCACCACTTCTTACAGTATAATAATATTTCTTTACATCCATTGCTATCAACTTCTACCTTTCTCCATGCTAGGGATCTGCTTTGTTTTCTGTTCTTTGCTCCTATGAAAGGTTCTGCTGTTAATGTTTTGGTGCATACGGGGCTTTTCTTTTTGTCATTCACATTCTTGGAGTACACGTCTAGCAGTGGAATTGCTGGGTCAAAGGGTATGAACATTTCAGTCACTTCCTTCTCCTAATTCCAAATTGCTTTTCAGAATAATTAGACCAATTCACTGCTCCAACAACTAACTGCGCATGAATATGTCCATCTTTCTGCAACTACTCCAACATTGACTATTCCCCTCTTTCTTATGTATACCCCAAAAACTTTGTGATTCAATTTATCCTGCCTTTTTGCTGTTCCTTACACGTGACACTGTTTGTTGTTGGCATCATATGCTTTCGCTCTTCATTTCCACTTCCTGGCCTTCTTGGCTTCCTTTAAGACTCAGCTTAAATCTTACCATCTGCGTAAGTCATCTTCCCAGTTACTCCTCCTGTGCCTTCCTGCTAGTGCCTCCTTGCCAAGATCACTTTCCCTTTACATTGTGTATATCTTGTATGTACATAGTTATTTGCATGTTGTCTTTCCCATTAGAATGTGAGCTCCTTCAGGGCAGGGACTGTCTTTGCCTTTCTATATACCCACAATGTTCAGTGCATAGTGAGTCATTAATAAAAGCTTGTTGACTGCCTGACATAGGCACTCCCTCCCAAATTTGACAGATTGTCTCATAGAATTATGATTGTGATTAAATGTATTCTTTGTGACTCTGGAGAGAACTGTGGAAGCTTTACAGAGGCAGACTTCAGTTCAATATAAGAAAAACCTTCCTCACAGTTAGAACCATTCATAAATGGAAGGGGCTATCTCAGGAGGCAACAAGCGACTGGAAGTGAAAGTATTCAAGCAGATGGCTGTTTATTTGATTGTAGAGAAAATCCATGCGTTAGGTAAGGGGTTTGAGTAGATGAACTCTGTCCTTTCCAGCCAACGGAATCTATGATCCTATTAAATATGAAGCAGAGCCTAAAATTCCTTAGCCTCTTTTATTGAGGGCAAGGAAAAATGTTATTTTGCTCTGAATTATGACTGAATGAAAATGCATTTAAGTGCTTACTATGTGCAAAGCACTGTGCTAGGTGCTGGGGATGCAAACAGAAAAGCGGGACAATCCCTGCTTTCTAGGAGCATTTTTCTAATAGGGGGATTCAACAAATACCCGGAGATTTCAGCTGTAAATCAGGTTGAAATACCCAGTCATCCTTAGGGTACAGTGGCAAAGGAGACAGTAAGGCATCCTCCTTAATGTTTTCATGCATAAGCCCATATCCATTGAACCGTTTAATATCACCAGGGACTTTGGTGGTGAGAACTTTATTTTGTGGGTCTTCAGTAGCTGTGGCTGCTGAATTATCCCTATTCAATTTTACAGATTAATCAATTAATCTACAAAGATTTGTTAAACACTTCCTATGTGTGAAACATTGTGCTAGGTGCTGGGGATACAAGTATAAAAATGGAAACAGTGCTTTCTCTCAAGTTGTTTAAATTCTCTCAGGAGAAACAAAACAAATGCATGTATTTAAATATAAAGTATATTGAAAGTAATTATAAAATAAATTTTGAGGGGGTATTAGAAGTTGAGAATATCAGGAAAAATTTCACCTAGGAAGTGGTTCTTGATCTTAGAGATCTAAGGATTTCTCTAAGATGTGGAGAAGAAAGAGCATAGAGTGATTTTAGAACAGGAGCTTTTATCCTGAGGTCTCAACTTTTTTTTCTTAAATATTTTGATAATCACATTACAGTATTATTGATTTCCTATGTACTCTTATGCATTTTGTTTTATGCATTTAAGCCCATTATTCTGAGAAAGGGTCTTCATTATATTTTCAGAGGAGGTCATGACACAAAAAAGCTTAAGAACTCCTGGTTGAAACCTTTTCCCCCAGGAATTTGTCAATAGAAGGAAGCAGAGAAGGAGAATTGGCAACTTATAGCAGTTAGTCAAGGGATTTTTTTTTTCCTTTTTAAAGGTTAGGACAGACATGAGTTTGTCTGTATGTCAGAGGGAAGGAAGTAATGAAAGGCAAGAAAGGGGATATTTAATAGGACAAGGTTCTTCAAGGTGTTATAGGAAATTATAAGAGACATATAAACATCAGAATAAAAATAGCAAATCAAAATTTGAGTGTCAATAAAGATGTTATGTCACAGAAAGATAAAAGGTAAGTTTGACTTTTGGGGTGGAATATAATAGTAGTATATTGTTATGATAGAGGGTGACTGAAGGAATTTCATATGCAATTAGGATGGAGTGATAGAGTCTAGCCAGATGTCCCCTACTCAGTCTAGGAGTGTACCTGGAAGGGAAGGAGTTGTAAAGAACAATTTGAATAATGTTCAAGAGAAGGTTAGGCATACTGGGACAGAGAAAAAAGCATTTTCCATTAAAGTTTCAGTGGGGCTTGGAGGAGCCAATAGGATGCCTAAATAAAGGAAGAGACTTGGGGCAAGGATTTCTGAAATACCTGGAGTGGAATGACTGGTGTAGGAACAAATAAGAGAAATGAGGTCATATAATATCACCCTGATGAGGAACTTGAAGGTAAAGGGTCAGGCACTGGATTTTTAGTTCCTTCCAATGTAGGAATTCATATAATGATTCTCAAATAAAAAATTTAAAAAATAGCTTTAAAGTGAGAAAACAAAGGCAATTTTGTGTTACTTTGTTACTTGTAGCCACCAAAGGAGAGATGGAAAGAGTGTTGGAGCGAATGTGTTTAGAAAAGTTGAAGGAAAACCAAGAGGACAAAAACCACCAAGAATCATGGAGACAAAGACGGAAAGGGAGGCAAAGAGGAGAGAGGGTACAATGGTTAATGAAAGGTGAGATTGAAGAAGAGTTCAGAAATGGCATTGGCTTGGATGTAATTGGAAATAATGATTATATATTCGATAAAATTAGGCATTAAAAGCCTGTGTAGAGTAAAACAACCTACAGCATTTTGAGACCTGTAGATCAAGAGGACAAGAGGAGGAAGATGTTATGAGTATATTGGGGATGAAGCAAGAGAGTGCTAAAGGTAGGGGTAGATCTTAGTGTGAAAATTGTAGGAGTGTTTCTGGAGATTTGAAAGAAAGGAGTAAATGACAGAAGTTGAAGTGGCTGTGGTTGATTTGAGGGTGTGTTTAAGGATTTAGTGTTTGAGAGAAAATAAATCCTAAATGAAATCCTTGTTTGGAAAGTCAAATTCAGTTTACATGGGCAAGATAAAGTAGAAATTTGAGGAAATTATTTAAAAAGTTTAGCTTAAAATTGCAACCAAGGAAAAGTTTTTTGTAGGGGCTTGAATGAATAAAAAATCATTTAAACGATTATTTAGTAATTAGGTATTGTGCTAGGAATACAAATACAAAAACAGTTAATCCATTCCATCAAGGAATTTGCTTTCCTTAAAAAAAATAGAGTAGCTTACATTGTAATGAGAAAGACTATAGTTGTATGGGAATGGTAGCCAAGGTGTAGGGAGTGTTTTGGTTCATAGGAATGATGGATGTAGCAATAAGGAACATTGATTGACATCCTTTCTAGGTTGGTAGTGTTGATGTGAAATAGCTTGATTTTTAATGTTGATTGAATTAAAGAATTTCATTCTCAAATGTGAACATTTCCTTCATATTAGAAGAGTTTTTTAAACCTTCAGAAATTACCAGTCAGTTTCTCACTTTTTCATTTGAAAGGTAGGCAGTCAGGATGGTCAAGGGCCTTGAGCCTATGTCCTGTGAGGTCCCTTGGAGGAAGTAGAGATGTTTACCCTTGAGAAGCAAATTTGTCTTTAAATATTTGAAGGTTATCATTTGGAAATGGAAATAGACTTGTTCTTATTTACTCTAAAGGACAGAACTAGGAACAGTGTATGAAAATTTCCAACAGGCAAAGCCTAAAGGCTTGATGTCAGGCCCTCCGAAAGAGTAATAGGCTTATTTGGGAGGCATAGGGCTCCTGCTTGGGGGTCCTCAAATAAAAGTTTGTTGCTTACTTATATATATTGTAAAGGATATGGTTTGAACGGATGACTTTTGAGATCCCTTTCCGCCTTTGTTGTTGTTCTTGAAGAAGGGCAGGTAGATGGTGCAGTGGATAGAACATAGGGTCTGGAGTCAGGACGATTCATCTTGGTGAGTTCAAAACTGGCCTGAGACATTTATTGGCTGTGTGACCCTGGGCAGTCACTTAACCTTGTTTGTCTCAGTTCCTCCTCTATAAACGAGCTGCAGAAGGAAATGGCAGACCATTCCAGTATTTTTGTCAAGAAAACCCCCCAAATGGGGTCACAAAGAGTCACACACTACTGAAAAGTGACTGAACTTGGTACTTGAAGACAGGTATTATAAATTTTCCCTTTTCCAGCCTAAATATCCTGGTTTCTTCAAGTGATATTCATAAGATTTGGTTTACAATCCCTTCACTATTCTGGTTATTCTCCTCTGAACACTCTCTAGCTAATCAGTGTTCATCCTAAAATATTGTTCCCAGATTTAAGCGCAATATTTTAGATGTTTTCTTCCCAGGGTAAAGTAGTATTATAACGTTCCTTTCCAATCCTGGACACTATGCCCCATTTAGTGAAGTCTAAACTCACTTTAGCTTTTTTTTTGGTTGTTCATAGTAATGTCATGGATATAACAGAATAGGCATTTATATAGAACCTACTATGTGCCAGGCATTATGCTAAGTACTTTTACGAATATTATCTCATTTGAACCTCACAACAAATCTGTGAAGTAGGTGGTGTTATTATTCCCATTTTATAGTTCAGGAAACTGAGGCAAACAGATGGCTACTTGCCTAGGATCACACAGTTAAGTGTCTGCAGTTGGATTTGAACTTGCCTTCTTGACTCCAGGACTCTATCCACTGAGCCACCAGCTACCTGATGACATTGAATAATTTTTTAAAAATTAAATTAAATTTAAAAATATTTTTAGTTTTGACTTCTCTCCCTCCTTCCTACACCACCTTCACTCATTGAGAAAGCTAGAAATATGCTACCCATTATACATATGGACATTCAATAATTTAACAAAGGATTTAAAATTCTCATGAGAGTTCAGTTTTACTGGGCATCAGAGATAATTCTAAATCAGGGAAGTGGAATTCTAGAGCATATAAGCTCCTTGAGGGCAGGATTGTTTCATTTTTGTTTCTATATTCTCCATAACTAGCACAGTCTCTTGCACATAGTAGGTGTTTAATAAATGTTTATTGATTGATTAAATAGTGTTCATACATAGAAGAAAATTTGTTCTCTCTACCGTGTCTCTAAACTGGCTGAAGCTAGTTAGAATCCCATCTGGATCTGGCCAGATTTCCAGATCCAATATATTACTTCCTTTCATCTAGTCTGCACTCTGGTATTTGGCACACACCGGATGTGGGAAGGTGTAGCACACTGCATTCCAGTATATGTTTAAAAAGTTAAGGAAAGGTTACTTTCTGTGTATGCTCATTATACAATTTTAAAATAGCCAGCCTCTATTTGTAAATCAAACTGTCGGTTCTTAAACCCATGCCAAATGTGGAGCACAAAAACAACATTTCTTTTGATTTGTATAGGAGGCATGGATTAGAGCAAACACATTTCTAATCTTAACTCTCCTTGGTCAAGCAACAGAAAAAGACAAGATTTTGTTTCTGAAGCTTTCTGTAACAAAAGAGAAAAACAACTTTAAATACTCTGCGTGGTAGAGAAAATCCTTGAGTTTGTGACTTTTAGAAAAATATAATGCAGTATTTTAAGTGACATTGACTAGCATTTGATCTTGTTGGGAATAAAGTAAATTTCGTATTTTTTGGCAAAAGTTTTTTTCTGGGTGAAATTCCTGAATGTAATGCTTATTCATACAGGGTTGGCTGCAACAATCTACAAATAGGAGCTAATTATCCCGATTCTGAGAATATCCTAGAGAAAGAGAAAGGTTTTCTTCTTGTCTTGTACATGAATGATATTTGAAACTGAAAAGATAAAAAATTCTTGCTTGTTATTTTTAAAAAAAATTTTGTTGATGTTTTGTTTTTACATGACATTTACAGATTACTCCCACTTTATGGTAACAAAGTAAAACAGTTAAAACTAATAACACAGTGATGTCATTTGAAAGTGCATGAAAAGTTTCTCTCTGTAGCGTCCCCACTTCTAACTCTGTTTTAAAAAAAATGAATAGAAATTTATTTTCTCTCCCTTATATTTTTACTCCATGGGAAAAAAAAGAACAAATTTCTTAAAACAAATATGTATAGTCAAGAAAAACAAATTCCTTTAATGGCTCTCTCCATCCGTCTCTCTCTCTCTCTCCCTCTCCCCTTCTCTCTTTCCCTCTCCTTCCCTCCCTCTCTTTTTCTCTGTCTCTGTCTCTTCTTCCTCCTCCTTCCCCCTTGCCTTCCCTCCTTCTTTATCTCCTTCCCCTCCCCCAATCACCCCCCCCCCCACATCCTAAAAGTCTTAGTACAGTTTTACACTTTAGTAGCCTAAAACTGCACTGAGACTTTTTGGGATGCCCTTTATGTCCTTCTGTACTCCAAATCCATCACTTCTCTATAATCCATAGAGTTCCAAGACATCCACAGAATTCTTGAGCAACCCATATGAATTTTTGAAATTTTATTTATTTTTTTTTTTAGGCAATTGAGATTAAGTGACTTGCCCAGGGTCACACAGCTAGTAAGTGTCAAGTGTTTGATCTGAGGCCTGGTTTGAATTCAGGTCTTCCTGACTTCAGGGCTGGTGCTCCATCCACTGTGCCACCTAGCTGCCCCGACAAATATGAATTTAAGGAGAGAATAATGTTGTCCTCTGAGAACAGAACATATACCAAATATATTAGATATTTAAAGCTGACAGTTACCAAGGTCAAAGTAAGCAGTCTTGGAACTGTGTTCCTTTTCATATATATCTTCCAGGCTACACAATGTACTCTGCTTTATTTGTGTTTGTTGAAAGTTGTGTGTAAATCAAATTTCTATAAATGAATAATATTCTTCCCACTCGTTTACATAGTTTGCTTTTTCTTAGTTTCTCATATTGTAGGATTTTGGGCTGGAAGGGAATTCAGGTATCTTCTTGAAGAATTCCCTCATTTTACAGTTGAGAAAATAGGTTCTAAGAGGTGATGACTTAACACTGAATCACACAGGTAACAAGTCTGTATGCTCTGACTCCAAATCCAGTGTCTTTTTCTTTACGCTGTGCTAGAAAGGTGTTTGGCACCCAGGCAGTGTTCCTCACTGACTCACTGCTCATCTTGTTTCTTAAATTTGGAAAGAAACTTAAAAATTTTTTATTGATATCTTTTGTTTTTACATCTTTTTTGTTTTACCCAAATTTTCCCCTCTATCCTTCCCCCTTCGTATGCTTTATAACAATTTTTTTTAAAAAAAGAAAAAATAAAAAGAGAAGGAAACAATTCAGCAAAACCAAACAATATATAAAAAGACAGAAAAAATTATATTTAATGTGGACCATACCTGTGGACACCCTTCCAGCCCTAATTCCTATGAGTGAGTGTGTGTCTTCTCATATGTATATTTCTGGGAGCCAAAGTGGTTCTTTGTAATTAGGCAGTATTCATTTTTGATTGTTTTGTGGTGGTTGTTCTGAAAGAAAATTTTAAATTAAAATAGTTCTTTAAATGAAGTAAGGAAGAAATAGAATACTCATTTTGGACTTAAGTTCTGCCTAGTCCATCCAGAAATTAAAGTACAAAATATTTAGATTTCAGCATTCTACTTTTCTTTTTGTTCTTTTGTGGTAGCAGCTGAAAATAGTATTACAGTATTTAAAGAAAACATCTCTACAGCATTATCCATTTTGTTGTCTTCCACATTTTTTAAATATAAATTTATTTATTTTTAGTTTTCAATATTTACTTCCACAAGATTTTGAATTCCAAATTTTTACCCCACCTTGCCCCTCCCTCCACCCCAAGATGGCATGCATTCTGAATACCTGTTCCCTAGTCTGCCCTCCCTTCTATCTCTCCCCCCCCGCTTCTCTTATCCTCTTCCCCTTCTATTTTCCTGTAGCGCGGGATAGATTTCTTTACCTCATTTCCTGTATTTCTGATTTCCCAGCTGCATGTGGAAACTTTTTTTTTAAACATGTGTTTTTTAAAACTTTGGATTCCAAATTTTCTCCCTTCCTTCCACCCCACCCACCCTCATTGAAAATGAAAGCAATTGGGGCAGCTAGGTGGTGCAGTGGATAGAGCACTGGCCCTGGATTCAGGAGGACCTGAGTTCAAATCCGGCCTCATATACATAACACTTACTAGCTGTGTGACCCTGGGCAAGTCACTTAACCCCATTGACTAACCAAAAAAAAAAAAAAGAAAATGCAAGCAATTCAATACAAGACATACATGTGCAGTTATGCAAAAGACTTCCATAGTAGACATGTTGTGAAAAAGTAACTCTATTTCCCTTAATCTTATCCTGCCCCCTCCCATTTATTCTATTCTTTCTTTTGACCCTGTTCCTCCTCAGAAGTACTTCCTTCTGATTACCCCTTTCCCAATCTGCCCTTCTCTCTATCATCCCCCTGCTCTCTTGTCCCCTTCCTCCCCTATTTTCCTGTAGGGTAAGACAGATTTCCATACCTAATTGAATGTGTATGTTATTCCCTCCTTAAGCAAATCCTATGAGAATAAGATTCCCTCATTTCCTCTCACCTTCCCTTGTTTCCCCTCCACTGTAAGAAGCTTTTCTTGTCTGTTTTGTGTGAGATAATGTACCCCATTCTACCTCTCCCTTTCTCCTTCTCCTAGTATAATCCTCTCTCACCCCTTAATTTTATTCTCCAGATATCACCCCTTTATCTTCCACTCACCCTGTGCCCTCTATCTATACCTATCTATATATATATCATACATCACACACACACACACACACACACACACACACACATATATATATATATATATATACATATATATACACACATATAATTTTTTCTCTCCAATATCATCTTTCCATGCAGGAATGTAAACAGTTCAACCTTAATAAGTCTCTTATGATTTCTCTTTCCTGTTTACCTCTTCATGTTCCACTTGAGTCTTGTATTTGAAAGTCAAATTTTCTATTCAGCTCTGGTCTTTTCATCAAGAATGCTTGAAAGTCCTCTATTTCACTGAATGACCATTTTTTCCCCTGAAGGATTATACTCAGTTTTGCTGGGTAGGTGATTCTTGGTTGTAATCCTATCTCCTTTGCCCTCCAGAATATTATGTTCCATGCCCTGCGGTCCTTTAATGTGGAAGCTGCTAAATCTCGTGTTATCCTGATTGTGTTTCCACAGTACCTGAATTGTTTCTTTCTGGCTGCTTGCAATATTTTCTCCTTGACCTGGGAACTCTGGAATTTGGCTACAATATTCCTAGGAGTTTTCCTTTGGGGATCTCTTTCAGGAGGAGATGGGTGGATTCTTTCAATTTCTATTTTGCCTCTGGTTCTAAAATATCAGGGCAGTTTTCCTTGATAATTTCTTGAAAGATGGTATCTAGGCTCTTTTTTTGATCATGGCTTTCAGATAGTCCAATAATTTTTAAATTCTCTCTCCTGGATCTATTTTCCAGGTCAGTTGTTTTTCCAATGAGATATTTCACATTGTTTTCTAATTTTTCATTCTTTTGGATTTGTTTACTGTGTCTTGATTTCTCATAAAGTCACTATCTTCCAATTGCTCTATTCTAATTTTTAAGGAAGTATTTTCTTCAGTAAGCTTTTGGACTTCCTTTTCCATTTGGCCAATTTTTTTTAGGCATTCTTCTCCTCATTGGCTTTTTGGACCTCTTTTGCCATTTGGGTTAGGCTATTTTTTAAGGTGTTATTTTCTTCAGTATTTTTTTGGGTCTCCTTTAGCAAGCTGTTGACTTGTTTTTCATGATTTTCTTGCATCACTTTCATTTCTCTTCCCAGTTTTTCCTCTACTTCTCTTACTTGCTTCTCAAAATCCCTTTTGAGCTTTTCCAAGGCCTGGAACGGATTCATATTTTTGGAGGCTTGGTGTGGGAGCTTTGACTTTGTTGTCTTCTTCTGGTTGTATGTTTTGATCTTCTTTGTCACCAAAGTAGATAATATAGTCTAACTCTTTTTTGCGTTTGCTCATGATCGCCAGCCTACTTGAGTTTTAAACTCTTTGTTAAGATAAGAGTCTGCTTCCAATGTGGAGAATGTACTGTCCCAAGCTTCAGGGGTTTGTATAGGGACCTGTAAGTTTTCAATTCTTCCAAGGTGGTATGATAAGGGTCGAGATGTTTACTCTTTTCCTGGCCTGTGCTCTGGTCTTTGAGTGACTGGCCACAAGCAGTCTTTTCTCTCTTGGAACTGTTAGGAGGGTTTCCTCTTCACTGCCACTACAAGCTCCACTGTGCCAGCACTACTCCTCACCCTAGGACTGCCACCCAGAACTGTGACCCAGATCCAAGTATGGGCAAAGCAAGAGATTCCTGCCTCAGCACCAGCAAAGATATCCCTGCAGTCCCCCTCTGATCAGCCACTTGATTCCCTCTCAGTCTGTGGGCTGGAAGCTCGGGACACAGCCAGCACCCCGGCGCCGTGCTGTGCACTCTGAAACTGGCTCTGACCTAGCTCCTCTCTCACTGCAAAAACAGACATCCCACTGACCTTCTAAGTTGTCTTTAGCGTTCTTGGATTGAGGAGTCTGGAAACCGCCACAGCTGCCTGTGATTCATTCCTCTGAGGCCTGCTCCAGGTTCTCTGAGGCCTGTGCGCCCATGCCGAACTGTACTTCTCTCCCTGCCTGGTGCGAAATGCCTTTCCAATCAACCATCTAGGCTGCCTTGGGCTGGAAATTTGTTTTACTCTGTCTTTTTGTGGGTTCTGCTGCTTTAGAATTTGTTTAGAGCTATTTTTTTTATGGGTATTTGAAGGGGTTTGGGGGAGAGCTCAAGCAAATCATTGCTTTCATGCCACCATTTTGGCTCTGCCCCCTCTTCCACATTTTTTAGAGTGATGGTGTTTGGTTGATTAGTCATGTTTGACTCTTCGTGACCCCATTTTTGGGGTTTTCTTTTCAAAGATACTGGCGTGGCTTGCCATTTCCTTCTCCAGATCATTTTACAGTTGAGGGAACCAAGGCAAACAAAGTTAAGTGATTTGCCCAGGGTCACAGAGCTAGTGTCTGAGGCTGAATTTGAAGTCAGGTCCTCTTGACTTCAGGACCAGGGCTCTATCCTCTCTGCCATTTAGCTGGTCCTTCATGGTAAGTACTAAGTACCAACCAATAGCACTATTCCAAGCACTGAGGAAGATTCCAAAGCATCAGACCTCAGGGAGCTGACAGTTTAGTTGGGGATGGACAAGATGTATATGCGTGAAGTAATTACTGAATGTTATATGATGGTAGACCGTTATGTACTAAATAATGTTGTAGCAGTTTGGAGAAAGGGGAATAACCAAAGGATAGAGGGATTGGGAAGTCTTCAAGGAGCAGATGGGAATGAGCATGGTGTATATACATGAACCAGTGAGATGGAGTTGGCTAGGATGGGGGACAGGTGCTGAGAAACAGCTAGAAATAAAGTTGGGTAGGTAGGGTGCGTTTACCTTGGAAAGATCTTGAAAATTAGGCAGAGGAAGTCAAGTTCCAAATGGTAGGATGTCAGTGAGCCTCCAAGGTAGGCGGTGTCTGGGGCTTGAAGATGTAGAAAGGGCTTTTCTTCTGTGAGCTCACAGAATCAGAAGCAGATAATGAGTAACGTAAACAGTTTTTTTTTTTTTAGTGGGAGAGCATGAAGGCTTCAGTTTGATGATAGCAGAAGACTGTAGCAGTTAGGCTGGAGAATCCAGGGTTCCTATGTTATTTTTTCAGTACTCTAGCCCCTGGAGAGGGAAGCCTTTTAGAGACTAAACTACTATTAACAGCAGAATTAATATTGTTCTGAAGTCTTGAGACTGGGCTTTCCAAGGTGCCACATGAATTTGATGTTTCTGTTAATCAGCTATAATTATTAAGCACCTATGGTGTGCTTGCCTCCTCGGTGTGTGCTGTAGGAAGAAATTAGGAAGCTCAAACAGGTTGTTCACTTCAGGGTGATAGGAGTCACATACAATAAATGTGACATTACTGAGTTGGAGGCAAGAGATCTGGGTTCTATTCCTGGCTCTGCTGTGACTTTTGGAAAGTCTTTTCATGTCCCTCTTGGCTTTAGTTCCCTCATTTATTCTTTTGACATTCATTGAACATTTATTATGCACCTGCCACTTGCCAGGCACATTGCTAGGTGCTTTAGATTCAAATAAAGGAAAAAAAATATGGTCTCTCTCTCTCAAGGAGTCTGATGGGGGGCACAACACATAACTAAACAGATACATGCAAGATGTATAGAGTAAATAGAAGATAATCTGAAATGGACAGGCACTGGCAGCTAGAGGCATGGAAAAGACTTCCTGTGGAAGGTTGATTTTGAGCTAAGATTTGAAGAAAGCCAGGGAAACTGACAGGTAGAGGTGAGAGAACAGAACATTCCAGGCTGGGGAACAGTCCATTGCAAGGGCATGGAGTAGTGGATGCAAGGAACAGTTGGCAGGCCAGTTATTTCATAGAGGTCATGAAAGGGAATATAACATAAGAAAATTGGAAAAGTAGAAAGGGGCTGGAGAGCTTTCAACCCCAAACAAAAGAGTTTATATTTGAGCCTAGAGATAATAGGGAGTCACTGGAGCTAATCGAGTCACTGGAGGATTTCTAAGCTTACACTTCAGAAAAATTACCTCGGTGGCTCAGAGGAAGATGATTTGGAGTTTGAAGAGGCTTGAGCTAGGCATTTATTGTGTACATTGCACATGCCAGGCACTGTGCTAGGTGTTGGAGAAACAAAGACAAAAATATCAAAACAGTCTCTGCCCTCTAGGAGCTTACATTTTATTGGGCGAAAAAAACCCCAAACCAGATCATGTACACGTAACATTAAATAAAGCTATATGAAAAGTCAGGAATTATCTAGGGTTAATAATATGACTAGGCTTCTGTTTAGAAAGTGGCACTTGGATTACCTTTTGAAGGAAGCTAGGGATACTAGAAGGCAGAGTTGAATGGAGAGTATTCTAACCATCGGGGACAGACATCCTCTGCCAAGTCAGAGAGGGAATATCACATCTGGGGTCTAGTGAATAGTCTGGTTTAGCTAAAATATAGAGTAGGTGAAGGAATATGTGATCAGTGTTGTGTTGTTAAGTGTTTAACAATCAGGCTCTCTGGGGGGAAAAAAGTATGCACATACTTTTAAGTTTAATCTGCATTTTTAAAAAAAACCACTTTTCTAAGTTTAGACAATCAACAAAACAATAAATCAAGTCCTCACCTGTAGCCATTGCCAGTCCCTGAGCTTTATTTTAAAAATTAGTTAATTTTAACATTCTTTTCTTCTTGAATTTTGAGTTCCATATTCTTTACCTCATTCACAACTCTCCCTAATCTTCTGAGAAGGCAAGCAATATGGCATCAGTTATACACACAAAACGTACTTCTATGTAAGCCACATCAGAAAACAAAGGAAAGAAAAGAAAGATACTTCAGTATGCACTCAGAATTGATTAGTTCTGTCTCTGGAGGTGGACAGCCTATTTTCATCATGAGTCCTTTGGAAGTGTCTTAGATCACTGTATTGATCAGAGTAGTCAAGTCTTTTACAGATAATCATCATTCCAACACTGTTGTTACTTTGCAGAATGGTCAGTTCGTATTGGTCTTGCCATGTTTTTCTGAAACCACCCCTCTTGTCATTTCATATAGTACAGCGAGGTAGTGCGGTGGATAGTGCTGGGCCTGGAGTCAGGAAGACTCCATTCCAATTTGGTCTCGGACACTTATTAATTGTGTGATCCTTGGCAAGCTGCTTAACCCTGTTTGCTTCAGTTTCCTTATCTGTAAAATGAGCCGGAGAAAAGAAATGGCAAACCACTGTGCATCTCTGCCAAGGAAACCCCAATGGTGTCACGAAGAGTCACATATGACTGAAAAACCACTGAATGACAACTCCATCACAATCATATTTCACAATTTATTCAGCCATTCCCCAAACTGATGAACATCCCCTTAGTTTCCAGTCATTTATTTATTTATTTATCCATTTATTCATTCATCCATTCATTCATTCATTCATTCATTTATTTATTCATTCATTCATTCATTCATTTATTTATTTATTTATTTGTTTTTCGTTGTTATTTGCTCATTTTCCCAGTGCATTCTTCACTTTGAACTTTATGTTAAAATTAGGCTGTGCTCACCTGGGGGGTAAGGAGACACACTGTCCCTAGCTTCAGGCTTTTTTGTGCTGCTGTTTTCAGAGCTAGGTCTAGAGGTCTGCAAGTTTTTTGGTGCTTCCAAGGTGATGTGATCTGGAGAGAAGTGTGGTCACTGCTCTCCTGATTTATGGTCTGGTCTTCACCCAGGAAGGGTCCTTGCTCTCCTGCAGCTATAAGTGCTTGTGTTCATCTTGGCCCTGGAACTGTGACAGGGCCCTTACTCCCTTGTGACCCATCACAAGGGCTTCTCTCCTCCCTGTGACTTTGACCCAACACTGCTCGAGGGCAATAGAGTTACCAATCAGCACCAGCTATATCCAGTGCCTGCAAAGGGTCCTTTGTAATCTTTTTCTGACCAGAAGTCTGACCACCTTACTTTCTCTGGTCCAAGAGCTCCTGAAATTACTATTGCTGTTGTGGCCACCTCCAATGACCACCGCTGGTTCTCCTAATACTTTCTGGGCCTGCACCTACCCCGGTGTTACAGACCTCTCCTGGAGACCTTGTGTTAAGCTGAGTAAATGTCTTCCTCTGCTCTTTTGCTGCTCCAAAATTTTATTTGAGGCACTATTTTAAAGGTGTTTTGAGGGGAATTTTGAGAGAGTCCAGCTGGGTCATGGCCTGTACTCTGCCATTTTTCATTTCTGAGCTTTAAATGGTTATGCTGACAATTTAATAATTGGTAAACCTCTAGAGTTAGTGCCAGCTCACCCATGGGAAGAGTGTTTAATAAGTTTTAAAAGTTAGACGTGGAGCCAGATTGTGAAAGGTTTTAAAAACCGAAGAGAAGAGTTTATATTTCATTCTTCCTAGGGGCAAGAGGAAGCCAGAGTTTATTGAGGAGAGTGATATGGTCACTTGAAGTAGCTAGGTTGCACAGTGGATAGAGCACTGGGTCAGATCCAGCCTCAGATGCTTACTAGCCCTGGCCAAGTCACTTAACCTATGTTTGCCTCAGTTTTTTAATTTGTAAAATGGGGACAATAATAGCATCTACCTCCCAAGAATATTATGAGAGTCAAATGAGTGCTTGACATGTACTAAGTGCCGTATAAATGTTAGCTATTATTATTGTTGTCAGACTTATGTTTTAGGAATATCAATTAAACAGTTGTGGGAAGGATGTATTGGGTAGGGAGAAATTGGATGTAGGGAGACTGGTTAGGAGACTCGGTTGTTCAGAGGGGAGAGGATGGAGACTCAGACTGGGGTGAGGTGTCTGTGTGAATATAGAGAAGAGGGTGGACGGGAGATACAGTGTTAAGATAGAAATGCCAACACTTGGCAACTGACTGGATGTGAGAAGTGAGGGAGAGGTAAGCGTTGTAAAATGATGGGGTTATCTTAGATGATTCTATAGATCTCTTCCAGAGTCTAATCCCTCTAATTAAAGGAATGTTAAGGAATGTTCGTTTGGCAGTGATATATGGCTGGGGTAGTAATTTAGGGATGAGCAAATCTAGGCTACTAACTGTTTCCCAAATGAGCTCTGTACTTCCTTAACTTTGTGGCTTTTCTAGGAATTCCTGTCCCTCTTCAGGTCTGTCTATCTAATTCCTGGTTATTCTTCAAGGTTCAATTTAAATACCATCACTTCTTTCTCAGATTCCTCTAGCCAGAAATACTCTCTGCTCCCTCCCTTTCCTGAAGGGCAGGAAAGGCAGGATCTTTGTATCCCCGACATTTCCTAGCATAGCCTCTTGCATGTAGCAAATGTTCAGTAACTTAGTAAATTAAAGAGTCAGAGTTGTTGAGCTCTGAGAGGAGGAAGTCAGTCAACAAACATTTATTAAGCACTTATTGTATACAAGGCACTATGCTAAGCACTGGGGATATAATGAAAGGTAAAAAATGGACTCTGCAGCTTCTACTAATATTCCTAACCAGGTCAACGATGGCTTACTCATTCTGAGGCTTGTCTGTATGTAGATTATAAATGCATAGAAACTCCCTGTTTCTGAATTGGTATTCCTCATATTGTGACCATAGGACTGGGTTTTTTTGCACAAGAGGGTGGGCAAGATCTTATTGTGGCAGGATAGTGTTGTGATTCTGAAGAGCACAGTTACATGGTTGGTTCTCCTTGCATGTCTGTATATGTATTGCCCTGAGGTGTGTGTCAGAAAGGCTCCCCATTGGACTATATTTTATAAGCTCCTTGAGTTCTAATATAAAAGCAATACCTACAGTTCCCTTTCCCCCTTTCAATGGTGTCTGTTCTCTTTTAGACCACCTTGCCACGTTCCTTCAGATACTAAGTACTCTCATGTTCTCTTTACCCTTCTTACATTAAACCCAGCTTTTCAAGAGAGGATTTAATAAATGCAATAACAGTGAGCTATTTGAATCTCACTAAGGGACAAAGTCTCTGTTTGGCAAAAACCAAAAAAAACTAATCACTAGTTATAGAATTTCAGAATTTAACAAGTTGGGTGGGGGAGGTACTTCTTTGGACAGGACTCTTTCTGAAATCGTGTTGTGTAGGCATCTACTTGTTGGTCAGGCTGGCCTAATGTAGAACAGAAATGTGTTTTTATTATTTGTTGTATTTAAGCTTCATATTTCCTGTTCTTAAGATTAATGATACATGGGGTGATTTAGCTTTCTCTCTTAAAACAAACACAGTTGCTTTTCATTTATGTAATCTGGTTTTTGTCGTTGTGTTAGTGGCCCAAGATGGAAAAATAGTTTCCCATTCAGCCTTTGTGTTTTTGAATTTTTTTTTGATAGTAGTTAAATGGTTCTTTTAAGATTTCCAATCATGAATCATATTATTTTCTGTATTTCGTGAAATGATGAGATATAGCAAACACTTAAATATGCATGTTATTTTAAAGGAAAAAATAGTGGTTGAGGGTTCTGGTTGTTAGTTGACTAGTTAGTTAGTTGGTGCTAGACACAGGGAAATTCAAAGATGAAAAATCGCACAGTACCTGTTCTCAAGGAACTTACATTTTAATGAGGTATTAAGACATATACAAAAGTACAAGGTAGATGGGGATCAGAACAAAGGAGAGATTCATACAAAGCACTCCAGGAAAATTTGAGGAAAGAGAGACCAATTTCAACTAGAGGGATCAGAAAAGGCTTCATGAAGAAGGGAGTACGTGACTCTTTTTTTTTAAAATGATTTTCTTGCATCATTCTTATTTCTTTCCCTAATTTTCCCTTTACCTCTCTTGAGTTTTAAAATTGTTTTTTGAGCTCTTCCAGGAATTCTTTTTGGGCCTGGGACCAATTCATATTTTTCTTTGAGGCTTTGGATATAGCAGTTTTGACTTTGTTGTCTTCTTCTGAATTTCTGTTTTGATCTTCCCTGTCACCATAATAACTTTCTGTGGTCAGATTGTTTTTGTGGTTGTTGTTGTTTGCTCATTTTCTAGCCTGTTTCTTGACTTTTAACTTTATGTTGAAATTGGGCTCTCCTCTTAAGATGGAGGGGGCACTGTTCCAAGTTTCAGGTTTTTTTGTGTAGCTGTTTCCAGAGCTAGTTCCGGGGGTCTGTAAGTTTCCATTTCTTCCAAAGTGGTACACTCTAAAGAGAGGTGTGTTTACTATTCTTTTGGCCAGTACTCTGGTCTGTAAGTGACAACAAGTACTCTTTTCTGCCCTGGAATTCTGACCAGGCCACAAGCTCTGGTGTGCTCATGCTCCTTGCTGTGCAACCATGACCCAGGACTTCAACCTGGATCTAAGTATGAGCAATGCAACAGATTCCTGCACTCAGAGCTAGCAAAGGGACCCTTTTTATCTCCTTCTGACTGTTATTCTAACCCCTTACCATTTGTGGGCTGAGAGCTCTGGAAGCCACTGCTGATTCAGTCATCCCCAAAGCCTGTTGATGGTTTGCTGGGGCCCAGCCTGCACTCTACTCTCACCCTGGTGTGACAGACTTTTCCTGATGACCTTAGGTTAGAAAATTGTTTCACCCTGTCCTTCTGTGAATTCTGCTGCTCCAGAATTTGTTTTGACATGTTATTTACAGTTGTTTGGAGGAAAATTTGCTCAGGCAATTCCCTGATTTTATTTCCTCATCTTGGCTTCACCTCCCACTTCTCTACTCCCCTAGCCCTACTGGAGATCATACCTGAAATGCTCTTGAAGAAAATATTTCAACAGAGATATAGAGGTAATAAATGTGTTCCAGGAATGCGGGATGGCCAATGGGAGAGGGCAGGTAAAAATCAGGCGATATTTAGTAGTTAAATTTGGTTGGAATATAGACCTTGGGATGGGGAACCTAATCCTCTTCAAAAAACCAACATAAATTGGTTGGTAGGTTGGTACCTGAAGATATTATTAAAAAATGTTAGAGGTCTTACATAGGGAGCTACTGAAGGTTTTTGAGTACTAGGATTTTGAATAGACTTGGTTAGTTGATATGTTACTAAATATACTTTGGAACATGGTTTTGATTTAATTTATATTTGAGGATGGATATGTCTAAAGATTCAGGAAATTAACTTCAAACATAAGACTACATACTACAAAGATGTGACTCAGGAGCTGGGAAACTGTCCAGTTTATAATAGAAACTTTTTTTGTACTGCAGAGTACAAGTTACAAAAATATACCCACACTCTCGTGCCCAAGTTGCTGTATCTAAAAAACAGGGACGAAAAGACTAACTTACTAAAAAATATTTCCCTTAGCACCCTAATAATGTGACTGAAATGTTCACAATTTTAGTAATCCCTTAGATTAGAGGGTTTGTCTTCAGAGGATGCCTATTAAAATATAAAATGTACTCTTTCTTGAGAAGGGTTAATTGAAGAAATAAAATCAAGTCAATAAGCATTTGTTGCTTATTGCAATTATATTACTGGTACTTATTATTGGTACTTATTATAAGCACGTATTGTGTACAATGCATTGAGTAACTGCTTAAAATGATTCTTTTGTCTAAATTATGCTTCAAAAGGTATAGAATAGGAAGAAAGGGCAAACCTCTTTAAGAGTATAGATTTTTGGGGAAAATAATAAAATCTGGAGTATTTTAATCTTTAAAGGTATAACAGTCTTTACTATGAACACACTTATAAGTATATATAAAATATAAGCTTCTTGAAGGCAGAGACTGTTTCATGTTTTCTTTGCATCACTAGAACCTAGCAAAATACCTGGCACATATCAAGTGCCTGTTAAATGCTTCTTCATGGATTAATTTAGTGTTGAATTAGCATTTAGTATATAAATTAGTATTAGTATAAATTTAGTATATAAATTAGTATTGAAAAAGAAAAGGTAGTTGGGAGAGAGATTTTGATGAAATAACAAACATAATTTACTGATTTATTGAATATGAAAATCAAGAGAAGGAAGGAGTCCAAGATAATTCCTAGCCTTGAGTCTAGGTAACTGGAAGATTACTGGTCCTGTCAACAGAAATTAATAAGTCAGATAAGGGAACTGGTTTTAGTGAGGAGATGATGAGTTTGGTGTTAGAAATGTTGAACTTGAACTGATAGCTCTGTAGAGGTATCTAGCAGGCCATTATAAATGTGAGACTAGAGCTTGGGGGAGAGGCCAGAATTGATGACAAATATATGGGAGTCATCTATATAAATGTTGAAGCAATAGGAGCGGGTGAGCTCTTTGGAGAGAGCTTAAGAGTGGTAATTGAAGATCTAGTCCAGTAGTTTCTAAAGTGGGGGCCATGTAATGGCCCAGAGGGTCATGGCTTAACCCTAAAGAGTGTATGATCATTCAGCTGGAGAATGGGAAGATGGGTCACATTAAATCTTTCCAACCTGCATAACCAGTTATTGGAATTGTCGACTATAGACCTACCTCACTCTGTCCCCTCCCACAACTGGCTATATGTGTAGCTGCTCTAGGAATTGACCGCTCATGGATATTATAACCTAACTCAACCCAGGCACCCACAAAAGCCATGCAGACAAAATCTTTCCCCTTCCTCTTCCCTTCACCCTCCCCACTCTGCAGCTTCCCCTCCTGTCCCCACCACAGTGATGAGTTCTGAACTGTAGGGCAATGACAGTGGTTTTTCCATTAAAAAAAGGTCAGGTCTTTTTTCCCCTTTGAAATAAGGAAATACTCTTTCTCTCTTCAATTTGTATAATGTCAGGAACTGCCCTTTTCTTTTATAGGATGGCACTATGTGAAACAAAATCCCTACTCTGCCACTTTATTTGCTAGGTAACTTTAGCAAGTCACTTAGTGTTCCTGGGCATCAATTACTTCATCCTTAAAGTGAGGAGGTTAGACTTGATGAATTCCAAGGTCTCTTTCAGCTTTAAATCTATGATCCTTTGATCCTCTCTTCTCTACCCTCTTCACTACACCTAGATACTCTAGTTTACCTGTCTCTAAACTCAGTCTCTCCAGACTTGGGTTTCATCTTCCAAAGGAAACATATAAAAATCCCAGGACTAAGGCAGAAGATTGCTTCAGTTATCAAGGTCTTCCTTCTGATGTTCTTGCTTACATTGTGCCACTCTTCAACCCATTTCTTGGCTCTTGTTTAATGTGACTTTTGACCCAAATGCTTTGCTTTGTCCTTCTGCACTTTATCCAGATACCTGTCTGATTGCCGATCATGTGTGTGTGTGTGTATGTGTGTGTGTGTGTGTGTGTTTGTATGTGCGTGTGTAGGGGATACATGTGCCAAAATAAGTAAATATAAGGTGATTTCAAGAAGATGAGAGCTCTGATAACTGGAGGGGACTGGAGAAGAGGGAAGAGATCAAGAGAAATCAAGAAAGACTTCCTGTAGGTGGTGGCTCCTGAGCGAAACTGTGAAGGAAGCAGAGGTGAGGAGGAAACACATATATGCCATGACTTCAGCTTTTCTACCTGGTTGTAACCCATACCTCTGATCTTACTTCACCTTATACTCGCGTGATCTTTCAGTTCTTGTTTGGTGATCTGCCTGCATTGACCTTTACTATTTGCCTAATTCTTCCAGCCTTGCCCTATTCCTGTGCTTGATACATATTATAATCAGTTGACCTGATAGATCCACCTATATGTTTAAAAAAATTCATGCATGTTTATTTCTAATAATGCTTAGCACTGTGCTTTATACATAGTAAGTATTCAGGAAAGATTTTGGTGAGTAAATTATGAATTCCTTCACTGAAGTCTTGCTCTTAATACCTCACTGTGGTACAGAGGTAACCCTGGGTTCTCAAAGGCAAGGCCAGTAATGTAAGCTCTGGCAGATTTTACCATGCTGCATAGACTGAGAATGGGTCAGTGATTGATTAGATGTCTGTTGTCTAAGAAGCCTTCTAGCTAAGTGCAGGGAATCTCATAGTCAAGGCCACCAGGTAAAGAACTTTTCTGTCCGCAGTAGCTTATGAAGAGCATCCACTAATGTATGAAGGATTGCTTTCTGCACCAGTGATGGCAAGTACCCATATGGGTGAATACAGCGATCCTTGGAGTATTGAAGTAATGATGGACTAATGAATGCTTTTCATTCCTTTAAACTAAGTTTCTTGAATGAATCTGTACTCTGGTTTGAGCAATTAATGGGCTGCTTCTGGACTACATAATACAGTTTTTGTGTAATTTAGAGACTGAGAGGATTTCTCTAAACAATTAGTCTCAGTTCCTCAAACTTTTAACTATTTTAAAAGGTACTCTTTGAAAAAAATAGTATTTAGCTAATGATTTAAGAGAATTTCCTTACCAATATTTTCTGAATGAAACTGCTCATACAGTTGCCAAAGGGAAGGAAATGTCAATCTTTATTTGGCCTCAGTTCCAATAATCTTCATTTCATCATCAAACAGTCAATTGGAATTGGCCCTACATAAATCACTTTGTTTTGTTTTGTAAGTAATACAAATATACTTCTCAAAGGAAATTCAGATAAACAGAGTTCTGAACTTAAGAAATTCATGAATTTATTCACAAGCAGCTTCTCCTAGTTACAGAATCTTTGAATCTTGTTGTCATCTTGATCCTGCCAACTTATCCCTGTGTCTCTTGCCAGCTGGAGTCTTTGTCTCACTCTTTGACAACTGGTTAATGTCTGAAAATGATCTGGCCCAATAGATGCACTCCTAGCCTCTAATGAGACTTACAGCTACTGGCTAGGCTCTTGGGTTGAGAACATCATGGTCATCAGAAGTACAGTCTTCCAATTTTGTTGGTTATTGACATGTCACCCACATGCCAGACAACTACACAACAAAGCCAATAGGCTGATGAGTTTCCATTACTAAACAAGAATAGAATTCAGCTCTTTTTAAATATGTAGCTATTTCCTCCATCCAGGGCTACTGTAATAAAACATATAATTGTTATTTATTCATTTGTTCAATTGATTGCCTTGGTCTCTGTAGAAGCTTAATAAATGTCTGTGGAAATGAATTGGCTGCTTTTATGTGCAAGGCATTATAATAGATAACGTGGAGGATAACCAGATGACTAAAAGATGATTAATGACCTCAGGGAACTTATGATAAAGTATTTACACAGTTAACTACAGTATGGTAGCTTACATTCCTATGAGTTGCAGTCCAATCAGTTAAATCTGTTTTTCCTATTGGCATGATGAGGGGCTATGTTTATTTTTTTATTTGCAAAAAATGATCACAAATTGGTCAATAAGCATTTATTAAGTGCTTGCTGTGTGCCAGGCACAATGCCAAGCTCTAGAAACAAAAAAGAGTAAAAACATGGATCCTGCCATCAAGGAGCTCACATTCTAGTGGGAGAGACATTTTGAGAAATATATGTATTGATTCATCAGAGCAACACAGTAAATAATCAAATAAAATTGTATTTAGTATGATGTAGCACTATGTAATATTGTACAAAATCATTCAAAGATTATATTAAAAATACAATTTGCCTTATATATAACAAATCAACACTTCCTTAAGCTCTTGAGACTTTAAAGTAGGAAGGTTTTTTGAGAGGACATTTTCATGGGGCATTCTTAATAAATGATATTTTATTCTGAGCAAACGAACTTCAGAAAAACCCAGAAAGACTTGTATGGACTGATGCTGAGTGAAGTTAACAGAACCAGGAGAACATTGTACATAGTAACAGCCACATTGTGCAGTGACTAACTTTGATAGACTTAGCTCTTCTCAGAAATGCAAAGATGTAAGACATCTCCAAAAGTCTCATGATGGAAAATGCTATCCACATCCAGACAAAGAACTATGGCGTTTGAATGCAGATTGAAACATGCTATTTGCTCTTTTTTTTTCTTGTTTTGTTTTGTTTCTTCTTTCTTGTGGTTCTTCCAATTGGTTCTAATTCTTCTTTATCACATGACTAATGTGAAAATATGTTTAATAGGAATGTATAGGTAGACCATATATGAGATTGCATGCCATTTTGGGAAGGGAGATGGTGAAGGAGGGGGAAAATTTAAAACTCAAAAGCTTATGGAGGTGAATGTTGAAAACTAAAAATAAATTAATAAAAAAACCTTAAAAAGAAAAAAAATTATTTTTTTCTACAATTACATGTAAAGACAATTTTAACATTAATTTTTAAAAATGTTGAGTTCCAAATTCTCTCCCTCTCTCACCTCCGCCTCCCTCCCTGAGATGGTAAGCAATTTGATATAGATTATACATATGTGATCGTGCAAAACGTATTTCCATATTAGTCATATTATGAAAGAAGACAGACCAAAAAATAAAAAAAACAATGAAAAACATGAAAAAAGTGAAAAATAGCGTTCTTTGATCTGCATTCGGACTCCATTTGTTCTTTTTCTAGTTGTGGATATCATTTTTCATCCTGACTTCGTGGGACATTTTCAAGGAAATTTTTTGGAGGGGGTTGCTTGATGCTTTTATTTTGACAAACCTTTATTAAGTACATATTCTGTGGAAAGTAGTGTGTTTCTGGACACTGAGGAAAGTATAAAAATGAAAACCCATGAAGCTTATGATCTATTGCTGCCTAATTAAGTAAAGCAGGAAGTAGCCATCCATTGATTTATTAATTTTCTTGTACATTGTAAGTGCTTCATAAGTATTTGTTGAATTGAGTGTTTATTATATGTAAAGTGTTAAGTTCTGTTGGGGCGTAAATTTTGTGGCAACAGGAACATGATGAATGCAATAGGAAGGTACAAAATATTATTTAGGGAATGATAATTTTCATGGAGGAGGGTGGAATCAGGGAAAGCTTTATGGAAGAAGTAGAATTTGAGCTGGATCTCCAAGGATAGATAAGGTTTCAATAGATGTAGATTGGAAGGTGAGCACAGAGTATAAAGAATGACATAAGCAAAGACCAAGAGGTAGGAAAGTGTGGGATGTGCATAGGGGACAGTGAGAAATCCAGTTTAGTTAGGATGCTGAATATAAAAAAAGGTTATTGTGAGACAAGGTAGAGTTGCTTCTGATCATGAGGGGTCTTAAGTGGTGGGTTAAGAAATTTGAAATTTAGTCAGTAGTCAACAGGAAACCTGTGAAGGGTTTTGAGCATCACATCTATGCACAAGGAAAATTATATGGCATTATTGTGGAATGTGGATTGAAGGAGGGCAGAGACTGGAGGTGGGAAAGTGGGTTAGAAGGCTATTTCAGTAGTCCAAGTGTCTGGTAATGAGGGGCTTGCGTTAGTGTGGTATCAGTGGAAACAGAGAAGAGGGACTCGCTATGAGAGATATAGGAAAGGTAGATCTGACAGACTTTGGCACCTGATTGGAGGTGGGATGTGAAGAAAGAGGAAGAATCAAGAAAAACATCAAGGTTTCAAACGTGGGTGACTAGTTGAATTTGTGGCAACCTAGTGAAATCAGAAGGAAGAGCAAGTTTTAGGGAGAAGATGATGAATTCAGTTTTGGAGATGTTAAGTCTGACGTGTCTGTAGGACATATCCAGTTGGCAATTTGAAGAGAATAAGAGAGGGATGTCAAGGTGACTTTATTTTTCTAATTATGAATTAATTATGAATTTTTCTAATTATGAATTACAGCAAGCATAGACTTTGGAGAGCAAGTTGCTGATGAATCTATTATCTTTATGTTTTCTTGTTTTCTTCTTTCTTCTACATCTCATTGACTTTAGCTGCATTACTTGTCCTTTGATGTTAAGTAGGACGCATGTCCCTTTAAAATACACTAACCAATCATTTACTTTCCTTTATTGTCTTATTTCTTTTCTTTAATTTCTTTCATTTAATGTCTCATTACGTGTAGCAAGATGAAGGAAAGTTTTTTTGTTGTTACTCAGGGGATAAGGGCAGACCAGGAACCTTTGCTCTCAGATGACATGCACCAGTAGCCAGCTGATGGCAAGGAAGGGTGCGGCTACCTGGAACTTAATATGCTATTGAGCAATTGAAGCCTTCTTTGGCTCACTGACCCATTTAAGGAGTTAATTGCCTGCAAAGGATTTGCTGTTTTCCTGAATTTACCTGCCTGCCATGCTTTGGGAGATGGTGAAGTTATCCCTTCTCCACTCTTTCTCCCCTCCATCATCATTCCCTGGCCAATTGTCATAACTACTTTTTCAATTTTGTAGCTGTATTTAAATTTTATTCCTTTGCAGGCTATTCTTTTATGATGGATAGTCTCCAAATAAGGATAAGCTGATTTTGTTGCATTCTGAGTGTTAGCTATAAAAGACGGGCCACAGAAAGAAATGAAGATCAAAAATGAACCTAAGACCAATTCCCAGACTTAAATATGAGCCTATATTAAGCTGCCACACTGATTGTACAGAGAGAGACTTCATAAAGAATCTGTCATCAAAAAAGGAGAGATCTAAATTTGAGATCTTGGAGGTGAAGTAGTTCGAAGTGATAAAAAAAGTTCAAGGTATATCTGTGCATATTCAAAGTATGATTAAAGTAGATTGAAGATGAAGGCCATTGGAGTTCAGGAGGCCAAGAAACCAGTCCAGTGCCACTTAGGGCATCAGCTTGGATTTTGAAGTCACTTGGGAGGTGAAGGGTAAAGAGAAACTGAAGCAGGTGTTGAAGTTATCAATGGAAGCAGAAATGTGTCCTGTACACATTGATGTATGTGTTCAGTATATCATAGTGAAGAGAATATAGGAAGGGTGTGATAAGTAGGTGGCATTGAGTGATAATGGTGGAACCATGGCCTGGAAGTGGTACCAAGAAGGAATAGACTTACCATCTTTTCCTAATGGGCTGTAAGGCATAGTAGATGGAATGGCCTTCATTGGAAAGAGGGTATAGAAAAAAGTAGAATCTGGAACACCTGTGAAGATGAGATTGTTCTGAAGGCTAGGGATGATTGGGATGAGGTAAATTGGAGGTTGAGATGTAGCCTATGGGAATATGCAAATGAATGGGAAAGGAGGAAGCTAATGGGCAGGATTTTGTTAGTGGAACAGTATGAAGGATCTTCTTTTGGATTTCTAGGATTTCAGCCTGTCAAGACTACTGTTTTCCATTTCTTCTCAATAGGATAAAAAGATCTAGCAGGTGTACTGAAGTTTCCCTATGTGTGCTCCCCTTAAAAATAAATTTCCATGGAAAACCAACTGAAAGGAAATAGAAAAGAGAGAGGCAAAGCTTTTAAAAAAATAGTTATTTTTCAATTAATGAAAATTGATCTTTTCTTTCTCCAATCCATACTTCTCCCTCTCCCCATTGAGAAGGAAAGAAAAACAACCCCCCCTTTACAAATATGTAAGGCATATTAAAGGAAAACAGAATCTCACACTGGACCTATCAAAAAAAGTCTCCCCATGTACTTTGGATCCATCACCTTTTTCTCAGTAGGTGGGAAGTGTGTTTAATCATAAGCACTCTGGAATTATGGTTGGTCATTGTGTTGAATAGGGTTCCTAAGTCTTTCAGAGCTTTTCGTCTTTCCAATATTGTTATTATTGTATAACTTGTTCTCCTAGTTCTGCTCACTTCACTTTATATCAGTTCATATAAGTCTTCCCAGATTTCTCTGAGATTACTCATTCATCATTTCTTATGTTTTCATCACATTCATATATCATAACTTATTCGGTCGTCCTCTGATTGATGGCACCCTATCAGTTTCCAATTCTTTGTTGCTATAAGAAGGGCTGCTTTAAATAAATAAATAAATCTATCTATATCTATATCTATATCTATATCTATATCTATATCTATATCTATATCTATATCTATATCTATATCTATATCTATATCTATATCTATATCTATATGAGTATTTTTAGAAGCAGAGCAGTTTTTATTTATTTATTTGAGACTGGCCTAACTTATTTTGGGATTTAGGCATAGGTAATCTGGGACTTAACCAAATGAATTTGGTTTGATTTGGTTTTGATTAACCAAATTATAAGCCAAAAAGTTTGTAATTAAAAACAAAAATAAGAGAGCATTATTGAGAAAAATAAATGTTTATTTAACAAGTTTTTCAGGTTGATTCTTCTTCTTCTTGTTTCCCACCTAGGTTCACTGGGGACTCTTATTCTTCCAGCAGTAAGTATACATTCTGTGTTCTATTCCAAAAGGTTATAATGAGAAAATGTAATTTTTTTTGTCTTTTTTATTAAATTAGCTTATTTTCAGCATGGTTTTTATATTATACAGAATTCAAATAACTTATAAAGCACATTTCCCTGGGGACACTGGCTTAAAATTTCCATTGTCATAGCAGAGATATCCCTTCCTTAGCCTGAGGGAAACATAGTGTTCCAGAAAATGAGTGTCTTGCTCAACCTCCTACTTGATTAGTGTTTTATGGCATATTTACAACAAGAAAACTTAGTCAATAGTCACTATGGCCCAGTGGAAAGAACACTAGGTTTGGAACTTATATATGTGAGCTTTAGTCCAGGCTGTTCTGTAAGCTAGCTAGTAACTTTGAGTGAGTCACATACTATTTCAATTTTCCCAGCTATAAATTGGGGATAATAATATCTCCCTACCTCTGACACCACTAGCTATGTTATTTTCTTCTAGTTAGCAATTTATTTACCTTCTCTAAGCCCCAGTTTCCTCCCTGGAAAATCTCAGTAATAATAATAATACCTCCTAGGTTTGTAGGAGGAAAGTGATTTGCAAATGTTAGAGTGCCATAGGGCTATAGCAGCAATAAACATTAAAAAACATATCTTTTGTGTACAGAGCCCTGAGATAGAAGCTTGAGGGAGATATGAAGATTAGATAAGCCCTAGTCTCTGACCTCCTGGGACTTAAAATCTAAAAGAGGCTAAGACACCAATAAGCCATAATGCATTTGATTATTATAAAGTGAAGGGCTATAACCATAATTGAAATTTACTAAGGTTTCCAAAATGCTTTAACACGTTATCTTTTGATCTTGTTGTGGGAGTTTCAGCCCCCAACCTTAGACTTCAGCAGGTCTGAGAAAGATCTCAAGTAGAGAGCAAGACTGTGGGTCAGAGCATCACAAAAATAACGGATCAACTGAGGAGAAAAGAGTTTATTAGCTCTAGGGAAATCTCCAAGGAGAGTTCCACCAGGATGGAGGAACTTGGGGTTTTAAATAGTGTAGTAGTCTAGGCATATAGCTAATCAGTGACATTCTATGGCAGAAGGAAGGGGGAAAATATACAGACATTGGGGGTCACAGGAGCTGCTGAAGGTAGGGTTTGTTCCTGTGGGCTAATGTATTTTCTCTGTGACTAGTGTTATCATCAGTGGCCACACCCTGGTAAAACCATCTCAGCAGACAGTGTAAACCAGGCTGAGGGAAAACCAATGGGTCTCAAATCTGTTGGTGAGTTAGAGGATGTCTACTCCAAGCATGTGAAGACTTCTGGCAGAAGGGACAATTGAGGATAATTGTTTCCAGTGGCCACAAAAAAGGCTGACACAAGCTCTGTGGAGCAGTTAGAGCTTGATCAGGTGCTGAAGATTCCAAGGTCATCCAGCGCATCCTAGGTCATCGCCAGTCGTCTTGACTGCTTTCCTGCCAGTGAGCTTTGATGACTTCGGATGAGAGAGTGAGGCTGATGACTTTGTGCAACTCTGCTTCACTAAAATCCAATTCATGCACAAGTCAAGATTTCACTCTTGATGTCACTGGACTTTTCTGAAAATGAAAGATGAGCAACATCATCAGAATATACTGTTTTGTAAGGAAATTTCTAAGATCATGGGAGACCTTTTTAAAATAGAGTAATTCTTTTTTTAAATGAAATTTTTTCTTCAATTGGCAAAATCTGCCTTTTCTCCTCGCTGCCCCTGCCCTCCATTGAGATTGAAAGAAAAACAAAAATACTGTTGCAAACATTTATAGTCAAACAAAATACATTTCTACATTGGTCGTGTGTGTGTGTGTGTGTGTGTGTGTGTGTGTGTGTGTGTGTGTGTGTATGCATGTACGTTACTCCTACACTCTGAGTCTTTCACCTTTCTATTAGGAGGTGGGTAGCATTTATTTGATATTGACAGTTTGGTGATGTCCATGCATAGTCAGTTACTTTTCGTGTTGTTGAAAAAGAGTGTTTGCTATGACCAGTGAATTATCTTTTTTTTTAAGCTTTTATTTAGTATTTTTCTGCAGTTACATGTAAAAACAATTTTTAACATTCATTTTTAAAACCTTGAGTTCCAAATTCTCTCCCTTCCTCCCTCTACTCCCTTCCCTCATTGAGAAGGCAAGCACTTCCATATAGGTTATACGTATGTAGTCATGCAAAATATTTTCATAATAGTCATGTTGTGAAAGAAAACATAGACAAGAAAAAAAACTCAAGAAAAATAAAGAAAAATAAGAAAAGTATGCTTTCAATCTGTATCCAGTTGCCAACAGTTTTCTGGGGATGGATAGCATTTTTCATCACAAGTCCTTCAGATTGTCTTGGATCATTGTATTGCTGAGAATAGCTGAGTCATTCACGGCTGATCATCCTGACCAGTGAATCATCTTGACAAAACTCTGTTAGTCTCTGCCTCATTTCATTTTGTACTCCAAGGTCAAACTTGCTTGTTATTCCAATTGTCTTTTGATTACCTACTTCAATATTCTAATCCCCTATGATGAATGTGACATCTTTTTTTTTTTTGGTGCTATATCTAGAAGATGTTGTGGGTCTTCATGTAATTGAGCAACTTTGGCCTCTTCAGCATCAATGATTGGAGCATAGACTTGTATTACTCTGATGTTGACTGGTTTGCTTTGAATTTGAACAGATACCATTCTGTCATTTTTGAGATTACAGGTTCCCATGCAACATTGATCTTTGCAGTATTGGACTTTTCTTTTGTAGACACAGCTACAGCTAAGCTTCCTTTCAACTTTGGCCCAGCCGCATCATTCTTTCTGGAGCTACCTGTAATTGTCCTCTGCTCTTCCCCAGTAATGTGTTGGAGACCTTCTGACCTGAGGGGCTAATCTTCCTATGTCATACCTTTATGTCATATTTTTTTTTACTACCTTCCATGGAGTTTTCTTGGCAAAGATGCTGGAATGGTTTGCCATTTTCTTCTCCAGTAGATCACCTTTTATCTGAACTCTCCCCTATGACCTGTCCATCTTTGGTAACCCTGCATGACATAGTTCATAGCTTTATTGAGCTATGGAAGCCCCTCCACCAAAACAAGGCAGAGTGTAGAAGCTTGAACTTAATATTAAAAAAAAAACCCAGCTAAGATCATGGGAACTCGTCCCATCACTTCCTGGCAAACAGAGGGAGAAGAAAAGGAAGCAGCATCAGATTTTATATTCTTGGGCTCAAAGATCACTGCGGATGGTGACTGCTTGTTCCTTGGATGAATAGCTATGGTAAACCTAGATAGTATACTAAAAAGCAGAGACTTCACTTTGCTGACAAAGGGCCATATAGTCAAAGCTGTGGTTTTTTTTTTTAGTAGTAACATTTGGGTGGATCATAAGGAAAGCTGAGTGCTGCAGAATCGATGCTTTCAATCGTGGTGGTGGAGAAGACTTTTGAGAGTTCCTTGGACAGTAAGGAGATCAAATAAGTTAATACCTAAAGAAATTATTTCAGGCCACTTGTTGGAAGGACAAATACTGAGGCTGAAGCTTAATTACTTTGGCCACATAATGAGAAGACATTGGAAAAGATCCTGATGCTGGAACAGATTGAAGGCAAAAGGAGAAGGGGAAGGCAGAGGATGAGATGGACAGATAGTCATGGAGGCAGCAAATATGGGGTTGGATAGACTTCAGGAGATAATGGAGGATAGAAGGGCCTGATGTGCTATGATCCATGGGGTCACGAAGTATCAGACAGGACCGAATGCCTGAGCAACAATGTTTCACTTCACAGTTCTCTAGGCAACTCTCTTAAGGCTCTAAGTTACAGGGAAGGTGATGCCCTGCTTCTGCAGGAGTTTTTCATTGGAGAGTTCCCTATACTAATGAAATCACAAGTCCAGTCCCTATTCCTTTATATTTTGAAATATTGCACCAAATTTCAAAGGTATTTTTACACTTTGAGGCTTGTAAATGCTAATATTTTTGATAATGTTTTCCTTGACATAGGCAATCATGATAATTTTGCATAAAATGGAAATAATGAAAGCATACCATTAAATAGAGCTATAGAAAAATATCTTGTTGTCAACTCTGCTGTTTATTTCTATTTTTGATATGCTGGAGTCCTCTTTGCTTTAAGAAGGAGCACAAAAAATGAAAGTGTACTGCTATTTCACACTGATGAATATTGTCTTTTTTTTCTTTTTCTTTTTCCCTTTGGAAAAAAACAAGTAGCTTTGAAAATCCAGGTTTATTTTTCTTCAGTTAGGAATTTTAAAGAAAGTTGATTGTAAATTTAGCACATTACTAATTTTTATTTACTTTAGAAATGGTTATCTTATATTCTTTTGTTCTATTTTGAGAGGTGCTTTTTTTCTGTTTTACCTTTTGCCCTTATCAGCAAGCCAAATATAGAATAATTGAGTAGATAAGTATTTATAAATTGGATTAAATGATATAATTTTATATGGCATGTTGGATGCTGGAATATATAAATATGTTACTATGGTTATTATATTTCTGCAATAATTTTAATGAATTTGGTTAAAGGCATCTGAGGACTGAAATATTACTTGAGAAGACAAGACCATGAGATATTTGCCTGTTAATGGGGATAGTTTCTGGCATTATTCCATATTCTCATCTGTGCTCCCATGTTTGGCCATAAGTCTCATTTTGAGACTGCCCTGAAGGGGTTAAGTTGACAGCAGAAATGGGATAAAATGCATAGAAATTCAGTCAGTGCTGCTGAGCCTAATTATTATGTTAGTCAATTAACAAATGACTGAATAGTTTATGCAGTTCAGGAATCATGGAGCAGCAGAGCTTATCTTTTGCTAAGGAAAATATACATTTCAAAGGAGGAAGAAGAGAAGATGAAAGATAGGCTCCTCTTATAGGCACAAGATCAAATCCCCTGCAAGGCTGCCTGCCACTGAGTAGTTGAACTCTTCAAACAAGAAAAGACATGGTAAGGGGAAATCAATTGGAACACCAAATATCACCAGTTTTTTGTTAAGATAAAGTAACTCTTGAAATTGAAGATGACAAAGTGACTGCTGCTTTAAGCTAGAGATAATTCTCATGCATTTGTTTAGGAACTCCGTTATTTGAAGAGGGAGATGACTACAAAAGAGGAAACATGAGAATGAGTCAGTGAGAAAATAAACAATTGCTATTAGGAATTTTGAGTTATCTTGGATGAACAAAATTTTAAAAGCTTGAAATTACCTCTGTTAAACATTTACAATATAAGTTCAAACGTAAATTGTATTTCTTCCCCAAATCTGGTTTATGTAAAATAAGTGTAGATTATAATTGACATTTTTTGGCATACATACACATATTTTCCCTTTCTTTTAAAAATTATAATTTTTTGTCATGATGAAAAAATCATCAACAAACACGAATATTTTCTATGCACAAGGGAGAGAAAATGGGATTGCATATGAAACTATGTATCTATCACATATAACTTGTTTGCTTTTTCCTTTTAAGGTAATTTCATTTTAGAGTATGTCTCATAATTAGACCAAAGTTTGTAGTTAACTTTCTGTTCTTTCAAATGATTAAAAGCACCTTTGAGTTTGAAAAGAGTACTGGATTTGGTCTGACCTTGTAACACTGACCTGCTTTTTTTTTTCCAGCTACCCTTGAATAGTGCAAATGAATTTTATGAAGTACATGTCACTGGACATACACAGAATCAGACTTTGTTTTCTGATAAAACCACCTTGAACTTTGAATCCAAGAGATTATCCGTCTTCATTCAAACAGACAAGTTCCTTTACAAACCAAAACAAGAGGTGAAATTCCGTATTGTCACTCTCTACTCTGACCTCAAGCCATATAAAACTGTTGCAGACATCCTAATTAAGGTAAGTACCATTTGGAAACAGCAGTAAGCTCCAGCCTTTGGCTTTGTATTTGAAGGGAAACTCTATTAACAAATGGGAAAAGTGGATAGAATATTGGACTTGGACTTAGGAGAACTGCGGTCAAGGCTCACTTTTTATGCTTGACCTTGAAAGTCACTTGACTTTTCTCAATCCCCGTTGACTCATTTCTGTCTCATAAGTTCTTAAGAGGAAAAGACTTTATAAGCCTTAAAGCACTATAGAAACATGGCTTGTTATTTTTAACAGGATATTTTGGTTTTGTTTCCTTTTTACTCTGCTTACTATACATAGAACCAAGTCAAGTCAACTTGTGAACAATTCAAATATTTTATGAATTACCCACTGTGTGCCAGGTACTGGGCTAAGTATTAGAGATACAAAGAAAGGCAAAAACTTGTCTTTTCCCTGAAGGAACTTCAGAGTCTAAAGGGGAAGACCATGTGCAGACAACTACGTACAAACAAGATGTATTCAGGATGGTTGTTGTCCTTAGTTCTCAAAGAGGGCCAAAGTGGTATCACTGTGTTGGGATCAAGGTACAGTGTATTGGATTGTGGCTGATCAGACAAATACGAGCTTGGAAGGCTGTACCACAGGCTGGGCATGAATGGTCCATATGATCATTTGGAGTAAAGATGTCTCTAAGTGTGCTCATCTCATGTTTCCTTTGAGCTACTTCATTTCAAACAGTGCCTTCTTTGATGTGGGCATGCTCAGCTGGGTGGTCCTGTGCCAATGTCTCCCATGTCTCACAATTGGTTCCAAAGTTCTTCAGAGACCTTGAGAGTGCCCTTGTATAGACATGATAATCCTAGGGGAAAAGTATTAGATTAAGGGAGGGTGAGGAAGGGCTTCTTGTAGAAGGTGAGAATCAGAATCTTATATAGTTGGAAAGTTGTCTAATATATAGCCTCAAAAGTTGTCTAATCCAAATTCCCTCAGTGCAGCCTGTGCTTGTCGTAGAAAGCTCACCATTATAGAGGCACCTTCATTAGTCTGCAGGGTTTTTGACTGTGAGGCTGGAATCTTGTGATCTTGCCTAGCTTTCATTGCAATTTCCTGTGACATCTTTCAAGTTTTCCATTTATAAGATAGGGAGACATCTGCTGACCTTCTGGAACACTTCTTATGATTAATACAAAGTGGAAAGCAAATGTAGGTCTTCCAGACTATCACTACTATTGTTTCTGTTGTTGTTTCAGAGTTAGCAACCCTCTGAATTTGTGGCAATATTCCATAGCACCTTTGGAAGTTTAATGTGACTATCATTATTTCCATATTGAGCTTTGCAGCCAAAGTAGGGTAGGAATGTTAGAAGTATTTCTTATGTGCCCATCTTGGTAAATGATTCTGTAGTACACAGTTTAAGAATATTGAAGGAAACGTTGGACAAGGAGGTAGCCGAAAGCTATGAATCAAGAGGTGATGAGAAAGGTGAGATGTGGTTGTCTAGACACAGCTGGAGGTGAGACAACAGAAAGGAGAAGGGAGAGAGATTTTCTTTCAAGACATGACAATGTGACTTTCTGCCATTCTTTGGAGGCAATTTGCTGGTCGTTTAGTGTATGGTGAAGTTCTGAGAGTGCTGTGGAATGTCACTTGTTCAGTTGTTTCAGTTGTGTCTGATTCTCTGTGACCCAGTTTTGGGGTTTTCTTGGCAAAGATATAGGAGTGGTTTGCAGTTTCCTCTCCAGCTGATTTTACAGATGAAGAACTGAGGCAAACAAAGTTAAATGACTCGCCAAGGATCTCTCAGCTAGTAAGTGTCTGAGGCTGAATTTGAACTCGCAAAGAGGAGTCTTCCTGATGCCAAGCCCAGTGCTACCCCTTAACTACCCTGCAATGTCACTAGCCATCACTAAATAGTGAGGTGATGCAGCATATAGAGTACTGGGCATTGAGTTAGGAAGACATGAATTCAAATTTAGCCTCAGCCACTTACTAGCTGTGTGACCTCAGGAAAGTCACTTAACCTCTCCCTACCTCAGTTTCCTCAACTGCAAAATGAGTAAATAATGGGACCTACCCTCCCAGAATTATTATGAGGATCAAATGAGATAATATTTGTAAAGTGCTTAGTACAGTGCCTGGAAGTAGTAGGTGCTTAATAAATGTTTGTTCTTTCCCCATTTACAATAGGAGAAGGTGCAATTATATTTCTTCTCCCTCTTCCCAGAAGTGGCTTTGTCATCTTTAAAATGATTGACGTGTCAATTTTTTTTATTATAGGACCCCAAATCAAATTTGATCCAACAGTGGTCAGATGAACAAGGTGACCTTGGAGTTATTTCCAAAACATTTCAGTTATCTTCAAATCCAATACTTGGTGATTGGTCTATTCAAGCACGAGTGAATGTAAGTACAATTTTGACCTTTCTTAGAGACATGTCCAAGAATTTAAATGTATTTGGAGGGGGAAAATCTCTCCAATCATCATCTACATGATGGCAATCTTTTCATTTATGAAAAGGAACAGAAACAAAGACTAATGAAGTAAAAAACAGCTAGAAAATTTGAGGTGTTTCACTTTTAACTGATTACATTGCATAAATCTGGTCAGATTATCATTATATCTTCCATTTGTATTTTATCATTTTTTAAATAATTCTGGAGATCAGTGCAGTGAGGACTAAATAATCTCTACTTAGATGATTTATTAAACATATAGCGATTAAGGAATTGAGAACATATGGCTATAGTTTGAGATCTTATTATGGCTTTTGTTTATTGATACTGGTTGGCTGATGACAATCTTGTACTAATATAGCTTTGTTAACTTAAAAAAATCAATTGTCTAAAAATCAATATTCAGCAATTCAATTCCACCAACGTTAATTAACTATCTATTGTGAGCTCTGTAGTAGTATGCTAGGCACGGAGAGAGATAGAACCATAAACCTTATTTAGCCAAACTGTAACTATTCCCAAACTCATAATATCAGAGTTGGAAGGTATAATACAGTCCCCGGATTTAGACCTGGAAGGGACCTTTAGGATCATATATTCTAATTTTCTAATTTTTTTAGAAGAGGAAACTGAGGCCCAGACAGGTTATATGTACAGTTAGTGAGTATGGTAGCCAAGCTTTATGTCCAGGTCCTTAGTGTAAAGGAAAGAGCACTTAATTTGGAATCAGAGAATCTTGACTTACAACTTATGTAATTCTGGGCAATCAGTTTGCTTCTCTAGGCCTCAATTTCCTCAGCCGTAAAAAGAGGGAGTTGGGCTATCTGACCACTAGGTGTCTTCCAACTTGAAGTTTGGGATCCCTGTGACTTTTGTGCCTCCAAGCAGCTAGTTAGATGGCACAGTGCTGGATACGCAGTCAGGAAGACCTGAGTTTAATTCTGGCCTCACTTACTTGCTGGGCCTTCCTAGTGACTGTGGTCAAGTCACTTAACCTCAGCCTTCTTTAGTTTCCTAATCTGTAAAATGGGGAAAACAATAGCACTTGCCTTCAGGATTATTGTGAGGATCAAATGAGATAAGATTTGTAGAGTTCTTAGCACAGTGTCTGGAACCTTCCCTTCCCTCACTATACCCTTTGACTCTTGCCTTCTCAATTTCAGAGGTCATTTAGTCCAACCGTAACCTGAGCAGAAATCTCTTGTACACTGTCCCTGGGAAGCGGTCATTTAGCCTCAGCTTGAACACCACCTGTGATGGGGAGCCCACTACCTCCTGAGATATCCCATTTCATTTCTGGATAGATGAGAGAGATAACTGTTAGGAAGTTTTGAGCTAAAATTTTGAGCTAAAACATTGAGGTAAAATCTGCTTCTCCTTAGTTTCTAACCATTGCTCTTTCCTCCGTCTCCTTGGAAATGAGTTAGAACAAGTCCAATTCCTTTTTCATATGCTAGACCTTAAGATATTTGAAGATAAGTATCATGTCCTCTTAAGCTTAGTATTCTCTTCCACCCACTAAAAGTCCCTAGTTCCTTCCGTCAGTCCTCATATGGCATGGTCTGTAGACCTCTCAGCATCCTGGCTGCTCCCTGCTGAGCTTACTTCTGTTTCTTAATGGCCTTTCAAAAGCATGGAATCTAGAACTGAACACAGTATTTCAGTTGGGGTACGAACAGAGAAGAGTACCATGGGATTATTATCCCCTTCCTTCTGAACCCTGTGCCTCTCTTTTTCCATGTAATTTAAGGTCACATTCACTTTCTTGACTGTCATGTCACATTGTTGAATTCTAGCTTGTTGCTTTCAATTCTGTCATTCATCATTGTGTTAGTTATTCCTTCCAGTTTTGTGTTATCTGCAGTTTGATAAGTATTCCATCAATGACTGAGTCAGAGTTATTGATTAAAAGTGTTGAACAGCACAGGGTCAAGGACAGATAAGAGGGTGTTCAAATCAAAGAAGACCTCCTCTAGATTGACATAGATCCATTAATGACCACTCTTGGAGTTTGGTCATACCTAACCGTATTGTTTCTTTTCTTTATTTATACAGGGATAACATGGAAGACTTTATCATATGTTTTTGAAATTTAGATATATCATATTTGTGGCATTGATCTACCAGTCTAGTAGTCCTGTGAACAAAGAATATTAGGTTATTTGAGATGGCTTGTTCTTGATGAAGCCATGCTTCCTCTTAGTGATTTTTGTTGTTGTTCAGTCATATTTCAGTTGTGTCCGACTCTTCATGGCCCCATTTGGGGTTTGCTTGGCAAAGATACTGGACTGGTTTGCCATATCCTTCTCCAGCTCATTTTACAGATGAAGAAACTGAGGCAAAAAGGGTTAAGTGACTTGCCTAGGGTCACACAGCAAGTACATGTCTGAAGCCAGATTTGAACTCAGAAAGATGAGTCTTCCTTTTTCCATGCCCATTCTATCTGCTGCGTTATCTAGCTGTCCCCTTAGTGACTACTGCTTCCTTTTCTAAATGATGATAAACGCCTCCCTTTAGCAACATAGTCTAAAATTTCACCACTCAAGATTAATGGTTTGCAATTTAAAGACTCCATTTCTGACATTATTCTGATCCCTTTCAGAAAAAATTGAGATGACATTTGTCTATCCAGTCCTTTAGCACTACTTTTATTCTCCATAGTTTTTCAGAGATTATTATTGACAGTAGCTCACTAATCACATCTGATAGTTCTTTCAGTTCTCTGAGAGATAGGTCATCTGGCTTTTGTGATTTGAATTTATTGAAGGAAATTACATATCCTTACCTCTCTTTACTTTTCTTCTGTTTCAACCTATTAATCATTTTTGTTTAAGCCTTTCTTGGCCAAAGATCATTTTCCTTGTTAGAGAAAAGAGAGAGAAAAGAAAAGTTCATTCCATCTATCAAAGCCCTTCTGGTTGGTCTCTCTGTCTCAAATTTCTCCCTACTCGAATCCTAATGATTTTCCTAAAGTGCGGATCTGATTGTGTTAACCCCTCCCCCAATTCAATTAATTCCAATAGCTTCCGGTTACCTCCAGGATCAAATATAAAATCCTCAGTTTAATATTCAGAACCCTTCATAACCTTTCCCTTTCCTCTATTTCCAGTCTACTTAGACTTTCCTTCCCTCCACACATTCTTTGATCTATCAGCATAGACATCTTGCTATTCCTCCCAACTTGGTGCCATTTCCCTGGTGATCCTCTATGCTTCCCCCTCCTCACATCTACCTCCTAACTTCCATGGCTTTCAAGACTCAGCTTGAATCATACCTTTTGTAGAGGCCTTCTCTGGTCCTTCTCACTGCTAGTGCCTTCCCTCTGAAATTGCCTGCATCTACTCTGTGTCTCTTTTATGTACCTAGTTGTTTGCATGTTTTCTCCCTGTGATAACTGAAAAGATACCGTATATTTAAAAAAGATAATTTTAAAGTGCTTTTGGTGTTTGTAATTGTAGTTCCACATTTAGGGAATATAAATAGATGTTTTTAACAACTTATGTGTGAAAGACTTGTGTCAGAGTAGATATTAGGAGTTTCTACATTTGAGCAATAGTTTTTGAAATTGGGACTCCTATTTTGTCCTTTTTAATAGCTATGAGGGAAATAATATTTGCTCATCCAGATTGACCATCCTCTTTTAAATGTAAAGGAAAATTATATGTCTAATAATAACGTACAGAAATGTAGTTTATTTGAAATATCCTTAGAACACTGGAGTTGGAGTTAGGAGACCTTTACTAGGCATTTACCAAATGCATGCTTCTCTTCACCTCTCAGAGTCTTAATTCCCTCATCAGTAAAGTGGGTTTAGTAATACTTGTACTTCTTCACAGTGTTGTTGTGAGATTCAAATATGATAATAGATTTAAAGTGCTCCATAAACTCTCAAGGCCCTTTTATATGTTATCCATCATCTTAATTGAGTAAGGTATGGTACATGACCAATATGAAATATTGTCTTAAGCATAATGGGCATTTTATAATATTTGATCATTGTAACTTAAAAAAAAATCTCATCACTCCTAATTCAGCAAATACCAACTACAACTTTTGGATGGTATGGTGTTCATGACTGTCAGAGCTAGTAATATAAAATGTTTATATTTTCACAGTATTATGAAATAACAATGGGCAAAATTATTTACTCTCAGATTCAAATTAGCAAGATTGATAAATCCTGTGGAGTGGTTGTATATATTTGAATTCATACCATTTGAAGTTATAATTATATAAAATATAGTAATTGGTTCTATCCCAATGGAAATATGCTGTGCGCATTTTCAGATAATGTGACCACTTGATAGCATTCATTATTTGTACTAATTGGAATCGAGCTTAGAATTTAAAACCAAATATTGGGAAAGTACTTGTAACTTGGCAGGATTTGTGACAAATAATTAAGAAATATAGGAGAAAACCATACAGTGGATTGGGCCAGAGTAAAAACAACCATAATATTATAGAGTGGTGTTGGTTGAATAATTAGCTACCCCTCTAGGCACTATGAGGGAGTCAAGAGAACTATAAGAAGCATCCTTTGCTCAGCTGTTTTCAATCTTATTAGTTCTTTGGTGAAATTCTCTAGAAGAAGGTAAAAGCAGTTTTAGGTAAATTCCTTCCCTCATATTCTTGGGAATTTCTTGGTGCTTTATGCTATTAAGTAATAGAAGCTCAGAATAGATACTTCCCCAAAGTGTCTGTGTATGTGAGCGTCTATGTATGTCTGTGTGCCTTTTGAGACTATATCTCTTTATCCAGCCCAGGCTGAAAGTGTAGTAGCTTCTTACAGACTGCATCCCACTGCTCATGGTGTTGGAACGTTTTATCTGCTGTTTCTAACCTGGGCTAGTTCATTTCTCCAGCTTATTTTATAGATGAGAAAACTGAGGCAAATTAGGTTAAGTGACTTGCCCAGGTCACATAGCTAGCAAGTTATCTGAGACCAGATTTGAACTCGGGAAAATGAGTCCTTTCTTCCTTATCTTTCTCTCTTCTACATTCAACAACTTTCTTGCCTTTCTTCTACCCACTTATCCCTCTGAGGGACTTTGATTAAAGCCCCTTTAAAACTGCACATATCTTTCTTTTTTCTAATTCTGACCTGACACTTCGAGGATCCTTTTCTACTTGCCTTTTACCAATCATATAACCTAAATAATAAAGTATTTTTCTCTCTTTCTCCCATCCACCTGCTCCTCTGAGGCTGCTGTTACCAGGGAGGGAGAGGGGAAGAGAAAGAAAGCAGCATTCCAGAATCTTGCTGCAGCCTTAGGATGCTATTCTTGCTACCTGGCTGCAAAGGGCATCCAATTACACAGGACGCTCACTCACACCACACAGACACAAACACAGAAGCAGATACAGACAGAGAAGGACAGAAATCCTCTGCACAAGTTAGGCATCGCTGGACCAAACTAAACAGCAATATTTGATCGTTTTTCTTTTCTCTTGTTTTCCTTTTAGACTTTGGTGACTCGTTCCAATTATGGAGTCGACTCCCAAGAGGGCTCTCTTTCAGAATGTTAGGGAAATTCTTGGTGCTAGCTGGTATTTTGGACTGTTATTTCCCCATGTTTAGCAAGTTCTTGTTCTTCCCCAAGGACTCATTCGATCTAGGCACAGGTACCAAGCCCTTCCCTGTCCCCTCCTGATCACCCAGAGGTTCACCAGATCTTGCCCCGGCAGGGCTCACCGGATCTTGCTCGCCTGGGTTATGCGGGCACAACTTACGTGACTGTCTGAAAATCAGTTCTCTCAGTTCTCTGTCTTCTATCTTCGCTAGCACCATTGGAGCTCTGTTTAGTTTGGTTTCTGCTTTCTCTGAGTTCCTCTCTTGGAGATTGTTTCACCCAACCGGGGTGGGTCCCTCCACGGAGATCCAAGGACCGACAGAGAAATCTTCAGTGGGTACCTGCCCGAGGATCCTGATGGGGACAAACCCCCCCACCCCGGAGGGAAGAATATCTCTGTGGGACCTCCAAAAGCTGTGTGGGACAGCTATCCTTATCTTCCAAATTAAACTCAGAGGCTTCTCAAGGGAGAAAGCAGAAAGGAATTTTTATTATGATCCCCTGGGAAAGGGCGACTCACACCGAAAAACATTTCAGTGCCAGACCTCGCTGAACACAGATAAAGCAGGTTTTTTATAGGCCCTTACAGCAGTTCCCCCTCCCTGACTCCCCTTCCCTTTATCCCATTGGCTGGGCTTCGGGGTGCACAATCTATTCACGGACATCTTCCCCAGTAACAGAGAACAAAGGCCGTTACACAAGTTTGCCCAGAGACAAGAAAAGGTGGGAAGTTTTGCAAGGACAAGCAGTTCAGGTTGGGGGTAGGGCTATTCTTTTTGCTAAGCATTTAAAAAAACAGAGTCTGAGCAGGGGAGGGTTTTGAAAGCAGCAATACCAGAACCATTAATAAGAACTAATGACGCTTTGAGGAGGCTTCACTTCTGAGAGATTATCTCTCACACCTGGAGCACTGAAAAGTTAAGTAACTTGTCCATTGTCATACAATATATATCAGAGACAGGGTTTCAACCCAGGTTTAGCTGACTTCACAGCACCTCTGTATCCACTGTATCACACTTCCTCTCCCTGCATGCATTTGGTTTGTCCAGTATGTTTTGATTGCTTTGGCAGTAAAAAAAAAAAAAACCAGTGCTATAATCTTTAAAATTATGATGTTTTGGTGGTCCTTACTCTTTTAAGAATACATGTAGTATAAAACACATGTTTGGGGCCTTCATTTTCTATTACGCTCCTTTATCCTTTCTAAGACAATCTTTTTGATATTACTATTATTATTATAGAGAATGTTAAGTTAATCTGAAGTAAACACATAAAAATAAACCACAGTTTGGAGAGGAAAATTGTCTTAATTTTTTTTTAACATTCCAAGAGCCCTCCAGGGGTCAGTGTAATCAAAGAAATAGCAGACACTGTAGCTCTTGAAAAGAAACAGCACTTATTTAACTGAAATTTTGCGGGGTTCTCTCTCTCGCTTTGTCTCTCTCTCTCTCCTCTGACTGCTTTGCAGTTACAGCTTTTTGTCATTTGGGATATAGAAACTATTGATTGCTCTGGCCTATTCTTCCTCAGCAATGAGGACAATATGAGTTACATTTTTACTGTTTAAAAATAGTACTCACTCCATGAAAGTCCTTCTCTGATTGTTCATCATTGTTTTGAGATATCCCTGTCCTCTTGAAGAGTATGCCAGCTCTTGTAAGTTCTGTTAAACTTGAAATGTTTTTGAATACAGTCCTGCAAAAGGCTGAGTACCTGTTGTCTGTGGGCCTGCCCAAGTTCAGACAGGTTATTGCTAGAAAGTTGGCCATGAGATAATGATGATTAGTCTCAGTAACTTGGGAAATTCATTTAGTTGGATTCAGAAGCATGCACAATCTGCATGGGTGAAGGAAAATATTGAGAATGCCCCTCCCGCCATTGGTCTGTAATGATTATTAACCCCAAACAGTGTTGTTAGTGAAGATGAGACATTATTTTTTAAAAAATATGCTGAACCACATTTTAAAATGAATTCCATATTGTAGGCCACTTAAGAAGGGACACTCCTTTAGTCACCACTTTTTTAAATAAATAAATTTTTATTACGAACCTGAACATAAACAAATCAAAGGACAAATTTCATATATACAGCAGAACACAAAAAAGAATGTGTATTAAAACTATGAATTTCCATTTCATATTGTTTACTTTAAAAAAATGATGAATTTAACACATTTTCAAAACTGTTCTTCTACCGGATTCCTGAAGTGGGTGATACTGCCCCCTGGGGGGCGCTGAAATGATCCAGGAGGGCAGCAGTAACCCAGTGCAATTGAGGGGTGTTGAATTTAAAAAAAGGAGGTGGCACCAATGAAGAGGAAATCAAAACAATAATTAGGAACTATTGTATATACATATGTATATATAAAACTGTATACCAATAGATTTGACAGTCTTCGTGAAATGGATGAGTACTTACAGAAATATAAATTGCCCAGATTAATGGAAGAGGAAATAAAATACTTAAAACAACCCCGTTTCAGAAAAAGAAATTGAACAAGCCATCAATGAACCCCCTAAGAAAAAATCTCCAGGGACAGATGGATTTACAAGTGAATTCTATCAAACATTTAAAGAACAATTAATTCCAATACTATATAGATTATTTGGGAAAATAGGCGAAGGAGTCTTACCAAATTCTTTTTACAATATAAATATGGTACTGATACCTAAACCAGGAAGAGCCAAAACAGAGAAAGAAAATTATAGACCAATTTCCCTAATGAATATAGATGCAAAAATTTTATTTTATTTTAATTTTTTATTAATTTATTTTGATTTATCAGCAATCACTTCCATATGCTTTTGAGTTTAAAACTTTTTCTGCCCCTTCTTCCCCACCACCCTTCCCAAGACGGCGCATAATCTGATATAAGCTATACAAATACATTCCTATTAAACATATTTTCACATTGGTGATGTTGTAAGTAAAAATTAGAACCAATAGGAAGAACCATCAGAAAGAGGAAACAAAAGTTAATAGAAGAGAAAAAAATAGCAATTCAACTTCCATAGTTCTTTTCTTTGGATGTGGATAGCATTTTCCATCATGAGGCTTTTTGAGATGTCTAAGATCCTTGTGTTGCTGGGAAGGGTTAAGTTTATCAATATTATCAATATTAGCACAATGTGGCTAGTATTGTATACAGCCTTCTCTTGGTTCTGCTCACTTCACTCATCATCAGACCATACAAGTCTTTCCAGGTGTTTTTGAAGCCAGCCTGTTCATCATTTCTTATAGCACAATAGTATTCCATTACATTCATATACCGTAACTTGCTCAGCCATTCCCCAATTGATGGGCATCCTCTCAATTTCCAATTCTTTGCTACCACAAAAAAAGAGCTACTATAAATATTTTTGTACATGTGGGTCCTTTTCCCATTTGTATGATCTCTTTGGGATATAGCCCTAGAAGTGGTATTACTGGGTCAAAGGTTATGCACATTTTTATAGCCTTTTGGGCATAGTTCCAAATTGCTCTCTAAAATGGTTGGATCATTTCACAACTCCACCAACAATGCATTAGTGTTCCAATTTTCCCACGTCTTCTCCAACATTTATCATTTTCCTGTTTTGTCATGTTGGCCAATCTGATAGGTGTGATGTGGTACCTCAGAGTTGTTTGGATTTGCATTTCTCTAATCAATAATGATTTAGAGCATTTTTTCATATGACTATAGATGGCTTCAATTTCTTCATCTGAGAACTGTCTGTTCATAACCTTTGACCATTTATCAGTTGGGGAAATGGCTTGTATTCTTAAAAATTTGCCTTAATTCTTTATATATTTTAGAGATGAGGCCCTTATCGGAGAGACTGGTTGTAAAAATTCTTTCCCAGTTTTCTACCTTACTTCTAATCTTAGTTGCATTGGCTTTGTTTGTGCAAAAACTTTTCAGTTTAATGTAATCAAAGTTATCCATTTTGATGCAAAAATTTTAAATAAAATAGTAGTGAAGAGATTGCAGCAATTTATCTTGAGGATAATACACTATGACCAGGTAGGATTTATACCAGGAATGCAGGCAGGACTGGTTCAATTTTAGGAAAACTATCAGCATAGTTGACCATATCAACAACAAAACTAACAGAAATCATATGATTATCTCAATAGATGCAGAAAAAGCATTTGACAAAATACAACACTCATTCCTATTAAAAACACTAGAGAGCATAGGAATAAGTGGAGTCTTCCTTAAAATGATAGATAGCATCTATCAAAAAACCATTAGCAAGCATTATATGCAATGGGGATAAGCTAGAAGCATTTCCAGTAAGATCGGGTATGAAACAAGGTTGTCCATTATCACCACTGTTATTCAGTATTGCTATAGAAATGTTAGTTGTAGCAATTAGAGAAGAAAAAGAAATTGAAGGAATTAGAATAGGTAAAGAAGAAATAAAGCTGTCATACTTTGCAGATGATATAATGGTATATTTAGAGAACCCTAGAGAATCAAGTTAAAAATTACTTGAAATAATAAACAACTTTAGCAAAGTTGCAGGATATAAAATAAATCCACACAAATCATTAGCATTTCTATCATTACTAACAAAGCCCAGCTGCAAGAGACAGAAAGAGAAATTCCACTTAGAATTACTGTAGACATTGTAAAATATTTGGGAGTCTACCTGCCAAAACAAACTCAGGAACTATATGAACACAACTACAAAACACTTTTCACACAAATAAAATCAGATCTAAATAATTGGAAAAATATCATTGCTGATGGGTAGGCTGAGCTACTATAATAAAAATTACAATTCTGCCTAAATTGATTTACTTATTCAGTGCCACACCAATCAGACTACCAAAAATTATTTTATAGAGCTAGAAAAAACAGTAACAAAATTTATTTGGAAGAACAAAAAATCCAGAATATCAAAGGAACTAGTGGAAAGAAATGCAAAGTAAGGTGGCCTAGCTGTACCTGATCTTAAATTGTGTTGTAAAGTAGCAATCATCAAAACTACTTGGTACTGGCTAAGAAATAGAGTGGTGGATCAGTGGAATGGGTTAGGTATGCAAGATGTAACAGTCAATGACTGTACTAATCTACTATTTGATAAATCCAAAGAATCCAGATTCTGGGATAAGAGATCACTATTTAGCAAAAACTACTGGGAAAACTGGAAAAGAATACAGCAGAAACTGGGCATAGATCAACATCTTACACCCTATGTCAAGATAAAGTCCACATGGGTACGTGATTTATATATAAAGACTGATACTATAAGCAATCTAGAAGAGCAAGGAATAGTTTACCTTTCTGATCTATGGAGAAGGGAAGAATTTATGACCAACAAGAGACAGAGAATATTATGAAATGCAAAATGGACAATTTTGATTACATTAAGTTGAAAAGTTTTGCATAAATAAAGCCAATGCATCCAAGATTGAGAGGGAAGCAGAAAACTGGGAAAGAATTTTTATAACCAGTGTCTCTGATAAAGGCCTCATTTCTAAAATATATGGAGAACTAAGTCAAATTTATAACAATACAAGTCATTCTCCAACTGATAAATGGTCAAAGGATATGAACAGGTAGTTCTCTGAGAAGAAACTAAAGCTATCTATATCATATGAAAAATGTTCTAAATAACTCTTGATTAGAGAAATGCAAATCAAAATGACTCTCAGGTACTACATCACACCTATCAGATTGGCTAACATGACAAAACAGGACAATGATAAATGTTGGAGAAGATGTGGGAAAATTGGAACACTAATATATTGTTGGTGGAGTTGTGAAATGATCCAACCATTTTGGAGAGCAATTTGGAACTATTCCCAAAGGGCTACAAAAATGTGCATACCCTTTGACCCAGCAATACCATGTCTAGGTCTGTATGCCAAAGTGAAAATAAAAATGAAAAAAGGATCCACATGTACAAAAATATTTATAGCAGCTCTTTTTGTGATGGCAAAGAATTGGAGATTTAGGGGTTGCCCATCAATTGGGGAATGGATGAACAAGTTGTGGTATATGAATGTACTAGAATACTATAGTGCTGTAAGAAGTGATGAAAAGGCAGACTTCAAAAAAACTTGGAAAGACTTACATGAATTGATGCAGAGTGAAATGAGCAGAACCAGAAGAACATTGTACACAATAACAGCCATATTATGGGATAACTGACTTGGATAGACTTGACTCTTCACAGCAACACAAGAATCTAAGACAACTCCAAAAGATTCATGATGGAAATTGCTATACACACCCAGAGAAATAAATATGGAGTCTGAATGCAGATGGAAACATACTATTTGCTCTCCTTTTCCTTTGTTGTTTTGTTTTATTGCTTCATTCTCGTGGTTCCTTCCATTTGTTCTAATTATTCTTTACATCATGACTAATGGGAAAATATGCTTAATATGAATGTATATGTAGAGCCTCTATCAGATTGTACACTGTCCCTTGCAGGGGTGAAGGAGTGGGAGGGGGAGAAAATTTAAAACTCAAAATCTTTTGGAAGTGAATGTTGAAAACTATAAATAAATAAATTAATTTAAAAAAATAAGGGCAGTGGAAGCATAAGGAAAGAAGAGAAGATTAAGAAAATTTTGAAAAACCATTCATACATGTTTCATCTGCTGTGTAATAGAGTTAAAGTCATAGTGATTACATTATTTTCCAGATAAACACACACAATGGAAGTTATAACTAATTAGTGGTGAAGTATACCAACAGGTCTTAACAAGCAAGTGTTGGCAGGTAAGCATGTCACACATTGTCAGGAAGTCCAGCATGCATTGGCAGGAATACGTATGTGTGTGTAATGATTTGTTTATAGTATGATACATATGGTTATATGATGTAATATCTCATCATCCAAATTTCAAGGCAGAAATCCCCCCTCCCAAATTTACAATAAATTATTAAATTTAAGATGCATCATTTAAAAAAAAGTATTTTATATGTTTTTTGAAATGGCACAAATTTCAGAAACAGTTAAAGTGTTAAAGAATGTAGATTTACAGGGGTGGGGTGCTGAGTAATTTTTTGTTTGAAAAGGGGGAAGTAGGCCAAATAAGTTTGGGAACCTCTGTTCTAGACTGTGATTCCTTCTGAAATTCCTTCTGTTGTCTTCTGTACACCTGAAAAAAAAAAGGTCTAATGGCTTTCTTTTTTTGGAAGCATCAGTATTACTAACCTTTCACTTCTCTCCAATTAAAGAGAGAGGGGAAAAAGCCCCATAAAAATAAGCATAGTCAAGCAAAATATCCATATGGTGGCCATATCCAAAAAAGTATGTTTTTTTCCTACCTCGACTTTTAGTCCATCATCTCACTCACAGAAGGAGGGCATATGTTTCCTTAAAGATCCAGAGGAGATGAGATTGCTCATTACTTTGCTCAGAGTTCTCAAGTCTTTCAAAAATGTTTTAATTATATATACTTAATTGGGCATCAATTCATTCTTCCCAGCATTCTCTGACATCATCCGTTTTATCATTTCTTTCTATGTTTATCCTGTAGTGTTTGTAGTTCAAAGTTCCTACTCACTTTTAGTGTTTTCATCTGGCATGCTAGAAAGTCTTCTTCCATTAAAGTCCTTTTTTACCCTTGTAAGATTATACTCAATTTTTCAGGGTAAATTATTCTTTGTAGCAAAATAATTTTTTTTGCCTTTTGGAATATTGTGTTCCAAGATGTTCCCCTATTCATAGAAGAATCTTCCAAGAGTGTGATTATTACTGTGGTTCCCTGGTACTTGAGCTCCCTTCATACACACACACACACACACACACACACACACACACACACACACACACGCACACACGCACACACACGCACACACAGAGATAGATATGCACACATATTGGACAAGGAAACTGGATTTTGATTATGACATTCCTGGGATTTTTCCTTTTTTGAATTTCTTTCATGAGATGATCAGTTAATCTTTCTATTTTCACTTTGCCCTCTGGTTCTAATAGAGCTGGGCAATTTTCATTTATGATTTCTTGAAATATAGTGTCCATGCCTTTAAAAAATCTTGATTTTCATGGAGTCTGGTGATTCACATGTTATTTTGCCTTGAAATGCCTCTTTTCTAGGTCACTTGCTTTTGGTAGCAGATAGCTTACATTTTCTTTTCTTTTTCAAGTCTTTTGATTCTGTTCTAATATTTCTTCTTGTTTCACAGAATCAATGATTTTTCTTTGGTCCATTTTAATTTTCAGAGAATACATGGGTACCACTTTCTGTTCCAAGCTATTTATTCTTCTTCAGAATGTTTTCTCCAGAGCTTTATTTTTAAAATCTCTTGCTTTAAGTATTCATGTAGTCCTTTGGAAAATAATTTTCTTTTTTAGTTTTTTCTTAGAATTGTTGTAGAGTTGCTCTCTCCTTCTGGCTTGGATTTTTGGGTATCTTTGGATCTGCAATAATTCTTTATAATGGCTGCTATCTTCTTTGATTTCCTTATCCCTTTGGCTTTAGTTCCTGATTTGAGACTTTGGGCCAAGGCTAGGTTCCTTGTCTTTCTGTACTTTTGCATGAGGTAGTCAGCAATGTTGATTATCAACCTAGGTCACCTGTATTCTTGTGCTGATTACACAGCTGAGGGTTAGGCACTGCTTCTTTGAGATTCAGCGTGCCAGATCTTCAGTGTTCTACGTGGTATCTCAAGAAGGAATGCTGCAGACACCAGTGGTCTTTGGATGTTCTGGTCTGAATGCTGCCATGCCTTTGTTTTATTATTTTATTTGCTTTTTTCATATAGGTCATACATGTGTAGTCGTGCAAAACATATTTGCACATTAGTCATGTGAAAGAAAACACAGATAAAACCCCCCAAAAACACAAAGAAAGAAGAGAAAAAGTATACTTTGATCTGTATTCAGATTCCATCAGTTCTTTCTCTGGAGATTAACATTTTTCATAACACGGCCTTCAGAATTGTCTTGGATCATTGTATTGCCGACAATAGCTAAGATATTCACAATTGATGATTATATAATATTGCTGTTACCGTATATAATGTTCTCCTGGTTTTGCTCATTTCACTTTGCATCAGTTCATGTAAGTCTTTCCAAGTTTTTTCTGAGAGCATCCTGCTCATCCTTTCTTATAGCATAGTAGTATAAATCATATACAATAATTTGTTCAGCTGTTCCCCAATTGATGGACAGTCCGTAAGTTTTCAATTCTTTGCTATCACTAAAAGAGGTAAAATGACTTTATATATACTACACTGGTCCGTTTGCTCCAGGTTACTTCCAAGGTCCATGCCAGGGATTTCTAACCGTGTTGGGGCTTTGGGAAAGAGTTCCTCTTGATAACCAGACTACAGAATGATGCAACCATTTATTTTCTCTACTTCCCATTTAAGTCATGATTAAGTTTGTTATTTATTGAGCAGTCAAAGGCTTCAACTAGTCAGGGCCTTCTTAGGATAACAGAGACTTGCCTCATCTAGTGTGGACTTTACTTTGGCATTCTTCCCATTACTACTAGCCTTCCTAATGTCCATCATGCATTTGAAATGGCCTAGATCAATTAATAACAAGAACAGCATCAATAATGAGCATTTTTATAACGGTTTAAGGTTTACAAAGCACTTTATAAACATCTCATTATTTAGAATCATAAGCTTTAAAACCAGAAGGAAGCTTAGAGACTGTCTAGTCTGATTCCTTTATCTTGCAGACAAAGAAATTGAGAACCCAAGAGCTTAAGTGTCAGCCAGGTCTTACATATTTTTGTTTTTGTCAATATGGGTAAAATCCTACTTGAAAACATACATACGTCTCCGTGTATATATGTATATGTTATATATATTTCTGTATAACAACATAAATTTCAAATTCCAACCAGTGTTCTACTTATTTTAAGCAATGTTCAGTTCAACTAAATTCTAACAAATTTGACTTGGGCCTTGGAATTTATTATAGTAGAAGTTTACCTTTATTGCTTATCTTAATTAAAAAAATTTTTTGGACTGCTGTAGTGTCTTTCTGAATATGAAATTTACTGTTTTATTGATACTTATAGGTACTGAAGCATCATTTGGTTCTTAAATAATGCTTGTTCTTATGCTTATACTTGTTCTTAAATAATATATTGTTTTATATCTTTTTGTACTATCTTATACTTATTATTAAATAATACTTGTATTTTCTGAATCATTGTGAATTCTTTTCTAGGTCATTGAAAGGATTTCTAGGGCTTCTCTGTTTAATTGCTACCCAAGAGTCTACCTCAGAACTGTACCAGAACTTGGTTCTCAGGGTATGGAGTGCAAAACAGCAGCTCTTGATGAGTAAAGGCAGGAGTAGGGAGGGTATCTCATAGGTAGGAAGAGGATACTAAAGAGAAAATCTTCACGTAACGGCATCTTGTTTGGACTTGAGGTAGAGAGAGAAAGCTCATGCTGGCAGAGAGTTTTCCTAAGTAAAATTTATTAATGTTAAAGCAAAGGAAGTTGGAAGGAAATGTGGCAGCCTGTGATGCCTCCTTTTTTTTTTGTCCTAAACCAAAATATGCCACAGCATATATGAGGTTGGTCCAGAAGCTGGCTAGTTCTTCCAGACTGACCTTAGTGGCTCCTGAGCACTTTGGTTAAGACAACAGTCCATCAGTAAGCATTGTGCCAGGCATTGTGCTGAGTGCTGGAGATATTAACACAAAGAGAAAAATGAAGGTAGTCTCTGCTCTCAGGGACAGTACATTCTAATGGGGGAAGACAGTACACAAAAGGGAAACTGAAAAGGAGGGGGAAGGTGAAAGAAACTGGGGAGGAGAGGAGGTACTTGTGTAGGGGGATGGTAGTGAACTCCAGAAAATGAGGGATGACATGTTTAGGCCCCTCCCAAAATGGAGATTCTGGGAAAAATTCACCATTGGGGGAAAGTACCCATAGGGACAGAGGGTAGAGGCAGCAGAGGTATGGTGACAAAGTCCAGAAAATGACGGGGGTAAATCTGGACTTTTGCTCAAAATGGAGGTTTCCTGAATAAATCACCAATGAGAGAAGGGGCTCAAGAGGTGGAGGGTGGAGATAGCTTAGTTGTGGTGATGAAATCTAGAGAATGAGAAATGACTGGTCTGTTTTTATACTTAGGAAAGCGAAGGTAGTGTTCTTTCCAGATGTTCCAATTTAAGGAAGGAACCTTCGCATACAATAATCACGAGTGAGCTAGATAAGGATATCATAGGGATTGGTACAATTCCTTTTGGAAATCCTGAGAGATTTGTAGAATTGTAGATTTAGATCTGGAAGGGACCTTAGAGGACATCTAGTCTAAACTCTCTCATTTTACAGATGAAGAAACTGAGGCACACAGAGGCTGACAAGATTACGTAGGTATTAAGGAGAAGAGCCAGAATTCTAACTTTGACTCCAGATGCAACAGCCACTCCACTGCACCTTGCTCTATCGGGGTGGGGTTCCAACCCAGGTCTCCCCTGACTCTAAGCCTGAGAGGTTCTTTCAATTATACTGTGCTGCCTGTCTTCTTCATTTGAACCCTATGTAGGACATTCTTAATGACAAATAAAGAGAGATGGAAGTCAACATGGCATCATATATAACAGAGATTTTTAAAACCCTCAGAGGATGGTATTTGTATTTGGATACTAGATGTCTGAAAATTGTGTCAATGAGGTATGAGCTTTGGCTCATTCTACCATACTGGAAAAGTTTTCAGGACCAAGCAGTTAGACTGGGGTTCATCTGATGTTCTTATTTATGTGTCCACTCCTCCTTCCTCAATAAGAAGGAATTTGGTTTGAGGAGAATGTCTTACTTCATCTTTATATATATCGACTTAAAAGGCACTGAGTAAATGTTGTAGTAAAAAGAAGAGAAAGAGGATCAGCTTGGGTAATATTGAGCAGTGATTTGTATGTGCCTGTGTGAAGGGCTGTTCTGAAGGGGAAGACAATCCCCCTTACTTTCTTATCCCTTTATGTGTGGCTTCAAGAAACTATAGCATGTACAGCAGCCACATACTGGTAAAACCATTGCCTCACATGAGCTAAACCAGATTGAGGGTAACCAACAGGCCTCAGACCTATCAATGAGCTAGGGAAGTGTCTACCTCAAGCATGTGAAGAGTATATTACCAAGCAGGTTGTCTTCTAGAAGTTTGTGAATTGGTTCTTTGGAACTCTGAACACATGGTGCCATTGAAGTGATAAGCAGTATCAGGGTCCCCAGGTTTGTCTGTTTCATCTGTCATGACCACGGGACTTAGAGCTGGAAGCGCAACCCCCTCATTTTAGAAATGGGGAAACAGAGGGTCAGAGAGGTGATGGGCTTGTCTGGTGTCCCACAGGTCATCAGTAGCAGAGGCAGGATTCAAATCCAAGGTCTGCTGACTTCAGACTAAGTGTTTTTCCCCCTGCTGCATCATACTGCTTTCTGCTTATAACTAGTATTAACTAATTTTCATTCAATAGCATTCACATTGGTTAAATAAATGACCCCACTCATGTAACTGTTTAATTTTGTTTTTCACTTTTTAAAACCCTGGAAATAATATTTCAGCCTTTTTCAAGAGTTGAAAGAGGTTGCACTGTATTATATAATCCTCCTATTCCCCTACCCCCTTTTAACGGTTAGGTGGTGTAGAATGTTCCTGAAGAACATTAAAATTAGATACTCCTCTGGGTTGGTGAAATTTTTTTACAGGAACATATAAATAGAGTTTTAGTAATTCACTTATTTTCAATTTGTGCTCTGGTTGTAGCATCCTTGTTAGAGGAGTAGTGGGTTTTAAATAGCACGTCTTTTGCCTCTGCCCCCTTCATCAGATCTGCTGCTATTATAGACACTCCCATGTTGGAGCAATTGCCCAAGGGACAAAAGGATAAGTAATTTTACAAAGAAATTATTCACTGGTTAATATAGGTTGGAATAACTTTTCTGTTTCCATTTGAAGAATGGCTAGGAAAACTTCTGGGAAAATTTAGGTGAGATGGGCTTGGATGAGTGTGTGGCTTGGAGCGAGTCTGCTTTAGGAAAGTTTTCCCAAGAACATAGTTCCCTCCCAGAACAGTGACCATATTGGGTAATGACAGAGGCCAACAACTGCCTCTGATTTCTATGTATTACAGTCTGGTAGGGGAGGTGAGCCTGAAATGAAATGTGTTTGCTTAGATCAGAAAATAAGCTATCCAAAGGTTTTAAGCCTTCAGTTTAGCTTCTCCAGTGGCTGGCAGCTTGAATATGCAGTAACACAAAGCACATTTTGAAGCAGGTAAAGTTTGTCTGGAAACATTGTTTAATAAAACACAATCCATACCTTTTGCAAAAAGTCTAACAACTAGATATTGACACTTTGGGCTCTTTAGCTAGGATGTTTACCTTTTAGTAAAACTTAGAAGTGAAAGGTTATTGATAGCTTCAGGTTCTTGTGTGTGTGTGTGTGTGTGTGTGTGTGTGTGTGTGTGTGTGTGTGTGCACTAATAGGCTTGGTGGTACTTACAACTATTCCTTGTTTCCTTTTTTTTCCTTTTGCCTTGGCCTTTGCTTAAGAATAAAATGTAATTTTTTTTCTTTTTTAGTTCTTTCTGGGAATTTTCATGTATTAAGGCTAGATTGATTGCTGACCATGTGAATACTACTGAGTATTAGTGGTTTTGAATAAGTTGAGAGTATAACAGTCCCAATATGTTCTCCTGGAACAAAAAGGGACTATAGATTCCTTAGTATTGAGGACTAAGTCTTATTTTTCTCTTTCTCAAAATGCTTCACACAATAAATTATGCATACAGACACCTTGTCTGCTCAGTATTGCTCTCCTTCTTCCCATCCAGGTACTCTCCTCTTGAAATACAAACCTGGAGGCAAGCTTATCTGTCCATAATTTAGAATAATTTGTTATACAAAATCTGATCTTTTTAGCCTTTGATTCTCACTTCATGCTGGTAGCGGATAGCTGTGTGTGAAGGACAGGAGCGATTAGGCCATTGATGATTCAATATTATGCTTCATTTCATCCTTGTATTTATTACCCGTAGAGCTTGGAAAGTAACAGTGGTTTGCGTGGAGTAGATACTTAACAGACATTTTAATTTGTCAAAGGCCATTGTAGAAGGAATTGCTGTATTAAGTGAAAAGATGGACCAGGTGGCCTCTATCTAAGGTGCCTTTTGATCTGAGATTTTATGATTTCTTCGTATAGAAAAACAAAGATATCCAAGCCCCTTTCCCAATATATGAATTGTCTCTCAACGTTCAGTAACTGCTTATGGATTGACTGAGGCAGGCAAAGGAATGGACTAGATGACCACTTGTGTTTCCTTTCATTCTGTGATTCTCTAATAACTAAATGGGAAAATAGTAAGGCACAGTGGAAGAAATACTGAATCTAGAACCAGAAGTCTTGTCTGTCTGTTGGTATTTAGTTGTGCCTGACTCCACGACCCCATTTGGAGTTTTCTTGCCAGAGATACTGGAGTGGTTTGCCATTTCCTTCTCCAGTTCCTTTTACAGATGAAGAAACTGAGACAAGCAGGATTAAGTGACTTGCCCATGGTCACACAGCTAGGAAGGATTGGAGGCTGGATTTAAATTTAGGAAGATGAATCTTCCTGATTCCAAGGCCAGTGCTCTATCCACTGTGTCACCCAACTGCCCTGTGCCATCTGGATCTGGGTTCAAATTCCAACTAAAGTTATATGAAGGATCAATAAACATACTCTGGAAGACAATTACTAATATTAGAATCTACATTGCCTTGTTGATATTGAGAATTACAGTCAAAGAATCTGAGTTTGATTTCTTATTCTGCCACTTATTTCCTTTGTGACATTACAAAAGTTTCTTAACCTAAGATGAGGGACTACTTCAAGTGTTAGATATATGGTCCTATGAACTTAAGTGATTGTTTACCATAATTGTCAGTTGCAAGGGTTAGTATAATTTTTCTTATGGGTCATTCTGGAAAGTAATTCAAGGAATTAGGACAATGAGAATCTTATGTACTTGTGAGTACTTGAATTTAAGAAAAAATTATATCCTCAGCTTATTATTTTTTGCAGCCAGTGACTAAAATAGATGTAGCATGACCTTTTGTGAATGGTATTTCTTAATCATAGATTCTTAGAACTAAAAAGGATCTAAAAAATCTTGGCTAATTTTGCAAATGAGGCAACTGAGTCTCAGAGAGTTTAAGTAACTTACTTAAAGTCAAACAGCTAATTAGTAGCAGAGAACTTTTTTTATGCAAGAATATTGTGTTTCTTAGGACTCAGGAGTCATATTACTAAATGAATTAACAAAATATCACATCTACATGTTTTTTTGCTTGATTAAATTCTAGGAACTCTAAAAAGTAAAATATTTTGTCCACTAATAAATTGTTATTTCTTGCAATTTTCAGGATGTCATCAAATAGACAAGTAACTAAAGTAACTTATCAAGAACTTATTAAATTTCTTTTGTGTTTTTTTTTTAAATAGGGTCAGACTTATTACCAGTCATTCCAAGTTTTAGAATATGGTAAGTGCTGATAAATTTCACTTTAAAAGGAAAAAATGTTAATTTATTCAGAAATAAAGATAACAGAAGTAATCATGTTATATTGTGTACTGTATTTGGGTATAATGTATATAAATGTTGTGTATTATTTTGTTCTGTATTTCACATAAAAATCCATAGATTTCAAATTTAGGTGGGATATATCTTATTCTGGGACACACACACACACACACACACACACACACACAGATATATGTATGTATATGTGTATATATATATATATATATATGTATATATCCTTTAATAATATTTTCTTAACAATGTCCACTCAAAATAAGTAAACGTTATTTATTTATTTATCCAAAAAGCATTTCTTAAGCACACTGGCCTCAAGGAACATACTTTAATTGGAAGAAACACCATAAACACACTTAAGTAAAGACAAATAACAAAATAAACATAAATAATTTTTTAGAGGAGCATTTCATCGTCCTTTTCTTGCCTTTCTGAGCAATGAAATGTAACAAAATAGAGAAAATATAAACAGTTTAATAGAAACAGCATCTAATAATTTAGATGGTCCAGACGTCTCAAACTCAGAATGTCCAAAATGAACTGATTATCCTTCCCACCAAAATCACCTCTCTTCCAAACTTAGCTATTTCTGTTGAAGGCACCATGACTTCTAGTCTTGTTTCATAACTTTTATGTGGTTACTCAATTTCTTGCATTCCATCTATCCAATATGATGCATATCTTGCCAATTTTATTTCCACTCTCATTTGCATCATAATTTTGTGCTCTCATGAGTATCTCTCATTTGACTTGTTCTCTCTATGCACAAATCTTAGTTCACGTCACTAAATTATTTATTGCCTTGCTTGAAGTCTCTTCTTTACTGAAGGCCATCCTTCACACTGCTGCCAGGGTGATTTTCTTTAAGTGAAAATCTGACCACATCACTGCCCTATTCAATAAACTCTTTGGTGGCTCCCTATTGCCTCCAGAAAAAAATGTAATCTTTTTTGTTAGTTCTTTCTTTTTTTTTTTGAGGCAATTGGAGTCAAGTGACTTGCCTAGGGTCACACAGCTAGTGTTAAGTGTCCACCTAGCTGCCCCTTTTTTGTTAGTTCTTAAAAGATTTTTATAACCCAGCTGAAACCTATCTTTCTAACTTTCTTGTGTATATTTCTCTCTTGCTTTCTGAGATTTAGACAAACCTCCCTTCTATGTGTTCTTCATACATGTCACTCTGTCTACTACCTTAGTGCCTTTGCTCTGGCCATTCCTTACTAGACTGAATTCCTTCCTTATCTCTGTCTCAGAGAATCTTTGTCTTTTTTCTAGATTCTGTTCAAGCACCACTTCCTACGTGCAGCCTTTACCGACCTCCCCAATTGCTGTCCCCCTATAAATACCTAGCTCTTATAAACTCCCTTTGAGAGTAGGGATTATTTCATTCTTTGCATCTGTATACCTAGTACCTAGCACAGTACCTGGCACATAGCATATGTGTCATAAATGCTTGTTGGTTGATTGGTTAGAATTTTCTGTAATAGAAAGAGGTCATCAAGGTACCAAGGCCCAGGGGGATAGATATTACATCACCCAGACACACTCTACTTGACTTAGCTGAATCTTTTTCCTTTAGTTGCTGCAATGATAGTGATGCAAAGAACAAAGGGAAAAGATGAATTAATTGTACTATTGGTGGCAGGAAGGGTCAGGAATGGTATAGGGGTGGGATGGAGAGAGAACCATTAATTACAATTTTTTTTGCCTGTATCTTTAGTGATTATTTCTTATCCAAACAATAGAAATTGGGGAGGGAGGAGGTTGTTTGTGTTATTATTTGGAGCCTAGAGCATTCTATATTCTCATGACCATTTGTATGGCAAGTCCAAGTCCCAGAATGGGGGTTGGCAAGCTTTTAAAAGGAATGCTTCCTCCTTCCTATTTAAAGGGTCTATTATAGGAGAGGGTATTAATTACTTAGAGGTCAGGTTGGGGAATGGTAGGCAAGGCTGGGATGCTGATGTGGGCCAGAGGCAAGGTCAAAGAAGTCAAGTTCTCTTTATTGGTTTGTAACTCAAGAGTGTGCTAAATGTTCTAACTCTTGAGGCTTCAGAGAATCTTGATGGTGATGAGGAATAGGGCATGATGACAGTTGGCCCCCATGTTTGGAATGCCAGGTGTTCCTGATCCCTTGCATACATAACATTATTGCATATGATAGAATGGAGCTCCTTCAGGGCAGGGGCTGCTTCATTTTTGTCTTTGTATTTCCACTATTTAGTATAGTGCTTGGCAAATGGTAGGTGCTCAATAAATGCTTGTTGATTGAATATTAGGAGCTTCCCTGTGAGGCACCCTACCTCACAAAAGGTATAGCAAGTCTTCTTCATTTTTCTCCTTCCTTATCAGCAGCAATCTACTTTAGTTCTAGGATTTCTAGTCCACTCCAGAGCTTCCTTGCTCTTCTAGGAAGCAGAATCAAGTAGAAAATAATTCATCATTGCAGATGGGAAGGCAACTTGGCAAAAACATGAAATGAAATTCTTGATACACAACTGACCTTAAATTGGTTGACATGATTTGAAAGGTCTTGAAGTCTAATGATTTTAAATTGATTAAAGACTTTTATTACTTGGAGAAGAAACAAAGCTTTAACATGTGATTGGCCATTTATGAAAGCTAACATTAATTTGAATGAATGAGTGAAAAGGCATTTATTAAGCACTTACATACCAGACACTGTGCAGTGTGAAGATATAAGTACAGAAGAGAGATAATTCCTCCTCCGAAGGAGCTTATGTTTTATCAGAGGGAGACAGCATAAATAGGGTACTTGTTCCATTTGGTCCCAGTGGGCAGAACTAGGGACAATAAGTGTCAATTGAAAAGAGTTAAAATAGACTTGATGTAAGGAAAGAGTTTATAAGAATTAAAGCCATCTCAGAGTGAACTGGGCTGCTTTGGGAGGTCATGGGCTGTCCTTCACTGGACAGTGTTTTTAAGTGAATTCTAGGTACTACTTATTGGTTCTCTTGTGGGAATTCTTTTAAAAATATATATTATTATTTCTAGTGTTAAGACATTGATATTTCTATCTTGTTGAGCTAAAGTGGACTCACTTTCCAAATAGCAAAAATATGTTTTCTTTCTCTCACTTCCCTGTCCCCATTAAAAAAAAAAAGAAAAACAAAACTCTTGTAACAATTATGTGTAATCAAGCAAAGAAAATTCCCTCATTAGCCATGTCCAAAAAATATATCTTATTCTTCACCATCAGTCCATCATTTTCTATTAAATGATTCATCATCATGCTTCGTTATCAGTCCTTTGAAATTATGGTTGACCATTGCATTGATCAAATATCTTTCAAAGCTATTCTTTATAATGAAATCAATGAAATTTTAATAATTTTAAGCTTATATTTCTTTTTCAGTGTTACCCAAATTTGAAGTTACTCTCCAGACGCCTTTATATCATTCTTTGAATTATAAAAGTTTAAATGGCACTGTCACTGCAAAGTAAGTATTATTAGCTGTTCTCTCTCTTTCTCTCTCTCTCTCTCTCTCTCTTTCTCCTTGTAAGCTCTGGATTTTAGCTATGATATTTCTGTGTGTTTTTAATTCTTTATGGTTCTAATAGAATTCTGATAGAACCTGGCCAGTTTCATTTTGTGATATTTTTGAAATATGGCATCCCAGGTTTTTTGGGGTTTTTTTTTCATGGTTTTGGGGAGCTTTAATGATTCTTAATCTATCTTTCCTAGACTTTGTTTTCCAGGTCAGTTGTTTTTGAGAGTAGATACCCTACATGTTCTTCTAAATATTCAATCTTTTGCCTTTCTTCTAGTATTTCTTCTTTTGTTTTTTTCATTCTACTTTTTCAGGAAGTCTTCTACAATGGGTAAGGTTTTCTACCTTCTATTCTACGCTTATTACCAATTTTTTTTCCTCAAAACCTCAAATGTCATTTTTTATCTTTTGCTTCATTTCTTCTAGCTATTCTTGGAGTACTGCGTGCAAGTCATTATTTTCCTTGAGGCGCTGCCTGTAATTGTTTAGGAGCTTGTTAGCCTCTTGTAGTTTTACCTCTTGGGCTTTAAACCGGTAGTATTTCTTCATTGTGTTTGTTCAGAGTTTTCTTCTCTTTACTTAGGTTTTCAGCTCCACTTCCTGGTTTAGAATGATGTGCCAAAGCCAGTCCATGGCCTCTCCCGTCTTCTCAAATGGGGAAGCAGGTCCTCTTTGGTCCTTTTTGTGGTTGCTGCTTCAGTGATGGATGAGTGGCTGGGACTCTGCCTGTCCCTTTGCCACAGTCCCTGGCTTCTGTTTCCATCTCCTGGTGGCCCAATTCAGGTGTTGGTCTTGATCTTGTCTTTGGCTCCTTTTCTTTCTATATCCTCCAACTGAAAACTACCTCTATCCCCAGCTTTGGCTCTCACAGTCCCATGAGGTGTCAGAAGATTGTGGTATTATCAGGCTTCCTGCGAGTAATCTTGTGCGCGTGCACAAGGTATGAGCTGTGGCCCCATATCCTGCTTTAACTCTGAGAGGAGTATTGGCTTTAGAGCCCTTGAAAGACCTCCAGAACTCATTCCTGTTTTGGCACTGTCTCCTGCTAAGGCTGTGAATGCCCCAAAGTGTATACTGCCTCTTGGTGTGGTTATCTTTTGGGGATGATCATCTTTCTAAGTCATCTGCTGCTCTGACTTACTGGGACTGAGATCCTACTGGTTTTAAGTGTCATTCACAGGAGCTTATGCTGATTATTATCCTTTGTGACATGTCTCTGAATGCCCATAGGCTTCTGGCTACCTTTTTTTTTTTTGCATTACCAGAATAGGAATTTACCAGTATTTCTCTTTGATCTCCTTAAACATTGTTCCATATGGAGCCCTTTTAGATTTTTGATGGGAGGTCCTTTAGGACCCTTCATTTTGTCATCTTCTCTTACTTCTTAATATTATTTCTTATAGCACAGTAATATTCCATTACATCCAGGTACTGTGTTTTGTTCATCTATTTGCCATCCAAAAGACATCCATTTTAGTATTATCTCCTATTAGATCATAAGCTTCTTGAAGGCAGGATTATCTTGTGGCTCTTTTTGTATCCCCAGCTCTTTGCATGTGTTTGGCACATAGATGTTTAATAAAATTTTATTGATTGATCTTCTGTTCTTAATGATAACAAAAATTGCTACTATAAATATTTTGATGCAAATTGAGTCTTTCTTTCTCTCTCTCTCTCTTTCTTTCTTTCTTTCTTACTTTCTTTCTTCTTTCTTTCTATTTTTGGCCTCATTGTTCTATATGCTTAGCAGTGAACTCTCTGAAGTAAAGAGTATGAGTATCTTAGTCACTGTTTTAACATTATTCCAAATTATTTCCCACAATAGTTGGATCAGTTCATAGCTCTACTAACAGCCTATTTGTGTTACGGTTTCTCTACAACCTCTCTAGTGAACTTTTTGGTCATCTTTGCCCATTTTCTGAGTGTGAGGTGAAACCTTAGAGTTGGTTTGAACTGCATTTCTCATTATTAATTATTTGGGGCAGTTTTTCATATGTTGGTTAATAGTTTGCAGTTCTTTTGAGTAATGTTTGCTCATATTTTTGATCACTTATCTACTAAATAATGGCTCTTGGTCTTAAAAGTTTTCGCTAATTCTCTATATAACTTGGATATCAGAGACAAAATGTCAGAGATATTTAATGCAAATATTTTTCTCTGTTGATGTCTTCCTTTCTGGTCTTAGTTATATTAACTTTGTTCCTGCAAAAGCTTTTCAGTATTGGGGGCAGCTAGGTGGTGCAGTGGATAGAGCACCGGCCCTGGATTCAGGAGGACCTGAATTCAAATCTGACCTCAGACACATAACACTTACTAGCTGTGTGACCCTGGGCAAGTCACTTAACCCCATTGCCTAGCCCCCCCCAAAAAAAAAGCTTTTCAGTCTTGTATAATCAAAATTATCTCTTTTTATCTTTTGTGATCATATCTATACCTAATTTCTCTTTTAAAATCTGGCATGTTAATGTCTATAACTTTTATTAAGATTGCTATGTTCAGTTAGGGTAAGGTTTCAGTTGTTTTTACTGAACTCAAAAAACAATAAAGAGGATATTAGTAAATCCTCTGCATACAGTCAAGTCACTTCCACACAGATTCAGAGTGACTTCTGGCATAACAGAATAGCAGATGCTAATTACTTTGAAATTGTTTGAATAATGCTCAAGCTTGAACAGTGTATAATTTTATTTTTAATTTCAACAAAGTAAAAGTAAAATCCGTCATTCAGACATGAGATTTAGCAGTGATCTGTGTGTCTCATTTAGGTATCCAAATGGCTAATTTCTGGTAGTATTTGGTGGTTGACATAACAATTTCTGCTTTGTTTTTTGGCACAATTTAATAATACTTTTTTTAACAGTTAATAAATACCAGACTTCAGCAAAAATAGGCTCAGGAAAAACAGTGCCATCTGTTTAGTTCTGATGGGATTTTTAGGCAGTGTGGCAAGTGGAGGGTGGTGGTAATTTCTCAGCTTAAGTTGATCACAGACCAAAAAATAGCCAAATTACTGCCCTGAACATATGTTTATCATAAAGTTATGTGAAACTTTTGTGACGACATATGAAAATAGGCAAAAATCTTATTTAGGAGTTTCTTACCAACTCAGCCCTCTGTCCAGGTTCAACAAAGTCGGCAAAGCTTTTCTTGTTGAGTACTCTCTGAGCTTGGGTACAGTGGAGAGATTCATGACTCAGAAAATATGTAAATTTCTGTATTCTTATAATCACTACCTTACATACTTCGTATTAGTCACAATGTCAAGAAACCTTTGTCCAAATTTCCTTTTGGATTCTTTGGCCAGTGTCTTTGAATCTTGGGCCATACAAAACCAAGCAGGTCATCGACACCTATGGGGACTTAATTGGGATTGTACTGTATCTTGGATTTTGCCCTTAATTTCCATATTGTTGCATCTTAAATTTAAAAATAAATCCCTTGTATTTTATTGTAGCTTGTCACTCTTGAGACTTTTTGGTATGCTCTAATGCTGAAAGGATCTGCTGGCTCTTGGGCTGCAAAGGGAGGGGAGAACTAGGCAACTGAGTCCCTCTTGGGCCTCCTGGTTTTCTCTGTCCTGTCTGACCTAATCCCCTGGAGAGCAGTAATAGCAGCAACGGCTTGGAAGTTTGGTTCCTACTTTGGCTCCCTGCATTCCAGACATGAGTGGAGGCAGCAAAAGATTCCTTGCTGGAGATGAGTGGGCCTGGATTGGAGGATTCCCCTGACTAGCTTGTTGTCTTGTCCTCAACCCTCTTCCATTCCTTTCCCTATTCAGGGAAACTGAGTCCCAGAGAATTTTAGACACTTTGCCCTGTCATTCTGTAATGAGTGATTGAGGCAGGATGAAAAGAAAAGGGGCAGGGGGTTAACAGATGAGCAAGCTAGGAAATCCCCTTAAATACAGAAGCAGATGAGTCCAAGTGGTTATCAGGTCTCCCACCTGCTAAGTGCCTTCTATTCTAAAATTTTGCCATGTGTTTGTTTTCTCTCTCTCTCTCTCTCTCTCTCTCTCTCTCTCTCTCTCTCTCTCTTTCTCTCTCTGTCATATACACTTGTTTATGTATGAATCTTCTCCAGATAGAATATAAGTTCCCTGAGAGCAGAGATTATTTTATTTTGGTTTCTGTAACCCTGGCACCTGGCACAATGCCTAACATATGTTCAGTTTTATATAATCATATTCATAATTTCTTATAGCACAATAATATTCCACTACATTTATATACTGCAATTTGTTTAGCCATTCTTCAATAGATGGGCATCTATTTTTTTTTAATTCTTTGCTGTCACAAAAAACGCTGCTATAAATATTTTAGTATGTATGGAGACTTTTTTCTTATCAAAGACCTCCTTAGGGTATAAGCCTCATAATGGAATCTCAGGGTCAAAAGGAATGGTCATTTTAGTTCCTCTATTTTCATAGTTCCAAATTGCTTTCCAAAATGGTTGTACTGATTCTCAGCTCCATCACCAATGCACTAGTTTGTATATCTTCCCCCAACTCCTCCAACATCAACTTTTCCTATCTTTTATAATTTTTGCCAATTGGCAGGATATAAGGTAAAGCTTCAAGGTTGTTTTGATTTGCATTTCTCTTATTATTAGTAATTTGGAGCATTATTTCATATGGTTGTTAAATAGTTTGCTATTTTTCTTTTGAGAACTGTTTGCTCATATCCCTGACCCACTTACCTACTGGGGAATGGCTTTTGGTTTTATACACATTGGTTAATTGTTTCTTTATCTTGGAGATCAGAACTTTATCTGAGAAACTGGTACAAATATATTTTCCCACTTGACTGCTTTTCTTCTTATCCTAGATGTATTAATTTTCATTTTCAGAAGCTTTTCAGTTTCATGTGATCAAAGTTATTGATTTAATTTTTGTAATTGTATTTATCTCTTGTTTGGTTAAAAGTAAATTTCCTTGACTAAGTCCATATAGATAGCAAGTGGCTAAGCTATGTTTTGAAATTCTGTTCTCTAATTCCAAATCCAGTGACTTTCCCACTAGATGACCTACTATTGGATTTGACTCAAGATGATAGATAATTTGAGAACTTATGGTTCTCAATATGATATATTTCGAGAAGTGTATGTTGAGCTCTTTTTAATCATTTTTGGGTACACTTATATTTAGTAGGTATTTGCTGAGCATGGGGGCTACCTTGAATTGACAGTGTAATAAATCACTGAACTCTAGTTCAACTTACCAATACCTTATGTGATTGATTAACATTTTTCTCATGATTTTCTCCCCTCTAAATCTATCTCTCAACTCACTCTCTAATCCCATCTTGCAGGTTGTGCTTTTTTTTCAATTGTACTATAATACTGCAAAATGCCTAAACTAGAAGAATGTGTTGTATCCTTTTTCCATCAATGGTATGTCCCAATTGCATCATGATCGGAAAAAGGTTGGAAAACCCTAGTAGTCCATGATGATTAAATTTCACTTAAATCTCCTCAGGTTAATGCAAAGTTATCTTGTTAGAAAAATTTTTTGCTGCCTTTTCCCCTCAAGAGTTTGTTTTCTATTCTCTCTCTCTTACTTTTTTTCCCTAGTATTCTTAGCATCTGGTGGTGCCTCTGGATTTTAACAAATGTACTGTTTATAGCTAGGTGTTCAGGAATACTCATCTTGCTGAATTCAAATCTGGTCTCAAACAATTACTGGCTATGTGACTCTGGGTAAGTCATTTAACCCTGTTTACCTCAGTTTTCTCATCTGTAAAATGAGCTGGAGAAGCAAACTGCTCCAGCATCTTTGCCAAGAAAACCCCAAATGGCATCACAAAGAGTCAGAGACAACAAAAAAATGACAGAACAACAACTGTTTATACATCAGCAAAAGAAATAAAAACAAAAAAAGCAAAAGTTATCTTTCTTTGCCAAGTCATAAATTGTAGTGGAAAACCTTAGCTTTAAAGCATAGGATTAAAAAGTTAGAAAAAAAAAAGAATTGGAAGGATCCTCACAGGTCATATAGTCCAAAGAATCCCCTCTTAGACTTGCCTGGCAAGTGATCATGCTGCCTCTGCTTTAAGACCTTTTGGGGGGATACTTCTCACTTCATGAGGCAGCCCATTCCATTTTTGGACAGTCCTAATTTGTCAGGAAGTTTTTCTGTGTCAAACTAAAATCTGTCTGTCCCTTCTACCCAGTCATCCTATATCTGCCTTTTGGGGCCAACTAGAACAATCTTGATCTCTGATGAACATATGATGCTTATATTGCATGATCTCTATTCTCTTTGTTATCCTGATAATTTTGTTCTGGATATATTCCAGCATGTTAATGTCTTCCTAAAATATATTGCCCAGAACTGGGAAAAAATATACAACATGTGGGCTGAAGAGGGCATAATATAGCAAGGCTATTACTTCCTATGTTGTCGATATACTTTCTCTCTTTTTTAAAATTCTGAAATTAAACACCCAAAAAGAGTGTTTCCATATAAAATAGCAGAGCCCCAAATAAAATTGTATATAAAACCAATCCACTTGATACTACTTGCCTTTTAAAAAAGTATATAACTTCCACATATTACTTTCAAAACTATCCTGCTTGTCTGTCCTTCTTTCTGAACTTCTTTCTATTCTCTTCTGTTCATTTAAACAAATTTTCAATTATCTCTTTTTTCTGGCAATACTATTAGTAGGTCCTCTTTCTTCTCCTTACTAAAAGCAGAAAGAAAGAAGGAATGAAGTAAGGAAGGAAGGAAAGAAAAAAGGAAAGAAAGAAGGAGTGGGTTGAGGGGATACAGTCTCTTGAAACAAAGAAATAAGCATAGTCAAGCAAAAATGAATCCACATGTTGGCCATCTCCAGAAAAGTAGGATCTCTTTCTTCACTTTGTGACCATTGCCTCTCTGTCATGAGGTGGGTAACATCTCAGCTAGTTTTCCTATTTATTTCTGTACCATTTGTATGTTTGTCTATGTTCCGGCCTCTTTAGTCTTTCAAAATAAGATTGAGGTTCATTAACTGTTCACTTCCCCTTCCTTCTTGTTGTTGTTCAGTTATTTCAGTCATGTCTGACTCTTCATGACCCCATTTGGGTTTTCTCTGTAAAGATAATGGAATGGTTTGCTATTTCCTTCTCCAGCTCATTTTACATACGAGGAAACTGAGGCAGAGTTAAGTGACTTGCTTAGGGTCACATAGCTAGTAAGTGTCTGAGGCCAGATTTGAACTCAGCAAGATGAAGTCATCCTGACTACAGGCCCAGCACACAATTCACTGCACCACCTAGGTTCCCTTCTTTACCTCCATGTTCATATATACTTCTACATCCCAATTATGAGAAATAGCAACTTCTTGCCCCTTCTTCTTTTCTACACTAGTGTATTCCTTTTATCCTCTCTTCTTTACCTTTTTAAAAGCCTTCAGAACAAAACCAGTACATCTCCAAACTGTATGTTTTTCTTATTTAACTCCCCCTATAGTCTTTAAAAACATTAAAATTCCAAAAGGAGACTTGCTTTTTCTCCCTTGTAGAGTATTAGCACTATTCTAGTATTAGAATACCAGAATATTAGAACTCCTTTCAGTTACTTAAATTAATTTGTCTTTCTCAGTTTCTCCAGATACTTAAATTTTTCTTTCAAAATTCCCACTTAGCTTGAGACTATTCATCAGAAATGCTTGAAAGTCCTCTATTAAAGATGAATTTTTTTCCATGTAGGGTCGTACTCAGCTTTATAGGGTGTTATTCTTGGTTATAATCCTTTATCTTTTCCATTTGGAATATTATATTTTAAGATCTCTTCTCATTTTCAGTAGAAGCTTCCAGGTTTTTTTTTTTTGTGGGCCAGACTGTGTTTCCTGGTACTTAGAATTTCTTCTTTACAGTTGCTTGCAGAATTTTTACTTTGTTGTGGAAACTTTGGATTTTGGAAATGACATTCCTGGAATTTTACTTTTCAGGTTCCTTTAGGAGGAAGTGATTGGTAGAATCTTGCTAACATTACTTTGCCCTCTGGTTCTAATAGACACGGGCAGTTTTCATTTATGATTTCTTGAAATATGGTGTCCAGGCTTTTTTTTTTTCTCTTTGCATCATGGTTTTCAAGGAGTCTAATGATTCTCCATCACCATTTTTCCAGATCAACTGTTTTTGATAGTAAATGGCTTATGCAATCAATCTTCAATATTTATCCACTTACGTTTTGTGACTTCAAACATTTGAATGGTTTTGTTGGTAACCTCATTTTCACTCTCATGTTGGCAACTGGGCACATTCCCAGCTATGCACAGTAGAGAAAAAATGAGAGCTACAAAAAAGACAGGTTTTGGAGTGGCTGGTATCCTACTAGGGGCTTTACTGGTCTTATTCACGCTACAGTTGTAAAGAGCTCCTTATATATTTGTCACATATGTTCATTGTTTGCCTTTAAACTTCAAGTTTTTTTGTTGCAATTATGCCCCAAAGCATAGTCCAAGTCCTTTGGCCTCTAAACCCGAGTTTGCAAAGTCAATGATGTAGCTTAGTGAGAAATAAAGGTGTTAAACAAACTTCATGGTGAAATGTCTGCAACAGCTGTCGGCCAGGAGACCATTAAAGATCTCAAATGGTACAGAAAGCAGATGTCACCCAATGGATTATTTTAAGCTAGCGTGTTCTTTGCGATTTCCAATTCCAATGGTATTGGAATTCTAACAGAACGTCAGAGGTGATGTTGAGACCTCACCAGTCTTGGCATATTCTGACAGCACCAATTAAAGTCCCAGCAACTTCTCCTTTGGTTTTCAGAGGGAGGCCAAAGTAGAGAGGTCTACAGCAGTATAGTATACAGTAAAACACCATCACCCTGCCATCTGACATAGTGGAAGGTAAGATTCAGGCTTAAGTTTTAGTTTTAAGAATTTTATTTGCTGTGCACTATTTATGGTACTATAGATTTCATGTGTTGTAAAAAGTAAAAATTATCTGAAATAATTTTTTAAATTAAGATGTTAGCACAAAAGGCCATAGAATTCTAGGGAATTACTAGCAAGAAAAATGTTTTGCTTATTACCAATTTTATTTTGTGTACTGCATTTTATGGGTTATTTCATGGTTTCTATGTCAAGAAAAGTATATATTATCAGAATTAATATTTTGTTATAAAGAATCATATGCAGAAAAATGTATTTTCAGCAATCCCTAGTGAAAGATTGCAGTTTTTGGTGGTTGTGGAAACCTAACCCTCTATTTCCCATGGGTTCAATGTATCAGTATTTGTGTTTTTGACTTTCACACTGTTTTCTAGAAATGTTAAACTCTGCAAAAGTTGAGGATTGGCTGTATGTTCTATTTTTCAGTCTTCTGATATTTCTTGCTGTCTCATAGAATCATTGCTGTCTCTTTGGTCTTGTTTTAGTTCTCAGAGATTCCACCTCTTAGGTAAGGTTTACCATTTTTCTTGTCAGCTATTTATTCTCCTTTTGATTTTTTCCTCAAGAGCTTTTATTTCATTTTTAACACGTTATTTTCATTCTTCTAGATATCATGTTGTGTTTATGGAAAATCCATTAAAAAACTTCAAGTCTTTGTTCAGAATTGTCATATAGTTATTCTCTCCTTTTGAGGGATCTCCGTATCTACAATATTTTTTTTTAAATACTGATTTTTTTGGCTTACTCATTTCTTTCTTTTTTTTTTAGTACTCCAGGATTTTACTATAATAATTTTAGTACAATTCAACAAAAATTTGGACCTACTGTGTGCAAAGTACTTCTACAGTAGATGCAAGGCTTTCAAAGAGAAAAAAAAACCACGCATATTTCTTCCCTCAAAGAGCTATCATTTTATGGGGGTGGGGCAGCGCAGATGAATGTAATATAAGTCCCAAAGCCAATGTATGGGACTCTTTCCTCATTGGTAGAGATCAATGTCTTCCACCGATGTGAGGGTCAGGGTGAAGCTGGCAAGAGTGGGAGAGAGTAAGGCACTGTTCTTTGAGTGCCTTTGGAGTCAGGCTTACTCATTTCTCCAGGTTAGCTTTTGAATTGTGGATTTGCGGCAGGTTCATCCTCTACCCCTGTGCTACTTTTGGGTGGGCTTCTTGCCTCAGAGTTGGATAGAATGTTAGGCTTGGGGGCAGCTAGGTGGCATAGTGAATAGAGCTCTGGCCTTGGAGTCAGGAGGACCTGGGTTTAAATCCAGCCTCAGACACTTAACACTTATTAGCTGTGTGACCTTGGGCAAGTCACTTAACCCCGATTACCTCATCCCCCAAAAAAAGCAAAAAAAAAAAAAGAATGTTAGGCCTGGAGTCAGGAAGATTTGATATCAAATCTGGTCTTGGACACTGGGCAGGTTACTTAACCTCTATTTACCTCAGTTTCTTCAGTTGTCCAATGGGGATAATAATAGTAAACTACATCCCAAGGTTGTTGTGAGGATTAAATGAGGTAATAATTGTGAAGTGTTCAGCACTTATATGCCAGTAGGTGCTTAATAAATGCGTATTTCCTTCCTTTCCTTCTCTGCTTGATCTTTGCCTGGGTTCCTTTGCTGATTTTTTTGCCTCCTTAAGTCTTCCTGGATCTTTGAATTTCAGGGTGCTGGATCTTTATGGTCCTCTAGGGCATCTTGGCACAGAGTGCTCGGGACCTCAGAGTCCCTGGACCTAGCACATCCTAGTCTGAACATTATTGTGCCATAGTAGACATTGCCACTCTCGTCTTCCAAGAGTCACACCCTTGGGATTTCTCCCTAATATCTCTGGACATAAAGTCTTACAGCCTTATTTCTTTCTGGCCTTTTTTGGTAGCAATATGAGGATACTAGCTTGTCTGCCTGTGCTGGTCCTGGCTTTGCTGGTGGCCTCCTTTTCTATTGCCTGTGAGCTTCTGGCTAACTTTTTTGCATGCTTTTGGTATTGAGAAACTCACTATGTAGCTTCTCATTGAATTGATCATGGAGATGATGTGGAGCCACTGGAGTTTATTGAATAAGGGGGATGACATAGTCAGACCTCTGCATTAGGAAGGTCATGTACACTGAATATTTAAATGTTACATTAAGAAACAGATAAATTATTGGGCCGATCCAAGTTTAATAATAATGATGATGATGATGATTGCAGTCATTAGCTTATGAAACAAAACACTTTACATACAGTATCTCATTTTAGCATCACAAACAACCTTTGAGATAGGTTTTGCAAGTATTTCTGTATGTACAGCTTTATTTCTTTCTGGCCTTTTTTGAGAGCAGTAGGAGGATACTAGCTTGTCTGCCTGTGCTGGTCCTGGCTTTGCTGGTGGTCTCCTTTTCTATTGCCTGTGGGCTTCTGGCTAACTTTTTTGCATGCTTTTGGTATTGAGAAACTCACTATGTAGCTTCTCATTGATATTTTTAATCTTATTCCTTAATCTTTGGGAAAGTGAAGCTAGAGGAATGCTATGTGTGGACCCTTTTCTGGGATAACAGCATCAGCTATGCTTATCTTTTTTTCTCACTATATCAATTTTTATTCTAACCCATTCAGATAATGATAGTGCATAGATACATTTGATAGTGATAGATCCATTTGGAATTAATTGATTCAAGGTTTCTTTGAAAAGCTTAGTAATGACTTGCTGTCAATTTGTATAAAAATCTCTAGAATGTCTCAAGGATAGTCTGATGCTGATTACTGCAATAATCTTGATATTTTTAGGTGATAGTTTAAAAAATCTGTTCAAAGCTTAATGTTCATAACTGGCATTTTTGACTATTATTTTAACACGATCCAATTTGAAATGGAAAAAGGCATGTTTACTTTTTTTCAGGTACACATATGGAAAACCAGTTAAAGGTGATGTTACACTCATATTTGTGCCTCTGTCCATCTGGGGAATAAAGAAAACTATTACCAAACATTTTGAGGTAAGAATTTTTTATAAAGAAATCATGAGGTTTTTCTAATATAGAAAATATAATCGGTCAATAAATATTTATTAAACATTGCTGTACCAGGCACTTTGCTAATAAGCACTAGGGATGCAAAGAAAGGGAGATAGCATACAAACAACTATATACCAAAAAAAGCTGTGTAGAAGAGACATTGGGAATAATCAACAGAGAGAAGGCACAAGGATCAAGGGGAATCAGGAATGGCTTCCTGTACAATTTGGGATTTTACTTGGGACTTGATGGAAGCTAGGAAGGCAGGAGGCAGAAATGAAGAGAGAAGGCTGTCCAGTCGTGGGGGAGAGCCACTGAAAATGCCTGCAGTCTGGAGATGGGGGGTCTTGTTTGAGGAACATCGAGGAAGTCAATGTCACTGGATCAAAGAGTATGTGAGGGGCAGTGTAAGGAATAAGAAGACTGGAAATATGTGTATTGGGGGAGACAAGTTAAGCAGGATTTTGAATGCCGAGCAGAGGATTCCATATTTGGTCATGGAGGTGATGTGGAGCCACTGGAGTTTATTGAATAGGGGGACTGACATAGTCATATCTGTGCATTAGGAAGGTCATGTGAACTGAATATTTAAACGTTACATTAAGAAACAGATAAATTATTGGGCCAATCCAAGTTTAATAATGATAATGATGATGATGATTGCAGTCATTAGGTTATTAAGCAGAACACTTTATGTACAGTATCTCATTTTAGCATCACAAACAACCTTGGAGATAGGTTTTGCAAGTATTTCTGTACGTGGAATTTGAGACCCAGAGAGGTGGGTAACATAGTAAATATCAGAGGTAGGATTTGAACCTTAGGTTTCCTGACTCCAAATCCACCATTCTTATCTACTAGCCTTTACTATCTCTTAAGGTGATAAGTGATTTGAAAATTTCTAGCCTGGAGTCAGGAAGACCTGGGTTCAACTCTGGCCTCAGAAACTTACTAGCTGTGTGGCCCTGGGCAAACCACTTAACCCTGTTTGCCTCAGTTTTCTCGTCTGTAAAATGAGCTGGAGAAGGAAATGGCAACCTACTCCAGTATCTTTGCTGAGACAACCCCAAATGGGGCCATGAAGAGTCGGACTCAACTGAAGTGACTGAACAACAACAACAAAATGATAAACCATGACAAAATCTTGAGTAATGAACTTGCTGTAAAACATTGTATTCGTTAAATGTAGATATTCCAAAAGTAAAGGTATCTCAATGAGTTAGCATAGGAAACTGATTACAAAACTCAAACAGTTCTGATGCTTTATTGCATATGAGGCTCCACATTTAGTGACCCTTGCTTTGTGTTAGGGGGAGGCAGGCTTTCAGTGTCTTCTCAAGATTGTAGGGGTACCCCCGAGGAGTCAGGATTGTCTTTCCCTAATGTTAGCAGCTCCAACCTCCATTCCAGTGTGTTCCTCTGTTATTTACTGACAGTGCTTAACTTCCCAGTTCTTTTTAACTAATTTCTTTCAATTAGCTTTTACAAATGGATATTTACTTTGAAGATATAACACATACAGAAATACAAACATTTCTGTACAACACTTTGAGGACACACTGTCTCCTATACCACCTTGGTCTCTGGAAAGAGTGGGATCAGAATTAATGAAGTTTCTCTCTAGCATAGCCCTATCCTATTTATGTCCAAATGTGGTATGGCTGCTGGATGAATCCTCATTGCAGCTACAGCTGGGTAGGTCCCAGAGGCTCTTCGTCTATCCTCAGGGCCTTGAGTGACTGGCTAACTACAAAACCCAGCATAGACTCTATTCAGTATGGCTTGTTCTCCTGACTTTTTGAAGCTTATACAGTTGTAGCTGTCTGGGCAGATGGGCTAACCTAGGTTGAGGGTAGCCAAAAGGCTTCATATCCATTGGTGAGTTAGGAGGGTGCCCAAGCATGTGAAGATTTCTTCTGTGGAATGGGTGGACAAGAACAACGTGTTCCAATGGCCATAAAGGGGCTAAATCAAGCTCCGTGGAGTGCTTAGAGCTTGGCAAGGCATCGAAGATGCCATTATCTGCTGCATCCAGGGCCATAGCCAGTCATCCTAATTTTTGTCTTGCCATTGGACTTCAATGACTCTGAAAGAGAGAGCGAGGCTGTAGGCCTTCCACAACTCTGCCTCACTTAAATCTAATTCCTGAACAAGTCATCACTTATACAGTGATAACATTGGTCTTTGAAAACAAAGGCTGAACAACAACTCAGACAGGAAAGAATAGATGCTGAGGCTAAGAACCAAGACTCTAATGGGGAAGGCCATGGCTTGTCGTGTTAGAGAATTCTCTCTTCTCTCACTAAACCACAGGCAGGAAGGAGTCAGATCAGGATGACTAGCTCTGGCTGACTAATGCCTTTTGAAGATAACTCCATTCCCAGTTATTCAGCCAACCAAAAAGGTTCCTCTTCAGTCTAACAAGCCAGAACTAGGTGTAGAGTGTCTAAGTATATTTCCTCAAGGCAATTTCATCACACATCATACCTCTCTAGAACCAGACTCCCCAGCCTCTTCCACATGGGGGGCTGCATTAGCAAAACATACTGATTGTTGCTCACCAACCCTTCATTACAATATTAATAGCAAGCTTTTATATAAACTTCAAAGTTTTGCATTAGCATTTTATATATGTCATCACAGTTGGTCCTCATAACGATCTGGTGAGTAGGTGCTATTATTATCCCCCTTTTATAGATGAGGGAGCTTCAGTGACTTGCCTAGGCTTGCACAACTTGGACTATGTCTGACATGGGACTTGAACTCAGGTCTTCCTGACTCCAAGTTCCAGCATTTTCTGCCTCATTTACATAATTAGTCATTGAATGTAGCGGAATTTTATATTTTTATGAAGAGAAATGGAATGAGAAGGCAGCAGTTATGACTTTAGTGTGGTTAGAATTTAAATTAGAGGTTCATTTCTAGAATTTGAATAACTCAATTGAACAAGCATGCATTCTTTTTTTTTTCCCCCACACAGATAAATGGATCTGCAAACTTCACTTTTAGTGGTCTAGAGATGAAAAGCGTCATGAATCATGCAGAGGAACTACATTACCCCAGTGATAGGTCTTCTCCTGGGCCAGTAGAAATTATTGCTGTAGTGACAGAATCACTTACAGGTATAGTAGTACATTTTTTAACAGTAATGATTTTTCATAATGATACTATGGTGTCTTCTGAAGAGCAATTTAAAATCACTGAGCCATTTTTTGATGCTTCTTGTGTAAGATTTCTTAGGCCAAATACATTTGTAGGCTATCTTATTGTTTCTTCTAATTCACTACGTAGAAGTTGCTGTTCAGTGATATTGGATATTTTACTAGTTTCCATAGAATTTAAAAAAAACAACAACTTTTCATTTGTTTCATTTATTCAATATTTATTAAGCACCTAATTTAGAGTATTGTAGTAGTTTCAGGGAAGATACAAAAGTTAAATGAGATATCATCTTGCACTCACAGAACTTATATTCTAGTATGGGTAAAAGATATAAATGTAGAATAATACAAGATATTCTTGGGATGTTTTATCTTATCTCTTCAATCTGTAAGTCAGTTATGTGAGATTAGTCGTTAGTACAATTTTTCTCATGCCCACCTCTGAAAACTTGGGGTATTCTTTCAGGTTTCAGCCTGTGGCAGGAATGTCCTGCCTTTCCCCAGGCTAAGCTTGGTCTTTGCCTTTGTTTAAACATCTCCTGAAATGTCACCTTGCTCGTGATGCCTTTTCTTTTTGCCTTTTTCTGATGTTATTATATTGGATCATAGATCTAGAATTGTAAGGAATCTCATATTTCCAAAGTCCCTTCTCTTTATGACCCCTAGTAGAGGACAATAGACTTGCTTTATTTGCACATTACACATAACTTTAATAATGTGAGAGAAAGAAAGAGAGAAGGAGAGATCAGAACTAACCCTTCTGCTCTAGTGCCAAAGGACTTGAGGAAAATGAGTTTCTGAAATAATTACTGATTGACTTGTTGGTGTTGAGCCCTGGGGAAAGTATAATAGGAAGTCTCTATTGTTAAAAACATGATTTCTTTTTATCTAAACGGTATTATTTCTGAAACAGGAATTTCCCGAAATGCAAGTTCCAATGTATTTTTCAAGGCAAATGACTACACCATTGAATTTTTTGACTACGCTACTGTCTTGAAGCCTTCTCTCAACTACACAGTTACTGTAAGTTGGTATATTTAATTATAAGTGCGAATCAGTAAGTTAAAATAATGGTTTCACATATATTATGCTATGGTTATAAAATACTATGATTACATTATCTCACTTGATTCACATAGCAACCCTAAAAGGTAGGGAGTACAAGTCTTAGGTGCAATTTTTAGAAAACTGAGGATTAAAGAAGCTAAGACTTTTCCAAAGATATACAATATGTAGTGGAGCTGGGACTTTAACTCAGACCTTTTGAATCTAAGTCTAGAACTCTTGAAATGAAATAGAATTAGAAGTATCATATTCACCAATTGTCTAATATTTAGGTTAAAGCCAGAAAGAGAAATATGGGCTTGTTTTTCCCAAAGTCTGTACACTAGCTTTCATGGGGAGTTGGGAGAGTCTTCAAAGAAAGGAAACATTTTATGTAGATATCAGCAAATTGGGGGCAGCTAGGTGGTGCAGTGGATAAACTGCCAGGCCTGGAGTCAGGAACTCATCTTCCTGAGTACAAATCTGCCTTAGATACTAGCTGTGTGAACTAGGACAAGTCATTTAATACAGTTTCCTCATCTGTAAAATGAGCTGGAGAAGGAAATGGCAAACCACTCCAGCATCTTTTGCCAAAAACCCCCCAAATGGGATCACAAAGAGTTAGACATGATTGAACAACATTAGCAAATTACTTTGTTAGATTTAGATTATCAAATTGAACCCTTATTATTGTAGAGATTAGGAATTATACGGGCAGTTTTTTTTTCAATACCAGTATGTTGTTTATAAAAAGGAGTTAATTCTGGCTGCATCTGAACATGTCTATCAATTGTGACATGAAGATAGTTTGTGAATTTTTTAGCATTGGGCATCCAAATATAAGTAACTAAACTGTATCGATCTTTGAGAGAACATAGTACTTGCATACACTTGGCAATCAACTTCCATAGCACCTTCTATTAAACACTTATCTTGTGTTTGGTACCATGCTAGGTGCTATGAGTGAAGCATCACACACTGATCTTGTCCCCTAAGTACTTACATTTTAGTTGGGCAGATAACATTGCATAATTTAAAAGATTACAAGTGGTAATCAACAAGTAATAAGTAGTAAAGATACAAGGCCAACAATGGTAAGTATCAAATAAATGATATGAATAATAAATGATATTCTAATATTACCTCTTAGAGGGAGGAGAAATCACTGTAGGGTGGTCAAAGGAGGCTTCATGGAGGAGATCACACCTCAAATTTATCCTGAAAGATGAATAGCATTTTATTAGGCAGGTATGAGGTAGGGATTCTTAACCTGTGATCTATAGACCTCTGGGTCCATGGATAGATTTTAGAGGGTTTGTGAACTTGGATGGGGAAAAAAAACCACATCTTTATTTTCATTAACCTCTAACTGAAACTTAGCATTTCCTTCAATTATTTAAAAACATTATTCAAAGAAGGTGTCTTTAGGTTTCTTTAAACTGCTGAAAGGGCCCATGACACAAAAAAAGTTAAGAATTGGTTGGCCCAAAGTGTAGCACCTGTATATGGGGGCAATGGGAGACATGGCTGGAAAAGCCGGGAACAAATTGTTCCCAACAAGACCCAGAATTCTAAATTCAGAAGTTCAGATTTTATTCAGTAGGCAGTAGAGAGTTATCAGAAGTTTATGAACATTACAGTAACAAAAATGAAAGAAATATGCTTTGAGAATATTAACTGGCTGGAAAAGTGCAAGAAACAGTGGAAACAGAGAAGCTGAGAAGGGAGAAGAAAATACATATTTATATAGCATGTACTATGAGCCAGGCCCTGTGCTGTTTACAAATAGTATCTCATTTGATCCTCACAGCAATCCTGTAAGATAGGTGCTGTTATTTTCCCCATTTTACAGTCGAAGAAACTGAGGCTGAGAGAGATTAAGGGACTTGCCCAGGGTCACCGTGATGGGTGAAATCTGAATTAGTAAGGAAACAAAGGTTTGAGTTTTCTAGCATATCAGTTTATTAAGCAATGCATGCCAAATTGCATAACAAATCGAGACCAAGCCTCCTGAGCTTGGTACTGCACCCTGAATACAAGAGGAGAGAGATTTTTTGCATTAAAAGAAAACAATTAACAGGATATATACCAGGACACAAGATTATGTAATCTGATTTCTAATTGGAGGAAAGATTAGGGGCTTTCCGAGTTGAGAGGGGATGAGTGAGTTTTGAGAGTTGGGAATGGGGAGGGTGAGCCAGTGGACTTTGCAAGGTGGATTTGTAAAATAGAATGTCATTCAAGTCCCTCAATTAAGGAGCAGATGGAATTTACAGGAAAGTGAAACTTAGGTCTCAAAATGGAGTCAGTTTTACAAGATAGAGTCAGTTTGATTTTCACAGTTCCTACAGTTCTCTCACACACAGATAGCCTGGAAGTAGGAATACTGGTTGGGATTCAGGAATGTGGTAATAAATGGCATGAACTTGGGTGATAGAAGAGACAATGGAAGGGAGGAGACAGTTATAAGACATTTGGAAGAAAAAATAAACAGAACACATGCCCTTTTATGATATTGGAGGAAGGGAAGGACAAGAGAAGAGGAGCAGTCTATGATGAATTTTGAAACCAAATGACTTGGAGAATTGTGATACCACTAACAATTAGGACAATTAGGAGGAACAACTGATTTGGAGGAGAAGACAAATTTTAGACATTTTGAATTTGGTGCCTCTAAATGGAAATTCATTTTCTTCAAGGAAGGAACTTGAGAAAGGTATGAGGGATGGAGAGCAAAACTGGCAGAATCATTCCACAAAGAAGTGACATTTGAAGTGGTGGGAGTAGATAAACGTCTTCAAGGGAGAGAGAGAGAATGGAGAGAGAGAAAAGAAGGCTGAGGACAAAGTTTTGGGCAATTCCTACGTTTTGGGGTTAGAAGGAAGAAAATGCAGTAAGGAGAGAGGAGAAGCAAGTGGAGTAGCAGTAGTAGAACAAGGATGGTGCAGGGTTACAGACATCAAGCGAAGAGAGTTTTAAAAGTTTAAAGGAAGGAGAATGAGGACTGTGAAAAAGACAACTGTATTTGGCCATTAAACTAGTGGTAATATCCAATAGCTCTGTTTCAAGAGAGTGATGAAGGGTGGAAGCCAGATTCAAAGGAAATAATTCCTTTTCAGATAATTCCAGATTCAAATTAAATAATTCCTCTTCTTCTCTTGTGATATCTTTTGCTTTGTGTTCCTTTCTGTCAACTAGGTGAAGATAACTCGTTCTGACAATGTTTGGCTGACTCCTGAAGAAATAGGAAATAATGTAACCTTCACCATAACGCAGACAAATTATACTAATTATTGGGACAAATGGAACAACGAAGATCAGGAAAGAGAAACTGTCCGGGTCCTAAATTATACTGTTCCAGAAAATGGGATCTTTCATCTTGAATTCCCAATCCTGGTTAATACCAGTCAACTGCAAGTGAAGGTGCTGTTTGTGTCCATTCTACTCTTAAGAAAATGCTATTATGACTGTAACTTGGGGACAGGATTTCCATTGCCTTGTGTAAACACCAATAATGAAGGCAACAACCAGTCAGGGCTTAAAATGCTTAGAGAATAAAGGTATTTGACCATAAACAATAGTGGGAAAAGTATTTTTTATGAGAATTCACAATGATTAGATCAAGACAGTTCTGGTAAAGGTACTTGAAAACCATTTTTAGAAGAACATTTTAAGATGCAATAATCTAAGAAGCTACGATAGGCAAGAAAACAAGTAAGCATTTAAGCAGATACCCTGTCTTTTGTGATCAGAATTTTGTAGAAGCTGGGTATGAGTTTAGGTTACACTAGAAATGAGTTACTTATAAAAGAGAAGAAAGGAAAATAGAGATGGTTTTCTGTTTTCACACACACTTGTTATCCTCTCCATCTGAAAATCTTCAGTGGTTTTGCCTGGAGTCTCTTGGCCATTTTTTCTGGCCCAGACTGGTCTCTCTTGGTTGCCATATATTGTACCACAGAGCTGGGGCAGAGTTGTGAAATATGGCCTTTTGTGATGTGTGGCACATCTGGCTTCTTTCCTTATACTTCTTTCATTGATAGATCAAGTGATGAGCACACAGAAGTAGAGACAGTGACTGACTCTTTTCTTGCTTACCCCTTTGTGGGCTGGGAGGGAAGGGTGTTATTTTTGATGACTCCCTCCTTTTTTTCTAGCCTGTCTTCTCTATGGTGGTTTCCGATGGGATATTATCCTAACAATTATTACTCTTCTAATTCCTTAGAGGTATTAGTTTCTTTTCTCCCTTAAAATCCTAATTCTATCCATCCCACATTTATTAAGCACTTACTGCATGGTAGGCATGGTGCTAGATGCTGGACATACAAAGACAAAAACGAAACAGTCCCTGCCCTCAAGGAGTTTGCATTTTGTTGTGAGGTAGGTATGGGGACAGCAAAAGTAATTATAAAATATTTAAAGTAAACATAAAATAATTTTGGAGGGCAGTAATAACTGGAGGTAAAATCAGGGAAGCCTCAGCTAGGAGGTGATGCTTGAGTTGAGCCTTGAAGGGATCTAGGAATTCCAAGAGGTGGAGATGAGGAGGGAAAGCATTCCAGGCCTTGTGTACATGAGCATAGGCAGGGAGGAGAGAGATGGAATGTTATTTATGGGGATAACAAATCAGACATTTTAGTTCAAATGCAGGCTATATGCTTGCTGTTTGTACTTCTTTTTGAAGAGGACCATGACATTAGGAAGGGGATGTCATGGCATGTGAGTGAATTGGATTTAAGTGAGGCAGGGCTGTGCAAAAAAGTCAGCCTCACTTTCTCCTCTGGAGCTATCTGGGTCCAGTGGCCAGATATAGATCAGGATGACTGCAGATGGCCTTGGATGCAGGGGGGGCCCTTGCCCTTTTCAATCTTAGGTCTTTAATACTCAATTCAGTTATTCAATGACTAAGGCTTAATAAGAAATGAAGCAAAGAATGGCCTCTTTAAAAAAAAATCAATCTGGGAGGGGAAGTCCCTTAGGGTTTCTGGCCAAAACAGAAACAATTGCTATTTACTTTCATTCTGAGCCAAGGGCCCAAACAATGATCAAGTAGGACTTGGCTTGGGAACCTATTGTTGGCCAATCAATCAGAGCCAGGGTAATTTGGAGTTAAGCTGGTCTTTAAGAGAGAAATATTAAATTAGTCAATCAACCAACAAACATTTATTAAGTGTTTATTATGTGTTAGGTACTATGTAAAACTTTGGCATACAAAGTAAAGGTAAAAACAGCTATCATTGAGGGATCAGCAATATTTTAAGGCTGAAGTCAGTTGTGAAAGACTTTAAAGGCCAAATAGAGAATTTTATATTTGATCCTAGACATGATAGGGAAACACTGGATTTTATTGTGGGGGGAGGGATTTGACATGGTAAGACCTGCATTTTAGGAAGATCACTTGGACCGAGTGGAGGATGGTGAAACTTGTGGCAGGGAAACCAACCAGAATAGAGCCGTTATGCCTTTCCCTTGGATTCCTGCATATGAATGCTGACTGGGGGGGGGAATGGATGGAGTAGGGCATCTTCCTACCTTTTCAATCTTCTTACACTTTATTTCCTTCCATGCACTGATTCAGCTTCATTTGCTTTCTTGCTCTTCCTGACCCATAACACCCCATCTCTGGACCCTGTGCTCTTTTTCTGGTCCTCTTTAATGTTAGTAGCGCCTTTCTTCCGAGACTTCCTTTTGTTTACCCTGTATGTATCTTGAGGGTACGTAGTTGTTTGTCTCTTGCCTCTCCCATTAGGATGTGAGCTCCTTGAGGGGAGGAAATGAGCCTTTTTGTATTCCCAGAGTGTGGTACAGTGCCTGACTGTAAACATTTAATAAATGCTTGATGATGATGATTATGAAGTTCAGGATTTTAATATTAGGGAGAAACAGCCTCATCTTATCAGTTTACATATGGATAGCTCTGTTTGCTATAACCATTCTCTGGCAAGTGATACAATCTCTTTTATAAGGTGAAGGATAGTGGATAATTATTTTCAGTTACAAAAATCCTAATTAGCAAACATACCCTTATATGCATTATGGACAGGGTTATACAAACTAGACACTATGGAAATGTGTTTCAACAGTAATTATTTTATTGACACTTACATAGACAGATTTCAGCATCTTGTGTTGTGGAAGTGACCCTCATTTCTCAAAGGGCTAACTTTGGTTATTGGCCTAGTGATGGACTCTTATTAACTATTAATAATGTCTCTTATCCAGGGATCGGCCTGGCTAAGTACATAGAAATCTATCATTAGAAGTCTGGCATGATGAATCTTTTTGGGTCACAATAAAACATGGGTATTGAAATAGTTGAAAGCTAGTATTGGTGGAGGGCAACTCCTACATCAATGAAGAACCATCTTTTGAAGCATTGAAGTATAGTATTCTTATAGTTTATAATTGTACCTAATTGTGAATATCTAGTATTAATGGCACACATTTTACCTGCTTTAAAAAATAAAGTCTACTTCATTTTGAAAGGGATGGACTATTCAGTGTTTTATGTATGTTTCATTCTCATTAATTGTCAAGAATTAATATAAAAGTATTAAAATAGTTTAAATTAAAGTTCTTTTTTTTTGTTTGTTTCAGGCTTCTTTTCTTGATAGTGTGAATAGCTTATCAATTCATGGCATGTTTAGATCTCCTAGTATGACATATATCCAGTTAAAAACAGGAAGTGAAAATGTAAAGGTAATGTGTATTCATGTGATAATTGATAATATAATTAGCACATCTGTCTTGTTAGTGATTCTTGTATGTTAATGAGAATATTGTTTTTCTAGGCTGGCTCACCTTTTGAACTGATTGTCACTAGCAACAAGCCAATGAAGGAGCTAAGTTATATGGTAATTCTGCAATTTAAAATATATTATATATAATTTGACATATTACTGTATACTTATACCATTATTACTGTGTTTCTTTCAACATCATTCTCCTCCAGACTGTCCTTCATACATTACCATCAAAATATTCTTTTATACTGCTGCTCTGTGGTCTCCAGGGACTGGCTCCATCACTCAACAAATAAATTCAAGAATCACAGGGTTAATAATAGCTAGCATTTATATATTTCTTTAAGATTTGCAAAGCCCTTTACTTTTGTTTGATAAATGAGAAATCTGTGGGCCAGATTTGTTAAAAATGATTTGCCCAAAGCCACACATTGTAGTTTATAATTGTACCTAATTGTGAATATATGGTTCTACAGCTTGTGATAGTGGAGGTGGGATTCAGACACGGGACCTTAAACCCTGAATCTGTAGCTCCTTCCACAGCACCAAATTCCCTTAAAAAGAACTACATGTCTCCAGTTGTGGAGCTGAAACTCTAAAAATTTCAGCCAGTTCCATTTTAATACTTTAATGTTTCACTTCCTCCTCTCTCATGCCCTCCATTCCAAATTTGTGTTCTAATATTAAGGTTTTTTTTTTATTTCCACCATTTCACTTGTGAAAAGCTGATCCACACAAATGGGAGTTTGCCTCTTCTACTTCACCAGACTAAATTAACCCCTCCCCCCTCAATTTCTTAAGTTCTTAATATTTTTAATTAGAGGTATCTTATATTTTTGTAATGTTGAATGTAAATAAATTCTAACCCAGATGAGTATGTTAACACAGGATATTCACCAATGTATATTTGATTCTGGAAGAGTTGTGAGACTGATTGAAGTCAAATATATGTGTCTGAACTTGAAATTATGGTAAATGTAGAAGACATAATTATTGCAGCTCACAGTGTCAGCTTTATCATAAAATAAATTGTATTTTTTTTCAGGTGATATCCCGAAGTCAGCTGGTTGCAGTGGGCAAAAAGAACTCTTCAACTTTTTCTTTAACACCAGAAAATTCCTGGGCTCCAAAAGCCTGTATAATTGTGTACTATGTTGGAGACAGTGGGGAAATTATAAACGATGTCCTGAAAGTTCCTGTCCAACTTGTCTTTAAGAATAAGGTAAGAAATCAGGATTAAGATTGTAATTACAAAAAAAGAAAGAAAGAAAAAGGATGTTCCCAAAAATCTGTTTAGAAAAGAATGGTTAATACAAATTAATTAAATTTCAACTCTAGAATTTTGGTAAAATAGATGATAAAAGATCTTGAGAGATAAACATTTCATTTATTTATTCTTGTTTGATGAACCAGATCACTTTATTTGACACTTATGTTGTTGTCTACGTGGGTTCCTGCAATGATCAAAGCTCACAGCCATGAAGCTAATACATTTCAGGATTTCAGAGGTGAATAAGTGCAGCAGTATTTGCACTTATCATGTATTATTGCTTGTTACAGTTATCTCTGTGTGTGTCCATATGCATTTGTGTGACTGTGGGTTTTATGTTGCTTATAGTTTATTTAAGGGATGAGGGTTGGAACCATGTCCTATAAGTGATGTTTTGAAAGACCAAAGTTTCAAATTTCCCTAAGACTTTTAGAACACCCTGTATAAATGCTTTATATCCCTCAGTGCCTAGTAGGTGCTTTTCATACACTAGGCTTTAAATGTATATTGAAGTGAATAGTTGAGCAAAAAAAAAATCACGTTCTTTTTGTACAAACTCAGAAGGGTGAGAATTCCATTGGAGTTGTAGAATCTCTTTGGTACTGATGTTGGAATAAAATGAAGAATAAGGGGTTTGTGTAGAAATTTCGGGTGTGTAGAGCAGGTTAGGAAGGTTATGGAAGCAGAGTGAGCCAGACTTTGGAGAGTTTGGTCAGGGATTAGTAGTAAGTGGCGCAGACTAGCTGGAATTCTTTAATTACATACTTGAAATTTTTCTAGCTAAAATAAACAAATTAGTTTGTACCTGTGTGTTAATCCATTATTATTTAAACATGATTACATACTATATTATATTCTGTAACTATAGTTAGTGATAATAATAATTCATATTTATATACAATGTTTTAAATTTTCAGAGTGTATTCTTCACAAGAGTCCTTTAAGGCAGGTGGTTTATTGTTGATCCTGTATTTCGGATGAGGAAATTGAGTCTCTTGGAAGATAAATGATTTGTATGTGGCTATATAGCTAATAAGCATCTAAGGGAGGATTCAAACCAAGAACTCCTGACTCTACATCCAGCATTTCTTTCATTATGTCATGATTCCATCTTTAACCTTTGTGCCTGATATTCAGTTCTTAATAATCTCATAAAATCATGGCTATTGTAGATGGAAAATATTTAGCGGAGTGACTGTCTGCCCGTGAGGATTATTCCTGACCACCAGTATAATATGTAACAGGCATGGGAATTGGGTATAGAAAATCACAAGTCAACTGTTATTGATGGGAGCATGGTGGGTGGTTCCTGACTGTCCTTTGTGCCCATGTATAGTTTACCTGCTTAGAATTTGTGCTGTTTTGCTAAATATTAGGACCAATGGTTTTGTGGTGATTTCATAGATACAGATTTTTTTACTGACCACGAAAGAATGAAGGAATGCTTTACTAAATAGTTACAATAAATTAAAGGTAAAGAGATACTGCATTTGACTATCATTTTTCTAGTAAATGTAAAACATAATATCTTTTGCTTCCATCCCTCTTTTCCTTTCTTTTCATTTTCATTGCTGCCCCCTTCATATAGGCTCAGATCTTGGAAAAATTCAAAGGTCTTACCATTCTCAATAACAGACGTTTCTTGACTGTTGTACATAAGATGATGGTATCATGGATAGATAGTTGTTTGTCTGAAAGAGATATGGGGATCTTAGTCCACTGTAAGCTCCATCTACATTGGCTGTGTGATGTGGGAGCTAAAAAAGAAAAGAACCCAAAACCAATGTGATCTTGGGCTACATAAGAGGGGCCTAGCTCCTGGGATTTAGGGAGGTGGTTGTCCCTCTGAACTCTACCCTGTTAGATCTCATCTTGAGTATTGCCTTTAGTTCTGGGCACCACAGTTTAAGACAGACATGGATAAGCTCAGGAGTTTTCTAGAGCAGGGCAGCTAGAATGGTGAAGGGCCTTAAGTCAATGACATCTGATCCTCAATTGAAGGAATACTTAGTATGGAGAAGAGAAGATAGAGGGTGAACATGATAGCTGTCTTCAAATATTTGAGGCGCTCTTTTGTGGAGTAGGGATGAGGTGAGACTTGTTCTGTTTGTCCCCCTCATACCAGGAATAATGGGGAGAAATTTCCAAGGCTGGATGTTGGGAAAATTTTCCTAACAATGAGAGCTGCCCAGAAGTGGAACGGGTTGTTTTAAGAGGTAGTAAATTCCCTCTCTCCTTCCTCTCCCTTCCAGCCCCTACAAGGTCTTCAAGCACAGAATAGATAATCATTTGTTTGGGTGTTATAGTGGAGATTACTTTTGTGGTTGGGTTGTACTAACTAGCCACTGAGGTTCCTTCTCATTAGCAGAGATTCTGATAATCCAGTGATTAGCAGAATCACTACTAATTGATCACTAAAACCATGATTCTAGTTTAAGAAGATTTTATGAAAGTTTCACGCTGTCACTGAATTTATAGTTTAGTCTGGTTAGGGAGCGGGGGCGTATACATGAAAGGGTAAGTAACAACACAAAGCAGTATAGGTGAAGTGACTCAATGCCCAGTATAGACAAGAAGTTCCATAGGATTTCAGGAGAGAGAGTGATCACCAAAGGCTGGGTTTAAATTTCCTTGATCCCCTAAGGGAGACTGAATCACAAAAGGATGTGGCAAACCTGGTCTATGACTAAAGTGTAAGGTCAGGGTGTGGGAAAGCAAACCGTCCTAGTAAAAAGACCAGAGCTTTGTGGAATCAGAATGGGGTTGACTTACACAAACAGTTAATTCTCTTGCATGGCAACTGTACTTTCTGCATAACTCAGCTTTTGAATCTTGGCATTCTGCAGACACATTGATGCAAACTAAGTTTTCTAGCTCGTGCTTGCTTTTCTCCCTACTTGGGTCCCTTGTGGGAATGCCAACGGTACCTTCCCTTTCCCTTCCCCGCCCCACAACTTTCTCCTCTGGCCTGTATTTCCCTGCCCTTTAATCACTGGCACACAATATGCCAGCTCTGTCTCTTATGGGATGTGCAATATTGTATAATTCTCCAAACGGGTTCCTGCTAGCTGCCTCAGCTAAGCCAGTTGCTGAACTGTAAGCACCCCCGGCAGAGGGCTTAGGTCAAATCTGTGTGCCCCTGGTGTCAAACTAAAATAGAAAAGGGGGGGCACTAAACCATGTAATTTAGAAAACCACATGTTAATGTCATCTATGTTTTGTTGCATTTTTATTTATTATGTTAAGTATTTCCCAACTACATTTTAATCTGGTTTGGGCCTCACTCAGGCAGGTGATAGGCTGCATGTTTGACACTTCCGTTATAAGTCAGATTAATTTTCCTAAAAAATTACCCTATACTTATCACTCTTCTTTTGCAAAACATTCATTAACCTGACATTCAGGGCCCTCTGTTACCTTTTCAACCTTCTCTTCAGAGCTCTCTTACATGAGGCCTTTGTTTCAGTCAAATTGATCTCATTTTTTCCCAAATGTGTACATTCCTTACTCTGTCTCTTTATTCACATCTTTCCTCACAAACTGTTATTCTTTTTTACTTGTTTAAGTTTTGTTCTTTTTTCTAGGTCTAGCTTAAGTTCTGCCTCTTCTATGAAGTTTTCTCTAGTATCTAGATGGATAGAGTGCTGAACTTGGAGTCAGAAAGACCCAAGTTCAGATCCTGCCACAGACACTTACTAGCTGTATGATCCTGGGCAAGTCACTTAACTTTGGCCTTAGTTTCCTCATCTGTAAAATGAGGCACCTATCTCTCAGGGTTGTGAAAATCAAATTAGATAATAATATATAGAGAGTTCTTTGCAAATGTTAAAGAGCTATGTAACTATTAGCTATTATTATTACTCTTATTATTATTGTCTCTCTTGATGATCACTTGTCCTCTTAACTCCTGCCTTCATTTAGTGCTTTTGCTCGGCATAGTTTGTCATACTTTGATTTTCTACTTATCTCTTGTGTGTGTATGTGTATGTGTGTGTATGTGTATATATGTATATGTATATATGCATATATATACACACATGTATATACTTGCTTATTTTGTTTACTATTCTGAAGCATCTGGTTGCCCCATGTGAATGGCAAATATAAAATCTTCGCAAACCTGATGTTGCCTGGGGTTCCATCCAGCTCCAGATCTGTGATCAGTTTGAGCCATTTTAACTGAGCTGCTGCTGATGGGAAATTGCTGGATTAGCAAATTTAAAAAAAAAGTTTTATTGATTTTTGTTGTACCACAGTTATTTTTCAATATGTTGCCTCTCTGCAAATATGTGTATATGTGTATGCATTTGTAGAAGGAAAAAAATAAATTATTATGTATGATAGCCTAGGTAACATTTGACTCCTTTCTGCCGAGAGGAGGGAAGTATGTTTTTTTTCTTCCGGGACCAATATTGGTTATTGCCTTCATAATCCAAGGTCAGCTGCCTTTGATGCTGTTTTACTTTATTTTATTGTAGTTATCGTGTATATTGTTCTCTTGGTTTTGCATTAATCTTTATAAGTTTTTATAAGTTTCTCTGAATTTCTTGTTTGTCTTTTCTTATCAGTCAATAAGCATTTATTAAGCACTTTCTGCATGTCAGCCATTATGTTAAGTGCTGGGGATGCAAATAGGAAATTAAGATAGCCCCTGTTCTCAAGGTGCTCACATTCTAATGAGGGAGACAACTCATGGAAAGCTTTGGCTGTAAGTCAGATAGAAAGGTCCCATGGTCCTCAGAGTGCAGCAGCAAGGTGGATATTAATGCTTTCTTCTATGTTGTGCTTGCTTTTCTTCCTACTTAGATCCCTTGTGGGAATGCCAATTCCCTCTCTCTGCCCCCCCTCCCCACTTTCTCCTCTGGCCTATATTTCCCTAATAAAATCATATGAGTTTCTAATGTTGAACTATTTGACAGTGCTAAGGATTTTGGTGGCAAGAACTTTCTGCATCTTCAATAGCTGTGACTGTAGCACTTGTGGGAACAGTTTATAGGCTGCATTTCCACAGGGGTTGCTTCCCAGGATGGTGGCTGCAGACACTGGGCTGGAAGTAGTGCTATTTCCAAGGTTCTTGGGTTTAGAGTGCTTGGCTGTTGCCATCAGAGTCTGAGAGGAGATGGTGCTCTAGGTGGTGATGGTGATGAAGACTGACTTGCTTAGCATGCAGCTTCCTATTCTATCCCTCAGGATGCCTCACTACTTCAGCTAGCCTTGTTTGCCCTGTGAGCAGCAGCTGGTTAGCAATTGGTGAGGATGGCTGGCCCTTTCTCCATAACAGTCATCTCCCTAAATGATGATTGTAAGAGATGAGCCAGAAGTAGAACAGATGATCTGTGGGTAAGGGTGTCCTGCCACTCCCAGGGCTCCTATGCCTGTCTGCCTCTTGATGGCAGTAGGTCAGCAGGTGTTGCTGGTGGTGATGAGGAAGGTGGGCCCTCCTGACCACAATGATTTCTTCCCTCAGTGACGGCTGTGGATAATGAGATGGAAGCAGGTTTAGTGGTTTGGGAGACACTGCTATTTCCAAGGCTAGTAGACTTAAGGTCTTAGGCAGTCTCCGGTAGGGTCTGAGGGGAAATGATAGTCAAGGTGGTGGTGGTGATTTGACTTTTCTGGCGCATGTTATCTCCTGTCTCTCCTTCAGCTGAACTTAATCTCTCTGGGCCTCATTTTTTCTCATCTGTAAAATGAGTAGGGTTGAACTAGATGTCTTACAAGGTCCTTTCCAGCTTTAAATCTGTGATCCTGTGACCTCTTAGGGAATAATCATGCTCTAAACTAATCATGTGTTCTTCCTTTCACAGATTACATTATCTTGGAATAAAGTTAGTGCTGAACCATCTGAGAATGTTGCTCTTAAAGTTTCTGTGACTCAACCTGGATCCCTAGTAGGACTTGTAGCTGTTGACAAAAGTGTAAAGCTGATGAATCGTTCAAATGACATTACAGAAGAAAGTGTAAGTTGAACTCTGTTTCATCACAAAATGCAGTCATGGAAAGATTGAAATGATATTAAATAGAGAGTCAAGTGGCTTGACACTAGGTTACACTTTTGTTTTTAAGAAAGTATCTTCCTCTCTTCAACAAAAGTAAAGACCAGTTTAATCTACCAATTTCCTATAACTGTAGTTGGGTTGGTAAGTGGATATTTGTGTTCACTTGAACCAGAACTCTCCCGGCCTCATAGCTCCAGCTCTAAATTTACAAGCCTGTGAAAAAACCTTAGAGGTTGTCTAAGTATCGCTTTCATTTTACAAAAGAAGAAAGAGAGTCTCAGAGAGGATATGTGACTTATACACTTGTAAGGTCCTGGTGGGCAAATAACTAAGGATGTTAACTAAGAATTTTAACCTGCGCAGATGATGACAGAGAGAATAGCTTTGGACACATTTGGTATACATCTGATTCTTGTTATAAATAATGATGTTCTAAAAGTGGCTAAATTATGATACTCTAAAAAAGCCTTTTAAAATGATCATTGTACATAGCCTTGTTAATAATTTTGTAAGATTAATAAGACTACAACCTTTCTCTTTGGCTAATAGAATTCTCCTTGACTGAGCCCACAGTTACCAGAAATTAGTTGACAGCATTCCTAGAGGGCCCATTGTCTCCTAAGTGCTATGGTGGAGGCAACAGAAACTTACTTATGCTTGTGTGTGGGTGTGTATATGTATTTTGGCTTCCTCAACTAGACTGTAGAGTCCTCAAAAGTGTCTATTGTTGGGTTAACTATAAAAAATAAATATTAAAAAAATGACACCTTTGTGGAGTTTGCAATCTGGTTACTACATGGTTGTAGACTAAATAGCAATTACGAAGGAAACACCAGCAAATGTAACTTTACTGTTTCAGAAGCTAAATTTCATACTTACGTGTCTGTACATTCTTAATATGTCTCTGTATGTTGTTGTTGTGGTTACAGAGTTGAATATGACTAAAATGACTGACCAATCTGTTACTGTTGATAGTCTAGGTTATAATCTAAATGTCAAGGACTATGTTTGATTTATACAGTATAGATAATGGTAGCACTGTGCCATAAAGGAACATGTATTTCATGAATGTTTATGATGATTTGGTCACTGTTTTGGTGGGAACTTTTAGGGTGGAAACTCTCTTCAGAAGCTGACTGGTAACTTGCCTGTAGCTTACAGTAGTAGAGAATTGCTTGGGATGCATAGAAGCCTTACCCATAGCTAATAAGTATCAGAGGCAGGATTTGAACCTGGGTCATCCTGTCCTCCGGCCTAATCAAGTCATCTATCAGTTATGTCATGCTGTTTCTCTTGGCCTTCATGCCTTTGAAAATTATGAACTTAATCACCATCAATAGAAACATTCAAATATAGTCTCCTCTTTCTCTTCTTCCTTGTTTCTTCATTCTCCTTCTTGCTTTTCTTTCTCATCTTTTCCCCTCCACTTCTACTTTCTCCTCCTCTTCTTTTTCTTCCTCTTCTCCCCAAAGGTTAAATTAGATCATTGGGAATAGTATTATTTTCTTGAATGTGAGGCCTGTGAAAGTCTGACCAATTTCTAAGGTTATGCCATATGTGTACATGCACACTACCACACTGTTTTTCCCCATCCTTTTTTTTGGTTCAGACCTGTGATTTCATTAATGTAAAGAAACTCTCTCTGTCAATGTAGATTAGCAATTGTTCTGTAATTTATAGTTTTTGAAAGTTGCTGGGGGGCATTGAGAGATTGAGAGGTTAAATGGCTTGCCCTGGGTCACTCAGCTAGTGTATATCAGAGTGGGATTTGAGACATAAGTATTTGGGATCTGTTAGAAATTTTATACAGAGCTGATGCTGAGAACTAGAGGTCAGGATCTGGGATGTTAGACCTGAAGATCCTATGCCTTGCTTCCTCTGGCAGGCTCAGTTCAAGACTGGTAGAATTAGGGGTAGCTAGGTGGCGAGTATCAGCCCAGGAGTCAGGAAGACCTGAGTTCAAATCCAGCCTCAGACGTAAAACACTTACTAGCTGTGTGACTCTGGGCAAGTCACTTAACCCCAATTGGCTCACCAAAAAACCAAAAAAAACCCTGGTAGAATCAGAATACTTATATTCCAGGACCACCCATCATTTCAGCTTTAGATGAAATTAAAGAAGAAAATACATTTGAAAAACAGAATGGCAACCATTCTTGAAAAATCAAAATAAGACTTATTTAGAGATTCAAAACAATATGTATAAGCATACATATGTATATGTGTATGTGTTTGTATATTTGATCTAAAGCATCATAAAGAAGATGAGCAAATCAGAATAAGGCCTATTCAGCTTTTCTTTAAACACTTCCAGGAATGGGGAGTTAATGGCTTTTTAAAGTAATCATTCCTTTTATGGAATGCTCTAATTATTAGGAAGTTCCTCTTAAAATTGAGTCAAAACCTTCTTCCCTGTAACTTCCACCTATTTTTGTTAGTTTTTCTCTCTACACAAAATCAAGCCTAATTCCTTTTCCACACAGCAGCTGTCATGTCCCCCTAACACTTTTTCCAGACTAAGCATTTGTATTTTCTCCAATTATTCCTCTTACAACATGGTTCCCAGACATTTTATCATTCTACTTATCTTCTTACTCTGTTTGTTGCTGTTCCTTTTGAAATGTGGCATCTAGAGTTGGACATGATATTTCAGATGTGGCTGAACCAGTGTAGAGTACAAATGGAAAATTCCCTCCTTTGATCTGGACACTTTGATTCTTTTAATATGGTCCAAGATAGAATTAGGGTTTTTTTTGGTAGTCATGTCACATTTTTAGCTCAGCTTCAGCTGATGGTCATCTAAAACTGTTTTTTGGAAAACTTAAATTGCTATTGACCCAGTTCTCCCCCATTTTCTACTTCTAAACTTTGTTTTTCTAAGCCTTAATTTTAAACCTTAAAATTTAGATTACTCTCTCTTAAATTTTGCTTTCTTAGTTTTCGCTCGACAGGCTTTTTGAGACTCTTGACTTTTGATTCTGTCATCTAGATTTTTTTCCCTTGGTTCCTACAGATTTAATAAGATGAGGTTACACTTCTATAGACAATATTGCTAAAAGTACTAAATAAGCTGGGGCCAGCTATGGGGCTCTCAGGCATGTTGTTTCCCTCCAAGTTGATATAAATACATTAATCCACTGATTTCTTCTCCTTAGGTGATTCATGAACTGGAATTATATACAACACTGGCTATTATTTAGGCATGTTCACAAATTCCCATGCAGTTTTTCAGGTATGTTTAGATATATATGTTTGGAACCAAAATGTCAGTCATTGTGAAGTCCAGATCTTTCATTGAATCTTGTATCTCTGCAAAGTATAGAACATTGCTAAAATAGCACAAAACTGAAAGAAGCTTCCTAGGATTTTAATCATAAATTTAAAAAAATGCTCACTAGAGGAACTAATAAAGTTTCATGAAAAATAAAATGAGGTCCTTTAGTATCACTTAATGTTTCTTTTCCTTCTCTTGAGTTAGGCTTTTACTTGTTGAGTAGAATTATGAAATGGTACATGTGCTTATGTGTTTCTCTATGAGAGAAATAACAGTTAAAAGAGAACTAATACTTGTACGTGAAAGGAAAATGATATTTTACTACTCTTTCTTTCTAGGAATGTGGCCTGTGGGTATCAACGGATGCAAATCTTGTGCATGATTATGTGTATGAAGGTTGTAAGTTGGATAAAGCAAACCCTCTAAAAACGTTTAGCTGTCACTGTTCTAGATATTGTGTGAGGCAGCATGGCAGAATGAGTAGATGGAGAGCTGGGCTTGGAGTCAAGAAGATCTGGTTTCAAATTCCTGCTTAGACACTTACTAGCTGTGTGACCGTGGGCAAGTTACTAACCTTTCTTTGTCCCATTTTCCTCATCTGTAAAAGAGGAGGATTGTACTTGATGGTTTCTAAGGTCCCACATGTCTCAAGAACTATGATGTTCTGGTCCTCAGAACTATACAGCCCCACAGAGGTGGAGATGGATGGCACATAACCCCCAGTTTCAGGTTTATGCATAAGAGGTATCCAGGTCTCCCCTGATACCAAAAGGGATTGGTGAAACACAGAAGCATCTCATATCTGGGTTGAGAATATATAGCATTGGATTTGGAATAAGAAGTCCTGGCCTGGATTTGAATCTTAATTATTAGCTAAAGTAGAATGAGTATGGAAAAATGCCTTAACTTCTCTCAGTGTCCTTGTTTAAAAAGTAGAGATAATAAGAGCTAAGCTATTTTCCTCTTGGAATTATTGTCAGAAAAGAGCTTTAAAAACAACAAGCTCTCTTTCTATAAATGAATTATTAATACTTATAACAAATATTAATAGTTCAAAGTTCATATGCCCTATAACAAATATTAATTGTTCAAAGTTCACATGCTCCTTATAGTGTTGTTTATGATGCCAGAAGAGCCAGGTATATGTATGGATTGCATATTTATTGATTTTGAATAAACAAAGTAAGCTAATGGAATTTATTTAGTTAGTACAAAACAAGATACATTTTTTAGTAGAGGTTATAAAATGTCTTGATTAATACTGAAAAATGTACAAAATTATAAGACTAGAAGGGCTAATGCTAAAAGTTCTGCTTGCCATGAGGAAATATGACACCAGTATCATCTTAATGCAGTGTCTGGACTTTACTTTCTATGCTGATTAGGGATAATTAATAGGGAGAAATGCCCTTAAGTAGAGCCCAAGTTATGATCTGAAAGAGTAAGCTGAGTATTCTGCTAAGTAAAACCAGAGTTTATAGAACAAGCAAACCCAGTGGGCAAGGTGGGTGTCAGATTTATCAACTGTCCAGCCCCAGAGATATCATCAGCATGTAGTAAGATGGGAAAAATATTATGAAGGGCACCATAGTAGAAGAAGCGAGTAAACCCAGTGAACAAAGTGGGTGTCATGAAGATTTATCAGCTGTCCAACTCCAGAAAGGGCCATCACCATGGAGCAGGTCAGGAAAAAAATTATGAAAGGCACCTCAATAGAAGAACAGAGGTGATGACAGCAATTTAAATGGCAGCAGTGTGTTTAGCCATGCCCCCTTCTCACTTAGGTGCATTGGCTTCACTGTGGGTCTTAATTTCATCTTGGCTGGTCCTTGGATAGCTCTGCCAATAATTTATTTCACAGAAAGCTTACATAAGTCCTTGGGATAAGGAAAAGGATTGGCTCAGTTCCCAAGTTCCTTTTTGTTACTTTGAGTCTGTTTTGTTACCTGCCCTGCTTTTTCAGCTCCTGCAAACCTCTTGGTTCCCAAATTTCCCTGGACTTTTGCCCATCAGCTTTGCTATGCCTTAAGTGTTTCTGTCATCACTTTCTACTTCTATCTGCCTAACCTTTAACCTGCTGCTGGCCCTGACCTTCACTATTGATAAATGCTCTGACTTCTGCTGAGCCACGTGGTTCTAACCTCTTGCTTGCTTTGACTTCCCAGTTCCAGCCTGATCCTTAACTGCTTCACTGATCCTGGCTCTTCGCCTTGGCACTCTGACTTGCTGCTACTCAAGGTGTGAAAAGAGGTAGTCTTTGGAGTATTTTTTTTTTAAGAACTACAGGGAAGGAGGGTCTGAACTTGCTGTTGGGTCTTGTGCATCATAATCAATCCAATCAAGACTTTTAATACATTTTTTTAACCATAGGTTTTGTGGATTCTTAATAGAGACCAAGAAAACCATCAGATCATAAATAAGCTGTTCCTGAGCAGCTGAAAGCTGTTTTGTACTTTTGGTCTTTGTTTATAGATATATTTCAAAGTCTAAAAGTTATCTCTGTTAACTAGGAACATTTAGTCCCATATATTATGTTAGGGCAGTGGTTCTTAACCTGGGATTTGTAAACTTGTTTTTAAAAAATAATGTTGATAGCTATATTTCATTATAATTGGTTTCCTTTGTATTTTATGTGTTTAAAAAACATTCTGAGAAAAGGTTCATAAGCTTCACCAGACTGCCAGGGACTCATGACACAAAAAAAGGCTGAAAATTCTTCTATATTAAGTTATGCTAATTTCACATATTAAAACAGTTGCATTTTTTTCAAATTGACTATCTTTATGAACTCTAATTTTTCTCCATTTCTTTTCTTAATTTGGCTATTCTGAACTTTTATATATTTTACTCCTATATAAAAATGAAAATTTAACTTATCACTAACTATATACAAATTATATATGCTATATATACTACTGTAATCTTGCTGAATTATAGACAGATTTTTTATTTTGTGTATGTATTTTTCTTGCATGAATTTTAAAAAATCTTGCACGTGAGGGCCTGTTAGGACACTTTGATGGGAAAAAACGCTGGACTAGAAGCCCAGGGATCAGGATTCTAGCTATTCCTGACCCTGCCACCATGACTAGCTGGTCACTTCCCCTCTCTGAGCTTCTGTTTTCTTCTTTCTGGAGTGATGACGTTAGAATAGATAATTTCTAAAGTCCATTACAGCTCTAGGACTCTGTGATTCTACTAATAGCTATAATAAAATAATTATACATTTCCTTCAGTGATTTTTTCTAATGATTGAAAACATTTGTTTTTAGTTAATGGAGAATTTTTTGACATGGATGATGGAAGCGAAGCAGTTATGTTGAAAAATGATGGAAATGACATGGATCTAGCTCTGGCAGGCGCATTTCCAGGGGACAGTGGTCCATCTATCAGAAAACATTTTCCAGAGACTTGGCTTTGGATGGACTCCAATATGGGGTAAAAGCTCACAAAATTCTGACTTTTTTATTTTCTTTTTTAGAATTTTATTCAGAATGAGCTTATTTTTGTGTGCATTTTAATGTGTATAGTGTGAATCATGTTAAAAATTAGATAGAATGTCTTATTTTTGATGGTTATGTCATTGTTAGCAATATGAAATCGTATTTACTAAGGTCTAATGCATGTGGGAATATTCTAGGTAAGATCAAGACAGAAAATGGGACTAAAATTTTTCTGAAGAGCTAGTTTTGATTTGGGCAAGTAGGTGGCACAGTAGATAAGAGTTCTGGGCCTGGAGTCAGGAATACTCATCTTTCTGAGTCCAAATTTGGTCTCAGACACTTACTCAGTGACTTTGGGCAAGTCACTTAACATTGTTTGCCTAGGTTTTATCATCTGTAAAATGAGCCTGGAGAAGGAAATGGCAAACCACTCCAGTATCTTTGTTAAGAAAACTCCAAATAGGGTTATGAGAGTTGGACATGACTGAAGTGACTGAAAAACAACAGAATTTTGATTTACCTCATCTTAAATTTGCTGATGAATTCATTGCTGCTATGAGTTCTATACACTGATTAAAGGGGGAATATACTAGTTATTTAATAGGAGACCAAATGTATTTTCTTGCTGTACTTGTCCTTCTTTCTCTACTATGACTTTCCTCAAGGGATGAGCTGGGGAGACGGTAGTAACTATCATATAGGCTGAAAACATTCAGCTCTGACAACCCCTTGATCTCTCTGGCTTGGGGATCATGCAGTAGCTCGTGTTCAGCTGGTTGGAGGATGGGGTGGGAGGGATTTGGGGGTAGGGATTATGAGGGGAGGTAGGGAGGGGACTGAAAAAAAGACATAGGTCAGACCCTCAAGAAAATAGTCTACATCAGGGGTTGGCAAAACTATAGCCTGTGGCTTTTGTCCTGGGCAAGCTAGGAATGGTTTTTTACATTTTAAAATAAAGTTTTATTTTTATTTTGAAATGTAAAAATCATACTTAGCTCATAGGTAATACAAAAACAGGCAGGGCTGGCCCATAGGCAATAGTTTGCCAAACCCTGGATTATATTAATATTGACAGAATTAGTAGAAGTCCATACAGACAAAGAGAATACTTTTATACAGGTTAGGAGAGAAAGAAGCTCTTAAATATTTACTTCTTGGATAAGGTACATAAGAATATTGTTGATTTTGAATGTATTAATTGAACAACAGTAAACATTTATTTTGTGCCCATTTTGTATAGGATACTATGCTAAGAGTTAGATGAAAAAATAAATGACACATTCTTTGCCATCAGTTACTCAGTTGATCAATAAGCATAAACTTGTTTGAGGCAGTGTGCTAAAAACTGGAGATGTAAAGACACAATGAAATGGTTCCTGTCCTCAATGCCCTTACATCCTATTGGAGAGACAATATATGTGTGTCTGTATATGTCCATACACATATATGTGGATGGAAAGTAAAAACAATAATTCTTATCTAATACTTTAAGATTTGTTAAGCACTTAATAAATATTATCTTATTTTATCCTTAATAATGACCTTGGGAAGTAGGTACTATTATGATTCCCATTTTACAGATGAAAAACAGAGGTAGAACAAAGTTAAGTGACTTGCCTAGCACCACACAGCTAGAAAATGTCTGAGACCAAATTTAAACTTAGGACTGACTACCAGGCTAAAGGTCCAGCACGTTATCCACTACACCACCTAGCTTCCGAAGGTACCTTGAGGGAGGAAAGCATCAGCAGCTGGGGGAAGCAGGGAAGGTTTCATGTACAAGCTAGTGTTTGAGCTTCCCTTTGAAAGAAACTAGGATTTCTAAGACATAGAAAGGAGGACAAAGTGATTTCTAGGAATGGAAGATAGACAGCCAGTGTCTGTCATAGAGGCATATCAAAGACATAGAGATGGGAAATAAAGTGTCTTGTGTGACAGCAAAAAGTCCAGTTTGGCTATAACATAGGGGAGTAATGTATGAGGCTAGAAAGGTAGACTTGACCTAGATTTTGAAGATCTTTAAATGCCAAACAGTGGAGAAGAGTATGTATTTGCTCCTAGAGCTATTAGTAAGTATATTGTTTATTGAGTATGGCCCATGGTTGGATCTACCCTTTAAGAAAATCATTTTAGCAGCTGTGTGGAGAATGGATTGGAGAGTAGAGAAACTTCAGGGTGGGAGATGAAATAGGAAACCCTGAACTAGGGCAGTTTCTGTATAAATAGAGTGAAGGGGACCAGTTTTAAGTCTTGGGAGTTGATTCAGGTGGGGTACTCTTGATTTCATGAATTTCCATGACTGGAAAGTGGATGATACCCTTAACAGATGGAAGTTCAGAAGAGGAATAGGGTTGGAAGTTCTGTTTTGAACATATTGAATTTGAGATGACTACAGGATGTTTCAAAGTATCCTAGAGTCAATTGATTATGTGGACAGGAGAGAGACTATGGTTGTAGATCCGAGAGTCATCTAATTAGAGCATTATAGGAACTAATGAAGTCATTGAGAGTATATAGAAAGAAGGCCCTGGATACAGTGTTGGAGGGAGCATTCACATTTATGGGGTATGGTCTGAATGAGTTTTCAGCGGAGGAGGCTAAGGATTAGCCAACTGGCAAAGATGGAACCAAGAGACAGCAGTGTTATGAAAACTCAGAGAGAATAGAGTATTCGACAGAGTCAGAGGCTACAGAGAGGTCAAGATGGAAGAGGATTAAGAAAATGCAATCAGATTTGGCGATTAAGAAATCATTGATGATGTTGGAATGGACAATTTCACCTGAGTGATGATGTTGGGAGCTAGGTTTGCATAGAGTCATGGTATATTAGTGGAGATAATTTGCATGCAAATGAATATTATGCCAAGCAGGACACAATAAGAGGATAAGAAAAGCATGATGAGCATTCAGAGCAGAAAGTGGTCACTTCAAACGGAGGGGATTAGTGAAGCTTTTATAAAGTAGGTAGCATTGTAGTTGCAGCTTAAGGAGAAGTAGAATTTCAACAGGTGTAGATGGGTATTAGTTGCAGCTAGTGGATAGAATGCCAAGCCTGGAGTCAGGAAAACTCACCTTCCTGAGTTCAATCTGACCTCAGACATGTACTAGCTGTGTGACCCTGGGCAAGTACCTTAACCCAGTTTGCCTCAGTTTCTCATCTATAATATGATCTGGAGAAGGAAATGACAAACTACTTCAGTATCTTTGCTAAGAAAACCCCTAAATGGGGTCACAAAGAGTCAGAAATGACTAAAAACAGCTGAACAACAAGAAGATGGGTATTAATAAACAGGATGAGTATTGTAGGTATAGAAAACTGGAAGCAGAGACACGGAGACAAAATATGTGTCTATCTGTCTGTCTATCTGGAAGGCACTCAATGCATATTTTTATTGGAATATGAATTAAAATACAGTATTTTGATTTATTCATTGACTACTCAATATTTGTTCATTTATGACCAATAGTTTAAGGTTTACAACTACTAAGTAGCAGTTTTTTGTTGCTTTTAAGGATTATTTTGCAATTAAACTCACAAACTGAGGGGAAAAAAATCTTCAGGGAAAATAGCTTAAGCACTTGACAAGGGAAAGTGACTATGTAGTTTTTCATCTTTGTGTCCCCATTGCACTGCATATCAGGAGCTTACTAACTACCTATTCAATTTAATTAACTGCTCTTGACTTATTTTGAACATGTAAAATGTTAGAGCCAATGCTTGGTTTTTAAATTTTATATTCTTCTTAACTTTGGTTTTGAAATTTTATGTTCTTAACTTTAGTTCTCAGACTGACAGACAATTTGAAGTTACTGTGCCAGATTCCATCACTTCCTGGGTAGCAACTGCCTTTGTGATCTCTGAGGACTTAGGGCTTGGAATGACAACTGCTCCAGTGGAGGTAGCACATTTAAGGACACCTTTATTTAAGTCATAGAGTCATGAAGCTAAAGAAAGTATAAGCTCCTAGATTTCTAGTTTTGTTTATGATACTCATGGGGGCTTAGACTTTCTGACAGTAGTTATTTGTTTATTTACACACATCCTGTGCTCTATCCCTCTTGTATTTCATGCTGTTTATTGTGTTTGACTGATAAGTGTGTTGCTTCCAAATACAGAATGTCCCAAAAGTTTTAGTACAGTTTTAAGCTTTAACAAGCTTAAATTATAAATTTTAATAGCTTAAAACTGCGCTAAGATTTTTGAGTTGCTTCATGTATATAGGGGTCAGCTGAAAATATTCCTATTAAGAATCTTGAGTTCTGTTGCATAGCAACCCAGAAAGCTGTTCTTTTAGGTGACAAGTGACAAGATTTCTATAGACCAGAATTCAGGAAGTGTGTTTGTTATACTTGGGTTTTAAAATCAAAATTGCTGAAGGAAGTGATTTGAGCTTCAAACTAGGCTGATTCAATTTATAAGGGGCCTTAGGGGAACCATTTTTGGAACATTCTTTTCACACCTAGGTCTATGTTATAATGTCAGAGTTTTAGCTACAGTGAATTGTGTAGGTATAGAAATTTCGAATAACTTTTCTGGTAACTTCATCCTTTATTGAGTTAATAAAACTATGACTCATAGCTCCTACACCTTCCTGGTATGCCTCTTAGGATGCTAAGAAAAGCTGCTTAGTCTTCACAATTTTGAATTCCAGTGAATATTGTGTTTAAATGCACTGCTTCTGGGTCCCTCTGAACAGGGTGGTTACTGTCCAAACAACTCCTGCAAGAAATGGAACAAAAGTAACATCATCTCTCAGATGTAACATAGAAGTAACATCATTCCTATCCTGAGAGCCTCTCAATTTTTTTTCAAGCCCCTTGTTTAAATGAATAAAACAACTAGACATGAGGGTAGTGGAATAAGTGGAAGAGAATTTTTTGAGCTGTTGCCAAATGCGAGCTCTTAGAAAATCCTTGGAATTCTTCAGTCTTCATATTTTGATCTTTAATGCCCATGATAATGTCTAGGGCTGATTATCACCCCAGGACACCCTGGAAACAATGTATTTGCATGTAGAACTCCCTTGAATGGAGAAGGCTTGCATAAAGCTCTGTAAACTTTCACTAAGAAAGCAATTTAATGGCAGTAACCAAATAGGTTGTTCATTTAAAGGTTCAACCAGGACCCTCAATGTGTAGGTTAGTTCACAAGGGGGTTATGCAGATTAAATGAGGTGATGGGAGTAACTCAATAGAGATGCAAGGTGGTAGTATCATGAGCCTTAATAAATTGATTCCTCAAACCCTCTCCAGGATGCTATTTTAATAGGAACATTTCTTTATAACAACAACAACAATGACAATACCACTACCACAAATAGTTTGGATTTTCCTTTGGTTAAGTCAAATAAGTAGTTGATTCTAGTAACCAGTGATCCTGCAATACATAGTCTCATGAGAAATGAAGTCACCATTTTTTGTATACTTCATGCAACATTAAAAGATCTTGGACTTCAGTGGTGAAAAGGACCTTAGAGGTTGTATCATTCAACTTCCTTATTTTATAGATTAGGAAATTGGATCTTGGAGGAGTGAAGTGATTTGCCTGAAAGCATATAGGTAATAGTAGAGTCACTGGGAGGATTGTTTTCCATTACATTAAAAAATTATTCTTTTTTTTTCCTTTACAGCTACAAGCCTTTCAACCATTTTTCATTTTTTTGAATCTTCCCTACTCAGTTATCAGAGGGGAACAATTTGTTTTGGAAGTAACCATATTCAATTATTTAAAAGATGCCAGTGAGGTAATGTATTCAAGCTTTTTAGGAGCCTAAGCATTTATATCTCATGGGACCATATATGTGCACTTGCATGTCTATGTGTGTCTATGTTTGTGTATGAATGTGGCAATTTGTTTTAGGCAGGTAAGTAGCATAGTAGATAGATCACCTGGCCTGGATTCAGGATATCTGAGTTCAAATGAGGCCTCAGACACTTACTAGCTGTGTGACCTTGGACAAGACACTTAACTTTTGCTTGCCTCAGTTTCCTCACCTGTAAAAGGAGGATAATCATAGCAACTACCTTGCAGGATTGTTGTAAGAATCAAATGAGATAGTAATTGTAAAGTGCTTAGCACAGTACCTAACACATAATAAACACTATATAAATGTTAGCCATAATAATAATAATAATAATAATAATAATAATAATAATAATAATAATAATAATGATGATGATGATGATAATGATAATAAAAAAGTTCCTAGTATCCAGGGGTCTAGCTGGGTCTATCTTTAAAAAGTTTTTGGGTGATTGCTGAATTGAATATTTGAGTTACTTGCTTCTGTTTCATAATACTTAAGAATACTAATAATGCACATGAAGCCTTTTTTCCCTTTCATTCCTTCCCAGCATGATTTCTTTACTCTAGCTTGATCAGTCTCCTTACTATTGATAAGATTAAGATGATCCTGTGTCATTTTCTTATTGATTCTATTTATAATTAATTGATTTTGTCCTGAAACTGCTTTTGTCCTGTAACTGCTTAAATAATGTTCTTTGTCTCTGAACTTGGTTCAGAGTTTAGATGGCCTGTAATGGATTGAGTTAACAAATCCAGCACTCCTGCCTCAAGGAATTTAACTGACCTTGGAGAATGTATGAGAAAGCAAGGGAGTTTGCGCTTGATATCTATATTCCACCAGGATCTTCAAGGATGTCTGTTTTGCTGTTCAAAAGTCTGGGCTGCCATCTTGTACCTGGGCCCAAATAAAAAGCCTTTCTTAGTCTTATGAGAGAAGAAGGGGGGTGGGGTTATTGCTAGTCCCCATTACCAAATCTCTAACCAATCATGTTGTTCCTTACACCTCAGTTCTGTAACCAGTTGTGTTGCCATTAATTCTATGATATCATCTATTCTGCTCTGTGCTTTGCTTTGTTCTCCCCGAAACCTATATAAAGGGAACTGTCCTTTTGCTTGAGGTCTTTGGCATTAATGAAGGCAAGCCATTGACACACTTAGTGACTGGTGGCGTGCCCCTGCCAATACATGTTATCTTGCATGAAGATATGCCTCAGTTTACCCTTTTGTTAAAATTTAATTGCAACACTATCTTTGAGACATGTCTTTTTCTCTTCCATTATCTTTTTCTTAAATTGTTCCTCCTTCCTGGAATAAATTGCCATCTACGTTTTTCTATTCTATTTCCATGACATTTTTCTTTTTTCTTTTTATTTTCTGCAAGAAGAAAGTTTACTTTCTTTTTTGCTTTTTGATGAGGCAGTCGGGGTTAAGTGACTTGCCCAGGGTCCCACAGCTAGTAAATGTCATATGTCTGAGGCCAGATTTGAGCTCAGTTCCTCTTGACTCCAAGGCCAGAGCTCTATCTACTGCACCACCTAGCTGCCCCTAAAGTTTACTTTCTATGAACGTATCAAACAAAATGTTGGGCTTGACTGCTGTCCTTTTCCCTTTTGGTTTGTACTCCCTCTGTGCAGGCCATGTAGTGAGGAGAGGGCCACACAGAGGTCGCATTCTTCCAATTTTAACAGCAGAATTTTATTTCCCATTGGCTCAGGGCACACACACCTAGGCTCTGCCCTGTGGCTTTACTCTGGGCTGGCCCAAGATTTCATTTAAGACTTATACCCAGAACATACTCCCTCTTCATCTATACCTGTTTCTGGGTGGCTCAGATGAGGATGTGGCCTCTTCAATTATCCTCCCCAGTTCAAAATGTTCTCTTTTTCCTTAGATTTTCTCAGAGAACTTTCTCTAAATATTTTCTTTTCTTTATCATCTTATACCTTTTGTCACTTTTATTTGTATGTGTCATATCCTCTCCCCTGTTAGACTGTAAGATCTTTGACATCAGATTTTCGCCTTTTCACAATGCCTTGCACATAATAAGCATTTAATGTTTTTGAACTGAATTGTTAAAGATTCTCCTCTCCAAAAAGCCTTACTTTTCACTAGTACTTGGTGCTGAAGTCACTAAGGAACATGGAAGAGTTTTCCTGGAGGTTTTTCTATATTAACCAGGATTGGGAGAAGCTGATATCATGACATGCATGTCAAAGCAGAATGGTGGAAGAAGAAGGGGCTGGGAGTAGCATTGGGAGCAAAAAGAATGCCAGTCTTCTGTCCTAGTGATTCAGGGAGATTAAGAAAAGGAATGACTAGCCTTGGAGAGGGTTTGAAGGGACATGAAGTGCTCAGGAGAATGTCCAGACTTTAATGGATGAAAATGAATAGTAGCATTTGAGGAAGATATTGAGAATGAAGACAAGTTATTTTTTTCCCTTAGTGATGCAAAAGTTTACAAAGGCTTGCTTAAATTATATTGATGATAGCATTCATACATGAAAGTAGGCCTTTTTATAAAAAAAATTCTAGCCATCCAATGACATAGGAGAAGGACAATGTTATATTGCTTTGGCAGCAGAAATCAAGCTAAAGGGTAAATAGTGTGGTAGAAACTGCCAAAGAGAAAAGATAGATCAAACAATAGGATGTTTTACTTTTATCCTAGCTTTATTATTTCTTCCAGTGTTTGTTCATCACTTCATTGGCTTATCATTCTTATCATCTTTGGTATCACTTGTATGAATAAGAATGAAAGCTTTTGGAAAATTCAGATTTAGAAACATTTAATTAAGAGTAAAGTAATGCTTCACGGATGGAAGGGGAGCAGGCACATTGGCTCATTAAAGTTAATTGAGGTGTGGTGATTAAAAAAGGTTTTAGAGACATAATATCTGGGTAATTTAATCATTTTATTAATAAGGCCAGCATGTTTATTAATAAAAGGATGGTAATTTGGCTGTCTCTCTTAAACCAAAAGATAATCATGGCATCAGGCTCACAGGGTGGGAGCCAACTATGATTGGCTAACAGTTAATGAGAGAATGAATATTACAATGAGGGGCTGAGGGTGATATCATGTCACCCTTGGACAGACAGATTATCTCTATACCCAGAATAACCCCAGTCTTGGACAATTTAGATAAAAGGGTCTGTCTCCACTCAAGCTTGATTGAATGGAATTTACATCAGACTACAGATTCCTTGTCAGGTTGGGTGGAGTCAGATAGAGGAGAAGGTTAGCTCAACCTTCAGAGACTGAGGTCTTGGAAATAGAAAATGGGGGAACTTGAATCTCCCCAAATCATTAATTATTAATAATCATTTCTCTCAGAGGAAAAGGTGTGAAACCAAATCTTTATTTCATTAACTGCATTTGAGGGCTGTGTTAGATGCTGTGAAACTGCATTTATAATTGATTCAAGTTCATGAATATGGGTAGGAGAAACTTCAAAGTTTTAATATAAAAACAAATGTGTTATTTTATTTTGCAGGTAATGGTAACCATCAAAAAAAGTGACAAGTTTGATATTCTCATGATTTCAAATGAAGTAAATGCCACAGGACATCAGCAGTCCATACTAGTGCCGAGTGAGGATGGGAGAACTGTGCTTTTCCCAATCAAACCAAAGCAGTTAGGAGAGATTCCAATCACTGTGACAGCAATTTCTCTCAGCGCCTCTGATGCCATCACCCAGAACATTTTAGTAAAGGTAAGTAATTGAAGGATTAATTCAGTTACAAATCATATTTTGTCAAAAAGGAAATAAAGTTAGTAGAGTATTTTTATAGCTATTAAATTCTTAGGAAAGAGCTAAAATAATTTTGTTCTGATGCGTCTTATAGTCAATGACTTGCTGCTCTCTGGAATACAATTTTTTGGGGGAATGTTTGGCACTTTTCCCATTTAAAGTTAGTTGGGGAATAAGACCATAACCAATTGTCTGTTATAGTCAATTGCATTTGAGAGCTATTAAAATTGTCTCCTATTAAAGTATGCTTAAGGCTACATGAAGAATTAATTTGATTAATCTCAAATTAGACATTGTAGGAAGAAGAGGTGTAAAAAGCTTATTTTAAGTAAATCTTTACATCAATGACATGTTATATTATGAATACTTGACTTTAAAATCCCCTCAAGCTATTGTCTGTAACTCTTTCATCCCTTTCACTGCCAACATTCTAGTATTATTCATTCTCCCTGACTCTATTTCATCATCACCCACTCACTTCTCAACCCTTGATAATATGGCTTCTTATGCCACCATTCTACTAAAACTGCTTTCTCAAGGGTTATAAATGAGTAAATTACATGGCCTAGTGGATAGCACTGAACTTGAAATCTGCAGACCTGGTTTGAGTAACTATAGGCTATGACATTTAGTAACTACATGAGTATGGACAAGTCCCTTAAATTTCCCAGAGTCTCAGGCTCCTCCTCCTCCATAAAGTATGGATAATAATCTAGAATTACCTACCTCACAGGGTTGTTCTAGGTACTTTACAAATCTTGAAGTCATCCAAAAATGTGAGTTGTTATTATTTCTGAAACGCTAAAGGCAATGGCATTTTCTCAGTTCTCAGCCTTCTTGACCTCTTTGTCACTGTTAACACTGGTGCCCAGAATTCCTCCTATATAATCTCTTCTTCCTTGACTTCTGTAATAATGCTCTTTCCTGATTATCCTTTTTACATATCACTTGACTGCACCTATTCATTCTTCTTTTGTTGGTTCCTCATCTTTTCTCCATCCTTTAAGCAAGGGTATTACCAGAGCTTTGTTTTTATATCTCCTCTCTTCTTCCTACCTCTCGATTCCCCTTTTCTTTTCCTTCCTCATTCTCTTTTGCTTGCTGATCACATCTGCTAATTTGGGTTCAATAACCATTGCTCTGTAGATAACTCAAATCTATATATTTTTTCTTAGTTTCTCTCAAGAATCAAAGTCCCACATCATTTCCTGTCTTTGGTATAAAAAAAACCTCAGTATGTCTGAAGCTGAACTCTTCATTTTTTTTCTTCACAAAAATATTCCCCCTTTTTTTTTGTGGCTATCACCATCCTTATAGCCCTAGAAGTTACAAAAGCATCTGGCACATCATAAGCACTTGACAAATATTTATTGATTGATTTATTGATTGATCATTCTGGTAATTCTAGCTTCAGAGCCTCAGGGTCATGCTAGATTCTTTGCTTCCCTCACTCTGCATCTTTAATCAATTGCCAAGTGTTGTTGATTCTGTCTTTACAACATTTCTTAAATCTGTCTCCTTTTTATTTACCTGGCCTAGACTCAAGGGTGGGTAATTTTCAGCCTGGAGGCCACATGTGGCCCTCTGGGTCCTCAAGTGTGGCCTTTTGACTGAATCCACACTTCACAGAGCGAAGATTAGTTTGGATTCAGTCAAAGGGCCACATGTGGCCTGGAGGCTGCAGGTTCCCCACCACTGCTTCATGCCATCATCACCTCTAACTCCGGCTATTATAATAACCTCCTGATTGATATTCTTGCTTAGAGCTTTTTTCTTCCTCTCATCCATCTTTCACACACCTGTCCAAACAACCTTCCTAAAGCATAGGTATGATTTTGTCAACCCTCTTGCTCAAAAAACCTTCCATGGCTCCCTATTACTCATAAGAACAATACGAACTCCTTAGCTAGGTATTTTACACCCTCCATGTCCGGCTCCAACCCACATTTCCAGTCTTGTTTTACATTTTCCCCCTTTATACACTCTATGTCCCAGTCAAACTGACCTATTAGCTATCCCCCAGACTAAATATCTATCTTCCACCTCCAGGCATTTGCACAAGTGATCTCTCATGACTGAAATACATTTCTTTCTCATCTTCACCAAACTTCAAATGGCAGCTCAAGTGCCATCTCTTTTGTGAAGCCTTCCCTGATCTCCTAGGAATCAACCTCAGGGAGCACAAATGTGCTCTCTCAGTCTTCAGTTGTCTTGCATTTAGTTAACTGTGTCCATGTCTATTTTGGGCAGGGATGGTTTCGATTTCATATCACCAGTGTTTAGCACAGTCCCCATATACGTAATAGATATTCAACAAGTGTTTATTATATGAGCAAATAACGATAGAATGAAATGCTTGTTGGCAGGAGCTAAACACTCAGTTATTTTGTTATTTTTAGGCTTGATGACTCATTATGGAAAATTCCAATTATTCCTTTGGAAGGGGATTTTCTTTTCATTTAAAAATTTTATTTTTAATTTATAGAATAAAACAAGTACTTCTATAACATAGTACAATAAAACAGATGATTGGTATGAAACTGCAAATCTACTATGCATAATTTGCTATTCCTTTCCAATATACAACAAAATTATCACGTAAATTTCTTTTGTTTTCTTCCCTTCCTCCCACCTACCACCCTAGAGATGGCTACCATTAGACACAAATAGGAAAGTGATTTTGAAAGAATTCTAATTATATAACTATCTCTTCCTTACTTAATTAGAAAGCACTTCTCTGTTTGAAGAGTTTTCAAAGACCACAAGCTCTTTGAAAGTAGGAATTATTATTATTTTTTGTACTTTTATTCTCAGCTTCCAATCCAATACCTACCACTTATAGGTACTTAAGAAATGTTTGATTGAAAGAAAGTTGATGGAACATGTGGTACAATGGACAGAGCTCTGGAATTGGAGTCTACTGACCTGGTCAATTAGCAAGTTAGTCAGTGAACTCTTATTAAGTTCCTACTACTTGTCAGACACTAGAGCTAAGCACTAGGGATACAAAAAAAAAAAAGACAGACAAAAGATGTTCCTTGCTTTCAAGCAATTCACATTCTAATGACCTGGATTTGAGTCTTGATTTTTCATTTACTAGTTGTGTAAACTTGGGCAAGGCTCTGGACCTTTTAGCCTCAGTCTATTGCTTTGTAAAATAGGATTAATCATATTCATAGTACCTCATGGTGATGCTGTGAGGAGTTTTGTAAATTATTCGAATTATTACAAATAGTCACCACAAATGCCTGGTTATTTAAAGCATGATTTAAGATACTGTATAACTAGTTAGGTATTCTCATTTATAACTAGGTCAGTTCTATAAGTGGCTAATGGATATGGAATTAATTGTGTTTATTTATCTTGTTAGGCTGAAGGAATAGAGAAATCATATTCACAGTCTCTCCTTTTGGACCTGACTGGCAATAAATTATCAACTACAGACCAAACTTTGAACTTCACCTTCCCTCCTGATAGGGTGATTGGTAGTGAAAGAATCCACATTACTGCTATTGGTAAGAATATATTGTATTGGTTTATGTGTTTTTTTTTTTATGCTTGTAGCTCTATAGATTTTTTCTCCCTGTTAGTCCCTATTAGGAGATGGGGGGAAATGATATCAGCCTCTACTGAGCTCTGACTGTAGTGTGAAAAGGCATCTTACTTAGATAATAGATGACATGTGTCCATGATTTAGTAAGTTAGAGGGAGGGATTGAAGCAATATCTTTAGTATATAGAAAAAAACTCTGATCAATCGCAGATTCTGACTTGTTTTGGAACCTGAGTGACTTGGGTCTTTCTGGGAAAATCATGAAGATGATTTTGGTAGCAGTGGCACAGTTCTTCAAGAGAAAGTTACTATGTAAAAACAAAGTCAGTTTTGCTAATATAGAATGGAACATTTTACTGTATTCTCACAGTGCTTGTAGGTGCTAAACAGAGCAGAAACACTACAGTCAGCTCAGATTATGAACACATCTAACCTCGTCTTGAGGTTTTATTTGGAAATAATTTTAACTTATTCTAAGTTTGCAATTTTCTTATTTCTATGAGACTTAAAATAGATGGGATCAGAAGGAGATGCCACCAAAACTCTAAACTCTTGATATTTCCTATAGTCATAAGAAATCCAGGTGTTAAATGCTCACTGCAGTGTTCTCTAGAACACAAGTAGTCAAGACCACAGGGATCTTCCCATAGGCTTCAGGCAACACAGAACTGCAGCCTTTTAATTCAGTTTCTACTAGCATCAAAATAATATTTAGGTCAATGTGAAAGCATAACCTTTCTCCAAATAGTGATTATACAGCTGTGTTTTACAAATAGAATAACATGGCTAAAGGAAAAATTTTAATTAATGACATCTGAATTTAATATCAGTGACAGGCCACCAGGATTTTAGGCTCTGGGACAAACATCTTTGTTTTACTGTCTCAGGAACTCTGTTAATTCACATCTATCAGGGTAACCATCCTTTCTATTTTTCTATTCCGTATGTTCCCCACTTGTCCTCTGAAAACTAAAACTAAAACTAAAACAAAAACATCCAGTTTAAGCTGGAATTCTCAGAAGGAATAAGTGTGTTGTGTAGAATTTTGAGTTTTCCATTCAGTGGGAGCCATTTGTCCAAGTATCCTCCATCGTGTTGGAATGCCATGCAGTGGGGAAGGTAGCAATAAAGAACATATGCTCCAAACTCTCATGTAATGGGGGAATTGTGCAGAAGCAGTAACGAGAAGGGCAAAGCTGGGGTAAATCTCAAGCAACCATGCCCTGGCCCGAGGCTGGTATGGCAAAATGGTAACAATAACAAATGTGTCTAATAATGGAAGGGTTGGTCCTCTAGAAAAATCTACCAATGTCTTTATTTGGGGGCCCAGTTTATAAACTTATACAATTGTCTTTATTAGAAGGAGCTCTTTCAGTTGTTTTGGTAATAGTGTACTAGTGTACCTGGCTTTCCACAGCCTATCCAACGTTGGCTACCACACCAGTCTTTGTCATCTTTGCCAATTTGCTCAGTGTGAGGTGAAATCTCATAATTGCTTTGATTTTCATTTCTCTTATTTGTGATTTGGAGCATTTCTTCTTGTTAATTAATTAATTATTATTAATACAAGTAAACTAATGGTGATTAATACGAGTAAACTAAAAGGAGAGCAATATAATCAATTAAACTTGTTTGGCAACTATTTACATTTTAAAATAAATGAAATTCAATCTCTAAAATGTTATGTCTCCATTATGTCTTTTTCCCCCCTGTAACTCTCCATCATGATTCTTTTGTTCATTCATTTGAATTCATTTTTCCTCTTATAGGGTTTGTATAGGAGCAGCTGATATAGTTTGCTGTATTCCTTCATTTTCAGGTTTTTGTTATACTTAGTTCTCTTCTTTAGTTATATGAATGAAATCTACCATCAAAAAGTTAATAGTTATAAAGTGTTTATAGCATGGCCCCATACATGAACTCAATCTTTTCTTTACAGGAGATATTCTCGGGCCTTCTATCAATGGTTTAGAGTCCTTGATTCGGATGCCCTATGGCTGTGGTGAACAGAATATGATCAACTTTGCTCCAAATATTTATATTTTGAATTACTTGACTAACACAAGACAACTGACAGATAGTGTGAAAGACAAAGCCATCTCATTTATGAGGCAAGGTCAGTATTTTAGCAAACAGACAAATTGCTAATCAGAATTCCCCCTTGCTGAGCTGAAGACAAAGATTGTATACATAAATCACAATGGGAAGGGAGTGGGGAAGTTGGATTATAAACAATTGCTTCCAGGGCTTGAGCAGTTTCCCAAGACAAGTTTACAAGTAGAAGACAATACGACAATTTCAGAGTCACAGGGGAGCAATATTGTTCAAGTCTTTGGGGATTGTTACTTGGTAGGTCACAGGACCAGAGAGTTCTGTGATGGGAACAGGTTCTACAATCTTTGATTCGCTTCACTTAAGGTAAACAGGCACAAGAATATAATAGTTGTTGGAGTGTTGTCAAGGGTTTGATTGATCATTTCAAGCTGCATTGTGAGCTTAACTCACAAACTAGAAGAGGCAGTGCTTGAGAAATCTGAATTATTAGTATATTCGTTACACACATCCTATCAATATGAAGATAATAATTCCTTTTACATTCCCTCATTTGGAATGACCCTTTAAGGCTGATGAGGAACATTCATTTGGAATATGATTTTTAAAAATTTCTTGATTACAGAAATATACTATAAAAGGAAAAAGAGGGACATAGTTATCATATAACAGGGGAAAAACTCCCTTAGCTCTGTTTGATTCCAGGCCTGAGTCATATCTGACAGCCAATCATGTAGTTACAGAGTGTTAAAGGCAAGGCTCAAGATTAACCAGGTAGAAATTTTCCTTTTCCAGAAATTCACAGAATTAACACAGGTTTATTAAGTGGAATGGAATGGATGAAAAGGAAATGGAGCAAAGAAGCAAAAGTATTGCTTTGCATGCTTTGCTCATGAGTTTGTATGAAAAGGTCCAGGGTTGGATGTAAGATCTTTCTAAATTTTCCTTTTTGTATTTTTTTTTTCTGTTTCATGCTTTCGTTTATCCTAAACAGAATCCTATTCATAGAGGAATTGTGGCATCAAGTCTTAAGTTTGTGTTAGCTCTGGGTTGTAGATAGCAATTGGCTAGACCAGGGACATGTGTATGATCATAACTTGAGCCAGGGAGGTGGAGCAATATAATATAAAAAGAGAGAGGAAGCAAATGAGTACCATGAGTCCAGAAGTCCCTTCTGTAGTGAATAGCAGGTTGTTGAATGCCAGGTTTGACATATACAGATCTGTGTAACATGGTAGAGGTGGAAGCAGCATGTGAGTATATAAGCAGGGATTGAGAACCAAAGATCAAATGAAGCACGAGGGAGCAGGTGGAGAATGGATCTGAAACAAGGAAATCAGGAGCAATATTAAAGGCTTTGGTAGCATCATTTGGTTCCACAACAGTACAGCCAGAGGGTGATTGTTGATCCTAGGACGGAACTCTGTTCTGCTTTATGTAGGCCAGCGTGGGCTAGGAGCTTTCCCAGACTGAGGTGGAGCTCTGGAGGTCCTGGTGGTTGCTAATTGCAGCCGAAGTATAGGGTTGTAGTCCCTGGGGAGAAGTCCTCACCATTTTCTGTTTTGTATCCTCTGAACTGTTTAATTTTCAGTCCATGAAGTGGAATCTTTTAAATATGGATCAAGACACAATTAGCTTACCCCCAAACTGTCAGTGTAGTTTTAAGTTTTAGTAGCTTTAAACTATTCTGTATTTTAGATATATAGACAGTTGCTTTTGAAAGGACACTAGACACAGGCATGACATTTTCTGCTAAGGGTTTATAGATCATGAGTATTTGGGACTATCTCATAGTTTATCTCTAAGGTACTTTTTACTAACAAGCAGGAGGGATTTAGGTGAGTTGCTTTAAATGAAATAGGAGAGAGACTATTATTTATGATTGCAATAATTTTTTCTAAAGATAAAACTAAACAAGACTCTTGGAACAATGTAGGTGAACTCTATGTTTCAAATACATTTTATAAACTGCAACTATGACTAGTCAATATTTGTAATTCTAAAATAAGCAATTCTCATAGTTATATAGCTATTCTGACCTTTCCCCTTAATGTTTTGTTTTTTAAATTAAGTTTTTTTCAGTTAAAAATATTTTTATTCCTCTCATCTCCTCTCCCTCTACTGGAGAAAAAAAAAAGAAAAACAAAATCCTTGTAACAAATATGACTAGTCAAGCAGAAACAATTTTCATGGTGGCCCTGAACAATGATCAGTTATGATTCCAGAGGACTGATGAATGAATAATGCTACCCACCTTCTGGGAGAAAGAGGTTAGGGGGTGAATATGCAAAATGAAACTTCATTTTGTGGTAAAAGAAGGGCCATATGAAGGGCCAAATCTCAGTGTCTTTTTTCTTCTAAAAATGACTTGTGTTCATAAGAATATTTATTTTTTTAAGCTAAGGTGCTCCAAGGTAACTTTTCAAAAGTTTAGGGGCATCTCAGAACAAGAGTGTTTTGTAATTCATTGATCTTGTAAAGGTTAGGGATGGAGGTGAAAGAAATTTATTAGCTTTCCACAGAAATGAAAAAAAAACATGTTCCAGCCTTTTTTAGGAAGCTAGGGGTATATGATTTCTGTGGACTACATTTGGAAGTGATTGGGGAGGTGTTGGAAAACTGCCATGGAACTCTGAACTACATCTGGCTTCTATGGACACCACTGAACTAAAATGTATTGTAAAAGTAACATACAAATTAATGGTATTAAGTAAAATGATATTAGGTCAGAAACAATCTGTCTCCTTTTAAAGACTGAATTATTTATTTTTGGTTACACTTTCTGAAATTCCTTATATGGTTGGTTTTCATTTAAAAAAATTAAAGTGACTTTGGTGAGTCATTATTGTATTATTAAATCTGATATTTGGATGTGTTTTTTTCCCACTTAATTCATTCTTTGGCCTAGGAGAGCAATACTCTTAACATATTGTGTTTAGGCCAAAACAATTACCGCATCAATGAGTGAAGTAGGAAGGAAGAAAACAAGCATTTATTAAGCACTTATTTTGTGCCAAGCACTATGCTAAGCACTTTACAAATATTATCTAATTGGGAGATAGGTGCTACTATTGTAATCCCCATTTTACAGTTGAGGAAACTGAGGTAGTGTGCCACTTAAATGCTTTACTAGGGTCACACAGGTAGTTTGAGGCTGGATTTGAGCTCAGGTCTTCCTGACACTGGGTTCAGTGCTCTACTGTGCCACCTAGTGGCCTCTTCCGTTGTTGAAAAAGAAAAAAAAAAAAACCCAAACCTCCACTAACACCCAACATTACAACCAAATGAATTTTATTTTATTGCAGATAGTTAACCTGTTAATTGAAGATTTCTCTCAGGTATTTAATTCTTAGGGCTATATCACCTGAAGCTCAATTTTGTGAGTAATCAGAAAAAGTGTTTAGTTAACGTGAATTGTTTTCTCTAAATAAAAGCAGAAAAAGGAGCAGGTTTTACAGCTCTCATTTTGTAGATCAAAGAATGATCCTGAGACAAGAATGAAAAATCCAACAAGTGCTTCAGGAAAAAGAACTTATAAAGGTCCCCATTTGCTACCTTTTTCCTTTCTGATAGATTGTGAAGAAATTGATCAGACCTGCCGTGAAAATGTAATTAATGTAGGCTCCAGGAACCAAATTTATTTGGAAATAATATTAGCAACTAAAGTAACCAAACCATTTATTAATTCATATATTTCACTGAATAGTAGCCTCCATTCTTTACTGTGATATTGTGCAAAATGGCTTATTTGGAAATTGGAAAATAAATGTCAAATTAAAGCATATATATTTATGTCGGGCTTCATAAAAATAGCAGCAGTTAGTGAGAAACTTCTTTTTAATTAACAAGCATAAATACCCCCCATAACAGTAGTTCTTAACCTGGGGTCCATGGACAGATTTCAGGTGTCTTGGCCATTTCCCCCTTTATTCATTCATTATTTATTTATTATTTATTCATTTATTATTCATTTAAAACCATTGTTTTAAGAGGGGTTCATAGTCTTTACCAGGCTACCAAGGGAGTCCATAACACACAAATGTAAACTTACTTTAGATGGTAACCAGGATGGACTTTAATTATGCTATATGAGGATTAGTTAAAGGGACTGGAATGTTTAATTTATGCTGGAAAAAAGAGAAGGAATTATGGAATAATATATTTAGAGCTTTTGGGATACCCTGAGAGGACCTTAGAGAACACTTGATCCCATCTTCTCATTTTGCAGATGAGGAAACGGGCTCAGAGAGACTGTGACTTGCCCAAGGTAACTCAGGTAGTAAATGGCAGAAAGAGGAGTTAACTGAGGTCTTTCTAACTTCCCATCTCACTCTCTCTATGACATGCTACCTTTCCAATATCCCCGCAAATACCTGAATGCTTGTGGAAGAAGAATTTTATTTGTTGTATTTGGCCCTGGAGGGCTGCACCAGGACCTGGAAGGTAGAGGGAGCAGATTTCAGCTCAATATAAAAAATTCTTAATAATTAGAGTTGTCGTTAAGTAGGAGGGTTTCTCATTTCTGGGGGTCCTCAAGGAAAAGTTTGATGACCAACTGTTGGGAAGGTTGTAGATATTATTCTTTATTTGGGGAGCTATTGAACTAAATATCCTTTCATGTCCTTTCCTAACATTAAGATTCTATGATGACAATTTAGATTTTAATAATAATTCATGTTCATAATATAAACTTATAGATGGCATCTATCTTCTCTATCCACCATCTATCTATATCTATCTATCCACCCATCATCTATCTGTCTCTTTCTCTCTCTGTCTCTGTGCATCTCTCTGTCTTTCTATTTCTGTCTTTGTCTCTAAACTGGCAGCTAGATGGCATGGTGGATAGAATGCCAGATCTGGATTCCAGAAGACTTAAGTTTAGATCCTGCCTAAAACATTCATTAACTATGTGATCCTGGGCAAGTCACTTAACCTCTGTCTCCCTCAGTCTCTTCTTCTGTAAAATGGGGATAATAATGGTGCCTACCTCTTAAAAATGTTGGAATGTTATGAAGATAAAATGAGATATTTGTAAAACACTGTGCAAACCTTAAAGTGCTATGTAAATGTTAACTATTATTGATTATGATAAACTTAAATTAATTCTAATTTTTTTTGTAGAAAATTGTTTTTTCCTCTTTGTAACCTACCCTGAATTTTTTTTTCTTCTCTATTTAGAGCCCTAAGCCTAGAATATCACTGCAGTAACAGAATCAGCTGTGTCTTTGTAGATTAACTTTTCCCAAAGAATTAATTGGCCACCATAAATACCAATAGGTTAAAACTGACTTAGAGGGGAAATAAAGTTACTCTACTTATATTGCTTAATACAGAATTCTCCCAGCAGTCAGATGTAGATAGGGAATTTGTTTCCTCCAGGTTATGTTTTTCTAGTTGCCGTTACCCATGATCATAGCTCAACATTTACATTCCCTATTCCAGCTAAATAAGCAAAGGAGGTTTACTTCAGAACTGGAGAATTTAGTATTTTGTTTTCTTTGTGCTGCCTCTGTCTGGCAGAGGATTGGTGGCAGTGTTGATGCAGAGTCCTGGAGGTCAGCCACCTGAGAGGTAATTTTCACAAAGACTGATCTCATCTCCATGATCTCATCCCCATGACCAGTTTTACAATATCTCATACTTGGAACAACAATTGTTGATAGGATTTGTGCCGTTAGAGGGCATATTGTTCTTTTTTTTTTTTTCTGGATAGGTCATTCTGATTACAGAGATATTTTCCATAGTTTACATGGATTCCAAAATATTTTCATGTTTTACAAGGCAAAAGTCACAGTTCAATTGTGGCCATTCGTGTTATAAGGCATTGAAGAGAACCCGTATGGTGAATGAAATCCTGGTTTGTAAATCAAAGGCCTGGGTTCTTGTCCTGAGTTCCATTGTTAAGCACCTTTGTGATCTTAAGAAAGTTTTTTAAAAACTTGAGAAAATTATTTAGTATTTCTGTGACTCACTACCCCCATTCTGCTGCATTCTAATTTCCTGCTGTAGTTAATGTAAAGACTAAGAAAAGAATTAAGTAAATCAGCTTAATCATCAAATTTCTGTTCTTAGTATCAGCAATAATTTTAAAAATCCATTATATTGAAAACTTCATTAATATTAAATTTTACTAGCTAACTTTCTGGGAAGGGGTAAAGATGTTAAAAAGGGGATGTGTTCATTTTTATGGCAAAATTATTGTTTTTAAATAAAAATATTTAATTAAAACTTAAAATTGAGCATAAATATGACCATCTAAACTTGTTTAGTAAACATGTCTAGATAATTTGATTTTTAAATTAATGCATTATAACCTTTAATTATACTCTCCCTCTCCCTCTTATTTCTAGTACTGTATTGTAACAGTCCAATTTTTTTATATCCCTCACAGGATCTGCAGTAGCATATACTGTGTAAATATTTGACTCCTTTTCCTTTTCTTTCTTCTGCCTGAAAATACTGACTAGGAAGTTGATAATAATGAACATTCTTGTCTGTTTTCTTGTCTTCAGGCTACCAAAGAGAACTTCTGTACCAAAGGGATGATGGTTCTTTTAGTGCTTTTGGAAATGATGATCCTTCTGGGAGCACATGGTATGTATGTTTGCCAACAAAATTAATTTATATCTTAGATCAGGAACATATAATTCAGATACTGCACTGAGATGAAAATGCTTGAGAATTGGCAGACACTTCTCAATGGGTTGGTTTTCATCAGAACTATTGCCCAACTTTGAAGGAGAATCTCCTGTAGGCGGTAGTCTAAGGTCTTTCTGAAGAAAGCCACTTTTATCTTTTTGGAAGATGAGTAATATTTCTCTCATTGTGGGTACAGCAACATGGAATGCTTTGAGATGATTGTACATCTCACAGGAACAATTTGTGAGAATGACTATGTAGTAAAAGGATAGAATAGTCTGTCTGAATTCTTTAAAGTTTTCTGTTATGAAATAAAATTCAATATATTGTTAAGGATAGTAAGGAATAATTGGTTAGAATTGCCATGGTGATTGAATGAGCCCCTGGGCTTGTTATTGGAAGACAGAAATAAAAATGGAAAATGCTGATTATGATGCCTTCTCCCTGCCCTGCTCATAACCAATGATCCCAGGGTGAATGATGTTGTGTCTGGATGATTTACTGGTTCTTACCCATCATTGTGCATTTTGCAGTTGTACATATTGTACCCATATACATTTAAAGCTGGGAGTGGCAATCAGCTCCCTCAATTTACAGATCATGAAACTAAGGCTCAGAGAGGTGAAATTCATTAACTCAATAAACATTTATTAAGTGCCTACTGTGTGCTAACTGAATGAGATACAAAAAGAGACGGAAAACAATCCCTGCCCTCAAGGAGCTCATGATCTAACGGGGAGACAAAACTTGTACATCTAGTAGTTAGCTGAGGTGACCTTTGAATCCATGTCTTCCTAACTCCAAGTCCAGTGCCTAGATACTGAATCTTACTGCCTTTTCTTTTTCTGTATCTCATTTCCCTTTGTCTTCTGAAATTTGTAGAGTAAAATTGGTCACTTCTTCAATGTTATGCCACTTGGTGGAAGGAGGATATTTCCTTCCTTGTTTTTCTTCAAAAGTGTTTTATGATACTTTTGTATCACATTTATGATAAGGGTAGTACAAAGGGTAATACAAAAGTAATACAGTTTGAAGAAATACAGGAAATAGGGTGCAGAAGTCTATCCCTCCCTACAGGAAAATAGAAGGGGAAGGGGATAAGAGAAGGGGAGAGAGATAGAAGTGAGGACAGACTAGGGGAAGGGATATTCAGAATGCATGCCTTCTTGGGGTGGGGGGAGGGGGGAGATGGGGTGAAAATTTGGAATTCAAAAACTTGTGGGAGTGAATGTTGAAAACTAAAAATAAATAAATTTATATTAAAAAAAATCTTAACTTACCAAAAGATAAGAGCAATTTTCATATAATAACAGGATGTTTCATTATACTATAGGATTCCTTTAAATTCTAAGCTTTTTTATGTGGAGTTAAAATTAAGTTTATTTGCAAAACACTTCTGTACAGTTATATGTGATTATATTTAAACTTTAATGATATAGCAGAAACAGGAGAACAATTTACATGATGACCACAATAATGGAAGGGAAAACAGCTACAAAAAGACTACGATTCTGTTCAATACAATGACCAACCATGACTTCAAAAGATGACGGTTGAAGCATACTATCTCCCTTCTGTCAGAGAAAAGGAACTAGCAGCATATAGACTACATTCAGTAGTACTGAATGAGACATACATTTTCAGACATGACCAATGTGGGAGCTATACTGGGGAAAAGCCATAATGCACAGCAAGAAGTGAAAGCCATTAAGTTAAACTCTATGAAAGGTAGAAGCCCAAACATGGTGACCTGTTAAAAATTATAACTTAGAGACAAAAATCATGATTTGGACGCTAAGTCATAACTTAGGTAGTATGAGCTGTATGTGACTGGTACCTGACCAGTTCCCAACCTTGAGTGCCTGAGCATTTATCCAACCTGGATGGATAAACACCTAGATGTCTGGGAACCAGGTTCAATACTAAGTATAAACTAAAATGTTAGCCAAAACATAGCAGAAAAACCCAAAATATCCACCAGTTTGCAGTGAAGCACTCTGTGGTTCTTCCTCTCTTTGTCTGATTTCTATAATTACCACAGGGATTTTGGGGAGTCTTTGCAGGGATGCACTGAATTGTCTGGCAGCTGCCCCAGATTGCCCCTGTTTGTAAGTATTCATAATGATTGATTAAACTCCTATAATAAAAAAAAAGTAATACAGTTTGGTTCTGGGGCATAAATACTGGACGCTCTACTTGATTTCAGCAGATATAAGATAGAATACATAATTTTGTTTTTCCTCCAAAAATACTTCTAATATTTCACAAACGAAGTATGAATTTAATTCAAAAATGAATTTCTTTTTTTTGGTAATGAAGATAGTAACTATACTTCTCCTTAGAGGACCTAGGATATAGATTTGTAGGATTCGTAGGACATGGGTTCCCATGGCATCCACAGCGATGCTCCTTTGCTATTTTCCTCTTTGCTGTGCATTCTGTTTGTTTCCTTCCCCCAACTATCTTTTCATCCCTCTATTCTATTCTGTGTGGGAGAAATCATTCATTGCTTATTTAATGATATTTGGAAGGTTTTATAACATGTAGTTCATTTTAAAAGTTCTATTTTTTCCCTCATCTAGGTTATCAGCTTTTGTCCTAAGATGTTTTCTTCAAGCTTCTCCTTACATAGATATTGATCAGGATGTGTTACACAGAACATATTCCTGGCTTAAGAAACATAAAAGACCCAATGGTGAATTCTGGGAACCAGGAAGAGTGATCCATAGTGACCTTCAAGGTGGCACTAACAGTCCAGTTACCCTTACAGCCTATATTCTGACATCCCTTTTAGGTTATCAGAAGTACCAGGTATTTAACTTTTTGTTGTATTTTATTTGTTGTTGTTATTGTTTGTCCATCATTATCAAAGAGGGCCATGAGGTCAGGAAGATGATACCATGACTTGTGAGTGAATTGGATTTAAGTGAGAGAGGGCTCTCTCACTGCAAAGTCACCAGCCTCACTTTCTCCTCTGGAGCCATCTGGGTCCAGTGGCGAGATATAGATCAGGACAACTGGAGATGGCCCCCTGTATTCGAGTAAGTGAAATAAAAAGGAAGGGATGTTTCAGGACCCAGAGACCCAGTTACTTTGCTTTCTAAAACTACATCTAAGGAACCCAGTTTGAACATGTACTCCTTTGCTTCCATGTTCCAACAATCTACTTGATAGGTCCTTGTCAGGAATATCTGAAGAAGTTCTGTAAATTATATTCTTAAAAATAAAACTTATGCAAACATTGAAAGATATGCCATTAATAAGTTAATGGATATTTTATCACTTAACTGGGAGAGGTTTTTTTTTTTAAATGAAAGTTATCTACTTTGGTAAAAACATTTTCCCAACTGTTTGGCTAATGATTTTCTTATTTATAAAAAGATACATTTGTGATTGGGCTACTAGTTGGTGCAGTGGATACAGTGCTGGGCCTGGATCATTGATCACCTTCTAGTTTGCTGCCACTGCATGAGGTGTGATAGATAGTTTCGTCTCCTGAATTAATGTTCATTCCTGAAATTGAATTATGTGCTATGCTCCCCAAGCACACACCCAAACCTTGCTTCTGATTAGCACTCTTAGCTGGAGAAGCCCTTCTTCTTTTGGAAGACAAGGCCCTAATTACTTGTCATTGTAAAAAGCTAGTTATGACTGTTTTAAAATGATAATGTGTCAGATTCCTAAGTTTCATCAAGGTTTGTTATTTAAATGTGATAAAGAAGTTATTTTTAGTACCCTAATATCTCCATGTCTGTCTAGGCCTCCATGGATATGAGATCGTCTGTTAACTTTTTGGAGTCCCAGTTCAGGGAAGGTGTTTTAGATAACTATACTTTAGCTCTCATAAGTTATGCGCTGTCATCTGTGGAAAGTTCTGAAGGGAGAGCAGCTCTGGATATGTTGAACCAGAGAGCAGAACATGAAGGTTAGTGTATTCTTTTATTATGTACGGAATTATTTTCTGTTTTGGTGTGGACTTGTGATTTCTTTGATGTAGGGAACCCCAGGTTGCAGATCTGCTTGAAAATTAAGGAACTTGCCCAGGACTTTCAGACTTAAAGAAAGCATGACGTAGTGGATAAGTCCTGGACTTGGAGTCACAAAGACCTGGGTTCAAATCTTTCCTTAGCTACCTACTGGCTGTGTAATCCTAGGCAAGTCACTTAACCTTTTGGTGCCTCAGTTTCTGCAACTGTAAAATGGAGTCGTAATAGCACCTACCTCCCAGGATTGTGAGGACTGAATGAGATTATTAAGAGTTTTTCAAACCTTAAGGTACCATATAATTCCTAGCTGTTATTATTATTAGAAAATGAGAAGTTTGGACTTGATGACCTCTAAAGGCCCTTTGGGGCAGCTGGGTAGCACAGTGGATAAAGTGACAGGCCTGGAGTCAAGAAGTCTTGTCTTTATGAGTTCAAATCTGGCCTCAGACATTTACTAGATGTGTGACCCTGGGAAAGTCACTTAACCCTGTTTGCCTTAGTTTCCTCGTCTGTAAAAGGAGAGAAGGAAATGGCAAACCATTCCAGTACTTTTGCTAAGACAACCCTAAATGGGGTTATGAAGAGTTGGACATAACTAATTGACTGAACAACAACAATACTTACTTTAATGATTTTAAAGCTGACATATGCTGATGTTGTTGAAATGGCTTTTACCATTTTGATTATTTGATATCTCTTCTGCAAGGTGGCACAGAGTCTATTTACTCTGTTATACACCCAATAGGCTACTTTATTCCATGCCTTCTCTAAATTCAGGAGGTTCACCTATCCTCTTTCAACTGGAATATCATCAAATCTAAATATATTATTTCAGTATCAATCTACGGGCATAATATGCCCAAAGGAGTATTATGGAAACATCATACCTACTAATTCTAAGTTCTGCCAATTTAAATAAAAGATAGTTTCATGAAGTTGTTAGACACTTGTAAAACTTCACAAAACATCATCTTCATTATTAACAACAGTCAGACAGTAAACATTTATTGAGCACCTGTATATACCAGGTACTGTGTGTTGAAAGAAAGACAAAGCAGAGCCCCTGCTTTCAAGGAGCTTACAACCTAATGCAGGAAGACAATCCACAAAAGGAAGGTAAGAAGGAGATGCTACCCTATTCGGGGCATGTGGAAGTCTGGGGGAATTCAGCCAGGTGGGAAATGATAAAATGGCTGTCCTGAGTGCTCTCCTTAAATGGGAAGGCTTAAATATGGGAGGAGCTAGACATTTATTCTTTATTTAGTATCTTTGACCTTATCCTAGATATTGGCTGATTGATTATAGGATCACAAATTGAAAGCTAGAAGGAACCTTGGAGGCCATTGAGTCCAAACCCTCTCCCTTTCCTCTGTTTTATAGATGAGGAAACTGAGGCCCAGAATGATTAAATAATTTCTCCACAGTCACTCAGCTAGTATATCTGAGGTGGGTTTTCTTTTATTTCTTTTTTTTCTTTTTTTTAAAATTTTTAGGCAGTTGGGGTTAAGTGACTTGCTCAGGATCACATAGCTAGTAAGTGTCAAGTGTTAGTAGGTCAAAGGCTGGGATTTGAACTCAGGTCCTCCTGACATCAGGGCTGGTGCTCTACACACTGCATCACCCAGCTGCCCCTTGAGGTAGGTTTTCAATCCAAGTCTTCCTAACTCTAAGTCCACTAGACTTTCTGTTATAGGAGGCTACCTCTCAAATGTTTCCATAGAAGCAGAAATAATCCTTGTTATTTCTTCCTTCTGCTAACTGAAAGATCTACTCACTTGGTTGTTTTTGGCATAGATGTAGCTCTGGATGATTGACTGACTGATTGATGTAAATACTATTCAAATAGTTCCTGCAGTGCTTGGGAGGTGGATGGGAAGAGAAACCCCAAGGAGGGAGAACCTCACCTCCTCCAGGGTATGTGGCATAAGAATTTTTAGGAGAATTCCACCTGATTGGGGCCATATGGAAAATTTTACTGAGGAGGGGGGTTATAACTTAAACTTATATTACTGTGACTTTTGAATAATGAAACATGCTAAGTCCTCCAGAATTTTAGAGCTAATGAGGTTCTTAGCCATCATCTAGGCCTTCCTTTTTATTTGGAGAAACTTAGGCTTAGGGAGGGTCTGACTTCATACAGCTAGTTAATACAGAACTGGGAGAGCTCAGGTTTCAGAATGCTCAGTCTTGGTTTGTTTCCATTACTTCACCCTGACTCCTAAAGTACTTTTAGAAATGGATATTCAGATGGGTTGTGTACTTTACCTTCTGGACTAGAGTATATATTGCTTTCTTCTTTTCAAAATTGGTCTTTTGTCTTTAAATCACCTTCATTTCTGAACATATCCTTCCTCTTCCTCTACCTTGTGAGCATACCTTATAACAAAGATTAAAAAAAAATGGGGAGTGGGAGGAACCAGTTAACCAAAACCAACCAACACACTGACTACATCTGACATATCCTTTTCTCTTTTGTTTAAAATTTAATTTAATTTAATTTTCATTTCTGAATTCTTTTCCGCCTATCTCCTTGTCCTACCTATTGAAAAAACAAGAAAAATAAAACCCATTACAGATATCTATAATTATGCAAAACAAATTCCTGCCTCAGTCATGTCCAAAAAAATGTGCTTCATTCTGCACTCTGGGTCCATCACCTTTCTATTTGGAGGTAGATAGATCTATACTTTTCTTAGCATACATAGGTTGAAAATAGGCTTAATTATCCAGCCCTCACCCGTTGTTGAATATCTTGATGCTGTTGTTCTCTGGCAGGAGGCATGCAGTTCTGGGAGTCATCACTGTCCAAACTTTCTCAGTCCTGGCAGCCGAGTTCCTTGGACATTGAGGTTGCAGCCTATGCGTTATTGGCACACTTCCTGCAAAATCGGATGGCGGAGGGGATGCCTATTATGAGGTGGTTAAGCAAGCAGAGAAATAGGCTTGGAGGTTATTCCTCTACCCAGGTTAGAGATGATAAGTTATTGATTGCCCTTTTCTGAGAATATAAGTTTGTGTGTGTTGTGTGTGTGTGTGTGTGTGTGTGTGTGTAAAGTTGTTACATGCTGTTCTGATAGGTAGGATTCTGGCTTTGTGGAATTGTATGAATATAAAGAAGTGGAAATTGTTTTTACTTAGCCATATCTGAAGACAAGTCTCATCATTTTATAGTTACATGATGTCTACATTTGAAGGGACATAAAGATTCCATGGTTTGAGATTCCAAATTAAGATTTTTCAGCAAAACCAGGGTTTTTTTAATCCTTTATGAATAGAAGTATCTATGGGGTTTATGTGTTTCTTTTCCACTTTCACATTTCCCCTTATTCAATATGGTAAATTTAACATCTGGTTTCTTATAGAATATGTATCAACTGATCGACTAGTTATTTATGGCTTTAAAGTAAACAAATTAAGGCTTTATGATGAGGGAATAAGGAGGTTTTTTTTTTAAAAAAAATCATTCTTTAAGTCTTTTTGTACTTTTAAAATTGATGATAACTTATGGTTAGCAACATTTTGTGTCATTTTAAAGGTAAATTGAATTTTCTTGTCAGTCCTGAGAAGACATTCAGGCCTGATGGGGGTGAGGCCCAGTTTATCTTTTCCATGTCTGTATCCTTTACAAATGCTTTTTGTTTAAGACTTAGGATTTCTCACATAAGCAAGTCCTATGAAAAGCTCCCGGTTATTTCTGGCACTCCATCACCTCCTTAGTTCTTCAATGCTGTTCTGACACAGCTGGATCAGTTATTTAATAGGAAGGGCAGAGAGTCTGACTCAGGTGTATCTGACTGGTTCCCACCTCTGATGTGATAGGAGACAAGTAGCCAATCAGCTAGGGAGCTTTTTTCTCATCTAATATACTTCTAGAAGGAATGTCTTATCACCCTAGTAATTGTTATTTTTGACAGGGAAAAAAAAGTAATTCACAATTCAATAGTAAGCATTACCTTCAGTTATTGGGAAAAATTCAGACTCCTTTAACTGTTGTGTCTTTACTTTATAAACCGTTTTTTCCTTTCCCTTACCAGGATACCATTGTGGCTTTGCATGCCTTATCTACATTTGCAGCTCTCACTACTACTGGACAGACAGACATGAGAGTCACAGTAACTGGGCCTAGCGTGACAACACCAACAGAGTTTCTGATTAACACTGAAAACCGCTTTCTTCTTCAAACAGCAGAGGTAGGTAATGAGGAATGTTTGTCCACTGGAAAATTATTTAAAACTGTGTAGATGATACTTTAAGCAGGAATAATTCTCTCTTTTGTTAATTTATCATTTGTTTCAATCATGAAATAGATGAGCAGATTTCAGAAAAGTTAATATAGGACACAGGGGTTGAACCTATGGAATATTGTACCCGGGACCCTGGGTTAAAGAAAAGCAGCATGAGTGCCCCCCATGGGTGAATGTTTAGGAACCCAGACTAGGAAAGAGAAGTAGATTAAGTGAGAAGATGGTCATAATGAGAGAAGAAAGCAGATGACCCAAGAGAGGCAAAGGAGACCAGCAGTGAACTTTTTGGCTGGAGGTCATAGAGCACTCCATTCCTTCTAGTGCAATCCAACAAACATATATTGAGCACCTATTATTCATTCAGCATGATGCTAAGCACTAGAGATAGAACAAGTCAGCAAAGCTTTGCCCTCAGGGAGCATATTATATAGTCTTTGTACTCTGGCTTCATCAGATGCTTTCATGCTCCCCTTTTCTTCCCATTTTAATATGGTCTTGTACCCTGGCCTGGGAGGAGGAGGAGCAATAGCCTCAGGGTCCTGGAAAATAAGTGAGGGAAAAGGAAAAAGAGGGATGGGGTGAAGTGCAGTGTGAAATGAATTATGTCACCACGCTTGAGAGACATCTCACCATTCAGGACAGGAAGATAAAATCCCTGGTTGTGCTTTGTCTAGAGCAGAGTGTGTGGGCACTTTAAATGAAGAATGTCAATTGCCAGAGACCTTGATTGACCTTTCTACCTCTACTTACACTTAATGAAATAAGGGGATGGCAGCCAGAAATCACAGTTAGAACAGGACCTTGTTCAACTTCGTTCTCGAAGAAGACCAGTTGACATCACAAAGATTGGTTGGTAGAGGGGATGATTCTCCTTTCCTACCTGTTATAGTGTGCTTTAGATCGGTGGTTCTTAACCTGGGGTTCATGACCTTGGATGGGGGAAAAAATCACATCTTTGTTTTCTTTAGCCTTTAGTTGAAATTTAGCGCTTTCTTTAATTATGAATATAGGTAACAAACTATTATAGCATAAGGCTTCACCTGACTGCCAGAGAGGTCCATGACTCAAAAAGTGTTAAGTACATTTGCTGAGGATTAGTTATTTAGCTCTTCCCAAATATGTGTGTCTATTTATATGTGAGGATACATTCATATGTTGTGTATAAATTTATATAGAGGTATACACATTCATGGGCATCTAGGTAGTGCATTGGATAGAGTGCCAGGCCTAGAGTCAGAAAGATTCATCTTCTTGAGTTTAAATCTGGCCTCAGAAACTTACTAGCTATGTGAGCTTGGACAAGTTCACCTAACCCTGTTTGCCTCAGTTTCCTCATCTGTAAAGTGAGCTAGAGAAGGAAATGGCAAACCACTCCAGTCTCTTTGTGAAGAAAATCCCAAATGGGGTCATGGGAGTTGTACACAACTTATGTAACATACATAACATAACATATATATTGTATGTATACTCTTTTTTAACTGACAAAGAGGGACAATAATGAACTGTTTGTACTTTTGCTAGTAGTACTAACCTTGAACTTTTTAGGGTTTTCCTATATAATAAATGATACGGCCATAGTCACATATTTACTCTTTTTTCTCTTCCTTTTATTCAGCTTGCTGTCCAACAGCCAACTTCAGTTACTGTTTCAGCAAGTGGTTTTGGATTTGCTTTCTGTCAGGTATGTAATCAAGTTATTTAGGTCAATACTTTGGTTACTACTTAATTGATGAATGTGTGTCCTCTAATTGAATCAGTTTCCTTATGCCTAATACAGCCTACGACTGTGTTAATTGATAGAGTAGAAAAAAATTCTTCAACCAGTGGTTACCCTTTTTGGTGATGTTTTTCTAACTTAGCGAGATGGGAGTTTGGATAACAGGCTTGGGATCTGTCATCAGGCCTGTACTCAACAGTTTTCCAGTTTGCTGTAGTACTGGCCAGTACTGGCATTCTATCGATGTGGTACTTAAGAACCCAGGGTGAACCTAACATGTTCATGGAATTATTTGATTAGAAGTTTAGTTAAATACCACTGTTCTAATATGATTCTTTGGAAGGTCTTATAAAGACAGCTTAGACAATCTTATTGATTCATTTTTATAACCTTAGGTTAAAATTACAAATGGCTTTTAATTTAATTTTTAAAATTTGTAAATATTTCTATTTGTGAGTTTTGCCGATTACTTGGAGAAATAGCAACCAATGACTAATTCAGCATTAAAGTCCAATGGAGTTTTTGATGGCATTAAATGTTAAATACATGGTTAATTCCCATTTCCTGTTTTAGTATGAAAATACGTGTTTTTGGAATATATTAACCTCATGCTGATTCATTATGCATTTGAATAACTTACTTTAGTTATGTACTGTCCATTTTAGCTTTTTATCATAATTATATGTTTCATAATGTGTGGTAATATTTTTAGTTAGGGTTTTTTTTTGGGGGGGGTTGAGGGGTGAGAGTTTTGAACCCGTGATTAAATCATTTGGGGAACTCCTAGTAATAAAATTTATTTTGTTGGTGCAGATAGTCTACAATTTACAGTCTTAGGATTGTCTGGGGCATGAAGACAATTAAATGACTTGCCCATAGTCACATGGCACAATTTGTGTCAGAGACAAATTTTTATATGTAATTTCAATAAGATTTTTAGATGTAATTTTCACTATATATTGAGGTCAATTTTATTTTCTGTGGAAATATGTCTCTGAAATTATAATGGGGAATCAATGGGAAAAATGTTCTATATTCAAGTGTTCATTTTATGTACAATTTTGAAGGAACACCCCTATTGCCTAAAGTAAGGTTAACTTGTATGTTAAAGTACAATATGAAACAGAAAATAAATATCGATAGGTAAACTAATGTTATAGTGAGCACCATATAACTAATTTCGACATTCTGGTAGTTAAGATAAAAATTGAAGGAATTCATTAATAGGTTATTCAGTTTTTTAAAATGAAGAAACTGAAAAAAACACAGATATTTGTAGTACCTGAAATGAATAATTATTAAAATAAGTAATTATAGGAAAACTGGAATCTTAAAATCCAAACATGCAAACATTTCATATGAAGCCTAAGAAAATGTGCTCTAAGTATGAAAAAAATACATAAAACCCATACAACACCTCACATTCCCTGTTGACAAAATCAAAGTGGCTGTCAAAGAGAATTCAAGAAGCATGTGTTTAATACACACTAAAAAGTACTGTGCTAGCTAATGGGGGAGAGACAAAGATTAGTAAGACTACACCTGTCCTCATGGAGCTTACATTCTAATGGGGAAATGTCTCTTTTTAAAAATGGGATTGAAAAAATAAGAAATGGAAGCCCACCAAATATGACAGGTCCGAAACAATTAGAAATATTGCAGATTAGGAATGTGGCAAAGCAACCTTACAAAGATGTTTATTCTTTAAATCTATCCATCAAAGGAAAGAAGACAACTGGCGAACAATTATGAAACCTTAATAATTATCTTGTAAAATAAGCAGAGAAAAAGGAGATAGTTAAAAGGCTATTTAAAGGAAGGCTTGACTAAGAAAGACATTGGGGACTTTCTCATTTCTATTATCTTTGGATGCACAGGTCAGGTGTATTAGTTTCTGTAGCAGTAAATACACGGAATATCCCAAATCTAACCAATAAAGAAGTATATGGAAAGCATTGAATCCCAACACTACTTATTCAGGTTTTGAAAGATTTTGAGAGCAAAATTATAAAACTATCCACAGGAATGTTTATTAACCTATGGATGTTTATAAATTATTAATATTTATGAGCTATTAATGTTTATTGCCTATTATTAATTATTATTTAGATATGATTTATTACTTACATTTATTTAAATTTATTACTTATTAAATTTATTACTACGTTAAAATGTGAATTTATTACTTATTATTTGTAATATTGATTACCTATTATTGTTTATAGGGCTTATTAATCTATTAATGTTTATTAACTTATAACTACAAATGAACACTTTGCTAAGTAACAGTGCAAGGTATGTAAGTAGATGCTGAATAAATTTTTAGCTAAATTCTTATAGGAAGGGATGGGGTGGAAGAAGTAATTGAATCTTAGCTGTAAGGGGCCTTTGGTGCCATGAAGTATAACCCACGTCTGACAAAGAAGACCACTGCATCACCCCTGACAAGTGTTCCTCTATACTCTGCTTGAGGATTCCCCTGTTATCTTTTGAGGCACAGTCCCCTCCCTCTTGCAGAGACAGATTTAATTATTTGTAAAGTTTTCCTTTCATCAGATTTAAATTTGCTTTTTGACAACTTCTACCTTTTGTTGCTGGTTCTGCCCTCTGGGTACAAACAGAAAAATGTCTTTATTTCTCTTACATATGGCAGCCTTTGAAATGCTTGAAGACAACTCTTATGTCCTCCTTGAGTCTGAAGGACTAGATTTATTCTCTTTGGCCCCACAGGGTTAAATTTGAAGCAGAGGATAAAGAACATAACATTTCCCACTTCTGTTCCCATCAAACTGGTGAAATATTAAAAAAAAAAAACCAAGAGTAGGCATCACCAAACATTTAAATGGGTCAGCTTAGTTTTTGCAATGAGAAATCACATTTGATTAATTCCCAGTGTTTGATTGGGGGAATCACTAAATAGGTAGACCAGGAAGAACCAATGAATATAAGATTTAAGGGACAGATGAGAACTAGTCATGACAGAGGGGTGTAAATAATGAAGTCTCTCGAGGATTTATTTCATTTAACGCTCGCCAGGGAAGGGAGGATCATGAAAGCTCTAAAGTTTGTAGTTAACACTGAGCTCTTACAGGTGGTAAAATCTCCAACTATGGGGAATAAACTATAAGATCACCTCGTAAGGCCTTGTGACTGGGCAGATGAGTTAGAGACAGCGTAAGGCAACATCTTGTTACTGTTCAGTCGTTTCAGTTGTATCTGACACTTTGTGACCCCATTTGGGGTATTCTTGGCAAAAATACTGGAATGGTTTGCTATTTCCTTCTCCAGCTTATGGAGGCAAACTGAGGAAAATGAGGCAAACAGGGTTGACTTGCCCAGGGTCACACAGCTGTTAGTAAGTGTTCGAAGCCAGATTTGAACTCAGGTCGTCCCAACTCCAGGCCTGGCACTCTATCCACTGTGCCACCTGGATGCCCTACCTGACACAATCAATGCTTAATAAATGTTTATTGATTGACTTGACATGTACAGTTACTTTCATAACAGCATTTTCTTTAGGTAATATACCAGTGGTATGTGATTTTGTATGGTTGAAAACTGTTCAGAAAGATCATAACCCATCTCTAATTACTAAGAGATAATGCCTAAGACTCAACAAGAATACATGAGTAACCTGTCATTACATAGCTACTAAGAGTCAGAGGTAGGATTTGAACCTAAGTCTTCCATACTTTAAATACAATTCTTTATCCATTATTGCACGTTGCCATTCTTTATTAGGCCATAAAAGTAATTTTTTCCACTTTGCAGATTATCTCCAAATCATAATTGAGTGTTTGAGAGACTCTTATGATCAAATATTTATCAATCATGCTGGTAATCCCTGATGTCTGGTCATAACATTCTTCATCCTCCCCCTTTTATTTCCTTCAGCTCAACGTTGTTTACAATGTGAAAAATTCAGAGTCTTCTAGAAGGCGCAGATCCACCCGAAATCAAGAAGCCTTTGACTTAGATGTTGCCGTAAAAGATAACAAAGAGGATATCAATCATTTGACTGTGAATGTGTGTACCAGGTAGGTCTTTATTTGGGTCTTTACTTCCTTATTTTACAATTTTACTGAGGATGTAAATCATTATATGTATATTCAAGGGAAAATGTTGGAAAACTATCCCATTATTCCTTTCTCTAGTTATTGAATACTTTTGGAACTAAGAAGGACAAATGAAAAAAGTTCCAGGATATGTTTGATACTCCAAATATAGAAGATAGCCTTAAGATTTCTATAATGGAACAATGTTTTAAGTAACTTCAGTACTTCAAGTATTTAAGAAGTATTTTTAACAAGTAATGTTTAACAAGTATCTCTTCTAAATCTTCTAAATTGGCATCTAGGTGGCACAGTGAATAGAGTTTTAGACTTAGAATCAGAAAGACCTGAGCTGAAATATGGCCTCAGACACTTACTAGGTGTGTGATACTGGGCAAGTCACTTAACCTCTGTCTGCCTCAGTTCCCCAATCTGTAAAATGAAGATAATAATAGCAACTACTTTCAAGGTTTGTTGTGAAGACTAAATGAGATAATAATTGTAAAGTGCTTATCACAATGTCAGCTATTATTATTGTTATTATTATTAAAATTTGACTTCAAGTGCTTGTGAGCTTTGTGACCCTGGGCAAGTTGTTTAACTTCTGTCTGCCTCAGTTTCCTCATCTATAAAATGGGAATGACAGCACCTATCTCCCAGGGTTGTTGTGGAAATAAAATGAGATAATACTTGTAAAGTGCTTTGCAAAATTTAAAGTGCTATGTGAATGTTTAACTATGAAATCTGAATAACATGTAATCATATAGGTAAAAATGGATAAGAATTTTTAGAAAATGTTGTAAACTTATAACATGCTATAAACTACTATAAAGTATTACAAACTACAGCTAGTTAAATTTTACACAAGAGAAGAAAATTGTAAAGGTTGAATTAGTTATTGACACTGACTTATTAAGTATTTAATTTAAAAAATTGTATTTAGTTTTTCAAAATGTATGACTTCTTCCCCCAATATTCAACAACCTGAATTGGCTCATTTTTTTTCATTATAGAGTTTTGAAGTGATATGAGGATAAATGTGTAGACTTTTCTGAAACTTCTTATATTAGTGCTAGTGATTTGATGGAGTGAGAGCTGATACCCATTATGCTCCAAAAAGTTGTTTTCACATTCTATTCTAATTCAATCAGAGCCACTTTGTTTCAGGGTTCAGATATCCAATCAGTAAATATTAAGTGAATGCCTACTGTGTGCTGATCATGGTGCCAGGTATTATGAGATAATACCTATAAGTATAATTCCTTTATTTTCTCTTCAAGGAAAGAGTTTATAATTTGGTGGGAAGACAGAAATAAAATACAGACAACAATTAGAGAACAATTAAGTGTTAATCTAAGTGGTATCTAAGTGCTGTAGTGATTTAGGGATAGGAAAATATCACCGGGAACTAAAGTACTTCATGGAAGGAGGTAGAATTGGAAAGGTCTTTGAAGAAAAGTTAGCACCTAGGCAAGTTGTACATAATAGATTTGCAGTTTCATGTGCAAAATAATAAAAAAAAAAGTAGATGTAAGCCAAGGGTTCATTGCACACATATATGGCATCTAACACTGTCTTGGGTACAGTTCCTGTTAATAAATGTTTGTTATTATTAAATTCAAATGAAATCCCAATTTGGATCCTCCCAGAGGATGGGATGACACTGACCTCAAAGTAATCATGTACTCTCAAGCAAAAGACATTATTTAGGGGGGAATCCTAAATCAGCCCATACCTGATGTCTAACAGGAAGGGTTGGGAGAAACAGGGAGTTGTGAGAATCTCTTTTTGTGGTTCTCTAATCTGCTGACCAAAAAAATTGAGGCCCAGCATCCCCTTCTGAATGCGAAAGGATTCTCTGTGCTATTATAATGGGACTTTACTATGGGAGAATACTTGTTTCTATTCCATGGCCTTTATTACCGGGAATCATCTTTTAGAAATGATGTGGGAATATTTAAGAGGTGATGGGGGAAATTTAGAAAGGGAATTTTATTAGGGTGTGTTCAGTGGTGGTTGAAAAGTAGACTTAGATCCAAAGCTATTCAGCCATGGACCTGGAAAGGATGTTAGAGATGACCTAGGCCACACCCTCATAAGAGTGTGGCTTGCCCGTTTTCATGCAGGTAGTAAGTACAAAGCTTAGGATTTGTACCCATCTCTTCTGACTCTAAAACAAGTACTCTTTCCCTTTTACCACACTGTATGCAACTAAATCTCTGTGGAAAATCTCAAACATGTACTCATTTAACACTGGGGTTGTAATACTGACCTAGGATAGGTGCGTGGATGGGGTTGGTTTATGCATCTTATAATGAGATTATTTGGTCTTTTTACTGGGTGTTCTTGAATAAGGGTCCAAGGCAACTTTACCTTCTTCCAGGGATTCATAATATTTTTTGTGTCATGGATTCCTTTAGTGGTATGGTGAAGCCTATGAACCCCTTTCTCAGAATGTTTATAAATACATAAGTAAAAAATCCATATTAGGATTACAAAATGAACCAAAGGTTAGTGAAAATAAAGATATATATGTATATACACACATATGTATATTTGTATATGTGTAGTTGTATATGTGTGTGTATACATGTTATATACGTTATATATATGTATGTATATATTTCCTATTCAAATTCCCAGTCTCTCTGAAATCTATCCATGTACTTCATGGATCTGAGGTTAAGGACTACTATGTTATTCTCATTTCTGCTTTATGTTGAATAGTATTATAGTAAGGTTCTAGCTTATCCTGGGTATAAGTTGTCTCTCACTTCTTAGGTAGCAAGCAGAAAGATGAGGTCACAACGTTACATTTAGATTTAATATTTAATATAATTTAAACAGTTTGGCCATTCCCCTCATCTATGATAATTATTCAGATAGAATTGCCCCGAGGTCCATTTCAGTGACTTATTTTCAATTGCATCTATTTTGGCTATGTGGAGGACCCAACAGATGGTTTCAGTTGCTTCTGATTTTGAGCCAGCTGAAGTCAGCAGTTGTGCTGTCTTGCTTTTCAATCAGTCAGACTGCCAGGCTTAATATCACTATTTTGAAAAGCAAGTATTCTCTGCCCAGTCTTCCTTTTTCTTCTTTTTTTTTTGGCCGTCAGTAACTGTAAATAAATAGTAATTGAAACTAATTGAATAATTGTCATACTATGCACATTGGAAACATATTCTTTTCCATGATCATTCTGATTACTTCTATATTCCAAGGAAGTAGCTCCTGCCACCTATCCATTTTAGGGAAAAAAAAAGCCATTCTCTAGGAGGTAGAAGTTTTGTTGTTACTTAGATTTTGGGGGCTGGGGAGGGGAAAGGTGGGTAGGGGCATTTTGTATAACAGCTCAAAGAACAATGCAGGGCAATAAAACTTTCCAAGGTGTGTAATCCTACCAAGTTGGCCAAAGAAAGCACAAAGTGAACTCTAAAATATTCAGGGGAACAAAGAGAAAATCTCTCCTCATTAAGCCTTCTTTTTCCAAAACTAGACGGTTAAAAGAGTGCTAAGGGTTTGGCATTGGGGCTGCCCTGAGAGATTAAGAAAGAGCTGCCTCCACTTTGGGTCCTGGCTTTCAGCTGAGAAGTCATGCCATTCTCTCCTGAGAAAACAAAAAAAAAATGTAACTTGCTTTAAAATCATGGCAACTAAAAGAAGACTCCTTTTTGAAATAAAGTAGATTGCATCCTTCCCTATATAGAGTCCCATATAGCTTACCTTGCTGTGCACTGGGGATTTTTACGTAATCATTTTTTTGAATTTTGAAAGAGGTTCATGAAAGAAAAGTTATTTGATCTTTTGTCATAAGGTCTGGGTTTTAAGAAGAAGCATTTAGAGAAACTAGTGCATAAATATTTCCCCACACAAATTCTTATTTGAACTGTGAATAAAAACAATTAATGTAATGAGACTTTTAATTTCTAAGTAAACATTGCATTTTGTGTTATATGTATAGTAAACTGCTGTCAGCATATTCAGTTTTTCATGAAATTTTGTTCTCCCTTTTCACATAAATTTCCTTCCTTCCTTCTTTCCTTCCCTTTCTCCTTCCTTCCCTTCCTTCCTTCTTTCCTTCCTTCTTTCCTTCCCTTTCTCCTTCCTTTCCTTCCTTCTTTCTTTCCTCCTTCCTTCCCTTCCTTTTACTTCTTCCATTCTTTTTTCCCTTCTCCCTCCTTCCCTCCCTCCCTTCCTTCCTTCCTTCCTTCCTTCCTTCCTTCCTTCCTGCTTCTCTCCCTTTTTACTTTTAGGTTTCGGGGACCATCAAAGAGTGGCATGGCTCTGATGGAAGTTAACTTACTGAGTGGTTTTGCAATGCCTTCAGATGCAATTTTACTGAGTGATACAATTAAGAAAGTAGAGAATGATCATGGCCAAGTCAACCTATATTTAGACTCTGTAAGTAGAAAAAATAAATGTAATGTATATAAACATCTAGTATTTTGTCATGTTTAATATAGCATAACTTTCCACAGGCTTTTTAGCATGTTATTTAGGTTATTTGTTTTTGGTGCATGGTGGACTTTTTAGGCCACGGTTCATAGGATCATAAATTTGGAGCTGGAGGGAATCTTAGAGATGATCTAATCTAACCCCTTCATCTGAAAGATGAAAGACTAAAAGTGCAGGTTAAGTGACTTCCCATTGTCACCGAGATAGTAAGCAGTAGATCTGGGACTTGATCCTAGGTCATCTGATTCCTGCTCCAGCATGCTTTCCACAGTCCCACCCTGCCAAAAGATAATAAGAACCACTTGGCTTTCTATATCCATTGGAAAGACTCAAATCAGCCAAGCAAAAACTTGACTAGAATTAAGGCAAAGATTTTGATGAGATTATAACAATGCAGGCTATGCAAATAATTATTAATATACACCCAAGAAACAAGATTATAGATGCTGTAATAATATAAATTTCAACATACCAGTTAGTAGGTTTATTGTAGGACTCTCAATGACCACCAGTGGTTCACAGGTTACATTTGGAAACCCCTGATATAGGGAGGATTTAGGAATCTTTAATAGTATAATGCTAAAATGAAAAATTCAGCTATAATTTTAATTTTTTAAAAATTAACAACCATTTATTTTATCTCCATTCCTTCTCTTTGGAGAAAAAAAGAAAAAAAAACCCCGCATGACACATATGTAACATATGAACTGTATGACTGTATATGTGTATGTATATATGTATATACACACACATACATACATATACACATACATAGACATAGACATAACAGAAATTGTTAAAGCAAAACAAATTCTCACACTATCCATGACCAAAAATATGTCTCATTCTGTGTTGAATCAGGAGGTGGGTAGGATTCTTTGTCATTTAGCCCTGTTTTGTGATTGTTCATTGCATTGATTAGAATTCTTAAGTCTTTCAAAGTGGTTTGTCTTTACAATATTGGTGTTGTATAAGTTGTTCTCCTGGTTCTGCTCACTTATTTAACAATCTACAAATTTTTTAGTGGTTGTGTGTGAATCCTATGAATTTAAATCCAGGGCTATTCCCATAATTCTGTGCTATTTCTGTCAATTATGGTCTGTTTTTCATGGCAAATAAATCTAATAATGGAATATTTGAATTTTAAAAAATCAGTTTGGCAGCTCTGTTGTCACCTTTTGGCAGGGTGGGAGGGAGGAGAGGGAGGGAAGTGGTGGTAATTCTTGTGCAGAAAAGGCTAAAAATTTTGTATCTGTCTTTACCTGCCCCAAATTCCTCTGGATATCCTGGAATCAGTCTTATTTTGGGTGCTTAGAAAACTGTATTCTCCAAGTGTTCCAGGTAAACTGGAGCTTGAGGCACTGATAGTAAGCAGCAGCTATTTTAAGCATTACTATTATAGCATTACTACTAATAAAGCTGCCATTTTGCCCACAGTTTCTCAAACTTCTACTGGTCCTATTCGCAACTTCCTGGATTTTGTGGCAGTTTAGGTGCCTGGAGACACTATGTCTATAAACAAAAAATGTTGCACTTGTTGAATGGACTAGGACACTCCCTGATCTCTGCCTCATTCTCCTGACCTCCCAGTTTTTATGATCATTTGGATTGAGCCATCACAAAAGAAAACTGTCCCAGATGTGGTATTTAGGACAGGTCTGTTCCTACAGACTGCCTTTTAGTTGTAGTCACAAGCTCTCCACTATCCCATGGATGTCTAAAATCTGGTTAAGGTAGAATTTGTCTACCCATTATCTAGTTTTTATGCTATTAGATATACTGATGTGCACACTTCATTGTCAGGAATGATTTGAGAGTTTGAAAATATTGCGATGATCCTCCTTGAGTCTATAATTGTCTGGAAGTTATTGGGAATGCTACAAAGCTATTGATTTAGAGCTGATGTTTGGGGATGCAGAGATAACTTGAATAGCACCCCGAATGAAGCTACTCTTCCAATTTGCCTTAACACTCTTGGGTTGAAGTTCCTAAAAGGTTGGCTGACTACTTCTCTTTCAGGATTCTAGGGGTAACCCTGGGAGGATTTATTTATATGGTCATCATTCATGAGCACCCATAAGTATATTTCTCATTAACGATCAGCCAATAAATTAATTAGGTTTTGGAAAAGGCATTTACTAGAATGTCATAGCGAGAACAGTTGGTACAAAATATCCTCTCCCTGCTCCTCCCAAAAAAGCCTGGGCACACTCTGCCACAGATACATGTAGATCCATGGGAAGAGTAAAAGTGTTCAAACAGTTTTAGTGGGTCATACATGTGAGAAATACATGTAGCAAAGCTCTCAGCACTTTATAGCCTAAAAATCCTTTCTTGAATCCATAATATTAAGGGTCACGTTCCTTGGAGCTGCCTCCCTCCTCTGGTTACTGTCTTTCTGAACCCTCTATCCTTGACATGTCACTTTGTTCTCTATTAATGTATTGTCTTCTTCTGGTTTAATCTCTTTGACCCCCATCTGGGTATGCTGTCTTATACTGATCCAGTGTTTCCCACTTACATCATTAATGGTCGAAGTGTGGGATAATTGAGAAAAAGAAACTTCCCACTTCCTTCAAGGCTGCTTCCCTCTCAAAAGTTTAGATCTAACTGGAACTTCAGTCCTCAACTCCCGTACTGGTTCATTGCTTATCTGTTTGCTATTTTTATGTATAGGCCCAGTGGTATTTCTTATTCTTTCAACCAATCATAAGTTGTTTCCTGTGTTCTTTCATCTGCCTTCATCCAGTTGCTAAAACCTTGTCCTCTCAAATTGATTAATAACCTAATTATATCTTATAGTGAGATTTTAGGAAAACTATTTAACATATAATTTATATTGATGGATTGCTTCAGTTGTGGGTGTCTGAGGTTTTCTGTGATTACATTAATGGAAGTGAGGGTAGAATTCTTACACTAGTATTTTAAGGGAGTTTCTATGGAACATCGTAGATCTCGAAGGAGAGAAGTGATTGACTTGCACTCTCAGAAGTATTTTTGGAAGTGGAGGCTAACTCAATTACAGAAGGAATCAGGAGCCAGCCTGTTTTAATCAATGGAGCTGTCAAACTGTGATCCAAAAAACTTGGGTTCTAATCCTTGCCCTGCTAATAATTAGTACATAAGTCACTTAATTTTTTAGGGTTTCCTCAGCTGTAATATGATCTCTAAGTTGCCTCCTAATTTTTAAATTGATGAAGCCATTAATCTTCTATGCCTAATAGGTCCTCATTGACTACAGAAGACATAGAAGATTCATAATTGTTTCCAGACTGAGGACTCTAAGGTTGTTCATTGTACACTGAAATACATACACATTGTACTCCAAACTTTGTTCCTATTTTTTTCAAGGTAAATGAAACACAGTTTTGTGTAGAAATTCCTGCTGTGAGAAACTTCAAAGTATCAAATACCCAAGATGCCTCAGTATCTATAGTGGATTATTATGAACCAAGTAAGTGTTACTCTTTCTGTCTTGTGTATAGTTATTCAGAACTCAAAATAGGCAGTTACATTTTTGAAAAACACTGCATAACTTGTTCACTTGGTGGGTGGCAAAAGCCCCCACTTAAGTGAAGAGATTTGCTAATAATTTATAAACAGTATAACATACATGCTATTTTGTGTATGAATAATGACATCAAATTTGAAAGTGTTATTTTTGCTTAAGCATTGTTTTAGACTTTGAACTTAAATGCCCAAAATTATGTTGACAAAGAAAAAATTAAAATACAAACTCCAGTTAAAATTCAGTTTCCATATCTTTTTTGCTCATATTTCAAGTAAGCTATTTCATCTGTTTCTTGTTTTACAATGGGAGTTCCTTTTATAAGAATATTCTCCATCTTATAGATAGATTCATTTGGCATGAAATTGAACCCTTGCACCTATAAAAATGGATTTGGTTTCAGAACTTGGGTGTTAGAACATTTAGAGGACAAGATCTCAACAATCGTGATTCATGTTTTTTTCTCCCCCCTAGAATAACGAATTTCATTGGCTTGGTGCCAATAGGTGCATGTTTAGGTGGGAATAGTGTGCTGAGAAAAACAGGTTTCATGTTGGAAATAACTCAAGTTCATTGTGCTTTTGTAGTTGCTATTAATTAAAAAATATTAGTACCTGAATTTTATATAGTCAACAATGGCATTTGTGTCTGATTTGAATTTAGTTACAGAGTAAAAAGTTTACCCTGAGATTTTCCTTATACTAAGCTCTTAATGACTTGTATATCACATTTTGCAACAAATTCCCTTTTGCAGGGTATCCCCAAAGTCTTAGTGTAGTTTTTAGCTATTGGAGCTTAAAAGCTATTAAAACTTAAAGTTTACTTAACAAATTTTCGAAAGCTATTCACTAAGCAATACACTAAGACTTTTGGAATATTTTGTATATCTTGTAGGTCATTTGCAAAGAATTAGATTTCAAAATAAGTTTAATTCATTTGTAGAACTTGATAATATTAACATGAAACTAAGAAAGTCATGCCACTGGTTATCCCTCTGATAGGAAAGTACATCAGTTTCTTTTGTCCTTTCTTAGTTTTCCAGATTTGGAAAAGATTTAGTCTTCTCTATCACAGTATTGAACATTTACATATTTTTATTTTTTTTTAAGAGTGAGAGTAACACTCTGGGGATAGAAAAGGGAGGATGGTGTGGCAAGTCCTGATAATAATGCATTCATCCAAATAATCTTATATTTCAAGGATCCATTATTTCATCTGTTTGGGTACTTAGTCAACAGATACAGTTCACAACTACTCTATATTTAAATATATATTTATAGAAATGCTTTAAAACATTTCTACAAATATATAATGTATTAATAAATAAAATTTATTTATTAATAAAAATTATTAAAATGAATTCCATGGACCAAAACATTTCATTGAAGCTTCTGAAAATGAGGCCCTAAAGACATGGGCTGGTTCTGGACAGAATATACAAAGTCTTTTGCTAGGGCCAAACTTTTGACCTTCTGGTCTGGAATAGGAACAAACAGAGCTTGAAGTTTTCCAACATAAACTTTGAGAACCCAGGGTCATAGGATCAAAAATCTAGCAGAAGAGACCTTGGCAACCATCTTGTCTAACCTCCATAGTTTACAAATGAAGAAATCTGAGTACATGGAGGTTAATTAATATATATGTGTGTGTGTGTGTGTGTGTGTGTGTGTGTGTATGTATGTATATGTATATGGCTTTTTTGGTGAGCAGTGGAGTTAAGTGACTTGCGCAGGGTCACACAGCTAGTAAATGTCATGTGTCTGAGGTCGAATTGGAACTCAGGTCCTCCTGATTCCAAGGCCTGAGCTCTAACCACCTGCCACCTAGCTGCTCTGAGGTTAATCAATCTTTTTTTTTTTTTTTTTGGTTAGGCAGTGGGGTTAAGTGACTTGCCCAGGGCCACACAGCTAGTGTTATGTGTCTGAAGCCAAATTTGAACTCAGGTCCCCCTGAATCCAGGGCCGGTGCTGTATCCATTGCGCCACCTAGCTGCCCCATTAATCAATTTTAATAAGCATTCATTAAGCCCCTAATATATATTGATCACTGGGAGAGACAAAGACAAAAATGAAAACGTCCCTGTCTTAAGGAACATATATTCTAGGGAGCAGAAGGGTGTAAAGAGGAGATAACATATGCTTCTAAAAATATCTACAAAATAAACAAATAAAATCCTTTCTTACTTTATAAGAACTTTGCTGGAAGATTTGCCCAAATACACTAACAAATTACCACATTTCCCAAATGACTGTTTCTCAAAGGTACAAGGAGAACATTTGGCAACTTTAAAGCAAAAGAAAAGATGATTTATCTCTGGAAATTTGTCAGGAAAGCAATGGATAATGAAAGGAAACCATGTTACTGGTGTTAATCATTAAAATAAAATCTGATATGAGATAGTTTTAAAGTGCCACAACCTACCTTATAAAACTATATAATATATATTTTTTAAAAATCCCACATCTGAAACCTCCACTAAAAAGTCAAAGAAGTATAAGTTGAGTGTGCTTTGAAAAAAAAATTAAGAAGTATATAGTAAGCAGTTACATGCTGCAGGATTTCTACATTCCGACCTGGTATTGTTGCAATTTCAGCTTAGAGATTAAAAAAAAAAGGTTTAATGTATTCAGAGAAGGGTCATAAACATGATTTAATTAAATTGTAAAGATACATGGTATTTAAAGTTTTCAGACAGTCCCCTTGGTTAGGAGACAAACCTGTGTTTCAAAATAATCCTTTGTCTTTTTTTTAAGGCCATTCATGTTGTGAAGTAAATAAATATATAATTATACACACATATATATGAATACATACCTATGTGTGATGTATGCATAGACAATATTAATTTAAACTAAATGTTCTCCAAGGGTTTTTAACAAGTTATAGCCTGAGTCTTTCTTCTTCCAGCAACATAATTACATTGTGTTTGAGATTGCGATCTACATCTCCAACTTATTTTTAAACGTTAGCCAATTTCTTGGTAGTGGATTTGACTGAAAATACCCTTTTACTTTGGCTAAGAGTTTGGACTTGCCCCTCTCTGATCAATGGTTTCATGTCAAAGTAAATAATTAAACCATTAAATTGAAAGAGAGACAGTGTGTGTATTTTAAAATATAAACATCTGAAAATTCAGAACAGTGTAGGAAATGCTATTGCATCCTGGCAAAGTGTTTATTTAAAAAAAATCGAAATAAATAAAATAAAAACACGATTAAAAAAATTCTTCTCTTTGAATAGGGAGACAAGCAGTCAGAAGTTACAACTCCAAAGTGATGCTGGATGTGTCCCCTTGTGACCTGTGTGACGGAGAACAAGATTGCAACCTTTGCAAGGATAGCTCCCCAAGATTATTTCAACACTTTGCAGTAGTTGGCTTCTGGTGCTTCTTGTTTCTCTTCTCCTTGCAAATTTGGCTGTGATCTTTTATTTTGTAAGGGGTACATTGAGATTTCCATGGATGATTTGTGTTCATAGTTTAATTCATCTTCTGATTGTGTTGAAATAGAGTTATTTCCATGGGTGAAAATGAGCAAATATCAATGTTATCTTCATTGATATTTTTCTCCCCTTCCACCTCAGTTTTTAAGAGGAACCTTGAGTCTAATTGATTTGGAAAGTAATCTCAGTATGCCTTACTTCCCTGTGCCTACCCTTCTTTTCCCGCCCAAAATGTCTTTGGATTGTGTGTAAGGTAGAACTTCCTGCAGTGTTAAAAAATATTTTGTTATGACGGCTTCATTTATTTGCCACATTTGATAAATGAAACATAGGTTCTTACTGAAACCAGCTGTACATTACTGTTATGAAGAGAGCTGCCTTTTCTCCAAGAAGAAAAAATGCTTTTGTCAGTGGAGTCCCTTTGAAAACTGGGAATGAAGGAAAACGCAAGGAGGAACTTGTTTGGGCCCCACACTTATAATCTCATGGCCTTAGGGTGCCCTTTCCATCTTTTATGAATTTGGTTCTTTCCAGAGCCTGAAGTAGTGAAATAAAAATTAGCTGGAGTGGTTCTCTTTTCCTAAACTCTCCTAGTTCCCTGCAATTCTAATCCTATCCTCCTTTCTTTCCTTGTTCTTTCAGATTCTAGTATAGCTCAGGTATGAGGGTCTGAGGCTGTTCCAGTGGAAACCAGATTTAGTGTACACTGGAAGAAACTTGAGCTGAAGACCGTGGTTTGGTTTTTAAGGTTTGCTGGCAGCCCTGGTGGAGGAAACAGACCAGGGATGTGTCTTAAGTTTTATATTGAAATTACGGGGAATATTTTAGCACTATGCTGATCAGTGTGTGCTTCTAGGCAGAAATTTGGGGTTTGGTCTACAGCTAGATGACAGATAATTGGTCCAAAGAAAGGACATATACCTGCTACCATAAGATCAGGCAATTAATTCGGAACAGACTGTCAGTGTAGATAGAATCAGGAAAACTAGGGGTTCAAATACTGTTTCTGACACAGAACATGTGTGACCATGGGTAAAACACATACTTTCTCAGTGCCCCAGATGGCTCTTTCAGACTATAAGCTATAGACAAGTTACCAGCCTGAATCACTGGGGGGAGTTCTTCACTCCTGTGAAATGACAAGTCTGGAGAAAAGAATATATGTAACTAAAGTCCTTTAAATTAGTTCTTATGTATAGTCTCTTATTGCTTATGGAAGTTTTGATTGCAAAAGTCAAATGTTATATCTTAGGAATCTGGGAATCGTCTAAGTGCCATTATTATTAATGTTTGAATGCATACAGCATATGTGTAGAGAATAGTTTCTTATAGAGTGGCCTAGGAAGAGAGCAGGTACTATTCAATCAGTTATTACAGTAATTTTTTTTTCAGGGAGGGTATGAGATCTGCTAATGAGTTGGTACTAACCTAAAACGACTCTTATCAACTGTGGAAGGGCACTTGACATTCTGTATCATAGGAGCACCTTATAATAACAATAATACACACTTATTTAGCACTTTTATAGTTTACAAAGTTCTTTTCTCACAACAACCCTGGGAAGGGAGTAAGAGTAAGCAGCAGTAAGATCATTTTATAGTCACTTAGAATTCCATCCAAGAATGATGTGTTGAGCAGTTAAGTGACTTTACTGAACCTGAGGAGAGTTAGGGGACTTGCCCAAGGTCATTAGTAAGTGGTAGAGCTAGGAGTTAACCCAGGTCTCCTGATTCTTGGCCCACTGTTCCTTCCTCTGACCAATGCTTTCTCCTAGATGAAACTGCCTTAGAATAAGGCTGTTTCAGCAAATAGCCCCTTAGATGAAATCCCAGAAAAGTTTTATACTTAATTCTACTCTCTTAAACATATTATTTTGAGGTTCTATTGTCAAAAATCACTAACATGGGGTTCCAATGTAGCATATATAGAAACTTGGAACTGGAAAGACCATGACTATGTTCTTGTCCCTCCCAACTCATGCTATCATGTGAGATGTGGATAACTTTTCTGCACTCTGCTTTTTTCATTTATAAAAGTCGGCTGATGATACTCTCTGTAGAGTCCATTCTGTGTGAGTGGTATATCTCCCATTTAATTAATCCTAGATTTCATCAGCTGGTATAATGCTGCTGAAAGTGAGGTATGAACAACCGAGACACAATGACGCAGCTCAGCTTTGTGAATGAGCTTGAGTTACATCACTTCATGTTTTCATACTCGACCTCTCTTAGGGTACTTCCCTGCCTAAGACATGGGTTAGTTTTAGAATTAGTGACCATTATGAAACCTCAGGTATATTAGGGATTCAATAGTAGCATTGGTTAATAGTAGTGGCTATTGATATTCTTGGAGGTGGGAGGGGAGAAGTTACATGTATACCATGATTAATGAATATTAAGGGATAAATTAAGTCTTATGAAACTATGACATTTAGGTTTTCAGGTATTTGGAAATTAACTTTAAATTGCCCTTTATTCTTCCACATGTGGACTGGGAAACTCCCTAATAAATCCTTGCATTTCGAACCCATCAGTGATCTCTGGGTCTACCAGAGGGCTATTACGCATTATTAAAGGACCCTGGACCATAATTTAGGAACCTCAGAATCACTAATTGGCACAACTTAGGATAAATAAAAGAGCACCTTTACTTCTGAGTGTCTTCATTTTAGCAGTTTGTTTTCCACAAGTATAATCATACATCATTTAAAAAGTTTCATTTTAAGTCTTCTTTATGGTAGGCACTATCAGATAAGTATAGGACCTCAGAAGCTGCCTTGTCTCGTCTTCTCATTTTATAGAGGAGGGATCTGAGACCCCAGAAAGTGAAGTTACTTGGTTAAGGTTAGGCTTTGGACCCTGCTCCTCTGGCTCTGGAGTCAGCTCTCTTTCCACAGTACCAAGTTGCTCCCTAAGGATAGATTGAAAAATATTCTACTTGCATGGAATCCTGGTACACATCTGGCTGTGGGTTAACATTCTTTTTGGTAGCATTCAAAGAAATTCCTCTCCTCCATATTTCAAAAAATAAAACCTCAATCTAGATATAGGACATAACAACATATTAGTTAGTTTTGGTAATGACAACATATTGTCAGTTCTCTTAGCTAAATCAAATTAATTCTTTATGCTTTGTCTTAAATCCAGATGAATAATACTACCCCTGCCACATTGACATGATTTAAAAAGATATGGTCTAGCTCTTTTAAGGGGAGCTTAGTGGCACAGTGGATAGAGCACTGGGCTTGGAATCAGGAAGACTCATCTTGTTGAGTTCAAATCTGGCCCTCAGACTCTTACTAGCTGTGTGACCCTGGGCAAGTCACTTAACCCTGTTTGTCTCAGTTTCCTCATTTGTAAAATGAGCTGGAGAAGGAAATGACAAACCACTTCAGTTATCTTTGCCAAGAAAACCCCAAAATGGGGTCATGGAGAGTCTGAAATGACTGAACAATAACCACCCACCCCCAAAGTTTTTTTTTAAAAAGAATATGATAGGGGCAGCTAAGTGGTGCAGTGAATAGAGCACTGGCCCCGGAGTCAGGAGGATCTGAGTTCAAATCTGGCCTTAGACACATGATACTCACTAGCTATGTGACCCTGAGCAAATCACTTAACCCTGATTGCCTTGCCAAAAAAAAAAAAAGGATATGATAGGCTAATAATGTAAAATCATTTAGATCATGTACCCACTCTTCTGATACTATCATATAAGCCAGACTAATTCTTGAAAACACCTTTTGCTTTTTTCCTACCTATTTTATTGATCCATAACAGTAAATCTTGGAAAAATGAATTGTTTCCATGCCAAATTTAGCTTAGCAATAAACATTTAATTCATCCCCAAACTAAAAGTGGCTGCTATTTGTATCCAGAACTCAACTATCTGTAACACTTTCAGGTTCACAAAGGCTTTATCTCACAATCACCCTGTGAAGTGAATAGTATAAGAAGCATCGTAAGATTTAGAGTTCAGACTTAAGCATTTATTAAGTACTCACTATGTTATAGGCACTGTTCTGGGGTTAAGAATATGAAGACAAACATTATTATCAAAGAGCTAATAGTCACTGAAAATGAAAATTCAGATGGTCTAGACTTTGTTTTATAGATGGGGAGATAAGGGCTCTGAGAGAGTGTGATTTGCTGAAGAACACATAGGTAGTAAAAATGTCTGACTTGTGTTTTAAACTCAGGTCTGACCCCAGGTCTAGGATGAGATCCACTATACCATACTGCCAGTGCTAGTACAGTGCTTTAGGATTATATAATTTCATTTTGTAGTGCCTCTTTGTAACATTTATAGTAAATGGTTTAATTTTCAGTTGAACTTCAAAACATTTTCTCCTTTCAGCTTTGGCTTGTGTTTAGCAGACAGGCAGGCCTTGTCAAATATTTTCTTTGGATTTAATTTTAAAATAACAGGAAAGCGTAGCATACTTTTACTAACTCCCCAAAACACTCATCCATTCCATATCAACACATGGTCAATATAACTATAATGCAAATTAAAATACCATATATGCATAAGAGAATAAAGTGGCTTGTTTTGTATTGGGAATAAACTAGCTGAATTGGTCACTTCGGGCCATCAGAATTGAGGAAAAAGGCATGTAATTCCATCAACCACTCCAGAACATTAGCTAGTGAATTTGAACCTCTGACTACTATTTCCTTAACTGTATTACAGTTACATGCCTCAACAAAGGGTACTATGATGTGTCCTCTGTGATGTCATATCATGAAATAACATTTTTATTTCAACCATCTTAATATGTAGGAAAGGAATATTGCCTAGGCTCTTTTGGACTTCCGTTTAAAAGAGCATTCTTGTGTTAGGTTATAAGGTGCATATGTGTGCATGGGTGTGTAATTTATATTTTTTAGGAATGACGTTGAAGTATGTGTTACTTTCTATTTAAAAATGATCATTCTGACTGTGTGAGTTTGTCATGAGGCTTGGAGTTGTCGTATCAAGCATACTGAATGATTATCCAGAGGGGACAGATTCACATCCTATCCTCCTTATACATGATCTTCTGTAATTTCCATAGGATGTGGCTCTTGTCTGACTCTTCAGGCCTTTGGCCTCTTGTATTTGTCTTGTATGCCTTTGAGGAGAAGGAAGAAAATGAAAACAATGGTCTTTTGCTTGAGTTTCCTTTAGAAGCTTTGAAAGATTTTGTTAATGATAGTTTCTCCCTTCTTTACTTTGGGAAATTGTTTTGCTTATACAAAGAGTATTGTTAAAATAAGATCGATCATTTTTCCCACTGAGGACAAAATTGTGATGTATTTAGTAAGGTCATTCTATTTGTTTTAATTTTAAATGTTTGCATTTCATGCTATTCTTCCTCCTCTTCAAACTGTGCATTATTAATGTCCAAATGAAAATAATTACCTTTATTATTCAATAGAAAACCATGATTTATCAATAAAAAGTTTAAATCCCATTCTGTTTATTATTTATGTAGTATGTTTCACGATCACCTTTAAGGGGCTTATAATACATATTTCTCACTCCCCAGCAGTTATTCATGTGGGTCAGAAGTGGCGTGTTAAATACCATGGAGAAAGACACTATCTAGTTTGAAAAGCCCCAAGTTGTAGGGGAAAAAAAAAGTATCAACCTTAATCCTTTTTCACCTTAAATAAACTAGGGATCATGGATGGTCTCCTCTTTTTCCCCCCCATAACTTATGTCTGAGAAATTTGAAAGAGCAGAAAGAAACAAAGAGTTTGCCTGTTCAGAAGTGGTGGCAGACTCTGGGTATGTACTATTGCATGTGCAGCAAGACGTATTTGATCTCTCTCTCTCTCTCTCTTCTCTCTCTCTCTCTCTCTCTCTCTCTCTCTCTCTCTCTCTCTCTCTCTTTCTCTTTCTCTTTCCTCCCCTCCTCCTTCCCCCTCTCACCCCAGTATCTCTTTGTTATAAGGGACAACTTGCTGCAGAAGGTATATATTCCAAAATGAAAATGATGTAAAGCAAAATGCAGCAATAAAAATAAAATTTAAAATTTACGAAGTTGGATAAGGAGAAATGAAGCCTTAAAAAGAAGCACTCTACCTGCCTCAGTGAACATTATCCATGGGGTTCTTTTTCTGAGCTTCAGAACATATATGCTCATTTAACATGGATCTAAGATTTAGTCAGCATAAAGATCTCTTATTGTGGAAACTCCCCCCAACAACACAGATTCAGCCCCTCCATGAGTGAGCAACTAAGTCCTAAGGATTTGCTAGAAGATGTGTAGAACTGGATGACTTGCCCCATGTCACATAGTTACTAACCATCAGAGGCAGGTTTTAAACCCAAGTCTTCCTAATGCCAAGCCCAGACCTCTGTCTGCTATGTTGCTTCTATCCATAACAAAAGAAGTGAATGATAATCATTAGCACAATGTAATCTGTAAACTGGGGCATATGATGGCCCTGTAGGAACTGTTTTTCCATTTGGGCTTTGAGCTTTAACTCAACCTTATCAACTGGTGAAAGAGCATTGTTTGAAATCTCATTTGGTATTGGTAATCAAAGGACGCTGAACACAAGTTGTCTCTCTAGTTGCAGATGTCCAGGAATCTTGTATGATACAAACCTGCCTGGGAAACATCTTGTTGAACAGGAGCCTTTGAGGCTGTATTTTACTCTATTGAATCCATTTTTCTTTTGTAAAAATTATAATTACACTTTACATTTCTGAAGAGTTTTTTTCCTCATGGCAAGGTAGGTAACTTAAGACTTGTCTGCTAAGCTTTCTATTGGCTGCTGTTGGATATTATGTAAACTTGTTAAAGACAATTTATAAGCTGGAAAAAAAAACCATGAGTTAAAAGACTTATACAAGGTCATATAATTTGTAGTGACCAAATCACTGTAAGTCAAGTTTCTTAGTCCTCTGTTTAGTATACTTTCAGCCTAGAACACAAAGCCTTCCAGGTAAACTGGAAAAGGTAAAAGGAAAGCCTTATCTCTAGCAGGGTGTCTGTTCCACACTTTTCTTTTTTTTTTTTAAAGGCAACTGGGGTTAAGTGACTTGCCCAAGGTCACACAGCTAGTAAGTGTCAAGTGTTTAGTCTGAGGCTGGATTTGGACTCAGGTCCTCCTGACTTCAGGGCCAGCGCTCTATCTACTGCACCACCTAGCTGCCCCTGTTCCAGACTTTTCCATTCTTTCCTGAGACAGTGGCCAAAGGCCTCTATGAGAAAGAAAGATCTTGCTTGATTATAGCTTAGGAAAGAGGAAAAGATAAGTAAGTAGACAGAAATAAGAGAGTTGGAGGGAAAATCAACCAGTACTTAAATATATGATATGGAACACAATTGCATAACATTGAAAAGATTTAAACTTGGTAGCACGGACACATCTTTAAAAACATTTATTTTTATTCTGAATTTAACAAACACAAAATAAGATGGACATTTACATAGTAGAAAAGAAAATGAGGGCCATGTTGAAAACTCTGGATCTCTGTTAATGCACAGCTGGCTTTTCTTTTAAAATACACGATAAATTCAACTTACGGTTTTCAAAGCTGTTTGGCTTGTCTGTGATTCTTCCTGGTATTCTATTCTTCAATAACCCTCTTTTCTTTCTTTTTTTTTTTTGCTTACCCTATCCCAACCTATCCTTTTTTTCACCTCCCGCTTAAAAAAAAAAAGAAAAACAAAACTTTCGTAACAACTATGAATAGTCAAACAAAGCAAATTCCCATATTGGCCGTGTCCCCAAATGTGTCTCAGTTTGTATTTTGAGTCCATCACATCTCTGTCAAGAGGTGTAGATAGTGACCTTTTTCACTGCCCCTTTTGAATCATAGTTAGTCATAGTGTTGGTCTGACTTCTCAAGTATTTCAAAGTGTAACACAGACGTAGTAAAATAACATAGTTGGTGGGGAGATAATTTGGCAGGGACATTTTAAAAGGAAAGAAAGAGAAGGAGATGTAATACCAAGAAGAAAATTGCTATTAATTCTTCATGAACAGGTAAACCTGTCAGAACCTTCTTCAACAAAACAATTTCTTTGCTATCTTTCTAAGTACACTGGGGAGATGAATAGTGGATATGAGTAGGTTGCTATGTAAGTCCAGTGATGAACTTGGTGCAGAAGAAGTGATATAAGGGATATTTCCCTAGAAAATGTATTATTAGAAAGGGAGATAGGATAATCATGTAGCAAAAATCAGGGATAGCAGATAGCCCAGTGGCTGAACTGACACCCAGGAAATGTAAAAGGACTTAGAGGAAGGCCTCCAATATATTGGCTAGATCTCCTATTGAGCACTGGTGGACAAATATGGATCTCATGGGATGAGAAGGTGGGAACGAATTTTGGTTGATGGATGGAGAAAATGTGAACGTGAATAGGATCATAGATTCACTGAAGTACACACATTGACAGGGGCAGGAGATGACTTTTTCAGGATCCTTCTAGACTTTGAACTTGTGGTTTTTCCTTCTAGGTATTTGTATGCATCATTTCTATTTCTTCTCCTCCTCCTCCTCCTCTTCTTCCTCATCTTCCCTCTCTTCTTCCTCTTCCTCCTTATTCCCCTTCCTTCTTCTTATCTCTTTCCTCTTCTTTTCCCCTTTCCTCTTCCCCTCCCCTTCATCCCTTTTCCTCCTCCATCTCCTCCTTCTCCTTCACCAATTCTGCCATTTCTTTTCTTGCTGACAGACCAGACAGGTGAGATTTTTGCATGATTTTCCATTACCATTAATGGTAATTAATGTTTGGTGATGTTAAATCATCAATGGGAAGGTAGACCAAAACAATTGTTTTGCTACTTTAATAGTTTGAAACTACACTAAAACTTTTGGGACATGCTGTGCGATGAAAATACCAACATGGGATTATTTTTTTTTTTTACAACTCAAGCAGGCAATAATTGGACAGCTTTTATTTTGTCTCTCTAACCAGCTGATAAGCCATTTCTTACCTCAGGGTGCTGGGTCTTACTCTGAGTAGATCCTGCAGACTTAGTGGTGTTATCACTAATTACAAAAATAAAAATTTCATGGGCATACTGCATCATCAACCTATTTTCGTCCCTCCTCTTAAGCCTTATCCAATAGCTGAAGAAGGTAATTTTTGAGATGTCCATTTTCTATTATAATATGGCATAGTGCAAAAAACACTTTACTTGGAGTCAAAAGATATAGGTTTAAAGCCTGGCAATTCACTTACTAGTACTGTGACCCTGAATCTCAGTTTTTTTTTCATCTATAAAATGGGATAATATTGCACATCTTGCTGTCCTCAAAGGATTCATATAAGGATCAAATGAAGATAGTAACTGAAGTAAATGAAGAAGTAACAATAAATGTCCTATGTAAATGATAAAATAGTACATAAATGTAAGCTATTATTGCATCCTCTATTTGGTTCTCCAGGTAATTTGGCCCATACTATCTAGCACTATTTTCTGCTGCTTTTAGAATCTACCTCTCTTCTTCTACCCATACACTGTGATACACTGTTTAATATTGTTGGTTTGGTTATTTTAAACATTTTTCCAGGTCTATTTTTGAAAAATTTAAATTAATTAAAAAAAATTTATGGAGTAAGTGGCACTTTTTCATGTCCTCCTCCCCCATCCCCTGGCAAAACTAGTTTATATAAAGACAGAGTGCAGCCTGTAACTGTACTTTGACTCTCTTCTACCTTAGCTCTAGTCCCTTTATATCAAGAGAAGGAGCTTAGCTGCCATCAAACTCTTATTTTTGTCCTTTAGCATCTGTGAAATTGCTGATGGTGCCTGGTTGTGGCAGTTGTAGACTAGATATATGGTCACTTGCCCTCCTTTTCAGTCATCCAGCTTTCATAACAAATTTTTAAAAAATCAACAAGTATTAAGTGCTAACTATGTGATAATCACTTCGCTAAAAGCTGGGCATACAAAGCAAATGCAGAAATAACCCCTCACCTCAAGGAGCTTACACTCAAATGGTAGTTTTTGTGTCAATGTGTGTGTGTGCGTTATTTCCCTCACCCTCCACCCCTACCCACTTTGTGGCTGATGTTCACACCCGTGCAGTGTTTTTCATCTAGCCAGGAACATCTATTTCTATACTTTCACCTCTAAAGTAAAGGAACCTGAGATGGAAGCTTATTTACCTTATATAAGACGTGATGCCTTCTGTCTTGCCTGCCTGGGCTGGCCCTGCATCTTTAGTCCTTTTGAAGCCCCTAATCCTTAATAAGCTGCCCAGTCTTCTGACCATCCTTCATCCTTATATCCTCTCTATTCTTATCAGCCTAGGTGATGCAATGGAGAGAGTGGTGGACTTGGAGACCTGATTTCAAAGTGAGCCTCAGATATGTCACTTATCCTCACAAAGCCTCAGTTTCTTCATTTGTAATAGTAGCCTCTACCTCACGTGGTTGTTGTGAGGACCAAATGAGACAGCATGTATAAAGTGCTAAATAAATATTAGCTATTATTATTAGCAAGCTGCATTTGACGTCTTCTGCATTACTTTTTTTAAAGTCTAAACAATTGGGGCAGCTAGGTGCACTAACCCTGGATTCAGGAGGACCTGAGTTCAAATCCATCCTCAGACATATAACACTTACTAGCTGTGTGACCCTGGGCAAGTCACTCAACCCCATTGCCTAGAAAAGGAAAAAAAAAGTAGCCTGAAGTCTAAACAACCAATAAAACTGTCAAGACCTGATTTGTTGTGTTTGCCTACAAAATGCTCACATTGAAAATTTAGCAATGGACTATTGAGGTAGGAGCTGGTTCCAACACATCCTTGCTTATAATCCTAAAGGTGTCTACACAAAACAAACCCATAAAAAGCTGCTTTTTTCAAAGGCTTGACTTTTTAGCTTTGTGATTAGCATCTGGGTGGGAGTCTGTGGGGTGTGAGAGGAAAGAAGAAATACTTTCACAGGGCATGAGACAATTGAGTTGAAATGAGCAACTAAAAAGCAAGAGGTTAAGTCTTCACTGTCATTTTTAAGGGGAGCCCCAGAGAATGAATTGACTCTGAATTGGGGAAAATCTAAATCAGGTTGGATCTGTTTTTCTCTATACCATCACAGAGCTCCATGGTGCTATGTGCCAGGCACGGTACTAAGTGCTTTACAATTATTATCTTACTTGATCCTCATAACTACTTTGGGAGGTAGATGTATTGTTATCTCCATTATACAGATAAGGAAAACTGAGGCAAAGAAAGGTAAAATGACTTGCCCAGGGTGACACAGCTAATGAACTTAGGTCTTCTTGACTCCAGGCCCTGGCACTCTACTGACTTGACTGTGCCACCTAGCTGACTCTAGGAGCTCTGAGGAAAAGGAAAGTAGGAAGGTGTTAGATGTCTGCCTATATAGTCATCCTCCATAACATCTTAGTATCCTCTGACAACTTCTATCTATTTAGAATGGAGAGGAATAATTACTCCCTCAACCCACCTCTACCCTTACTCCCAGTCTTCCAGTCAGAACAAAAGGTCTTGAGAAAGTGGGTAGCAGTGAGATGTGACCGCACTGAGGAAGCATCTTTCTGTTGTTAATAGGGGTTGATCTTCTCAATCAGAATTGTTTTGTCCTTTGCAAGGAGGGGCAACTCCACTGGCTGTCAGATCTGGCCAAGGGCTTAGAATGCAGCTTGTATGTTGTTGCCTTCAGCCTTTGGTGAGAGTGCTGAGAAGCAGGCTATAGAGCAGGGATTCTTTTTTTTTTTAATTATTTATTTTATTAATTTATTTTGATTTATCAACAATCACTTCCATAAGCTTTTGAGTTTTAAATTTTTCTCCCCCTTCCTCCCTGCCTCCCTCCCCAAGACGGTGTGCAATCTGATATAGGCTATACGTATACATTCCTATTAAACATATTTTCACATTAGTAATGTTATAAGGAAGAATTAGAACCAATAGGAGGAACCACCAGAAAGAGAAAACAAAACAAAACAGAAGAAAAAAAAAGCAAATAGTATACTTCAATCTGCATTCAAACTCCATAATTCTTTCTTTGGATGCGGATAGCATTTTCCATCATAAGACCTTTGGAGACATCTTAGATCCTTGCATTGCTGAGAAGGGCTTGGTCCATCAATGTTAGTCATTGCGCAACATGGCTGTTACTGTGTACGACATTTTGGTTATGTAGAGCAGGGATTCTTGAACTTGGGTCCATGAACTTTTAAAAAAAATTGATAACTGTATGTCAGTAGAATTGGTTTCCATTGTAATCCTATGGATTTTATTTTATCCATTTAAAAACATTCTGAGAAGAGATCTGTAGGCTTCACTAGACTGCCAAAGGGTCACATGATCCGAAAAAGAAAAAAAAAGATCCAGAATCACTGCTATAGAGAGTTTAACACATTACAGGACATGGAATTTGTGGAAGGCTTTCTATAGAAAGACAGATTGAACAAAGGCTTTTGGTTTCAGGTAATTTGTTGTTGTTCAGTTGTTTCAGGCAAGTCTGATTCTTGGTGACTTTGGGATTTTCTTGGCAAAGATACTAAAGTGGTTTGTCGTTTCCTTCTCCAGCTCATTTTACAGCTGAGGAAACTTAGGTAAACAGGGTTAAGTATGTTAAGGTCACACAGCTAGTCAGTGTTCAAGACTGGATTTAAACTCAGGTCTTCCTGATTCTAGGCCTGGCAATATCTATCTATCTATCTATCTATCTATCTATCTATCTATCTATCTATCTATCTATCTATCTATCTATCTATCTATCTATCACACCACCTAGCTGCCCCTGTAGGATAGTAGTGAGTCATCTTAGACACTGGAATTAGATGCCAACATTTGCTTAGCTAGGTAGTAACCACAGCTGGACTCCAACTGGCCTGTGGAACTCCTTTATTTATAACAACTGCCTACTTGACCTACTCTCTAAGGTACATGCTTAAGGGCAATTTAGTTGAAAGGGACTGCCTCAGTTGGCTTAGTGAAGCCTCTATCTAGATCAGGACAGCCATGCTAGAATTATCCTACCCTATTGCTGGAAGGCCATCTTAAAAGTTATGGGAAAAGAAGGCTAAATAGGGCACTATTTATTTTCCCCCCTCATACCCTTTAATAGAAGTTCTTTATGCTACCACATTGTGATTCTAGTTGTCCTGTTCCCCCAACAATTGAAATCCAGGCCTCTGTGGGCAACACAGGTGACCTGAGGCAGCTGGTGCCTTAGCAGATAGAGTGTTGGTTCTGGAGTCAGGAATATGTGAGTTCAAATTAGGCCTCAGATAATTCATAACTGTGTGACCCTGAAAAAGTCACTTAACCTATGTTTTCCTCAGTTCCCTCAATTGTAAAATGGGGATCATAACAGCATCCACCTCATAGAGTTGTTATGAACATTAAATGATAAATGTTTGTAAAAAGCACTTAGTACAGTGCGTGGCACAATAGTAGGTGCTATAGAAATGTTTATTACCTCCCTTCCCCTTACCTGGTCAGAACAGAAATAGCAGGAAGAGCTTTTAAAGTTTCCTTTTGAGGTTTCCTTGCTCTTTATTTCTAGTGAGCAGAGAGCTTTATGCTACTCTTCACCTTCTCTTAATGGCTTCAGGACTTGTTTGTGAGTAGTATGGCAGACACCAGATTTGTTTTTCTCCTCTCTTCAGGCCTATTCCAGTAGGTAAATCAGCAGCATAGCTGCTTTGAGGAGCAGAGGAGACCCCAGACAGAGGCTGTCTCTGTCTCACTGTCTCTCTCCCTTCCTTCCCTTGATTTGGAATTGGAAAGAAAGTGTGCATGGTCTTATGCCTAGCCAACTGGGCTCAGGAGATGTAGCATGATTCCATCCTGTTTTCAGGCATACTTCTGTGTCTGTGTCTTTAGAATGATTGTTAAGACATATTTTCCATTTATAGAAGTAACTTTTGATGGATTTGTATGTTTATACCAAGTTAAAACTTTGCCAAAAGTTCATGCATTTGCTAGTCCTCATTAAATATCTCCCTCAAGCAATATTGTGGCTTTATCCAGGGGAGATTCAGCCAGCCAAGCATCCTATTGTCCATAGCCCAAAATATCCCAAGTTACTGGCTGGAATAGATAGTGAAAGGTGGAGCTCACTCTGTTGTCCGCCAAAATCTCTTCTTGCAGTAGTGGCTTTAACAAATCTGGTGGAGAAAGCAGGTAAGACAGGATGTTAGGGTAACTCTGTGGGATGTGATAATGTAGAATAACTTGGCTGGGCAAAGGCTTAATTAGTTCTGTTTTACCTTGAGGAAAACTAGTGTTTCAATCCTGGATCAGGAAAGCTTTGTTCCCCAATCACTGGGGATTATTAAAAAAAAAAGTCAGTATTCTCCAAGTCAGGAAGTGACTTTAGAGGACTCTCAAGTGTTTGCTTTTGCAGTTACCTTTCAGTCTTTCAGTTGAATAACCAAGGCCATTTTCCTCATGAAGCATAAGTGGTTTTAGAGAAAGGAAAAGCACCTGGGCTAAAGCCATTCCATGCAACTCAATTGCAAACAAGTTTTTCTCTGTGTGAAGGAGTGATTTGGGTTTTCTTGCTATTGGACTCCCAATATAAGAACTTCAGAATCTTGTAGGTGCTGCAATAAGCTTCAGTTGACATTTAATTAAATGCACAATCTAAATTTGACTTTCTTTAGAGTGCCTTCTATCCCAAAGTACATTAAAAGGCAATTAGCAGAGTGGTCAGCTATACAATTAAAAATATATCCTTTTTGACTGGGTAAGATGACTTTCGTACTGCCTTATCCGTCTCTGAAACTTCAATCAATTGAATTGCCTAGAATTAGTCTATATATTTATTTATCCTCTCACATCATGCCATTTTCCATCTCTGTGCTTTTGCACTGGCAGTCCTCCATGCCTGTAACACAGCACCTCCCTTCCCTAGCATCATTAATTCTCTTTCTTCCTGTAAAACTCAAGTACCACATTCTACATGAAATTTGTACTGATCTACCAACTTACCTACACTTGTTTTTTCCCTTTAATTACTTCACCTATTTTTTTGTATTTATTCACTTTATGTTTCTGCTTTATATATTTATAGATGTGCTTGTTGTCTCTCCCATTTGAAAGTAAGCTCTTGTGAGTAGAGATTGTTTCATTCTTTGTTATTTGCATTCCCAGAGCCTAGGACAGTGCTTGACACATAGAAGCTGATTAAGAAATATCTATGGATTGATCGATTGAGATTGTGCTTTCCCCCAAAATGGATTTTTGAAAGGCATATCCAGGAAGAGTTTTCCATTGTGTTATTTTCTACCATTAATGAAATGTTGCTATGTTTTATTCACAAGCCTCGAGAAATTCAGCAGCTGAGATGTTTCTCCTATTTTGGTTTACATGCTCTTCTTTCAGGCTGGAAAAGCTGTTACCTGCAGAATCTATTTTGCATTTTCAAAATTTTCTCTGAGCACATGCTTTTAACCAGGATCAATTTTTTCTTTTTTTCCCTTCAGTTTAGAAGTTTAGACTTATCTTTCAGGAAATAGTAATGGGGAGAGATCCCATGTATACATACAACAATATACACAGACATCATGTACACATGCATACCCTCATCTTCATCCCACCATTCCCCCATATATAGATATATATACATATACGTGTATATGTATACACATATATAGATATGTGTATGTATTTGGAAAAAGCTTAGCTGTAGATAGTGTTTTACAGGAAGAATGATAGTAATCAGTCAGTCAACAAGGATTTAGTAAGCTCTTACTATGTGCCAGGTAATGTGCTAAGCATTAGGGATACAAAGTATGGCAATAAACAGTCTGTGCCCTCAAGGAAATCTGATTCTGTTGGAGGAGACAGCAGGTAGATAATTTAACACATACAAGATATATGAAGAGGAGATAAATGGCAGTCCTGCAGGGGAAGACACTAAGTAGCTGGAGGGATTGGGAAAGGCAGACAGCAGGAAGTAGGATTTGAGCTGAGTTCTGAAGGAAGCCAGGGACACTAAGGTAGAGGTAAGGGCAAAGCATTCTGAATGACAGTATGGTACAAAACTTACACTCTTCCAACATAGCAAAAAAACTATAACAACAAATATGAAATACAGTTTCAGTAGAAAGGCAGTTGACATCATCATCATCATCATCATCATCATCATCATCATCATCATCATATGACCATCATCATGATAGCTCCTATTCATAACAGTCTTTTAAAGTTTTTAGAACACTTGCCACAAATGACTAGAAGACTGATTTCTTTTCTTTACAGCTGACATCTCTCATTTGAGAGCTTACTCCACTCCCTTTCCAGGCTTAGGTCCAGAGACTAGGGGACTAGGCACTCAGCATGCAGGAACTCTCCTACATAGGAGAATGGGTCTATAGCTTCATCCTTTTCTGAGTCCATTTAATTCTGCTGCCTTTGGGGCTGCATGGGTTAGAGTGCGTGCAACTTTTGCTTCAAGGATTCCTTTAGTGGTTGAGAGGTGGAGGAAGATGGAGGTTGTGAAAATGCAGTCTTTTTTCTTCCCCCCATCAAATTGAGAACTCTAGTTTCTCGTCTGAGCTCAACTTTCTCCCTCTGAAAAGAGATGACAGTACGATTGATTCCCTCTCACTTTTTTTGAGTTAGGATTAGCACAAAGAGATGGTTCTGACCCACAATATCCTGAGACAATCAATTTACCCATAATCCCTGAGGCCTAATCACTTATCCTCAATGAAGTATGAATGTTATTTGCTTGGTGTGGATGATTGGCATGGGACTCCAGATACAGGCATGAAAAGATGCATTCTATTCCCTAGAAAGACCTGGGAGAAAATCACAGTGTCTTTGTCTTTAGCTCTTGCTTCTTTATCCAAGACCTGAATAGCTGTAAAATGTATCCATTAATAAATTTCACTAGTGTAAGTTTTCTATGTGGATTATCTTTTCACACCTACTAATTTAGAGAATATTTGCTCCTAACTGGTGGGAAACATGAAGGAAAGACTAATCATCCCTTCATCCAAAGTGAGATGTGAAATGTGTTTTAAAAGATATAGCCAGATGGAGAAGAAAAGGCCAAGCCATTCCATTTTAGGAGAATAGTACAATCAAAAGCATAGAGGTGAAGGAAGACTTTAAAATCAGCAAAAAGGTCTAGATTTGATGTAGTTGACAAGAGGAAGCCATTGTATATTCTAGATGAAAATAGTATTTCAGTAATTAACCTGGTTCCAAAGGGCAATATACAATCAAGAGAGAAACTAGAGAAACGAGAGAAGAGTTAAGAAACACATTTCAGTCATTGTAGTGTAAAGTGATGAATTATAGAACAGATTAATAGCCATAGTTTTGAAAAGGAAACAGTACTCATTAATATGTAATTCTTCTTCTTTAATATTAATATCCTTGCTTACTTCCCTATTTCAGTTAATGGTTAGTATCATAATTCTCCCCATTAAAAGGTTCAAAACCTCATGACTCTTCCAATTCCCCACATCCAAATGAGTCACCAAGTTCTGTGCATTCTCTCTTTACAAAATTTGTTATATCCATTCTCTTCTTTCTATTCTCATTCCTCTCAAAACTCCATTTTTAGAATATTGCAATAACTTTTCACCTAATTTCCCTGTTTCCTTTTCTCTTGCTCTCCAATTCACCCTGAACACTGTTCCCAAATTAGTTTTAAGAGTATCTTGTGAAGGAGACAATAGATTTTAGTTATTGGAATTCTACTGTCATTAGGCCCTCCTTTCCTGAACTACAATTAGCTCATCTCTGGATAAAAAAGTGAATTGGTTGCAGATGTATGATATGAAATGTTTTCACCATGTTTCTTGGCCCTTTTTAACCATCGTCTCCCTCTCTTCAATGTGAAAAGCTACAGTGACTCTCCATTGCCTTCAAGATATAGTCCGGACTCCTTAGTCCCTACCTCTCATTCCAAACGTATCTTACACTGCTCCCCTACACAAACTCCTCTAGTCAAACTAACTAACTGATCGATCCTAAAATGCCCATGTGCCCATATCTCCTGACCTTTACACAATGCCTTTCCTTCTGCCTGGACTGTTCTCTCCTCTTCTTTTCTTCTGTGGAAATCCTATCCATTCTTTAAGAGCAAGATAAAATCTCATACACTCATAAAGCTTTTCATAGAATCATAGAACCATAGATCTGGATCTGGAAGGGATCTCAGAAGCCATGTAGTCCAACCATTTTCTTTTAGAGAAAGGGAAACTGAGGTCTAGGGAAATTAAGTGACCTTCCAAGGTCACACAGGTAGTAATCACCAGAGACAAGGTTTGAGATCCAGAACTCTGATTCTAAAACCAATGGTTTCATGACCACAGTAGTAAGTGATAGTCATAGTATATATAGTAGGAACAACATCCTAACCCCTCCCTCCATGCAAGTTAGGTCCATTTTTCCTTAAAAGGTGTTGAAACCATCCTTGATACTTGGTTAACTCTGAGGATAAAAGCTCAGGCTGTCTTTCCCCCAAGTATAAAATATCTGCAAGAAGCCCCAGGGGCTGATGCTTGGCTGATAGAAAGTTATAAGCAAGTGAGGCAAGGAGGCTTCAACTCAGCTGAATTAACTCAATGTGTCCTTAATGTCGATCATTGTTGGATGACCTTTTTTTTTGCTATAGCTTAGTAAATCTTCTTTTGTTAATTACAGAATGACCTGTGTGTGTCTCATTTTGTTCAAATATGGAACATAAACTATGAGGGCACTGGTGTGGGTCAGGTCCAGCCCAGAATGCCTGCCCACCCCAGGCTCCCCATCTCATATCTTTTAATATATGTTTTGCTAGATCTTAAGCTTCATGAGGCAGAGACCATATTTTATCTAACCCTTTTTTTGGACCTAGTCCAGCACTGTATACACAAATGATAGTAAATATTTGTTGAATATTGGATGAATAAATGAATCTTCCATCTCAACTCCCTATTTGTTGAAGGAAGAGATCTTTTTATAATTATTTTAATTTTCTCTGAATTTTCAATAAATGTTTGTTGATTGAATTGGTGACTGAATAATCTCCAAAATATCAGGTTAATCCCTGGGGATACAAATGCAAGAACTGAAATAGTCCCTAGCCTCAAGGAGTTTTCACATTCCTTGGGGTGAAGTGGCTAGGAAAGGAATTCTTAACATTTGCTCCTCACTTACATTTCCTCATACCTTATCCTATAACTGCAGCCTACATCCTCTTGCTTCATCTGTGGTGAAGGACAACTAGATAGGATCTGACCACAACAGAGAGCAAGAAGAATTAACTCATGGTTCCAATGTGATGTTATACTTCTATTTTAGGATCTTTTCTAATTCTTAAGAAATTCAAACATTCTAGATAAATTTGGAAAGATACAAAAGGATTTAGACAGTCAACCCAGTGGGTGTGGAACCATGTCTAATGCTTGGGTTTTTACAATGCTTCAAACACTATTGGCATGCATTGATGTTTGGAAAGAAGGCTCACGTCATACTCTTTCCAGAATTTTCCAAAAGCCCATACTACTTTAATGACAAGAGAATTTATTTATTTTTTAAATACGCAGGCCATTTACCCTCTCATCTAACATACCCTGATGGTTATTACACTCTGGGAAAAAAACCAAACAAACAAGCAAAACAGAAAACAAATCAAGTAGGATAGGTCTATTTGTTGAACATGAACAAATCACTACTACAATTAAAAATTGTTCCAGATTTGTGATTTCATTGCTGTGGGGAACTCCTAGAAACTACCTCCATGAAGTTCAACCACTCACGTGGTCTGTGCACCTGCTCCTCAGCTCTTACCAGGATTTTTTTTTAGTCATATATTAAAGTAATTTACCAAAATATGTAAAACAAAAAAATTGAGAACCGCTGGTCACATCAGACTGGACTCCTTGCTATTCCTCACACACTTTACTCCATTTTCTACATACCTATCTGCACACTGGCTGTTCCTGTGCCTAGGATGTCCCTTCTCACTTCTGCTTCTTAGAATTCCAAGCTTCTTTCACAATTTAGTTTAAGAGACTCCTCCAACGTTAGATCTTATTGGATTCTCCCAGTTGTTGGTGCCTTTCCCCATCCTCAGAAATTATCTAATACTTACTGTGAATATATTTAAAATGTAACTACACATGTGTGTACTGTTTCTCCTGAAGTTTACTGAATGTAAACTTCTTGAGGGCAGAGGTAGTGTCATTTTTGTCTATAATTCCTCAGCAGCTAAAAATTGTGCCTGGCCCATAGTCAATGCTGAATGAATTCTTGTTGATTCATTGTGCTGTTTTCCTGGACAACACATCTGAAACATTTTGGAGACCCTTCCAAGATGGATCAAAATCCACTTAATACTTACCCACATCTACTGACATATGTAAAGAATACTTGATATGAGCTTATCTATAATGAAATCTTGATTGTATCCCTGGTGTCTTGAAGTACTAGGAAATACTGTAGAATCACAGATTGGAACAGGTAGGCACCTTAGAGATAATTTCATTAAGCTCCACCCCCTCATTTTATAGATGAGAAAAATGAAGTCTCCAGAGATTAAGCGGTTTCCCCAAGATCACACAGGTACTATAGAGGGAGGATTTGAACCTAAATCCTCTGACAAAGTTAGCACCTGTACTGTGCTATCTTTCAATCTAAAATTGAAAGACTTCATTCCTTTTTCCAAGAGTATATAATGCCTGGAACATAGTAGGTGCTCAATAAATTTTTTTGCCTGCCTAATTTCAGGTGAAGATCATCACTTAACCTGCCAGCCTACTATGTGCCAGACACAGGTGCTGGAGAGATACAGAGTTAAAAAGGAAACATATCTTGTACTCAGGGCAGTATGGGGAGAAAAAAACAAATGTGAGTTAATCTTGGGAGGAGGGCACTAGAAGTAGGACAATCAAGAAAAGTTTCATGTAGAAGGTGACATTTCAGCTGAGCTTTGAAAGAAACAGGGCAGGGCAGCTAGGTGGCACAGTGGATAGAGCACCAGCCCTGAAGTCAGGAGGACCTGAGTTCAAATCCAGACTCAGACCAAACACTTAACACTTACTAGCTGTGTGACCCTGGGCAAGCCACTTAACCCCAGTTGCCGAAAGAAAGAAGAAAAGAAACAAGGAGTTCCAAGAAGCAGAGTTGGCCAGGGAGTAGAGTTTTAGGCATGGGGGACAGTGAGCATAAAGGTATTGAGATGGGAGGTGGATTGTTGTGTGTGAGGAACAGCAAGGAAACCAGTCTCTCTCTGTCACAAAGTGTGAGAAGGAGAGTAAGGAATAACAAGGTTAGAAGGTAGGTTGAGACCAAGTAGTGAAGGGATTTAAAAATCAAATAGAAGCATTTATATTTGATCCTAAAGGTGATAGAGTAATGCATGTAAAATGCTTTAACAAATTATAAGACTTTATACAGATGTCAACTGTAATTATTTTGAATGAGAAATGTGAAAGTTAATGATGGGTACGGATATAGTATCCAAGAACATGGTTGATTTTTCTGGATCATGGCTTGAAATATCAGAATGTTCATCTCCTGGCCAAAGACGGAATATACCTCACAAAGAGAAGGGAAATGTTGGCCAGGTGACATGGTCAAAATTTCCTTAAACTGAAATTTGAAAGGGAGTGAGTGGGGGAAAAATGCCCAATTGCAACTGTAAAACCCATGATCATGGACGGCAACCAGTTTGGCATAAGAACCAGAGTGGGGGAAGTACCGGGTAATTTGGAGGAGAAAATGGCAAAGAGGAGATTCAGGAATAATGTCTTGGTCCCCAGATGTCTATTCAATTCAATTCACATTTATTAAGCTTCTACCATGTGCCAGGCCTTTTGCTAGGCACTGGGGATAAAACAAAACAAACCAAAAAACTCCAAACCAAAAAACCAAAAATGAACAGTCCTAAAGAGCTTTCATCCTATTATAGTCTACATGGTCAGTCAGTCAGTCAGTCAGTCAGTCAATAAGCATTTAAGCACTGACTGTGTGCCAGATGCCATATTAAAAGCTGGGGATACAAAGAAAGGCCAAAAAAAAAAAATTCTCTGCTTTCAAGGAACTCACAGTCAATGCACAGATGATGGGTAATAAATAAGGTAAACTTAAAATTTTCAAACAAGATGCCAAAAGTGGAATTGCAGCTACAAGTTTGTTAAATCATTTTTTTCCCTAGATAAAAAATAGTGTATTAGCAAAAATATGTCACCTGCAGAATAATTACTACTCCTTATTGTATCAGTTTATTTGCCACTAGATGGCAGTGAAGGATTATAGGATGAAGAAAATTCCTATGCCTCTTCCCCTACCCCCCCCTTTCCTGGTTTTTCATTCCATTTATATTTTTCAAATGAAGTGAGTTCTGAGCATTTCTTTCCTGCTTGTGAAAACAGATAATAAAGTAATTAAAATATTCTTCTGCTTACTCCTATTACCATGTGTTTATAGTTTTTAGCTTCTTATCCTTAATACATAACTTATGCTTATTATTTTTTTTTCTTTATAACAGAAAGAAGCCTGTCCCAGAGTGGGAGCTGTTTTTTGATTTTCTAAAAATAAATTCTATTTTCTGAAACACGAGAGAACATTTGCTTTTATGGTCCTCCCCCCTTTTAAAGGGAAACAAAAGGATACTTATTGCTCAAAATTTTAGTCATCCCTCTGTCCTCTTTATTTCTCACTCAAAGAGACATAAATGACAGGTATTTTGATACTTAGGATTTGTGGAATGCAAATCCTTTAATGAAGTATAAAAATAGGTGTCAATCATTCACAGTATGATTATTAATTTCTCTTTTTCTCATTTTGGTTTCTGATGTTTGGGTTTTGGCCTCTGTTTGTGCTGCACCCCTGCATCCCTAATGGTAAGAGGATAAATGTGACTGAGAAAGCAGAGTGAGCTTGCAAAATGATTTCACTGGATAGTGTGTTTTTCAGTATTAGATCTCATCATGCTCTTGCATGCTTATTTTTTCACTTTAAACTATTTTGTCTGAAAGCTAGCACTCATTTTTTTCAACAAAGGTGAACCTTGATTTTGAGATAGGGGGAATAAGGAAAAAAATTTATTATCTATCTATCTATCTATCATCTATCTGCCTGTCTATCTCTCTAATCTCTCTACTCTTTCATTCACTTATTTAATTTTCTATTTATTTCCTTCAAATTAACTCACATTTATTTTCTCTCTCCCCTCTCCTCTGCATTTTTTCATGTGGATGCTGATAGCTTGGATTTATTTCTTTCACAACTTCCTGTTCATATCCTTTGACCAGCTATCAATTGGGGAATTGCTGTTATTTTAAATTTGAATCAGAGGACAAATATTTCTTTTAATGTTCTCCAATTTCAACCAGGGTGACTAGGGTCTTAACTGAATTTGACTGAACAGGATCCATAGTTCTGTCTGAACTATGGTTCTCTCTAAGTTGGAGGAGCAGTGGAGTTGAAGTTAAAAAATGTCTATGTGATCAGATTCTGAATCATAAGCAAGTCAATCAATAGATCAGGAAACATCTAATAATTACTTCCTATGCGTGAGGTTCCGTGGTGTTGGGGATACAAATGCAAAAGTGGGGCATTCCCTGCTCTTAGGAAGCTTCTGTTGGGAGGAGGGATATAATAAGTTCACAAATATAATACAAGATTTATACACAACAAAAATGGAGTAATTGGAGGGGAGTGCCAACAAGTGGGAGAACCAGGAAAAACTTCTTGAAGGAGGAGAAAATTGAGTTGACAGGTCAAGAGCAAGTCCTGGAACAGAAAGGGCCAGAGGTGAGAGGTGGTATATAAAGAAGAAATAGTAAAACAAAAACAAAAACAAAAACAAAATAGGAAAATAAAAACATTTTTGAGAGGGTACTAATCAAAGGTAAAGTCCAAGATTGAGCAGTACAATACCTAACAGGTATGCAAGAGAACATCCAGAGAAGGGAGAACAGGATGATGAAAGGTGTTGAGTTTATGCTATTCAAGGATCGGTTGAGGGAAAGGATGTTTAACTTGGAAGAGAGAAGCTTTGGGGAAATGTGATGGCTGTACCAAGCACTCTGTAAGGCTATCATGCAGAAAAGAGATGAGTTTTTGCTTTGCTTGGCCCAGGAGGGCAGAACTAGGTTTGATGTAAGGAAAACTTTCTGACTGTTTTGTTGTTGTTCAGTCATTTCAGCCATGTCCGACTCTTCATGACCTCAGTTAGGCTTTTCTTGGCAATGGTTTGCCATTTCCTTCTCCAACTCATTTTACAGATGAGGAAACTGAGGCAAATTGGGTTAAGCGACTTCCTCAGGGTCACACAACTAGTAAGTGTCTGAGGTCAGATTTGAATTCAGGAAGATGAGTCTTAAGGTTAACCAGAAGTGGAATGTGCTGCTTTGGGTGATAACTTTTCCCTTCCATTATGGTCTTCAAGTGAAGATTGGATGATCATTTATTGGGGATATTACAGAGAGATTGTTCATCAGGTATGGATTATATTTAGTATCTTCTTAGGTCTCTTGCAAATCTGAGATTCTGTGATTCTGTTAGACATGGTGTCCAATTCAAATATAAGTACTAAGTATTAATAATTAATTATTAATACTAAGTATTAACCAAGTATTAGTACTAATACTCAAATATTAAGCCAATAAGGATCCCTGTGGGCCATATATTGACTTAGAAAATCACATAATAACATTATCCATGATCTAGTGTATTCTTATTTATTTTGTTAAATATTTCCCAATTGCATTTTAATCTGCTTAGGGCCTCACTTGAGAGTGCTGGTAGCAATGAGCTCACAGGCCCTGGGTTTGACCCCTCTAGTGTATTGCATAGCTCTTGGATTTGGAGTCATGAAAACCTGGTCCAAATTCTGTCTCAGACATTTAGCAGCTGTGATTCTGGGGAGGTACTTAACTTCTCTGGGCCTCAGCTTTCTCACCTAAAAATGGACACTGGGCTTCTAAAATCCCTTCCAGCTCAAAATCTAAGTTTCTGTGAACATTGAAGTATGCAAAGACTCTTAACATGGTGCCCTTCTTTGAAACCAGGGAAACTAAGAGAGGAAATGAGGAGGATGAGTATTACATTTATGATGGGTATCCAGTGTGAAGGCACAGAATGAGAGATGGATTACTGTGGGCACAAAAAAAAGTAGTGCAGTGTATCTGTATCAGAGTGTATGAAGGAGAGTAAAGTGTAAGAAGTTTGGAAAGGTGGGAAAAGGATAAGTTATGAAGAACTTCAGATGCTAAACAGAAAACTTTAGGGTTGGCCCTAGAAATAATAGGGGTCCACTAGAAATTTTTAGTGGGGTAACACGGACAGACCTATGTTTTAAGAAAACTACTTTGGCAGCTGAGTGGGGGATCTATTGAAGTGGGGAGATACTTGAGGCAGAAAGACCAGTGAGAAAGCTAGACCAGGTAAGAAGTGATGATGGCCTATACTAGGGGACTGGCTGTGTGAGTAGAGAGATGAGGATGTATACAAGAGATGATGTGAAGGTAGAAACATTTGCCAATAGATTGGATCTGTGGGATGTAGAACAGTGAGTTGAGGAAGACACTGAGGTTGTGAGCCTGGGTGACTGGGAGGATAGTAGGCCCCTCACAAGTACTAGGGAAATTAGGAAGAGGGAACAGTCTTGGGGGGGGGAAATTCTGTTTTGAATATATTGTGTTTTAGATGTTTTTGGGACATCAAGGAGAAAATGTCCAAAGGGCAGTTAGTTTATGGTGAAGGAATATAGCTCAGGAGAGAGATAAGGACTGGATCTGGAAATAATTTGCAGAGATGTGATAATTAAGTCCATGGGAGCTAATGAGATAACCAAATGAGGAAAAGAGAAGGGGCTCAAGCTAGACTCTTGGGGAGAAACCCACAGTTAGTGGACGTGACATAGATGAACTACCAGCAAAGGAAATTGAGGAGTGGTCAGATGGATAGAAGAGAACGGTGTCATGAAAACCTAGAGAAGAGAAAGTAAGAGAGATTTCTTTCAAAGGATACAGCAAGCTCAGAAATGATCTAATGGCCTTTGAGAAAAGGCCATTAGATTTGGTGATTAAGAGATCATTGGTAACTTTTGAGAGAGCAATTTACCAAAGGTTTAGAGGACAATAAGAGGAGAGGAAATGGAAGTACTCAGTGTAGACGCCTCATGCTTTGACCTTGTATCTTCTCAATCTTCAATCTCCTCTATCTCACCCGGTTAAAGTTTACATGTTTGTTCCATTCCCTAAGGGTCAAAGGTTACATTGGCTTCTTAATAAATCAGTCAGAGATAAGGTGCTAATGAACAATGGATTACTGTGTTCATGCTCAAAGGGCTTTTTTGTTGTGGTTGTTCTTAACAGGAAACTCACAAATCCATGAATCTTGAATGGAAACATTTCCAACACTGCTCGATTGATGCAATGTGTGTGTGAATATGTATGTGGTGTGTGTGTGTGAGTGTGTGTGTGTGTGTGTGTGTGTGTGTGTGTGTGTGTGTGTGTCTTTCATTGACCATTAAGATTTGGTCACACCTACTCTGGACTGTTTAAAGTTTGCCCTATACTTAATAATATCTGAATCTGTCTCTAATCCTATTCCAAAGGAAGATTTAGACATAGAGATTATGAAATCAGTCATCCAAACATTTTGGATCACAAACCTTATCAGTAAAAAAAAAAACCAGACCAAAACATTTGAACGTGTATCCTGAATACTGCATGTGTTTATGTATTTGTAAATTACATACTTGTACTTATGTGCATTATAAAACTTACACAGAAATAGAAATTAAAAAGTATTTAATATAGATATATTATATGATCCTAGAATTAAAAGAGAGCCATTGGAGTTTATTGAATACAGGAATGAAATCATAATGCCTATGCTTTAGGAAAATCACTTTGGTTGATGCATAGAGAATGGGTTGGAATGGGGGAAGATTTGAGGAAGTGACAATAAGTAGGAGGCTATTGGAAAAGTCCAGGTGAGGGATGAAGGGGTCTTGAACTGGGGTGTTGGCTATGGGAATGGTGAAAAGGGTGCAGATGCAAGAGATGTTGTGAATTTAAAAGGACAAGATTTGGTAATTTATTTGCTATGTGGGTTCATGTGAGGAGTTGAAGATGATATTGAGGTGGTGGACCTGGGTGACTGGAAGGATGGAGGTTCTCTTAGAAACAATGAAGTTTTGAAAAGGGATACATTTTGGGGAAAAGATAATGCAATAAGATCTGTAATGCACATTGCAAACCTATCCATACCTGCTCATCCTGTATGACTCGTTGTGTCTCACTCAAAATGAAAAAGGGAATTTAGGACTCTTACTCATTGATTGCTGTAAGGATGCTCCTGTCACAGTCAAGAGGTGATCTAGGGGGCAGTGTGGGTAGTCTGGATAGGTGGGAGTGGATAGAGAATTTTCCTAAATGGCAGCTGTACAACTACTATTTTAGATGTCTGGTAATTTACAATAGCCCTGAGAGGTTCACTTCTGCTGCAAAAGGTGTGAAGTCAAGAACCTCACTGTGGAGCGAGAGAGAAAAATTGAAAAGTAAAGGGGGAACTAGGGTAGGTGTAATTATGTTGGACACAAACCCCAAGATTGACTTTAGTGGGGAGAGAGGGTAGAATAACCCTCAGTCCATGGTATTGAGCAACTCCCATTTCTCCCCTCTGATTAGTTATTCCCAGACCTTTTGGTAAGTTCAGGGGCCCCTCCTGGAGTTATTTGAGGCACTACCCTCATCCTCACTTTGGAAACCACTAGTTTAAAGGAGCAAGAGTTGAATGCGGTTCTGGAAGAGAATTCATTTATCAAATTCAATTTGGAGATAAAATATGAATGAAAATTTCACATTAAAATCTTCCCATTTAAGTTTCCCTGTTCCTCACTCCTTGCTTTCTCATATCCTTCTTACATTGCCTTGAATATTCCTCTCCAACAGTTCCTTCATTCTTTAGGGCTTCTAAACAGCCCCTTCCACTCTTAGAATCTGACTTCTTCTCTAACCTTTCCCCACATTAGGATACAAGGCATTTATGTAAGACTTTAAGGTTTTTGCTTTACATACATCATCTTATTTTCTACTTAGCTCCTCTTTCCTCTCAGACGATATCTTACTCATACTTCAAAAGGTTGTAGTAAAAATATACCTATGTCTTGTAGCATATAGTTAGTCTATGAATTTCTCAATTTCACTTTACAGTTGCTACAACAAAGCAACAATGAACATTTATTATGTATTTACTGTGTTCAGAGAGCAGAATACAAGGTGATGGGGGAAATACAAAGTTTATATAAGCCATAACAGAGACAGAATACTGCCAAAGTATGTGCAAGGGGAGAACACATAGATCTTTCTCAGAATCCTTATGGAGTTCCAAACTGCAAATTCATCTGGGAACGTTAGAGTAAATATGATGTCTGATTTGGACCTGGTGGTTTGAATCTAACTTCCTGGCAAAAACCGGATGCAGTAGATATTCTTGTCTTATTCTGTGTCACTTTTCATTTTACGTCTGGTATGGTTCCCAGAGAGCCCTCAACCTCTTGGTTAGAAGGATGAAAATGAATGGCAAGAAATGGATGTACCTCCCTCAAAGAAGGAGCATTTAACGCCTCTACCTGTCTTATAAAATGGAGGGAGTGAGTTTGCTGCTGGTTGTAGAAACGGATATTGGACAGGTGGTGAGATTACTAGCCTCCATGGACTTGGCTTGGCTTTCTTACTGTTTCCTTGTGATATGGTGAGGAATAGGATTAAACATGACTCCAGAGACCTTCCACTTATTTGAATGATCCTGTGGAGGGGGAGTTTGGCAGCCAGCAAGACTGCCCTTATGCCATTCTGGGCAAATAGATTTTGTGGGGTCCCTGACTATATAAATAATTTAATTAACATATATTACAAAATGCATGAGCTTATGTGAGATATACTGAGTTATCATTACACTGTTATATGAATTAAATATAAGAAATAAAAAGTCAAATTTTAATCTATTTTCAAAAATATTTCTTTTAAAGTATTCAAAATTCTTACATCTTTGAGTGACATTATTAAATGAGGTCCAGGATAGTTTCAAAGACTTGAATATAAGTGTATGTTTTGTTAATATCAGCACTTTTGATTATAACAATGAACTAAGAAAATTCAGTCTATTTCAGAACTTTCATCTAAATAAAGCATATTCAAAGATTCTTGTATCAATATTTGGCACTTTTATCATTTCAGTAATGTGTAATAGTGCAGCAAATAGTGTACTATTGAGCAGACAAAGATCCATAAGGCAGTTCAATATTATTATAGATCTAGGTTACATTACCCTTGCAATCAGTGATTAGTATGTTTGATAGAGTTTCCGTATGAGCTTTGACAAAAAATGTCCTCTTGAAGCATCATAGTATAGTTGTTTTTTTTAAACTTTTTTGAAAAATTCTGGAGTTTTGGGTTTTGTCAACAGAGTTCAAATTTTCAGTGACCTCTTCTTGAGGTGATGTTATTCAGTCATTTTTCAGTCTTGCCCAACTCTCTATGACCCCATTTGGGGTTTTCTTGGCAAAGATGCTGGTGTGGTTTGCCATTTCATTCTCCAGCTCATTTTACAGATAAGAAACTGAGGCAAATAGGGTTAAGTGACTTGTCTGGGATCACACTGCTAGTAAGTGTCTGAGGACAGATTTGAATTCAGGAAGATGAGTCTCCCTGACAGTAAGCCTGTAGTCTATCCACTGCATTACCTACCTGTCCTTTCTTGAGGTAATGTGGGACAAAACACAAAATTATGTTTTAAATAATGGTCTAATGTCATATTATAGTGAAGAGTGAACATAAATACAATCCTAAATTTTTTGTCATTTTTTTTAACACGTCTCTCCACTGTTCAAATATGAGATCAAATCTCTGGTCTCTTTTACGCCTTCAACACACACACCTTTAACAAACAGGACAAATGGATATCCTGAGACAAATTTTTTCAGCACAGAGAGGCACAATCTTGAAAAAGGGAATGATTTTGCAAAGTATCAGAAACCTGTCAACCCTTTACCAGTGGGGCAGAGAGCTATATAATCCAAGCTTCTTTACGTCATTTCTCTAAAGAAAGTTTACAAAAATTTGTCTAGAACTGTGCAGTAGTTTTCCTAGAAATCTTTCTTGTAAAAAAAATCATTGTCAGTTATCAATCTATACCAGATATACTCCTGATAAGTGCTCAAATTACAGCAATAACCTGCTTGATCCTTACTGTTAGAATTCTGTAATGCGTGTGCAAACACTGACTATTAGAAAGGGGTAATTTCCCCCACCCATCCTTCTGGTTCTTTGAAACATTATTTGTCAGATATTCTAAGAAAATGGTTTAGACGACGTTGGCTAATTTCACAATTTTTTTTTCTGTGTGTGTGTGTGTGCCTATTAAGACTGGAGTGTTCCAAAATGCAAGACCATCTGAGGCTTGAAGCTGGAGTAGAGAGAGAATAAAATAGTGTCAAACATTTGGGACTGACTGTGGGTAGCCTCTCATAGGACTTCCATAAAGATTTAAATTTGGTGAACTGATGCTGAGTGAAGTGAGCAGAATCAGGAGAACATTGTACACAGCAACAGCAACGTTGTGTGATAATTAAGTATGATTGACGTAGCTCTTCTCAGCAATACAATGATCTAAGACAATGCCAAAAGACTTGTGATGGAAAATGCTAACCACATCCAGAGAAAGAACATTTGAGTGTGAATACAGATCGAAGCATACTATTTTCACTTTTTTTGTTCTTGGTTTTTTTCTTTCTTATGATTTTCCCCCTTTGTTCTGATTCTTCTTTCACAACATGACTAATGTAGAAATGTGTTTATCATGATTGTACATGCATAACATATATCAGATTGCACCCATGAGACAGCGCACAGATGTCTTGGAGAGGGAGGAGGAAGGGAGGGAGAAAAATTTGGAACTTAAAATTTTACAAAAATGAAGGTTGAAAACTATCTTTACAGGTAATTGGCAAAAAAAAAATACTAGTACTATGAAAAAAAGATTTAATTTGGTGGAGGGCTGCCACTTTAGAACATAGAGTATTTTATCTCTGTGCCTCAAGGATAGCACATTGGCTCCAGAGGAAGTTGAGAAGTTTTTAAAATAAGAGGTTTGACGATTTTTATAAACAATGAATATTTGACAAACTGGATCAGGGTAAGATGTGTATTCCATTCTCTTTATGGTCCTGGCCTTGATTTTTTTTTGAAGGAGAATCCTTCACCTAGTTTGAAGACTGGCTATTATATCTACAGAGAAAAGTTAGACTATGTTCTTGAATGGAACCAGGAGATTTGGATTTGAAGATCAGCAAGGCTATTGGTACAGGACACCAAATGTAATGTTCTGCCATGTCCTCTGCCAGTGCAATTACCATTTGAGCAGGGCTATTGAATGATGCTGTCCTAAACAGAAGAATGAAGGCTATAGTGCCAAAGAGCACTATGGTTCAGATAAATCTGACTGTCACTGAGTTTGAAGAGCCCCTGGAAGATGGAAGAGCTGAATTCAAATACAGCCCCAGACACTGTATGGCCCTGGACAAGTCACTTAACTTCTATCTGCCTCAGTTTCTTCATCTGTAAAATGGAGCTAGTAATAGCACTTTCCCCCATGGTTGTTGTGAGGATAAAATAAAGATAATATTGATAAAACACTTTGCAAACCTTGAAAGAGTATATTAACACAAGTTATTATTATTATTGATCCCAAGAACTTCACTGATACCATCATTGACATTACTATGCCTTTTGAGAACAGATATTTGATTTTCAAATCAGCTAGAGCTGGCAAAATTGCAAAGTGTCACATGTTGTGCCAGCGTCTGGTCCAGGAAAGCTTGGAGTACATAGTAACATAGTAATTGTGGGGCTCTGGGAAGTTGGAAACTGGCCAATGGCCTTATATGACCCAAATTGAAAACTGGCCAGATGTATTGCAATCTCATGAGAAAACTAATGTTTGGAGATTCAGTCAGGTGGAGCACATATAAATACATTGGGTACAGGACTGACATGAGACAGTGCACAGAATAAATACAAGTAAAGAATGTTTACTCTCATTGTTTTAGCAAGGCATAATTATTTAGATCTTATTAATTTAAAAAGTGAGTAGCAGAAGCTTTTCTTTGTGCAAGTATGTTGTAAGTACTGTTTTTCTTTTTAAGATATGTTATATTATTGTTACCTATTTACTAAATCAAAAGGAAAATTCGGATGGGATTCATGATGATGTGATAATGCTTGTGTATCTGTTTTTTAAACATCGATTGTATATAGGCAGGTCTTACCTTCTCAGATTGTTTCAATTCACACTTGCCAAAATGAAAACAAACATTTATTATATACTTATTGTGTTCAAAATAGAAAACAAGGTGATGGGGAAAATACAAAGTTTCTATATTGCAACTTATAAGGAAGTTAGGATGAGGCAGTGGAAAAATCACAGGATTGGAAGTCCAAAGACCCAAATTTTAATCCTGGCTCTGTTCTTTATTACCTTTATGCACAAATCACTTAACTTACTTGTAACTCTTGGTTTCCTCATCTGTAAAATGAGCCAATTAGTCTATATCACCTCTAAGGTCCCTTTCTTCTCTAAATCCATGATCCTATGATGTAAAATATGGTGCTTGCCCTTTTGAACTTTACACTCTAGAAGAAAGTTTAATCTGGAAATCATGCCTATATGATTTTAGAAGATACTTTGTGAACTCAGAAGTTTTTCCCCTGAATATGTTTCACTAATCCTTGATTGCGTTTCTGTTGGAGCAGCATTGTTCCACTTAAATAGCTCTTAGGGTAAATTAAGTCCAGTGTAGATAGAGCTCAGTTGTTCCTAAACTTGTCTTGCTCATTCTCAGTCTTCCTCTGATAGCATCTGTGTACCACTCACCTTCTCTTCGTTACCCCCTTTTTTTATCATAGGGGCTTGATTTGATTAAGCTCTTTTACCTATGAAATTTATGCTGCTTTAGTTCCATTTTCTATGGAAATGATTTTCTTCTAGATAATTTGCTATTTTTGGGGCCCAGGTCTTCACTTCCTTTCTATCCTTTCACCATGCCTTCTACTCTCTGGCTATTATCGTCATCTTCCTCCCACTGAAAACTTGGACTTTGCCCCCTGTATCTCCTGGCGCTAATTGGTGAGTTTTTGTCTTCTATCCTTCTGGTCTGGGCCTCCTTGCCGTTCTCTGACCCTTCCCCTCACCATGACATTGGATATCTCTCCCTGTCCTCCCTTTCTCCATATCTTTCTGTGCTGTCTTCTATTAAATATGTATAAACTCCTTGAGGGTATGAACTGTCTTGCTTGCCTGTCTCTGTATCCACAATAAGTCAGCAAGTGCTAAATAAATGTTTTATCTATCTATCTATCTATCTATCTATCTATCTATCTATCTATCTGTCTGTCTGTCTGTCTATCATCTCTCTCATATCACTTTGAGGAATTATTCCCACTTTTATTCAGAATGATAAAATTAATATGTGATTATTTGCATTTTCAGCCCAAATTCTCAAAATTCTTTGCAGACATTCTATACTCTTAGAATTGCAAATTATTTTTATAACTCAACATTTTTGCAAAAGAATGTTGACCTCTTTTTAACTCCCCAGGATATTTGCCAACAGTGCTCCTTTGAGTTAGGGTTGGATCTATGTATTCATGCAGAATGTGGGCTCCAATAAAGTGCTTAAGTGGTGTGTGATTTGATGGGTGCTGAAAGGCCTCAGGGAAACAGTGCTAGCATCAATGTTTACTTAATGCCTATGCAAATGAAGTATTATCTGTTGAATTGAATTGAATTTATAGTTTCTAATTAAAGGAATATAGTGGGCATGTTGATTGATTGAAAGGAATTTCAGGTAATAATGAGAAGGTGGAGAGAGACTTTTTTTTTGGGTTGGAGGCCACCTTCCAACCCTTGAAATATTGTTCCTAAAACTGATTCTGCATTAGTTATTTTAGAGTTCTTTGTGTGGTGTTGCTTTAGGAATACTAAATAAAGTATTATAAATTTTGAATTTTTTATTTTAACTTAAAAGTAACATTAATGTCCTTTGAGAGTCACCTTTCGTTTGTCCTTTCTTCACTCTTCTCTATTCCTCTATTCCTCTTATTCTTCAACCTGGTCATAGATTTAGAGCTGGAAGAGGCCTTAGAGATCATCTGATGATTCTAACCCCCTCCCCCCTCCTCCAGATGAGGAAACTGAGGCCCAGAGAAGTTAGGTGATCTGCCCTAGGTCTCATACATTGGTCTTTTAAAAAATTATATTTAATTTTTTTCAGACAAAAAAAAATACATCTTCTCTCACTTTTATCTTAACCCTCCTCCCTCCCAATTAAGAATGAAAGAGAAACAAAACCACTGCTAAAAACACGTATAGTGAGGAAAAACAAATTTCTATGTCAGTATGTCCAAAAAATTGATGTCTCATTCTGCTCTTAGAGCTCTTCACTTCCCTGTTAGGAGATGGGTAGCACGTTTTGTCCTTAGTTCTCTGGAATCTTGGTCCCATGGTTGGTCATTACACTGATAAGAGTCCACAATTCTTTTGAAGTTGTTTTTCTTTACCATCTTGTTGTCATTATATAAATAGTTCCTTTGGTTCTGTTCACTTTATTCCAAATCAGTTCATACAAATCTTCCTAGGTTTCTCTGAAACCATCTCCTTTATCATTTTTTATAGCACAATAGTGTTCCATCACATTTATATACCATAACTTGTTCAGTCATTCCCCAATTGATGGTAGCCTTCCATTTTTTTTGCCACCTCAAAAAGATACACACACACACACACACACACACACACACACACACATTTCTGCCCAACCTTAGAGTCTGTTTTGTTTAGGACTAATCCCTCCCTTGAACTACCCTCCTTCTAATTCCTCCTTTTCCTTTTTCTCTTCCACTTTACCATTGAAATGTATTTCTGCCCTCAGACAAAATATTCTTCCCTACATTGATCAATTCAGAAGACAGTGAGGTTCAAGTATCAGGGGCTCTCCCCATGCCCTCCTCCTTGTTTGTATAGATCTCTCTACCCTTTATGTGGTTACGTGAGATAACTTCCCCTGACTTTCTCCCCTTTCCCCATCAGGCATTCCTCAACCACCCTCTTTCCATTCTTCTTTTATGATCATTAAGATATAACAGAACTACTCCCAGTCCTTGTCTAATTAGACTCCCTCCATAGCTCCTGATGATCAGGTTTAGAAGGGACACATGTATTATCTTCTTATTTTTGCATTTCAGTGGCTTAATCTTATTTAGTTCCTTATTATTATCTGCTCATGTTTACCTTTTATGTTTCCCTTAACTCCTGTGTTTGAACTTCATAGTTTCTATGAATTCTGGTCTTTTCATGAGGAATGCTTGCAGGTACTCTATTTCATAAAGAAGTCCATTTTTTCCTTATTGGATTATACTCAGTTTTGCTGGATAAGTTTTTCTTGGCTGTAAGCCTATATACTTTGCCTTCTGGAATATTATTTTTTAAGTTCTTTGTTTCTTTATAGTGGTGGCTGATAATTATTATGTGATCCTGGCTGTGGTTCCACAGTACTTGAAATCTTTCTGGCAGTTTACAATATTTTTCCTTTGAATTGGAAAATCTGGATTGTGGCTATTACATTCCCGGGAGTTTTCATTTCTGATTTTTTTTTTCAGGAGGTGACTGGTTGATTCTTTTTATTTCCTGTTGCCCTCTAGTTCTAATAGATCTGTGAAGTTTTGTTGTAAGATTTCTAGAAATATGATTTCTATGTTCTTTTAGGGTCGTAGCATTCGGGTTGTTTAATCATTCTTAAATGTTTTTCTTCTTGATTTATTTTTCAGGCTAGTTGTTTTTGTTATGATTCACTTTACATTTTCTTTAATTTTTTTCAGTCTTTTGATTTGCTTTAATATTTCTTGTTGTCTTATTGGGATCATGGATGCCTATTTGGTTCATTCTACTTTTAAGGGAGTTTATTACTTGAACAAGGTCCTGCCACTTCTGTGGCAAGTTATTAATTTCCTTTTTCAATTCCTTCTTCCGCATCTCTTATTTCTTTTTCATTTTTTCCCTCTAATGCTCTCATTTCATTTATAAAAAATATTTTAAAACTCTTGCTCATAGGAATTCTAGTTGAATTTGTGCTCAAACTGTGTTTTTCTCTGAGAATTTGCCTATAGATGTTTGAGAGTCATTCTCTTCTTCTGGGTTTGTGAACTGAACCACAATAGCTTTTTATTGTGAAAATTTTTGTTTGCTCATTCTTCTAGTTTGCTTCCTGATTTTGGACTTGATGTCAGGACCAGGATCTGTACACTTCTGGAGGGAAGTTCTAGGCTGCTCTAGGCCCACCCCTGACATATACTGGTTACCTATTTGACCTTGGCTCCCAGAAATTCTCTGGGTCTCAGTTTTGTCATCTGTAAAATGATGGTGTAGGACTTGATGACTTCTAAGGTCTCTTTCAGCTCTCAGTCAATCAATAAGCATTAATTAAGTGACTGTTCTGTGTCAATCACTATACTAGGCACTGGAGACACAAAGATAAAAATCAAACAGTTCCTACCCTCAAGGAACTTCTATTCTATCAGGGGAGGGAGCACACATATAAATAAATATATACAAATAAATACAAAGTCAACCTCTTTGGAGTTTGGAGGGGTCACTAGCAGCTGAGGAGATCAGGAAAAGCTTCATGGGGGATGTGGCACTTTAGCAGAGTTTTGAAGGAAAGAAGGTTTTCTAAGAGGTGGTGATTAGAAAGAAGTTCATTCCAGGCGTGGGAGACAGCCAGTGAGAAGGCATGAATGTAAGAGATTGAGTGTCTTAGGTGAAAAAGAGCAAGATAAGCAGGCATGACTGGAACATAGAGATTGGGAAAAGAAAGATAGCTTGGGGTAAAGTTTTAAAGGACTTTAAAAACCAAAGTTGTCCTCATGACAGAGAAGTGATAGACTCAGAGCAGAATGAGAAATACAGTTTTTGGACCAGGGTAACGTGAGAATTTGTTTTGCTTGACTCTGCATATTTGTTACAAGAGTTTTATCTTTCTCTCTTCCTTCCTTTCTCTTCCTTCCTTTTTTTCTCTTCCTTCTTTCCTTCCTTCCTTCTCTTCCTTCTTCCTTCCTTCCTTCCTTCCTTCCTTCCTTCCTTCCTTCCTTCCTTCCTTCCTTCCTTCCTTCCTTCCTTCCTTCATGGGGAAGGGAGGGAGAGAGAGCAAAATTAATTTTGGTTAACTAGAAAAATTCAATGTACTTTAAAAAAACAATATAATTTATATTTGATCCTGTAGGCAATATGTTTCTATGATCTTATGAAAGTGAGCAAGTCACTTAATCTTTTAGTGCTTCAGCCACCTCTATAAGGCTATAAATGGAAATCTGTACTGGTAGAGGGAGTTCTTCACTAGGCTCCCCCTACAGGATGAAATCGTAGGTATTAAAAAAAGTCACTGAATTGTTGGGAGCTTTACTTGGTTAAAACAGTAATTCTATACAGGCATTCTGAGTCTTCATAATTTGTTGCTCATGTTTCACAACATAAACAAAGAGAGAGAATGTTCATTGCAAGGCCACTAGGCTTAGAGGTGGGGGTACATCAGTGTAAATCCATTCACTGCAAAAAAATACCTCAAAAGAAAACAAAATGAAAAACCCCAATTCAAGGTGTTTGTCTTACTAACATTACATAGCAGACAGCTTGTTACCATTAAATCAACCAGTCTTGATCTTAGTGGGAGACCTGAATTTGTTGATGTTTTCATTAATTAATCAGAAAAGAAATTCCATCAAATATTCTAAAAATGATGACTAGCATCAAATATCCCAATAAAACTTCCAACCACCAACCTTGGAGAACAATCAGCCTTTTGTAGCAATGGAAATCATTAATGAGAAAGGTATGTGAGAAGAACAGACAACAGAATAGCCAATTTCTTTATGGTAAATTCTAGCTGTATAAAGACACTGGAATATTTGTGAGGATTTATGATAATGAATCACCAAAAATGGAATGTGAGACTGATGTTGCTGTCATAAATGCTCTTGAGTCACTCAGGATATATGGCTGACTTTACTCCTCAGATGTTGTTTTCTCCCTTAATCTAAGTTGGAATTTTTTTTTAATTGTCCTCTCTTAAAAGTTGGTACATGCTGTTTTCCTTAGTTCTAAGTTCTTATTTGCTCAAATTCACTAATTATAGAGGCAATATATTCATATTACCCTATGGTTATGTGACAGTGAGCCAGTCACTTAATATCATTTAATGAACCAGGCAACTTTCTAATAATATAAGTTGCAGACAAGGTACTGACCTAAAATGAGAGAGGGAATTCCTTACTGTGAGTAATTCATTCATTCATTCATTAATCAATTAAATCCCCACATATTTGAACAGTGCTCAGTAAATTGTGAGTTGATTTCAATGTGCAAGTTACAATGGTAGGTGTATTTTTATGCATTCACCTTAACTTTCCTGTACTCATTAGATAATAACAGCAAAGAGTTGAACACCTTGCCTCATATTTTACAGAAAAGTTGAGGCCATTCCCCATAGCTTCCTCTTTTTCCCCCTCTTCCTCATCTCACATTACTCATGCCATCACTTCTGCCACCATCTCCTTTTTCATCCCTGTCTCATGTGATGAGATGGCCTTGCTCCTTACCGAGGCTAATCTCTACCTACTGAAGTAATCCCATTCCTTCAGCAGACTGCTTTTTCTATAATCTCCACTCTATCATTTATTTTTAATCTCTCTCTGTCTACTGGCTCATTCCCTTCTGTCTACTAATATACTCACGTCTCCCTCATCCAGGAAAAATCCTTGCCTTGCCCTTCCATCCCAGCTGTCATTGCATATCTCTTTCTGCCCTTTCAGGCTAAACTCTTTGAAAAGACAATAGGTGCCTCCACTTACTCTCTTCTCACTCTCTTCTTAATCCCTTACTAATAGGCTTCTGACTGCTCTCTTCAAATTTACCAATGTTCTCTTAGTTGCCAAATCCAAAGGCTTTTTGTCAATCCTCATTCTCCTAGACCTCTCTCTCCTAGACCTAGGCCATTGACACTGTTGATCACCTTCTCCTCCTGATACTCTCTTCTCTCTAGGTTTTTAGGACATCAGTCTCTTTTGGTTCTCTTCCCACCTATCTGACCACTCCCCAGTCTCCTTTGCTGGATCTTCATCTAGATCATGCCCACTAACCATAGGTGTCCCACAGGGTTCTGTCCTAGACCTTCTTCTCTTCTTCCCCTATACTGTTTCACTTGGTGATCTCATCAGGTTTCATGGATTTAATTTCCATCTTTATGCTGATGATTTTTCAAATCTACTTTTCTGTTGACCTCTAATCTCACATCTCCAATTGCCTTTCAGACATCTTGAACTGGATGTCTGGTAGATATTTTAAATTCAACATGAACAAAATAGAACTCTTTATCTTTCCCCCCAAATGCTCCCCTATTCCTACCTTCTCTATTACTGCAGAAGGTATCACCATCCTCCTGGTCCTGCAGGATTGCAACCTAGGAATCATTGTGGACTCCTCACTATCTCTCAGTCTCCACGTCTAAGCTGTTGCTAAGTCCTGTTGATTTTACCCTTGCAACATCTCTCAAAAATGTTCCCTTATCCACTCTCACACTGTGGTGTAGGTCCTTACCACCTCATACTTGGACTATTGCAATAGCTTGCTGGTGGATCTGCCTGCTTCAAGTCTCTTCCCACTCTAACCCATCTTCCATTCAGCCAATAAAATGATTTTTTTCAGGTTTGACCTGAACCACCCCTGTACTCAGTAAACTCCAATGTTTCTCTATTACTCCTAGGAGCAATACAAAATTCTCTGCTTGGTGTTCAAAGATTAGTCCTCTCCTACTTTTCTAGCTTTCTTACACTTTATTCCTGACTTGTACTCTTCAAGCCAGTGACAGTAGCCTCCGGGCTATTCCATGAACAAAATATTCCAGCTTAGCACAGTGCCTGGCTCTGGGCATTTTTTTTCTGGTTGTCCCCTATGCCTGGAATGCTCTCCCTCCTTGTCTCTGTCTACTAGCTTCCCTGTATTCCTTTAAATCCCAACTAAAATCCTGTTTTATATGGGAAGCTTTTCTTAACCCCTAGTTCTTTTTGGTGTGTGAGGCAATTGGGGTGAAGTGACTTGCCCAGAATCACACAGATAGTGAGTGTTATGTGTCTAAGGCTGGATTTGAACTCAGGCCCTTCTGACTCCAGGGCCAGTGTTCAATCTACTACCCAGCCTAGCTGCCCCAGGCAACCCTTAGTTCTAACACTACTAATTCTAGTACCTTCTTGCTCTTAATAATTTCCTATTTATCCTTGTTTAAACATATTTGTTTGTTTTCTTTCCCATTAAAATTTGAGATCCTTGAGGGCAGGGACTATCTTTTGCATTTTTATTTTTTGTATTTTCAGTGCTTAGCACAGTGCCTGACATATATTAGGCAGTTAATAAATGTTTTATGGTTGGTTGATATTGCTTATACATATATTTGTATGCATATAAGTATATTTAAGTTTTAATAGCTTAAAACTACATTAAGACTTTTGGACACTATGTATATCTATAAATCTACATAGAATTATCTGTCTGTCTGTCTGTTTCTGTCACTCAACGTATTAGGCAAAAAAAGTAATCAGGCTTAAATTTATATATTTCTAACTTAATATTCCCTTATTACAGTTAAAAAAGATAATATAACCACTCCAGCAGTTTATTTGTCTACTTTCTCCTCAACCTAAGGTTATGTCTATTGGGCATTTTTCAAATGAAGAGTCTGTGTGGAATCAGAAGAATTAGAATGGAAATTATATAAATGTTGCTTAAGGAAAATGATATGTTGTTACATTATTTAAAAATCAGCTCCTGAGTGCTATAACTCCTGGGCTGACCTTCCTTTCTTTCTGTCTCTTTTGTAATTGACTGAGCCTACTCTGCTTAAATTCCAGAAAAGGGCATTTGTCAAAGAAATAAGTACTTGGCTCTTTCATTGTCTAGAAGTTGGGAATAGCATCAAGGATGGGAAAGGTTGTGAATCTGGAAATGCTACATTGACTGGAACTTTGGGGAATGAAATTGCTACTTTACACATTTCAAAGGGCATAGAAGGAGGAATTTGGGGGACTTGAATTCCAACATCATTCTTTACCCCCTTGGGTAGTTTGGAAAGCATTTCTTTTTTCTACATAAAAGTGAGGAATAGAGGGGTTATGTTAAGCTTTAACTAGGTGGGAGAACAACTAAAATGGGTTTATGTTTTTTTAAAAGTCTATTTTAATATTAGTAATGACAAGCTCTGCTCCATAAACTTTTTAGTGTTCTGTTTCCCAAGTAAGATTTGTCTCTCTCAAAAGTGCAGACCACACTCATTTGTACTGGACAAATCAAGCTTAGGGAGTGGGCACATCCTTCTATTTGTAAGTGATTGGAGCTTTAACTAAGCACTTCTCTCCCCTATCCGTTCCACCCCCCCCAAGGGGAAATGGAATCCTGGTGGCTTCAATTCATGGAATCATAAAATCTTATAGTTGGAAGAAATCTTAGAGGTCGTTTACACTTAAATCATTAAAACATTGCTCTTCCGAGCTATTTGAAGTCCAAGAATAGCAGAAGAGTCTTTTAAATGGGGCTTTATTTGGCCTGTTTTTAAGACCAGGAAGTCCTATCTTTGCCAAGGTATGCAAATGCTGACACCAAAGAATCGAGGTCAGTTCAAAATTCAAAGGACAGTCTTCTGAATGGGGTAATAAACCCGGCCAAACAGATTCTTACAAGGCCTCTGTCTTCCATTATGATGCTATTCCAACATTATTGGGAAATGGTACCCACTACTTGGTTATACTAATTAGATGCTGTACTAGTTCAAAGGCCGGCTTTGTCATTAAGCATTTGCAATATTCTTCATGCAATTTATTTCAACTCAACAAAGTATGATGTGCAAGGCACCGTATTAGTTGCTGTGCCAGGTACTGGGGAATATGAGTGGCATTGAGGAAAGATGAATGGATTTGGAGCCAGAGGAGCCAGGTTCAAATAGTGTGTCTGTTACTACCAGTGTGACCTTGGATAAGTCCTCTCTGGACCTCGGTTTCCTCATGTGTAAAATGAAAGACTTGGACTAGTTGGTTTTTAAAATCTCTAAATCTTTGATCCCTGCTTTTAATGATCTGACAATTTTTTGGGGGTATGTATATATATGTATACATGATATATACATAAAACTACTATACAGGGGATGCCTTAATAAATGTGAGAGAGAGGCCCAGGCAAAGTGTTATAAAAAGCTTGGGGAGGGAGATATTGCCTTCAGCTGGCATGTGAGTAAAGACTTATGAGGGAAGCATCACCTGATTTTGGCTTTTAAGAAAGGCAGGAAGGCAGCTAGGTGGCACAGTGGATATAATTGCAGCCTTGGAGACAAGAAGATCTGAGTTCAAATCTGGCCTCAGACATTTGACACATACTAGCTGTGTGACTCTGGGCATGTCACTTAACCCCGACTGCCTCACAAAAGAAAGGGAGCAGTTCAAATTTTTTTCCAAATGGTCAGTGATGGAGTGGGAGAGTCTATTCTGTGCCCAAGGAATGGTGTATGCAAGGAATGGAGACAAAAATGGATGGGACAAGAACAGAGCATAGAAGTCTAGTTGAGCTGAAACACTATGTGTATGAAAGGGAATAGTATGAGTTAAAGCTGGACAGGTAACTAACTGGAAGTGAGATTACAGAGGGCTTTCAATGTCAGATAAGGAGTTTAGAATTTATTTTTTAGGCAGTGGGAATCCACAGAAGATCTTTTAGGGGAGATGTGACATTAGGCAGATTACTTGGCCAACACTATGTAGGATCAATAGACAAAATATACCAGAGAGTTGTTGTTGTTCAGTCATTCACTTGTGTCCAATTCTTTGTGACCTTGTGTTCTCTACTGTCCATGAAATTTTCTTAGTGAACAGCCTGGAATGGTTTGCTATTTCCTTCTCCAGTGGATTAAGGCAAATAGGGCTAAATGACTTGCCCAGGGTCACACAGCTAATAAGTGCCTGAGGCCACATTTGGACTCAGGTCTTCCTGACTCTAGGTCCAGCACTCTATCCACAGAACCATCTTGCAGCCTAGTTAGAAACAGTTTTAATACTCTTGTTGAGAATTAATGACAAGCAGAAGCCTAGTTTTTGCAGTGGAAAAGGGTGTGGGGGGGGAGATAGGTGAGAGATGTAGATGAATCAGTAGGGCTATTCCTTTTAGTTTAGCCCCTTGTCACATGAATCTGGATGCAGATTGCTGGCTAGAGACATTTAGGTGGCACATTGGCTGGTGCTGAACTTGGAGATTGGACAGATCTGAGTTCAAATCCTACCTCAGACACTTGTTCTTTTTGTGACCCTGGGCAAGTCACTTAACTTGTATCTGCTCCAGTTTCCTCATTTGTAAAATGAGGATAATAATAGTACTTACCATGCAGGATTATTAAATTGCTATATAAATGCTAACTATTTTTATACACTTCAAGTCAAATAATGTTTTATTGACAACTGATTAGCTGTAGGTCATGAGGCAGATGGAAAACCAAAGATACCTCCGAGGTTTGGATCCTATTATTTTCATTATAGATAGGCCCATCGATAAATAGCTTTATACATAAATGTGTCTGAACATACTAACTAGCATTTGACATGTACTTTCTCATTTGATCTTCATAACCACCCTATGAAGTGGTCACTGTAAGTATTTGCATTTTACAGATGAAGAAACTGAAGATTAGACATGTTCTGGGCCTTGTCCATGGTTACACTGTTAGTGAGGATCAGAGGTAGGGTTCAAACTGGCTTCCCAGCGCTCATAACAATGTCTAGTACATCAGTTCTCAAAATGTGGCCTGCAGACCCCTGGGGGTTCCCGAGACCCTACAGAGAACTAGAGAAATCAAAATTACTTTTAATACTAAGATGTTGTTTGCCTATGAAAATTCTTCTACTTTTCCCTTGATCTAATGTTTAAAGAATAGACATATAAGTATTACTACATTATTCACCTCAGAGCTTTCTTTCTCAATAAATAAATAGGAAGCAACTATGTACATAGTTTCCAACCATATATTATCACTGAGACCAAATTTTCTTCATATACTTCAACCAAAACAATGTATCTTAAGAGACTGAAGGTAGAAACAGATATGAGAATTCAGCTGTCTCCTATTAATCCAGAGATTTGCAAGAATATGTAAGACAATGGCATTCTCACTAACTTTTTTTTTGTTTAGGAAAATAGTCATTTTTTTCACCAAAATATGTTATTTATGTTAACATGTATTTGTTTGTTAACATGTAATGAATTATTGTTTCTTTAAATGAATAAATATTCAAAAATGCATTCATTTTAATGTCAAATACAGTAAATATTTAGATATAAGCCATGATATTTAAATTTAGATATAACCAAATGATAGATATAACCCACATAAACAAAAACCCTTTGGAGTCCTCCATAATTTGTAAGGTTTTAAAGGGGTCCTGAGACCAAAAAGTTTGAGAATTGCTGGACTAGCACATAAAAGCTTGCTGATTGATTGGTGACTCCAAGTTCAGCACTCTATCCACTATGCCCAGCTGTCTAAATATAGCAGACGAATGTCTGTTTACGATCAAGTATTATAGAAATCAAACATCAGATAGTTTTAATTTATTTCAAAACATACATTAAATTGAGAATGTATACACTCACCCCCTCCCCAAACCTGTAACTTTTGGGGATTTTAAATCTTGTTTTTCAACTCAAGAATCTTCTGCATTCAAGGACACTCAGTCAAAACACATTTATTACATTTGCTAAGTACCAGACACTGTGCTAAGCAGTGAGGATACAAATACAAGTAGAAAGGAAGACAGTCCCTGCCCTCCAGGAGCTTACATTTGAATATGAGAAGACAACACTTAAAAGGAAGCTGAAAAAGGGGAGAAGGAAGGAAGGAAGGAGGCAGAGGTACCTGGTGCTGGAGCATGTTAGAGAAAGTTTGTATTGCAGCCTGGAGAAAATGAGACATGGCTGGCTCTGATGCTTTCCTTAAACGGAGGTTCTAGGAGAAGCCAGACAATCAGATGGAGGGGCCATAGGGGCAGAGGGCACTTCCTTCCAACATCTGAATTCAGGGCTCTTCAGTACGAAGAGCTGAGCATTGGTAGAGGACGGCGTGCAACCTGGAGAGGAAAGTGCACAAAAAAGTAGGAAAAAAAGACAAGCATATTTCAGCATGTCAACAATCAGTCAATATGTATCAACCTTTTTTTTTTTTTAGGGGAGGAGATTTGATCTAGGCTTCGGCACCTGTAGCAAACACTTCACAGAACTGTTGTGAGCATATCCTGAGAAAATGTATCAAAAATGCTTTACATTCCTTAAAGTACTACGAAAACGTCTACTAGTTAGTCTATCTAAATATCTCCTGCTGTAATGACTCATAAACTCATAGGTATTAGAGTAACAACAACAACATCACCAACAACCACAACAGCAATGATACTAGCTAGCACAGAGATTCCCAAACTTATTTGGCATACTGCCCCTTTTAAAAAATAGTTATTCAGCGTCTCCCTGGAAATCTACTTTCTTTAACCCTTTAACTTAAAAAAAATTTATGTCATTTCAAAAAAAATTTTTAAATGCCACATCTTAAATTTCATAATTTATTGTAAATTTGTGTTTTTTTCCCTGCATTGAAATTTTGATGACACAATAGTGCATCATGTAACTGTATTGTAAACAAGTCATTACACACCCATATTCCTGCCAATGCATGCTGGGCTTCCCAACAATGGGCCACACACTCATTTGGGAATACTTGCTTGTTAAGACATATAGGCAGACTTGACCACTGATCGGTTTTAACTTGCATTTTGCCTGTTTATTTGGAAAATAGTGTAATCGCTGCAACTTTAACTCTGTTATACAACAGATAAAATATGTACAAATGGTTTTTCAAAATTCTCTTTCCTTGTGCTTCCACTGCCCCTTTATTTTTATTCAACACCTCCCAATTGCACCAGAGGATCATTCCAGAGTTCCCCAGGGGGCGGTATAATCATGTTGGGAACCTCTGAGCTAATATTCCTAAAGTGCCTACTATGTATGTGCCAGGCACTGTGCTAAATGTTTTACAAATATTGTCTCATTCGATCCTCAATCAGGGATGTTTAACAATAGCCCTGGGAGGTAGATGCTATTTTTGTATCCATTTTACTTCTCAGGAACTGAGGCAAACAGTGTTTAAATGACTTGACCAAAGTCACATAACTAGTGTCTGAGGTTGGATTTGAACTCTGGTCTTCCTGACTTTAGGCATGGTGCTTACCCAGTGTTTCACCTAACTATTTAAAGGTCGTCTAGTCCAACCACCTCATTTTTCAGATGGGAAAACTGAGGCACAGATCGACAGTGTGACCTGTCTAAAGACGCACAAGGAGTGAGCAGTGGAAGTGGGGTTTAAGCCCCAGTTCTCTGATTCCAAATCCAGTGCTTTTGGCAATATACTTTGGAAATTTGCTATAGTTGCCTGTTCATTTTATTCTGTTATCATTTGACAGCATGAACCTCAAAAATATGGTAATCCTAACACTTGAACTAAGAATCACAGAATGTTAAAAATTGTTTGACCCAACTCCTTAATTTTAACTGATGAATAAACTATGATGTGACTTAGTCAATAGTTGGACTCAATGGCCTCTGAGATTCCTCCCAACTATAAATCTATGCGCTTATGATTCAATAACCAAGAACGGATGAAGGACATCTTGCCAGTAATGAAGGACAGCACATTAACGACGAAAAATTATATAATAAGATGCTAAAGTCATAGTATCATTCTTCTGGTCATTGAGTTTTTTGAATGTATCATCAAGGAAGAAATTATTATTATAGCCTCAGTTTCTTCATTTTTCTGGCTCTGCTTAGCTTTTGACTCCAAGAACATCATGTCTGTAAGGGGGGTGGAACAAATGAAATAAAAGAAGATGGACCAATTGGAGCAGAAGGTTAAATGAATACAGGACACCTTATCTTTCAGTGCTCTGATTTTCATATGCTAAATGACCAGAAAAGCAGTTTTTATCCTAATGCAATTTCAATTCAATTCAATTGAATAAATATTTATTAAGCTTCTCCTATCAGCCAGACACTGTGCTAAGAATTAGGAATACAGATAAGAAAAAGAAAGACAGTCTTTGATAAGCTGATCACCTGGAATTTCATCATGATACAGACTGACTCAACTTTTGATATTCAACACCTCAGCTCCCTCAATTGCCTCTTCCCTCTAATTGGACGACTGGAGGGTGGAGTAACAGACTCTTTTCAAAACCTTCCTCTATAGAAGATTCAAAACGTTACAGTCAACTCTTCATTTTCCATCCTTGGCTCTGTTTGGTTTCTATTCCACAAACATTATGCCCAGGCACCATTATCCCATGATCCTCCTCCTTTGCAGCTTCCTTTAGTGTATTGTCTTCTCCATTAGAGTGTAAGCTACTTGAGGGCAGGGACTGTTCCACCCCCCTTAACTTAAAGATGTTTTAAACAGAGTCAATCTAAATAAATAAATGAATAAAATTCAAATCTGGCCTCAGACACTTACTAGTTGTGTGACCTGGGCAAGTCATTTAATTTAGGTTTGCCTTAGTTTCTTCAACTGTAAAATGAGGATAATAATAGCACTTACCTCACAGTGTTGCTTCGAGGAGCAAAGGAGATACCATATTAAAAAAAGTGCTTAGCTCAGCTCCTGCCACATAATAGGTATTATATAAGTGCTTATTCCCTACATAAAAATAATTTAATTTACATGCTTGGAAAATATATATTTTTTTCTGTGACCAAATTTTACTTGCCATTGTGATCAATAACACTATCCTTGTCTTACCATTAGACAGAGTCTCATGCTATCCTCATGGACAAGATGGGGGAGATGTGGGTTATGTTAACATGATTGATACTCAATCATACAAGGTTGGAGGAGCAGCTCTAGTGCCAGCACCCTCAGTTAAAGCTTGATGTTGGGACACAATGAGGCACTTGCAAGTTGCTGAACATTTAAAGGCAGGTTACTTCACCCTAACACAACAAGAATATATAATAAAGATACAGTGGCTCTTAAATTCTCTGGATGCATTCTCCACCCCACCCCTTGATCCTTTGGCTGCACGTCTGGTTAGCAAGACATCAGGGAATGGTGTCTTCTGTGGTGTCAGACACCCATGAGGTCTGAGAGCTGAGAATGTAGCTGGGAATTTTTATTCCTCTAGAGTAAGACACCGTGGCCAACCAGGTTATGTTCTCATTAGGAAAACTGGCTGAAGACTTGGTCAGGAAATTGCTGCTTGTATCACAGGGTGAAATTGGAACTTGTTCAATGACAGATTCTAAAACATAGTCAAGAATAGCTTATTTCCTCATCTGCAAAAATGAATGAGTGGAACTAGATGAGCCCTTAGGTCTCTTCCAAATCTAAATCTATGGTTCTTTGATTTTAAACACTGAGGGATATTTCCCACAGAATGGGATGAGTTCTTCACCTTGTGTTGTTCAACATTTTTATCAATGCCTTGAAGAAGCCATATAAGTTGGGTTTATCTTATTTGTAGATTATAAGAAAATGGGAGAAAAGGGACTGACATATTGGATGACTGAATCAGCATCTCAAAAGTTCTGGCTAGGATAGAATGATGGACTTAATAATAATAATAATAGCTGGCATTTATATAGCTCTTTGGGTGCTAGGTGGTGCACTGGAGAGAGTACTGGGCCTGGAGTCAGGAAGACTCATCTTCTTGAGTTCAAATCCAACCTCAGACACTTACTAGCTCTGTAACTCTGGTCAAGTCACTTAACCCTGTTTGCCTCAGTCTTCCTATTTGTAAAATGAGCTGGAGAAGGAAATAGCAAACCTAAAAAAACCAAAAAACAAAATAACTCATGCAGGCTTAGGCTACATTGAAAGAAACGTGGAATCCAGGGATAAAAATGATGATAGTTTTGCAGTTCTATGACCTGGTCAGACCATATCTGAAGTATTGTAAGATGAGAGATTTAGAGCTAGAAGAGACATTGGAGGACATTTAGTTCAATCCTCCCCCTCTCTATCTTGTCTTTTTTTTTTTTTAAACAAAGGATGAAACTGGGATGCAGAGAGATTAATGACTTGTTTGTAATTATTCAGAAGTGAGATTTGAGCATAGGTTCTTTGACTCTTAATTCAATGCTTTTTTTCACTATACTTTGCTGCTTCTAGATGACACAGAAAAGATATTAATTAGTTGGAGAACATCAAAAGGAGGACAACCAAGATGGTGAAAGGCCTTAAGTCTATGCCATGTTGTTGTTTGCGCTTTGTTTTTGAAGAGGACCAATGACACCATGAGGGTGATGTCTTGACTTGCATGTGAATTGGGTTTAAGTGAGGCAGTCATCAGTCTCATTCTCTCTTCCAGAGTCATTGATGTCCAGTGGCAGCACAAAAAGCAAGATGACTGGTGATGGCCCAAGATGCAGTGGATGATCTTGGCATCTTTGATGTCTGACCAAGCTTTAAGCACTCTACAGCACTTAATATATCATGTGCACATTAGTTAAATGGACTGGGGATGCTTAGCCAATGTGAGGTAAAAAAATTTGAGAAACATAATTTCTAGGTAATTAATCATTTTATTAATCATGCTAGCAATAATTAAATAAAAGGTATCACTGACACTCTTAAATTCCAAAGATGCCTCATGGAAGCACTCAATGCTTATATGCCCTTGAAGAGTGGGTGTTCCTGAGAGTGGCAATCAACTCTGATTGGTTAACAAGTAATGAAAGCATGAATATTATACTGAGAGGTGGGCTTGTTCTAATGAAGGTCTGGGGGACATGACTCTTATTATTCAGTCTTGGTCAAAGAGACTAATCTATACTCATATCACCCTGTTTTGGTAATCTAAAAAAAATAGGAGAATCCACTTTTCCTCAGCCCTGTTTGAGTAAAACAATGGGCTAGAATCCATCAATTCAACTAAACTAAAATTTCTGTGCCTTTTGAACAGATCTTAGTTTTTCTTCTCTTCATTAACCCTGCACTTCAAAGGCTGCCTGAATAACCTACAGGGGCTGATTTCTGAATGAGAAAATAGAAAAGGGGAAAAACTTTAGTCCTAATTCAATAATTGGTCATTAATATAAGAGAGAAATAATGATTTCTCTCACTGAAAAGGCTGGGTTAGGGGAAGAAGACGGTTTTTGCATAATAAGATTTTTTAAAGTGGGAAAGGGGTTTGGCTTGTTTTCTTTGGCTCAGAGGGTGAATTGGGTATAATGGATGGAAATGGAAAAGAAAAAAAAATTTAGACTTAACATCAAGAAAAAGGATCCCCTAATAATTAGAGATGTTCACAAGTAGAATGCTCTACTTTGGGATGCAAAGAATTATCTTTCATTGGAAATCTTCAAGCAAAGGCTAGAGGAGTAATTGTTGAATAGGTAGTAGCAAGGATGCTTCTTTTAGGTATGGTTCTGATTTGATGTCTGCTGAGATCCCTTCTAATTCTAAAATTATGTAATTCTGTGATTATGGGAGAGGTACCAGCTTGATTAAAGACTGGAAAATATGCAATAAGATGATTGATTTAAGGAATCTAAGTCAATATACTTAACCTCTCTCAGAGAGAGACCTTTTGGGACCTCGGTTTATAAAATGTGTGGGTTGGACCTCTTTGGCCTCAGAGGACTGAACTGGAAGTAATGGGTGGAAGTTTCAGAGAGATAGAATTAAGCTTGATTCAAAGAAAAAAATTGCTTACGATTAGAACTGTCCAAATACAGGATGAGCTGCCCTAGAAGGCAGCGTCTTCCCTTCCTGGGAGTCTTCAGTGAAATGCAGCACAACCACTCTCCTTCTACTCCTTTGATAGGGCCAGATGGCCTTGAGTTTCTATGACTAAAATGCTGCCAAACCAGGACATCAAAAATTGGTTCTAATCTATTTCTTCCCTCTGTATACTTAGCACATCCTCTTGGTGCAAATAATACCTTAATGAAATGAAGGACTCTCCTGTAAGATTCTTAAATGTTGCCTTAATAACGTCATCCTTTCTTCAACTAGTTACATTTTTGGCCCTAACAAATAACACCCCAGAGGTCTGAGGAAAAGACAAAATTAAAGTCATACTTCTGTTCTTGTTTTGGAAAACATGGAATCACAAATGCTTTGTACTTAATAGGTGCCTAATTATATGCCTGTTGAATTGAACTGAATAGGTAGGAGTTCCACTAGTTGACATTAATAGGGCACTGCTGTTTCCATGGCTTTCTGGCCATGTGTTTATTTTCATGACGAAGTCAGTGGAGTCAAAGCGGGAAGAGACCATCAGGCCGACCACCAAGAAAATTAACATAATGATTCAACAAGATATGTGAGAAAGAAAAGGAAAAAAATGCGCCAATAGGACATTTTTGAGGTGACAAGATGGTGCATGAACATTCTTCTAAATAAAGAATTCTTAAAAGAAAAAAAATTGAGATTGTTTATGAGTTTAGCTCTGATTTTCTGAAATTCTTCTGAGGATTTAAGACAAACTGGTTAAAGAAAGGATGATATTATTAAGGCATTACAGGAGAGCTCTTTGTTTCATTTAGGTGTTTTTTGCACCAGGAAGATATGCTAAGCATACAGAGGGAAAGAGTAACTTAGAACCCATTTTTGATGTCCTGGTGTGGCAACATTCTGTGGCTTGAAAGTCGACTAATAATAGTGATAATACTACTAATACTATTCTTTATTTCCTAGATATTTATTTCTTTGTGAATAAATTCTTTGATTATTTGTGTGCAAATGTTTCTATATGGAATTTGTGATGGGGCAAGAAATCGAGAAATGTTTTCTCTAATCAGTGAAGATCTTTGAGAGGCAATGAGGGATAGCGGAATGAACATTTAAATAGAGCTCAAAAGTCCTGGGTTCTAAGTCAGTGCTTATTAACCATGTGAACTCAGTTTCCACATCTTTGAGATGGGGATAACAACAACTGCTTTTCCTATGTAAAGGGGCTATTATGAGGATCAAATGAGCAATATTTAAAAATACTTTGTTAAAGTATAGGATCATACAAATAATAATTCTAATTGATTTTGGATAATTCCATTTTTAATGAGAGCCATTGCAGTTAAAAACAACAATAGCAACAACAAAGCACTTCCAGCCTATATAATTTGGTTAACTGATTTTGCTTCATTTTCCCCATTCATAATGAGTCATTTTATGCCAGGTTAAAGACACTAGCTGGAGTTTTGAAAAGATTATTTTCTGTTGAAAGTAATATTTAGGGGCAGCTAGGTGGCACAGTGGATAGAGCATTGGTCTTGGAGTCAGGAGGACCTGAGTTCAAATCTGGCCTCAGACACATAACACTTACTAGCTCTGTGACCCTGGGCAAGTCATTTAACCCATTGCCTACTAAAACAAAAGAAGAAGTGAAAGTAATATTTATTCTTTTCACCAAAGATTTCAGAATTTTGATTAGTTCCTCGAAATTTTTATCACTTCTTAATTTTTCTTCTAAAAAACTGCCATGATTAAGGAAGGAGTGATTCACAGTTAGATATTCACTAATGTCAACAAGTACATCATTTTAATCTTGCAATTTAATTGAGTGAAATTTTCTTAGTCTTCTCTCCTTCCTCTCCGCACCACTTTTTTTTAAACAGCTGTCATTGCCTGACTGCAGATGTTTTTTGGTAAATTAAATAGAATTCTGGCTGATGTGTTTTATTTTCTTAAGAATTATGTACTTAAAATAGCCACTGATAAAAGAGTCTTAAAATAAAAATATTCATATTTCTTAGTAATTTTTACACATTATCATTTACACATTATCTCTTCTTTCATATGTCGCCAGGCCAAGAGGTCCACTTCCAGCAAAAGGCTCTTATTTTGGACTGCTATGAAATGTATTGAGCCCTGGAGGAGTCTTATTCCAAGGTAAAGGGATTCAGGATTTTCTCCCACTCTCTGGTTCATTACTGTCACCCCAAAGTTCTGGGGAAATTTTCTTTTTAAAAATTTTCTTTTTTAAAATTAGCAAATACTTATTTTTAATCTTTCTCCTACTTCCTACACCCTGATTGAAAACAAACAAACCCAAAATCCTTGTAAGAAATAGTCAAGCAAAACAAATTCACACATTGGCCATGTCCAAAAGTATGTGTCTTATTCTGTACCCTGAGTCCATCATCTATCTGTCAGGAGGTGGGTGGCATGCTTCCTCATTAGTCCTTTGGAATATAGTGGTTGGTTGTTGCATTGATTCAAGTTTTTAAGTCTTTATAAAGTTTGTTGATCTTTTCAATGGTGTTATCATTGTATAAATTGTTCAGATCTGGCCTCAGACACTTACTAGCGCGACCAGAGTCAGTTGATCAAATCATATAGGGAAATCCAGTCAGAAGTGTTTTGTTGTTGTTTTTAATTGTAATGACTCCTCAAAATGGATTTATCAAAAATTAATCATAATTTTTATTTATATGGTGTGATATTGTAACAAAGCACTTTTAAATATTTCTCATTTGATCTTTACAATAGCCCCTCTTAGATAGGCAAAGCAGTTATTACCATCCCTCTTGAAGGGAACTTTCAAGCATTCCTGATGAAAAGTCCGGAGCTGAATAGAAAATTTGACATCAAACACAAGACTCAAGAGAAGCATAAAAAGGTAAATATGAAAGAGTAATTATAAGGGACTCAACTATGTCACACTGTTTACATTGCTATGTAAGAAATGATATATTTAAATCTTAAGACCTTTATCATAGTAGGGCAATTAGAAATATTTAAATAGACAGAAGGCATGGGTATGAATCCGTTATGCTTTGTGTGAGAAAATTTTCTCCATTCTACCTCTCCCTTTCCCCTTCTTCCCATGACTCCTTTTTCTCAACCTTTCATTTAAAAAAAAAAAGCTTATCCCTTAAGAGAGACTCTTTGCTATTTTCCTGTTCCATCCCTATAGCTCCCAAATTATCCAGAGGGAGGGGTACACTGGGGAAGAGACCCTAGGGTGTAAACATTTCAGTAGGAGACAATGGAGTGATAATGTCCGTCCCCTGCCAGAAAAGGTATTGTGCATTCCTGATTATTCTCTGCTGTTAAACATGGGTTTATCTTCAGCATGATTCAGCATCACTTCTCTTACTCTTGGGTATCTTTTCTACAAACTCAAAGATGCCTTCCTCCCCAACCTGATGTGTTATCCAACCCTCTTTACCTACACCCTGCTTGGGAATGAGGGAGGGTGTGCTTTCCATCAATGGCTGAGGTTTTAAACAAGGGAAAATAGTGCATTCATAGGATTATAGGAGCATAGATTCAGAGCAAGTTGGGATTTTATGTATCATCTAGTTCAACCCCTTCATTTTACAGAAGAAGAAACTGAGGCTCCAAGATATTTGGTGACTTGCCCAAGGTTACATAAGCAGAGCAGAAATTCAAACTCAGGTCCTCTGACTTCAATTCCACAATCTTTTCATTGTATCAAACTTCCCATTATATATCCCAGGCTAAGCACAGAGGAAGCTCATAATAGAGTTATGCTTGAGACCATACAAATGGGAAAAGGACCCACAAGTACAAAAATATTCATAGCAGCTTTTTTGTGGTGGCCAAGAATTGGAAATTGAGAGGATGCCCATCAGTTGGGGAATGGCTGAGCAAGTTGTGACATATGAATGTAATGGAATACTATTGTGCTATAAGAAATGATGAACATGCTGACTTCAGAAAAACCTGGAAAGATTTGCACGGACTGATGTTGAGTGAAGCGAGCAGAACCAGGAGAACATAGTACACAGTAACAGCCACATTGTGCAATGACTAATGTTGTTAGACGTAGCCCTTCTCAGCAATGCAAAGATCTAAGACATCTCCAAAGGCCTCATGACGGAAAATGCTATCCACATCCAAAGAAAGAACTATGGAGTTTAAATGCAGATTAAAGCATACTATTGGCTATTTTTTCCCCTTCCGTTTTGTTTTGTTTTCTCTTTCTTGTGGTTCCTTCTATTGGTTCTAATTCTTCCCTACAACATCATTAATGTGAAAATATGTTTAATCGGATTTATACGGATAGGCTATATCAGATTGTGTGCCACTTGGGGAGAGAAGTGGGGAGGGAGGGGGAGAAAAATTTAAAACTCAAAAGCTTATGGAAAGGGGCAGCTAGGTGGCACAGTGGATAGAGCACCGGCCCTGAAGTCAGGAGGACCTGAGTTCAAATTTGACCTCAGACCAAACACTTGACACTTACTACCTGTGTGACCCTGGGCAAGTCACTTAACCCCAATTGCCTAAAAAAAAAATTAAAAAAACTTATGGAAGTGATTGTTGATAAATCAAAATAAATTAATAAAAAAATAAATAAAATCCATAAAAAAGACTTTAAGGCTCTTGAGGTTAGCACCTGCTTCATTTTTGTCTTTTATGTGAAGCCCTTAGCCCAGTATTTGGTACATAATAGGCAATTAATAAGCACTTACTGATTGGGGGTTTAGATTTATTCATCAAGAACAAATTGCCCCCAAACTGCTGGGCAGATCACTGTTCTTAAAATGTCACAGTGTTTTGGGAGCAGATAGACATGAAAGAAAATCTTTCATTTTCCCCAGTCTCCCAATTATTAATTTAGGTATCCTCCCAGGGACATATTTCTCTTAGCAATGTTCTACTATCATGCTAATGATGCCCCCTTGCTGTCTAGAAACACAGCTGTTTTTCTTTCATCTAAATACGTTGGGTATAAAATCTCTCACCCACCTTTAAACTTTTGGCTTCTAAGACTCAGCTAAAGCCCAGACTGACATCAATTCCCAAAGATCTTCTAATGAAACACAGTTAGTTGCTTCATTACCCACCAGTAACGTAAGACCTCCTGGCAAGACATTTATAGCCTATGAGTTGACCCCAGAAGAAAATAGGGTGGGATGCTTTTGTCTTGGGAAATGTTTCCACTTGAGGCCTCCACATCAGAGAGGCAGTTTAGTCAATAAAATAGTTTATTGAGCTCCCTATAAGTTGGGTATGTCTGAGGGAAAGAATGAATGGACTGTATTGTTTAAAGGATAATTTCACTTGATGATTGCTACCACACTTTGCTTTGATGAAGCATTAGCTTGTAGCTGTAGTGATACAGCAGTTCAGCTAGAAGTTTTTGAGGACCTACAAGTAGCAAAACATAATGGCCATTTATGTGTGGGATATGAAGAAAGGTGTCAATGCTTTTCCTTAAGGATTTTATAATCTATTTAGGGAAACAAGTCGAAATCTTTGAAAATTAATATGTAATATAATGATAATAAATAATACAATAACTTAATGAACTAATATGACATATTATCATATATTACTATAACTTAATTAATGATAAATTCATAATACAATACCCTAAAGACATAGTGCATGATAACTTTCCAAAGAAGTGGTATAGACGATATTTACCTGTGCTTAGGCATGGTCTGAGCTGGCCTCATTGAGGTGGCAGACAAATTGGTCCCTAATGTATGGGATGTATGGGAAAGGGCTTTATGGTTAAGGAAGACAGAGGTAGATGTTTGGGAAAAAATATATGGACTTCAGTTTTTGCAGGAAAACTAAGAACTTTCAGTGCCAATGACCAAAAAAAAACTACATTGGTTGATCCATGAAGTGTATGTAGCTTCTGATTCACTAGGCTCTTGGCTTGACTGTGCTATATGAGAGTAGCCATTAGATTAAATACCAAAAGACTTCACTGGGACTGTCTTCTCTTTGAAAACAGGAACCATGTTATATACTTTGTACTTTTCTGGCACCTGGTGTATCCCGGACACATAGTAAGTAATTAATAAAAAGAAATTCATAGAGATTCTTAGATGGAAGGGAAAGAATGTAATCTAATCCCCTCATTTTGAAGATAAGGAAACAAATAGAGAAATGAATTTCTTGCTCAGTTTTATGGCCAGTTAGTAATAGAAGTAGAGTCTAGGTGTCCTGATACTAAGTCCAACTTTTTGTTTAATTTAATTTAGTTTTTTCCCCCCCATTACATCACAAAGAGGACAAATAGAACTGTCCTTACTACAAATGGGGGCCAGAGAGTGTATAGAGATAGGGATAGGGTTAGCGATTAAACCTTTGACATCATTAGTAATGGCAGTTTCTGGATAAGGAAACTCCCTTTAACAATGCTGGTTAGTACCTTCTCTTCAATTTATAGTCTTAGAGAATTGCCTGGAACATTTAAAGATAAAATAATTTGCCCAGGATCACATAGCCAATATGTGTCAGAGGAGGAATTTGCATCCAGATCTTCCTGGCTCCAAGACTCAATCTTTATCTATCCATTATTCCAGATTGTCTCTTGAGGACTAGAATATCAGTGGAACTATGAGAAGATTTCTTTTAAATGTCTTCCTTTGAATGTAGAAAGCAAATTAAAATATCAGTTTTTCTTCTGCCTTTTTATTTCTAGAGCAAATGTTAACTTAGAGAAAAAATTACTGTTCCATGATTTATTATCACATAGATCAGGACTGTGATGTTCTCTGATGTTTGCTGATGGGATATGGTTAGTCTATAGGGCTGCTATTGGTCCTGTCTCTCAACACCAATTTCTGTAATGGGCTCAATTATTATCATTTTGGTTACATTCATTTTTAAGACATGAAGCCAGAGGACATCAAGATCTGGCTTTGTTTCTTTGTTAATCATGTACATAGAGACCTGGTTCTTTGGTCCTGAAACCAGTTATAGCCCATTGAACTGAGGTGAGATCAGGTCTGGCATCCTTGTTGAAAATTTGGAAATGATCACAGGTTTCCTCTAGAACAGAGATTCTTTATTGAAAGTCTATAGACCCCTAAGGGGTCTGTGGATAGATTTGAGATGGTCCATGTACTTGGATAAAAAAAAGCAACACACCTTTATTTTTACTAGCCTATGGTTTCCTTTGTAATTTTCTGTATTTTATTTTATGCACATAAAAACATTTTTTTGAGGAGTCCATAGTTTTTGCCAGATTGCCCAAAAGATCCATGAAATGAAAATGACCAAGAACCTCTGACCTAGAATATTTAATGTCTTAGTTTTTTTAAGTAAAAAATGAAGCAAATACCATCCTTCCTCACAGAAATTTGGCTGTGTAGCCTTATTAGATAACTTGTGATTCCAAAGAATGACACAAATTCCAAAAATCCTGCTTTGAAGCCTAACCATGATATGGAGGTGACATCAAGAGAAATGAAAGTTCTTACAGTTTCTGTCACTCGGGAAAGTTTCCTAGTGCAGTCCCAGTGACAGCTGGAGTCTGCTGTCCAAGGACCAGTCTGAGGTTGGAGACACTTCGCCACTAGGTGATGAATTCTTTGGCCACGACAACTCATGAAATGCAAATCCCAAGCATTGCTATGGATTATGTAACCAAAGAACAATCACAGTTGATTTCAGTTAGAACTTTAGTGCTGATTTTTAAAAACATTATGACCTGAAAGTGACGTCTTTCCTGTGTTTGCAGAGGAGACTTTGGAGGTGGAACATTTGCTGTCAGAGTTGATTGATATGTTGGTTAGTTTTGCTAAGTTGCTTTTTTCTTTCCCCTATTAAAAAAAATTTGGCTGAGGGATGGAAAAGGAATATATTCAGAAATGAAGATGATATAAAAACAAAGGATGCCAATAAATATTTGAAAAAAGTTTAAAAATGTGACTAACTTCTATGGTGCACACAAGTACTCTAGTAATGAGCTGATTTGACAGTATATGGTTATGATAGCATTTATCCACTCTCTTTCCCCTCAGCCATGAATTAGAATACAGGCAATCTGGAAAAACAGGTTCAGCAGAAGAAAGAAAGAAATAGTTGTCCCTGATTTTGTGAAACATATTCATCATTGTCAAGTCCTTGGATACTCTTGGTATCCAAGACTTCAGGAAACTCCCCTGGTGTATAAGACTTCTCCAAGAATACATGCAACAGAAAGAGAATGCAGATGCAAGCCTGGAAAGACATCTGATAAGGTTAAATCTTTTCTCTTTCTCTGTCTCTGTTATTATGTTTCTCTGTGTGTGTCTCTCTCTCTGTCACTATCTTTCCTTTTCTTTGTCTCTCTTTGTGCCTCTCTGTTTCTCTCTGTCACTGTTTCTCCTCGCTTACTGTTTCTGTATTTCTCTGCCTCTGTGTCCCTCTATCTCTTTGTGTCTCTCTGTCTTTGTCTTTGAGTCTCTTTCTCTGTCTCTGTTTCGCTGTGGGCACAGTTGTAGGACAGATAGTAAGACTTGGTATTCCTTGGTATTTTACTGAAATGACTGAAATCGGTGCCTTGGCTCTTGTTGAAATGGTATAAGCAATGCCTATCCATCACCCAGCCAGGGGGATATGGGCAGGGAGTAGGTTAGGCTGGGGAGTATTGCTCCTCAGAGTCCGATCTGGTTTGCCATGGAGTAGGTTCCATGGAGTCTAGGAAGGAACAAGCTGGAGAAGAAGGGAAGTTTCCCTCCAAGCCTGGGATCACTCAGTTGAGTAAAAACAAGACCATTCCCACTCTACCTAAAGAGATCCTTTGTAGATTATGGCACTCAACATAAAAGAATAAGAGTAAATAGCCAATATGAAAGAACAAAAGGAATAAATAGCCCAGAGCCATGAAAAATTGTAGGTAACATGTTTAGCAGAGATTTCAGGCAACGCTGCTGAGGTTTGTTTCTAGAGCTGGCTCCATTTCTTGAGGAGGAAGAAAAAGAGGAGAAGATGGAGCAACTTCTGGAGAACATTTGCAGACGGAGAGAATAATTGGGGGGAGGACTCATGATGCTCATAGCAGTGGAGAGATGTAGCTTCTTGGAAGGAAAGCAGGACAATATGAAGCATCAAAATAAAACTGGGGACAGCAACAGTGGGGAGGACTATGACATTGGCTAGGAACAGTTAGTTAGCAAGAATTTTTTTTTTTAACATTTTCTATATGCTAAGCCCTGTGCAGGGGACAGCAACAGAGGCAAGATGAAAAGGCTTATGCCTGCCGTGGTCAACAGGGCGGCTGGAGCTGCTTCATTAAGTGAAGAGAGGCATAATCCTTCCTTCCCCCAATCCTGGATCCTCTATCAGGAAGATGCTCTGAGTCAAAGGGACTGTAAAGGTCTCTGGGTTAGGAGGATCGGGACCCTTAGCTTTTTCAAATTCCAACATATATTGATCTTTAGACTTCAGGAATAAGAAATAGGAATTATTGAAGTAATATGGGTTAATCTATGCTACATGGCTAATTACCCAAATCATGTTCTGTATTTGTATAACATTTTATTTACATGTTTTTAAGTAATAGTGAGTGATCAATCAATTAATAACATTTATTAAGCCCCTACTATGTGCCAGGCATTGTACTAATCGCTGGGAATACAAAAAGAGACAAAAAATAGTTCCTCCCCTCAAGGAGCTTATAAATGAATGGTAGAGCTTACAATCTATAATAAGAAACAGGGAAACTTTTTTCCAATAGGTTTTTATATTAAAAGTTTCAAAAATTTTTTGCTAAAAAGATATAATAATAAATGCCTGATTTATTATTAGCCAATATATTGTGATGATAATTTGAAACCTGACAATGTACTGACTGATTTTCTTTATCATTCTTTAAATATTTCCAACATTCTTTATGCTTCTTACTCATTATTATGGATATCTAAAATTTTGTTCAATAAATAAGGAATATTAAGGTTAGCACTATTTACAAAGAACTGTAGCCTATAGCAAATATTCAAACATGGGAAAATGTCAGCAAGCATTATTAAGTGTTATTTGAATCATGTAACATCCAGATCTCCTTGCAAGGTTGGCAACACTATATAGAATCATGTGTTGAAAGTGTCAATTTAAGAGCTTATTTTGCTTCCCAAACTTACTGTTTCTTGGAACACTACTCATAGGACTTTCATAAAATAGACTATGCATATAAATTTTTTAATATTTATTTTGCTTGTAAGAATGACTCACTGTTACCAGCAGACAGGACCATGAACACACACTTACAACATGGCAACAGACCTGCTGATTAGATCATGACCACTTCTCTCCTCTGTGCTCCTGTCTTGGTTTCTGGAAATGTCAACCTTAACCTTTGACTCTCTCTGCATGTCGAGTTTCTTGATCTTGCTTTTGACTTAAAAAAAATTAAATTATTTGTTTAGTAGTTTATTCCTCCCCACCCAGTCACATGTAAAAACAGTTTTAACATTCTTTTAAAAAACTTTTTTTGAGTTCCAAATTCTCTTCTCCCCTCCCTTCCACCTTCACTGAGAAGGGAAACAATTTGATATAGATTATATATGTACAGTCATTCTTGCTTTTGACTTAACCTTGGTGGATTCCTTTAAACCAGAGATATCTCTATATTAATCTTTAATTCTCATTGGAGAACTCATCATACTCTTTCCCAATTGCTTGATGGATTTTTCTTGGGATTTGGGATTTCAGAAACCAATCCATAAATTTCCTGAGAAATGTCAGGAAGGATTTCCCATATAGAAACTCTAGGGGGCATTCATAACTCTCTATGGATTTGGGTGGGAATACTCTCTCTCTCTCTCTCTCTCTCTCTCTCTCTCTCTCTCTCTCTCTCTCTTCTCTCTCTCTCTTTCTCTCTCTCTCTCTCTCTCTCTCATTATTATTATTATAACTTATTATGTGCTTCATGCCTTGTGAGTCTACCATTGAGAAAAGCTAGATCTGGACATTTCTAGATTTAACCTTGGTGAGAGAGACAAATAAGACAGAGAAAGATACTCTTAAAGTATCTTTGTGTCAGGAGAGAGACTCTGACTCACGAATTACATGCTAGCATTATTTTAAGACTATGTTGTTTTAAATATCTCATGAAACACAGCTAGTCTTGGAAACAGAAAGATCTGGCTAGAAGTCCTGCCTCTGACATCCTGGCTGTGTGTCATTGGACAAATCCCTTAACCACCCAGTGCCTCAGGCTACCCTTTAATACTATAAGATGCAGGTAAAGGTTCTGACCTTTGCCTCCTAAGGGAGTCTACAGGGACTCCCTACACTTATGAGATCCTAGGTCTAATTAAAAAATAAAAGGTCATCTCAAGTGACCAAGGGAGACTAAGGCAAAGAAGACACACTTATACAATTTGAGGATGGCATGAAGCTGGAAGGAATGATATAACAGGTGAGAGAATCATGATTCTAAATGATATCGACATGATTGGCTGAAACCAACTTAGCAACATTTAAGAGGGATGAAAGTAAAATTATGCATTTGGTTTCCCTTCCTATGTTCCTTCGTGGCTTCATTCCTTCCTTCCTTCTTTCCCTCTTCCTTTCCTCCCTCCCTTCCATCCCTGTTTATTTTGTTCATTCTGAGAAAAATTATTATTTTACTATTGTATTAATAATCACTTATTAATTTGGAAATCTATGCTTTTCTCCTTTATTTTCTTATTTAAGGTCCAGTCTCTGAAGGACACTGACTGATTGGTGAGATTGTCCTCGCCTTCAAGGTACATGCTTTTCAATCTTGGGTAGGACCTCACCCAATTAGGAGACCTAACTTCTGTTTAAAGAGTGTAAACAGAATCCAGTCTGGGAAAGTCCTTAGTCTGGGAAAAGGAGCCCCTGTTCTTGTACCCCTCCATTAGCATTTATTGTTTTCTAGCTGGATGGAGATGGATTCACTTGACCAGATTGCTAAAGGCAGCTGAGTCTCATGATCAAACCATGCTCTCAGCAAGAGGAGCTGAAGACTTTTAGCCCACCTCTTCATTAAATGTCTACCAATCAGGGTTGATTTTCAGTTATCAAGGGAATTCCCTTTCAAGGATTATTCAAAATTTTCAGGCTGTCCTTGTCTTTTGCCTTTGGTTACTGAGAGAAACCACTGACCATCAATTTATTGCTTGCTGACTAGTCTAATTAATAAATTGATTATTAATTACCCAGAAACTCTGTCTCTTGGGGGTTTTTCATTCATCACAATTCGTTCAATAAGTATTTCTTAAATACTGTGTGGAAAGCCACAGAATAAGGGGTGGGAATACAGAGTTAAAAATTATAGTTCCTGCCTTCATTTAGCATACATTTTACTTTGGCATCAGTTCACACATGTTTTCCCAAGTCTCTCTGAAGTCTTCATATGTAATTTTTATTTAGAGAAATCATTTTAGGGTGGTTATACACATGGATAAGAACAAAGTCCTCTCCAACCTTTTTGTCCAAACTGAACCAAGCCTCTTAATTCAACACTGGCCCTACTATGGCTTAGGTTGGGACTAGAGTGATAACGAATTCCAACTCCAGTTATATGACTAAAGGCCACTACTAAGTGGCCTTTAGTGTTACTCTAGCTCCAGTCCAGTTATGTAGCTCCGGCAGAGGAAGTTCAAAGGGGCCCCCCAGCCTTTTGCTTGTTTCTCCAAAGCAAACTTAGAAATCATCTGAAGTTGGTCCCATCACTAGCAAATATGTGTTTGCAATTTAAACAGCTCCTTATCCCAATCTGCCTAAATAAGCCCCAGATGCCACTTTCTTAGACTTCATGGAATGCCAAGCCAAGTTTCATCAAAGACCCTTTCAAATTTGCATTTCTCATCAGGCACTTATAAACAAGTTTAAATGCTCTCCCTTGAGTCTGCTATTTGCATTGCTGCTTTTTGACTACTCCTGGCACAAATCATGTACAGCCAACTTTGCCTCTTTCCATTTTTTCCCCCTGACCAAATGTGCTCAATATTCCTGCTTTATGCTATGTACATAAACAATTTATTGCTACATCTATTTCTTATTATAATATCTTCATGTATTTATTTGAAATAAAATGTCAAAAGTGCCTAGATTTTGAGGTTTCACTTATAATTCTGTGGAATTCAGACTTGAAGTGGATGGTCTTCCAGAGCAGTGGTATCAAACTCAATTAGAACCGAGGGCGAATAACATGTATTTAAGTATCCCTGCCAGCTGCATACCAACAGTTTAGAAATGTAATGCTATCTATGTTTATTGTATTTTCACATATTTTGTTAAATATTTCCCACTATTATTTTAATCTGGTTCTGGCTCACTTGACAGTGTTGTTAACTGTGTATGGCCTACTCACTGTGTGTTTTGACACCTCTGTTCCATTACATTGCCTCAGATGAATCCTAGTTTTCATCATCCAGTCATCTACCCATATCTTCATCCACTCATCCATCTAAAAATCTTTCTTTTTTTTTTTTTAATAAGCTACCATGTGCCAGGCATTGTGTTAGGTGCTAAGGATACAAAAAGAAAGATGAAAACAGTGCCTTCCCTCAAGGAAATTTTTATATTCTCATGAGGAGCTTATATATTTTAAACTATTCAGATATTCTCTCACTCAAATCTAGTGACTTACTAATATTTCAACAGATGGATCAATGGAATTAAGCACTTATCATACGCCAAGCAACGTACTAAACATTGGAGATAAAAACCCAAAATTTAAGTTACTTTTATTTCTATGAAACGATACCAGACACATAGGAAAGTGGGCCAGGGAGAGGGTTGGGGATTTTGCTATGGGGGAATAGGTTGACATAAAGATCACAGACCCCTAGACTTCTGGCCTAAATGAACTCATTCCAACTTTGATAATCTTGGATTCTAGTGTAATGTACTTTAAGATTAGGAATTCTCAGGGTTCTGGGGAAAATAGTTACTAAATCAGTTACTTTCCTACTCAGCCTTCTAAGGTAAGTTTTTGCTTAATTTTGAACTTAGTAAGCTGGTGAGATAATGGATAGGAGAACTATTGAATGTTTTGAGGCAAATGTAATTTTTCTGATTATAGACAGAAACTGATCATTTGATTATGAACCATAAGTTAAAATAGGATCTCTTGGAGATATGATCCAGAATCTAAACTCAGAAAGAGAAAATGAGAGTGAGGGAGGGAGAGGGAGAGAGAAGGAGGAGGAGGAGGAGGAAAGATTTCAGAAATGAATCAGCTAAGTTTGATGCTTAAACTGATGGTTAATATAATTGCTGTTAAAAAATTAACTCTGTTCAAAGGAATAGAGTGGAACTAGAGAATGAGAGAAGTAATTTGGTATTAACTAGTTTGCCTGAGGCATCATGACTAGTGTAGGTTTTAGCTAAGCACAATATGGATCAATTCAGCTTAGCAATTTAGCATCTGTTCAACATAAAAACTGTGTTTATTGAGGAACTTTTTATAACATTTCTGAGATGGAAAGGGAACATCAAAGTTTATAGTTCCAGAGTTGTCTTACCATGAGCATATTAGTCTACCTTATTCATGTATGTTCTTGCTAGGTAAATGTATGTCTACTCTTCCTCACAGATACTAAGTGCATTGGAGAGACAATTTGTCATGCATGTTTATGTTCCCAAACAGACCAATAGCATTGAATACTATAGTCCAGATTTCTGAGTTACCCTAAGTACATGTGTTTTCCTCCCTCATGTACTTCCTTACCATGTTCTTGTAAATATGTACCTAATCTTCATCATACTTACTGAATGCACTGATGGGAGAGTGTGATCTAGGTTTATATTCATATTGTAACATATCATTTTTATTCATGAATTTGATTTAATATATTAGTATTGATAATACTATTTCTTTATCCTTATTGAGTAAATGATTATGTTTAAGATCTAAAAGTGTCATTGTGAGTGGTTGGTTGTATAAATAAAAATGTATTGATGGGGACTCCAGAGCTTGAGTAGTGAATAGAGAGAGAGAGAGAGAGAGAGAGAGAATATTTCTTCTGCCAGGGTTACCCCTTAGACCATGACAGTCTATGTGGGAACTTAGATTTGCCAATGTGAGGTCAAGTTAGACTAACATAGCCACATCAGAGAGTGAGTGTCTCTCACATGAGAAGCCTACTCTATTCTTAACAAACCAGGAAGCTACTTTTCAATTATGATGAAGAGTATCAACCTCTCAGATGATCATGGCCCAGGCTTATAGGAAGAGTGGGAATATGAAGTGGGAAACTATTTCTAAGAAATCTGATTATGTAAAAAACACCATTGTAGTCAGGAATTTTCCTTTAATTTAGATCCTACTTGCTGACATAAGTTGGCTGATCCAAATACCTTGGGAATTTTGTAGCCAAAAATGAATGTTTTTTTTTTTAACTCAAAACTCTCATCTCCAACTTGAATGAATAATGATATTATTCTATATTCAAGCTTCAGGGCATTGTTCCTAGTTTTATCAGATTGTTGCTGGGCATCTAATACCAAATTTTGATTTGGATCTTAACATAAAAGAAGGTAAAATAAAATATAGCCAGAAGAGGTTTCATTTATACATTTATACATGGGGTAAACTAATACTAACTTCTTTATATCCCTTCTAAGTGAATCCATGAACCTAGGTAATAGTACAATAATATAGAGGGTGGCCTTTCTGTGACTTGTGAAACATCAGTGAAACTTTGATGTGAAATTTAATTTAGATCTACAGACAGTTTCTGGGAAGATGTGTCTCACTTTCATTCATCTTAAATCTACCCTGCTTTCAGAATCGTCTTAAATTTTCTTAGAAACTTTCCCCCTTTCCTTGGATTTCTAACTTTCAAAGCTACAAGGTGATATTTTCCCCAAAACAAATGAACACAAAATAGTCCTAACAAAATGGAAGTATAGTTGAGAAATTCTTTAGAGCCAGGCATGATAATGCATGCCTATAAACTCTGCTTTTGCGAGGCTAAGGCTGGTGGATATCTTTAGCTATGGAGTTCTGAGCTGCAGTAGGGCTAAAGCCAACTGGGTGTCTGACACCCAGGAGTGGTGGGGCACCAGCCTGCTTGAGGAGGGGATAATCAGCTCAGGTTGGAAAAAGAACAGATCAAAGCTTTTGTGCTGATCAGCAATGGGGATCAAGCTCATAAATGGCAGCTGCATATCTAATTTGGGCAAAATATGGAGACCTAGTCTCAAAAAAAGAGACAGGAAGGAAGGAAAAGAAGGAAAGGAAGAGAAAGAAGGAAGGGAGAAAGAGAGAAAGCAAAGAAGGAAGAAAAGAAGGAAGGTAAGAAGAAAGGAAAGAGGGGAGGGAGAGAAAAAGAGAAGTGAAGAAAGGAATGAAGAAAGAGAAAAAAGGAAAAAAGGAAGCAAGAAAGGAAGGGAGAGAGAAAGAAAAAGAAAAGAAGGAAGAAAAAGAAAGACATTATTTTGAATACGTTTTTCATTAGTTCCTGATCTGTCACTTGAGTGAGACTATAAATACCACTGATGGCTTTATAGGGAGACAATTGTGTGTTCCATAAATTGTTCAATAAGATCACTTAGTGGCTGTGAACTAAAGAAGATGATTTTAGTGGAGAAGCAACAGGACATAGTTGGTAGAGTGCTAGACTTTGGAGTCAGAGAGACCCGACTTCAAAATTTGCCACTGACATTTGCTACTTGGATGACCATGAACAAGTTATAAAATCCTTCTGAGATTCAGGAAACTCTCCAAGACAACAATTTAGAGATGGTCTTTGATCTGTGACATCCTTTGGTGGATTCCCACACTGACAAAATCCACAGGTCCTTAACATATGAACAAGATGATGAACTTAATAAGATATCCTTAAAAAAGAAAATAGCAACAATCATATGTATAATAAAATCCATCATTCATGGAGGGTCTATCAAGCAGTGTAATGGAATGTGTGCTGGGCTGGGAATCAGAAGATCTGTCTTCTAATTCTGGTTTTATTTGACTTCGGGCCAGTCTTTTGGACTTATTTTCCTGACCTGTCAAGTGAGGTGTTTGAACAAAATGACCTCGAATGTCCCTTTCAGATCTGACATTTTATTATGTGATTCTAGTTCTTTGAAACTGAGAGTGGTATCAGGGTTTTTTTTAGGGGGGAGGGGAAGGTTGTTTAAAAGTAAAAATTAGGTTCTTAATATATACTACACTCAACTCTCTCCTTTGTGCTAAGATAGAGATTCCCAATATTTGTTTTGCTCCTAGTACTTTGTTTTCAGTAAAACTTTCCCACCTCCATTCAGTATGAAAAAAAATAAATTATAGTTTATTATGTATTTACAATAAGAGATAAAACAAAACAAATTAACCTTTCATAAAGAAAATTATTCACTACATAACATGTTTATATAGTGAAAGCTTTCCCCACATATGGCATGGAAGTATGTGTATGGCTCATTGGGAGGCCAGATTCTTCTGTAAGGGAGATATTAATTCCTGCCAGGAGAGGAAGCAGGAGGTTGGGGCCAGAAGCTTGGCCACTCTGCTTTCTTCAGAAGAAAAGTGTACTGGGCTAAATTATACTTATCTGTTCCCTTAAATATTGTCATTCTAGGAGATGTAGTTTTGAAGTTCAAGCCAAACTGATTGCTGTTCATTAATGGGGGAAGGAAAGTCCAAGCTTTATATCCAGGACTTGATTTCTTTTCCACCAAATATCAAATTGCACACACATAGCAATTAGAAAAGAAACTCCATTAATCCAAGTCCATAGCAAAGCAGAAATCACAGAAAGTATGTACAGGAAAAGATTTACCAGAAAATACAGAGTGAAAGAGTTCTCCCATTGGGAAAGAGGTAACTCAACTCAACCAAGAGAGAGAATCCCAGATTCCACTCAAGTCCTCTGAAGTGTTTTGTGTAGCAAACTGAGGTTAGAGACGTGATGGAGATTGTCAGCTCCTCTCATGTCAGCTTCTTCCCAGAGCCTTATTCATCCTTCAACAACCTTGTTGTTTATTATTGTTTTTGTCTTTTGTTCTAAAAGAGGACCAATGACATCAGGAGGGTGATGTCTTGACTTGCAAGTGAATTGGACTTAAGTGAGGCAGAGCTGTGCAAAGTCATCAGCCTCACTCTCTCTGCCAGAGTCATTGGGAGTCCAGTGGCAAGATAAAGCTCAAGATGACTGGTGATGTACCCCCTTCAACAACCTTAAGTGGAGGTGGCATCATTCATCTCTCTTGAAGCCAGAAACGGCCAAAGTGACTGCAGGACCCAAAGAGTGTGAAAAGACTTGAAGAAATGTTCAGAGTGAATGTCTTTTCTCTCCTTTTGCTAATTCTACCCCACCCCTCACGCAGGCAGGCATAGGGCATTGAACTTTACCAATGAAGGGAGAGCTCCCTTTGGGGTTTGGGTTACATTCAGTATCATGAAGTTATGAAGTACTTATTAATTTAGACAGCCTAATTTTTTTTTCAGTGACACTGCTATTTTTTGAATATTTTAATAGCAACATTTGTAGACTTATCTTCTAGGCTAAAAATACATCTTTTCAACTGGACTGTGGCTTTCCCAGCTTTGCACTTTGACATAAAGAACAAGTGACCATACACCTCCTTTTAAAATGTAAACTTTTTAGCTAATATTCCTATACTCCCTCTGTAAGGTTCTCACACCCCCTCATTAGGACCCTCTGTGCTAAAGGAATGCAAATTCCTGGCACATGGAAGAACAATATATTCTCTACTCTTACTATTCCTCCTTTTGCTATAGCTAAGGGAGGGAAAAGGTTGATTACCCTGGCTTCCTGTGTTCTTGTCTGTGCCTATCAGCCAGCTGAAGATTTTTCTCCTACCCATGCCCAATTAAATAGTCAGAAGAGTATTAGAGTGAAGGCTGGAAGTATTGGGATTATTTGAAGGTTGCCCCTGTGAAATCTTTTAAATTTTTCCTACTTTGGGCTTAAGTGTCTAGGGGATTTTGTATAGGAAGGACTCGTAAGTAGGCATCTTTACTCTTTGTTGTTGTTGGGGGGAAGGATTTTTTCTCGCCCCATTAGCTTCCCAAAGAGTTGGCCTCATTAAAATGTTTAAGTAAGGGCTTTGGGAGAAGGCAAAAAAAAACATGATTTCTTTCCAAAGAGTTAATGTAGAGTGCCAGTGATCAGTCATTCCTCCGAGCTGGGCCACTCTACACAGGATGTGGTCACACAGGATGTGGTCATGATAGTTATTTTAAATACCTATTCTGCAGTCTTGTTGGAAGTAGTGAAAGAGCTTCTAAGACTCCTTTTGTTAAGGTACTGTTTTATGACAAAAAATGTTTTCGCCCTTCTCAGTGATAAGTTCTCCAAAGCTTTGGGACTAAAAATCAGCCCCAGCATTTAAAGAGCACCAGCAGCACCTAGAACCTCACTGCTATGGCAGGAGTTGGCCAGGACCTCTAACTTTCCTAACAATCAGAATAAGTCAGGAGTTTATGTCAGCAAACTTTCCATTTCTGTGGTTAGATCCAATGGCAGACGTTGACCTTGGCACCCTTCTATCCCTAGGCATCTGGAACTGTGATTTGTCTTCTCCATACATTCTGTAATCCAACTGCACATAGGCCTACTAGCATTTCCTAGAACATGGTGGTCCTTCTTCTGTTTCTGTACCTTTTCACTGGCTGTCCTCCCTGGAATACTCTGGCCCCTCAGCTCCACCACTTCCTTGGCTTCCTTTAAGACTCGCTCACACATCACTTTCTGCTAGAGTCCCCAGCTGCTAACATCTTTCTCCTTCACATAATCTTCATCTATCCCGTATGAATTTTGGATGTAGCTAATTATTGATATGTTGACTCCTCCATTAGAATGGGAGATCCTTGGGGTACAGAGTCCACATTTTTGATTTTCTTTGTGTAAAGTCTCCTCTAGAAGGGATAATGATGGCTTGGATCTGTTTAGGATTCTGGAATTTGGAGTTGGTTTTTTTTTTTTTGCTCATCTTCTGAGGCAAGGGTATACTATATGGTTTGTTTTTGGAAGGGACTAAAAAAAGGGTTGGGAAAAAGGAGAGAGGGATACATGGAGCTGAGATGAAGACAGTGCTTTCTTCAGGCACACAAAGTAGTAGCATATGAGTGGCAGCAGGGGTGGTGACATAGTCATTTCCCCTTTTCCAACCCACACCAGGGATTGGCTGGAGAGATGAAAGCAAAAGAGGTAAATAGCAAAGCATAAAAAATTTTAAAATCCAGGGCACTGGATTAGGTGGCTTCAATACTAAGAAAACAAAACACAGATAAAGATGGAGCATGTGGAAGAACTGGCAGTCCTTACCCTCTATCCTGCCTTACTTCAGTTGGATGTGACTAGCACCCATTTCTAACCATGTTCTTTTATTCTGTTAAAGAATTCATTTGACTGATCTAGTTTTACATCAACACCTGTATTTCACCTTGAAAAGAAAAAAAGGTTGGAGGAAGGGAACTAGCCATGTCACCATCTTTACTGCTACTGCTGCTGCTTCATGTGTGTGAGGGAAAATGTGGCCAGCTTTCCCTATCTTCTTTTCCTCAAGCTCTCCTTTGAGCCTCTCACACCAGATTAACCTACCCCAACTCCTCTAGTCCCAAACAATGTGATATTTCCTTGCCTCAGGAAATAAGCAAAAAACTCCATCATCCTGGGAAGCATCCCATATAGAGATGCTGTCTGGCCATGCTCCTCCAGGTACAGCCATAGCTATTGAAGACCCAGAAAAGAAAATTCTTGCCACCAAGTCCTTGGCACTGTCAAATGGTTTAACATCAGTAACTGATTTCATTTTACCAGCAGAAATGATTTTAAAAAAAGAGGCATTACCCATTTCTTTTACCATTGTGCCCTAAGGACAATGTGACCTTTCCATCTGATCTGCAGCAGAAACCCTTTGATATGTGTTTTCCCTGCTGAATGTGAGTTCCTGGACAATTTGGACTTTCTTTAATTTCTATTTGTATCCCCAGCACTCAGCAGAGTTCTTTGCACGCAAGAAGCACTTATATAAATGCTCTTCATTCATTGATTCATGCATTCATTCATTCAAATCCTAGAAGTCAATGCAGATCCAGGCCATTTTTACTCACCTCTAGAGGAGGTATTACATTTGGATTTTCCAGTTTAGAACTGCAACTGGCACATCATAAATGCTTAATAAACACTGTTGATTCATTGTCTCCTGGATGCTTAGGATTATGCATTGCTTCAACCAATCTTGCACAGGACAGGTTACCATGTGTCTTACCATCTCTCTCTTAAACTCCATCTCCCACATAGATGCCAAAATAAGCTTATTAAGATATATATAGATATATATATATATATATATATCTATATATATCTATATATATATCTTATTATGTCCTTTTCTTACTGAAAAACCTTCATTGGCTCTATTATTTCTCTGGAGAGCCATGACCTAGCTCCAACCTACTTTTTTAGCTTCTTTTTACTGTATGTTCTGGGCAAATGTTTTCATCATTTCACCTGCTAATCCTTTTGGAAGTTACAGTGCCTCAACCCAATAAAATTAAAGGTAAATGGGAGAGAGTTTTGGTGTGTTTGGAGTCTTCTAGTAACAGTCTGTAGGCAGTGGCTTAATTTTCTTACAGATGTATCTAGTACTGGCCATTGTTGTTTCTGCGAATTTGTTGACAATTTTTTCCTTTCTTCCCATTCGTTAAAGAGATCCTGAGATGTAATAAGTCTCTAGGAGGAAGTTGTACCTGTTTCCATCAGCTTTTCAATACTTCAGTCATTTGGTCATTTATTTGCCCCAGTGATCTGAAGGCCAATTACAGCCTGGCATTCTAGGTTTAGATCTTCTTCTTCCACGCAGCTTAAAAAAAGCTTTATTGATATTTCTTATTGTACAATAATATTAAAATACATTTATTTATATACCAATTTTTAAGAGGTCATTTTCCAAATAATAAAGATAAATATAAAACACATACACACATAAATATTTGGTATGCATACACCCATATACATACATATATAAGTATGCTCGTCTTTTAGAAAATAACTTAAAAATTGATTTATGAATTTATTATATATATGGTAGCATATGTATGTATGGTATACTATGGGATGGTATATAGGGTACATATATGTATGTATACTAAATATCTACCTATCTATCTATCTATCTATCTATCAGAAGTTTGCTATCTAAGACATACAGAAAAATTTCACAAATATATAAGACCAAGAGCCATTCTCCAGTAGATAACTGGTCAAAGAATATGACTAAGTTTCAAAAGATGAATTGCAAACTTCTTCATATGAAAACATGTTCCAAATCGTTAACATTCTAATCACTGATGGCAATACTAGGAATATACTCCATGGAAGTCATAGACTGAAACAAAGATCTATAATAGTTCTCATCCCCGCATTTCACAAATTACTTAGAAACCTCTGGCCTGAGAGACAGAGTGGTACAATGGAAAGGACACTGGATTTGGAGGCACAGGACTCAAAATAATGATAGCTTAACTGGTTAGACCAAATGGCCTCTGAGTTTTCTTCCAGCTCTAGAATTATCCAGGATCTTAGCTAATGACTGTCAGAGTTCTTAATAATTGTCACTTCCCCCAAATGGAAGGGTTTCCTTGATCTGTCACGGTATCCTAGACTGAGGGCTGGAAAGAATTTTGGAGGTCATCTACTCTCCCAGTCTAAAGATCACTTGAACTTTAAGCAGTGTTAAGCCTCTGCAGCAGATTTTTTGGTGAATGTTCATGGGTGTGACAGAGAGCTAGAAGTCTGGGTATCAGGACTTTATAGTACGAGTGTGGACATTGAAGAGAGGGACCAAAGGCTTTGCTGCTGAAATTTCATAGCAGCAAATGTAAAAAGTCACTATAGACAGTTATGTAATATAATGCATGAAGACAAGAAAGGTTTGTTATTTCATCTCAGTAAAGAACTCTAAGTATGATAGATTGCTCCACTAGCACACGTCACTTAGTGGATACGTTCTAGGGAGTTGCCTGAAGCAAAGGGAAGTTAAATGACTTGCCCAGGGTCACATACCTGTTTAAGAGTCGCAGGTTGGGACTTGAAACTAGGTCTTCTTGACTTTATTCACTATGCCATGCTGTCCCTGGATATTTGAATGTTTAGAAGAATATGTATTTATGTTATATATTTAGAGGGAATAGCAAGTTGTACAAAATAGATTTGTAGTTTCATGTGCAATCATTTTAAAAATTATTCCATGTTATAGTAATGCTTTTTTATCCCATAAATTAAAAATAAAATAAGTAAATATACATCATTCTTAATTTTTAATCCTTCCCAAGTCTCTTTAAACTACCTCAAAGTTCTATAGTGCTTGAACTGGGAATCAGTAGACCTGGCTTTAAATTCCAACTTCAACCCTTATTAATTGATGCCACATAACCTCACTGTACCTCAGTTTACTCATTTATAAAATGGAGATAATACTTGGGCTATCTACCACATGGGATATTATGAAGAAACTGCTTAGTTAACCTATATAAATGTGAAGCATTATTCAGTCTCAGATTGACCAACTATAGTCATCTACTTATTCATATTTGAAAGTTCTTAGCAGTATCTATTTGAACCCTAGAAGACTTGAAAGTAATAGTCTCCAACTACTCCAGTTGCGTAACTCAAAAGTAGCTAAATTATTTTCCTAAAACTTTCCAAAACAATTATTTTCTGCATAAGCCAGATAAGAAATACTAGCCCAAAGACAATTATTTTTTCTCCAAAAAACTTTTAACTTTGAACATTTCACAAACTTCTTGGTCATATTCATTTTACTAAAGTCATATTGAGAATGTGGCCCATGGCTCCCAGTGTGTGCTATTGATTTTAGGTAAAATCAAGTTCCATTGAGGCCATTAAATAGCTTAAGGGATAGGCAACAGATTCCAACTATCATGGCTTTACTCTCCATCAGATCTTACCACTCTAAATGTTTTTTGTTTTCTCTAGCATGTTATGGTAACAATTTGCTACTGCTATCTAAGAGGCAGCATGCTCTAGTGAAAGAACAATGGACTTGGAGTCAAGATGGAAATTTGTGTCCTCATTCAACTCTTAGTAGCCAGGTCATTGTGGGTAAGCCAAGTCATCTCTCTTAGCCTTATCTCTGCTTCTTCAGCTATAAAGATATCTATAATATTAACACCTTCACTACCGCTTTGTTGTGATCAGATAAAGTAATAAATGTAAAACACTTTGTAACTATAAAGTGCAAAATAAATTTCAAATATTATTAATATTATTATACACAACTTATACATAGACATATAATTATTGGGTTAGAAATTTGATTAGTGGTTTCCTGTTCTACTTGGAATTTAATGAAGGGAGTCTTGGCTTGGGTTTTACAGCCCCCAAATTTCTTCTTTTACCCCCCCCCAATGTTACAAAGAAAATAAGATTAAGAAGATAAGTATTAAACAAATTTCAGAAACAAAGATGTTCTGTGCTCAGAATTTCTGATCACAATGCATTAAAGAAGGAAACCAGAAAATACTCCACTGTGAAGCAGATCTTCTGTGTTTTTGATAATAGGGCACAGATAGGTTTAGTGATAAGCAGCTAACAGAATGTCATATGGAGACTATTAAACTGAGAGTCAAAGAAGAGCCTCTTATTATCTTTTAAGTGAACTATTATAATAATTATATTATAACTATTCAATATTTTTATATTATATTGCAACAGGTATTCAATTGGGCTCCCTGACTCCAGTCTCTTCTCTAGCAAAACTATCTTCCACACAGTTGTCAGAAATAATCCTCTTCATGGGTAGATCTAACCATGTCAACCAATTGCTTGCTCAAAAATCTTTAGAGGCTCTCTGCTCCTTTTTATCTAGCACATAAGGAAAATCCTCTGAACTCTCATTCCAACACACCTCTTCAGTTTTATCTCATTTTGTTCACCATCACGCATTCTTAAATTCCAGCCCAACTGAATAACTAGCTGTTCTTTGAACTTGACCTTTGATCTCTCATCTCTAAGCATTCACACAGGCTGTCCTCCAAGTCTGAAATGCACTCCTTTCTCCTTTCTACGTTTTAGCATCCTTTTCTTCTTTCAAGGCTCAGCTGTGGCGTCAATTTCTCTGTGAAGTTCTTCCTTATTTCCCTGGTTGAGAATGCTCACTGTCACCTCAAATTATCTTAGAGAACTTTAAAATCTCTCTTCTGCCCTCATCTCACTCTACTTCACAGCATACTTATCTGTGTCCATGTTGAATCTCATCTAAAAGTTAACATTAGCTCATCTGGGTGGACTATATGGCCTCTGAGATCCATTACAGACCTGGAATTATCCACATTTGTAGTTTATGAGCTTCAGAGCTTTGTGAATTGGTATTTAATTTGTAACAGAAATAACAGTAGTAAAGCATTAGAAATTAGAAACATGAGAAAGCCTTTTTTTACCTAGAAGTGTTGGTTAATTATAAAAAACTCATTCAAACAGCATCTTAAATTTTGTAAGTCAGTTTGCTCATTATCATCCTTATTGAGTTAAGTAGTTTTGTCATCTATGAGCAAATTGAAGTGCTCTGTATGTGTGTGTGTGTGTGTGTGTGTGTGTGTGTGTGTGTGCACGCACGCACTCAGGGAAAGAGCCACTGCATGATCTTTTGTTGAGAGCAGTCTTGGAGATGAAAGTCAATAAAAGTATTGTCTTAACAAGCTCCAACAAAGGGTTATAGAATTTTCCTTCCCAAAGCAGACTCGTTATGTCTCTAGATAGATTGATCCTAAAAGTTTCTTACATCAAAAGTTGTCATAAAATGAAATAATAGAGATTCTAATACATATTTCTCCTGACATGTCGTAAAGCTCAATCATGGGTCACAAAACAATATATCTTTTCTCTCCATTTCACACATCATTTCTTAGAAGACTCTGCTCTGAGAGGCGATGTGGAACAGTAGAAGGAACAATGGATTTAGAGTCAGATGATGTGGGTTTAAATTCCACCTTTTACTGCCTGTTTGATCTTGGTCACTTAACCTTCCAGGGATTGTCTCCTTGTCTATAAAATGAGGAAGTCTGAACTAGATGGTTCTGAAGATCCCTTCTAAACTGACAGTTCTGGGAGTCTTAAAACAGTCAAGCCTTCAGAAGCAACTTTCAAACATAATTTCTTTTTATTTTTTTCAATTAACAAAAATCTATTTTCTCTCCTCTCTCTCTACCATCATCCCTTTTTCCCAATGAAAAAAAACCCTAAAAAACCAAAAGCAAAATTCTTGTATCAAATATACATTAACCAGGCAAAACAAATTCCTGCTTTAACTATGTTAAAAAGATATGTCTCATTCTGTACCCTTGGTCCATCAACTCTCTGTCAAGAGGTGGGTAGCAAGATTCATTATGAATCCTCTGGGATTGTGATTGGTCATTGCATTGAACAGTGATCTTAAGTCTTTCAAAGTTGTCAAACATAGTGTTTGCTAAAGCAGAATGCAAAAATTAAATAATTTTAAATGTGAAAAGAATCTTAAAGATTATGAAATTGACTTTCTCTATTCCTTCCTCTCTGAATCATTTTAGGGACTCACTTAAAATCACATAGCTAGGTTACAGCAGAGCCCAACTCTGATTCCTAGGCTAATTATCTTGTCCTATTTTCTATAAATTACATAATTTGAGGAAAACAAGAAATATCTTTGACTTTGGACGTTGAATTGTTAATTATAAAAATTCTTTCAGATAAGAAACATCCCTCTAGTTCTCAGTATTTGTGTAGTGTCTTCCTTTGGGACATTCTGATGGTCTTTTAATGACACCAAATTCTTCCCAGAAATGAAAGACCATCTTTTAATTACCAATATTCTTCTGGTGTTGTATGGCTATGAGTCATGGAACACAATAATCTCTGAATAATTGAAATGGAGGTTCACTCAAAGGGCAATGGAGAGGTACATGGTGGGCGTGAGCCGACTGCAAGGAATTGTGAAGGAGAAGCAGAATATATGTAGTCATCAGATAAAATATGAGCTAAAAAGAAACGATGAACTGGTTGTGTGGGGAGTTCAACGGATGATCTATTTGCTTCACTGATCCTCAAGGTAAAATTGAAGAAGGTCCCAACCAGCAGGTTGTGTAGAGATGAATTTAGGGAAGTATATAGACAAGAATTACATGGGTTCTGCATTATTTTAGGCAAAGTTGAAACATCCCCCATATTAAAACTATCATAGATCTATTTGAAAGTATTCAAGAGTATGCATAATAAAATAAAGTACTTTAAAATTAAAAAAAAAGCAACTAAAGATATCACTCTTACCTTTTCTGTTACCTTAAAAATCTCAGGAAATACTGGCATTTAAAAAAAATGAAAATCACATGTATTGTTGATGAAAGGAAAGGGTTACCATCCAGATTTGGCACTGTCTGTCAGTAAGAAGGCAATTTAGAAACAGATGGGGATCATGAGATATATTGGTGGAAATGGGGGAGGGGAAGAGGGTGGAGAGGGGAAAGAAGAGGAAAGAGCAATCCAAATGAATGATGTTGGAACATCTGAAGTAAACCTGAATTTCATTAAAGTTTCCAGTTTCTGTCCTGAAATTTGGAAATATTAGTGCTCTAAAGTTCCCTAGGGGGGGTTTAATACTTGGCTTTTTTACCGACTGGGGAGAGAATGGCAAGCAGCCCCATTCCGTTGTCAATCCCAATGAGCTCCTACAACACAAGCCTGTGAACTGCATGTGCCTGCCAATAAGCTGATAACTCCAAGAAACTGATCTCATCAAAGCACTTGGGAAATAGTGTCTGTCCCAGGATTGGGAAAATTTTTGTCAGCTAATTGTTCGGAAATAGCTTGGTCTAGGTGAATAGTGACATTATTTTCATATCTGTGCCTACAAATTCTAATCTTCTTACTTAAGTCATTAAAAATAACGATGAATCCTAAGACCTGGAAGGAAATTAAGTAATCATTTGTTCCAATCTCCCCATTTTACAGGTGGGAAATCTAGGACAAAGAGAAAGGAAATCAAATGCCTTGAAGTTAAAGTCACAAAACTATACAGGGGAAAAGCTAGGATTAAAATGGTGGAGCAGTGGAAGGAGTACCTGGCCTAGAGTCAGGAAGACATGAGTTCAAATGTGACCTTAGACACTAGCTATGTGACCCTGGGCAAATCATTTGACACTGTTTGCCTCAGTTTCCTCATATGTAAAATGAGCTAGAGAAGGAAATGACAAACCACTTCAGTATCTTTGCCAAGAAAATACCAAAATGGTGTCATAAAAAGTGAGACATAATTGAAATGACTAACAACAACAAAACCTCGATTTATGAGCAATGAGTTTTCAATTACACCATGCTGTGGGAAGAAAATTGGCTCTAGAATCAGACATACCTTGGTCAAATTCTGCTTCTGACAGTTATCATCTGCATGACCTTGGACAAGTCACTTATTCTCCCTGGGCTCCATTCCATGTTTGTAAAATGGACATCTTGGACAAGGGAGCCATCCAGATCTTACATCTAGAATTCTCAGACGATAGTCATGCCATATCAATTCAACAAACATTTGCTGAAGATGTGGCTAAGATGTCCTATGCTTTGGGAATTCAAATTTTATAAGCTGTCTGGTTTCTCGATGGGATGTGAAATACTCCGTAAATTGTCTTAGTGAAAACTTTATAATTGAGTAGATATAGAGCTCATCAGCCTCATCATCTCCTTTTCACTTTTCATCACTTTTCACTCCTCTGCTTAGTAGTCTTCCTAATTAGCATAGCATAGTAGATAGAGCACTGATCTTAGGACCAAAAGACTTGGGTTCAAGTTCTGTCTTAGACACACTCTGGCTATGTGACCCTAGGTAAACCACTGAACATCTTAATATTTTAGGCCAATTGGATCAAACTCAAATAGGAACAGGTCCCTAAAGGCTGCATATTGACTCAGAAAACCATAAATTCATATTATCTATGTTGTACTGTATTTTTGTTTGTTTTACTATATATTTTCCAACTACATTTTAATCTCCTTCAACTACAGAGTGTTTGACAGTACTGTTCTAGGCAACTCTGGAAGACTAAAAGTTGTAGAAAAGGTGCCAATCTGCACTAGTGGAGAAAATTTTCTTACTTAGGAATTCCCTATACCAATGCAACCACAGGTCTAAGCAATATCCATCTCTATCCCTTTTCCTTACGTATGCATGAGGCATTAGGCTAGGTTAAAATGATACAAAAACGGTGTGGTATTGTGGGAAAAGCACTGAACAGGGAGTTAAATATGACTTTTAGTGCTGCATCTGAAGCTGACTCCTTCCCTCCCTAACAAATACGACACTTTAAGGTTTGTACCATTTGATCATAACCACAACCAGGCAAGATAAGTGTCACAGGTCTAATTATTTATTCTCTTTTCACAGATGAGAAGCCTCAGCCTGAAAGAGGTTAAATAACTAGCCCCAAGTAAGTGTGTGACCTTAACTTTAAATTATTCCCCCCAACTCTGCTGGGGAGTTCCTGCTCACTTAATATTTTGTAATTGCTGCAATTTTTCTGGGAAAAGAGATTTTTTCATTAATCTCTAACTAATTGGAATTCTATTTTATTTCCCTAACCCCTGGGTATTAGCCTTAACCTCTAAGATTTGGCTATGTTGTATTCCTTACTCTCTACACTTGTGAAGTGAGGCTTGCTCCCTCTAAGTAAACAGTTGCATTTTTGATCTGAAGAGTCTTTAAGAGAATCTTATAAACAGATGTAATTTATTTTTCTTTCAAAAGAGGCTTTTGTGTACAATGCCAGCCCAATTCAAGATGAGTACTTTATCATAACTTGGCTCATCTAGATATAGGTTTGACTTTGGAAATAGATTCTTCTAAATTTTCAGTTGCCTGTTGCAGTATTTGGGAGGCAGTCTGTATTTCGGCTGAACAACAGTTTTCTTTTCTTTGATATAGGTGATTTAAAAAAACCCGTAGTATCTGGGGCCCTTACTCCCATAGGCCTCCAGGAACTGCCTTAGAATCTATGTGCTTTGTGGGTCAGAATTCTCTCCAAACCATAGCTCACAAACCTCACCCATTTGTTTATTTTAGCTAGTCTGCCAGAGAACACAATGAATGAAAAAACATATTAATAAAAGCAACCAAAGAATATTTCACCCATAAAGTTGTCATTTAGTCTCTGACAAATATTTATACTTTATGTGAGGAGAGTGGACATATGTAGTCAACCAACATAGAACATATGTATTTTGATAACATGTGTGACCAGGACACAAATGTGGAGGGGGAGCACATGCATGGAGGGGCATATACACCTTTGATGGTGCAGAAGTGCCAGCATTTTCTAGTCTTCAAACTCATTTTTGCTAGGAATGCCCCATGATGAATGTTGTAGTATTTCCATTGAATATCCACTTCAAGTCTTCCCAAGTTTTTTTCTGAAATCGTCCCTTCATAATTTCTTATAGAACAATAGTATTCTATCATATGCACATATTATAACTTGTTAAATCCTTCCCTAGGCAACGGGCATCCCTTCAGATTCAAATTCTTTGCCACCACAAAAAGAACTAATATAATAACTTTTGTACATATAGATCCATTTCCTCTTTATTTGATCTCTTTGGGATGTGGACCTAGCAGGGGTATTGCTGGGTCAAAAGGCATGCACAGTTTAACAGTTTTTTGGGTATAGTTCCAAATTATTTTATTTTTTAAAAATAATTTTTAAAATTTTAGCCTTAAATACAAAATGAGAAAAGAAAAAAAGCGATGCCATGGACACAGCAGAACATCAGAGAGGATGTAAAACAATAAATTTCCACTTCTAGATAAACTATGTAATAAATACTACACATTGTTTTCAAAGCTGCCTAGCTTTTCTTTGCTTCCTTACTGGTTTTCTTTTGTTCTCTGCTGTGTACTTTTAACTTTATTCCCCTGCCCCCCTGCCAAAATAAGGCTACAATTAAACATGGAGATGTATATATATAACATATATATCTATAAATATCCACATATATCTACTCATATACATATATGTAAGGCTGTACTATGCTGATTTTCATCCATCATCTGTTTCTCTGAAGGTGGATAGCATCTTCCTTCATAGGTCCAAGTCTTTCCATGTTTTTCTCAATCAACCAGCTCGTCATTTCCCTCACCACAGTAGTATGACAACCCAGTCACATCCTATCTGAGAGATTGTCTATGAAAGTTTCACTCCAATTTTCTGTATTCCTATGATTCTTGGCTACAAAAGGTTTTATTTATACCAGAAAATTTTAATTAAAAATAATTGAAATTATCCTTTTTACACTTCAATAATGCTCTTACATTATAACATAGTTCAAGATCTGCTATTGTTGAATCTTCTTCGTTCACATCTCTTTTCCCTGGGTTTCTTTGAATTTCCTGAACTTTTGCTCTTCAAATGAACTTTGCTATTATCGTTTCTAACTCAGTAAAATATTTTTTAGTAATTTAATTGAGATGATTTTGAATAAATACATTGGGTAGGTAAAATTGTCATTTTAAAAATTATGTTGGCTTTACTTACCCATACACAATAAATATTACTTCAATTATTTAAATCTGAGTTTATTTGTACAAAAAGCATTTTGGTTATGTTCATATAGTTCCTGTGCCTGTTTTGTCAGATATACATTCATGCATTTTATACTATATAGGTATTTTAAATGGTCTAAAGCAATGTAGAATAATATTGCTGACACAGTGTAGTTTCTCTATTTTTTATTTTTGGTTAAATCCATTTTAACTTTAACTTTTTTTTATTATTATTATCCCTGCTTTTTTTACACAGTAAATTCTTCTCCTGCCCTTTATTTTATCTTTGTGTGTATCTCTCCTTTTAATAATGTTTCCTGAAAACAACATATTGTTGAATTCAAATTTTTAATCTGCTATCCATTTCTGCTTATTGATAAATCCATTCCATTCATATTCCAAGCTACAATTATTTGTTGTGTATTTTCCTCCTTCTTATTTTTCCCCACTATTCTTATTACCCTATTTGCCCTATCTCTCCTCATTCCTTTGCTTTACTTGTACCCATCACCTTGCCCTCCTATTCCTTAACCTATCCACACCTCTAAAAGTCTCTCCCTTATCATCTCCTCCCACCCTATCCTCTTGCCCTCTTGTTTCTTTCTGAATTTAGAAGACTGTTATACTCTTCTAGATACATATGTTGTTCCCTCTTTAACCCATTCCCAATGAGAGTAATGTTCCAGCCCTATCTGCCCTCCACTCACTAGCTTCTTCTGTATCAATTTTTCTTTTTATTCTTTATTTGTATGAGATAATTACTGATTTTTAATCTCTCCCTACACAGTTTTATTTTTTTAGAATCACCCCATCATACTCAGCTTAGCTCATGGTGCCTTTCTTTCAAACTACCCAAATAATGATGACCATCATAGGAGTACTGTAATATTTTCATGTATATGAAGTAAACACTTTGACTTTATTGAGTCCCTTATAATTAATCTTTGATGTTTATGTTTACTGTTACTGTTAATGTTTAATGTTAATAATTTACCTTATATTTCTCTTGGATGCTATATGTTGAATTTTCCCTTAAGTTTTGTCACAAAACCCAAATGTCTTTGAGTTTGTTAAATGTTTGTTTTATTTTTTCGTTCAGGATTATACTTAACTTTGCTGGGTTAAGTTACCCTAGGTTGTAACCCCAGCAGTTTTGCTCTTTAGAATATAATATTCCAAGACCTATGATCCTTCAGTGTAGTAGCTGCTAGGTCTTGTGTAATTCTTACTGTAGCTCCAAGATATTTAAATTGTTTTTTTTTCTTGTTGCTTCCAATATTTCTTCTTAACCTGGAGCTTTGAAACTTGGCTATAGTATTCCTGTAAGCATTCTTCTTGAGATCTTTTTCAGGTGGTAATCAGTGGATTTTTTTTTTCTATTTCTGCTTTGCCTTCTTATTCTAGAATTCAGGACATTTTTTGTTGAAAATTTATTGTAATATTATATCAACTTTTTTTTAATCATAATTTTCAGGTAGTCTGACTATTCTTATATTATTTCTCCTCAATCTGTTCTCCAGATCAGTTATTTTTCTGATGAAATGTTTCACTTTCTCTTATATTTTTTCATTCTTTTGATGTTGTTTTATGATTTCTTGGTATCTTAGAATGTCATTAGCTTCCCCTTGCCCAATTCTAGTTTTCAAGGAATTATTTTCTTCTTTAAGTTTTTGATTCTTTGCTTCCAGTTGGTTGACTTTCTTTTCATAATTTTCTTGATTTTCTTGGATTGCTCTTATTTTTTCCCCTAATTTTTCCTCAATCTCTCTTATTTGATTTTTAAAGTCCTTTTTAAGTTCTTCCAAGCACTCTTTTCTTGTGCGCAGGACCATTTGATGCTTCTCATTGAAAAAGGAGTGACTTTTTTTTAGCTCCATTGTCTTCCTTTGAATATGAACCCAAATCTTCTGTATCCTTATAGTACCTATCCATGGTTGAGTTATTTCTCCTTTGCTTACTCTCATCTATTCATTCATTTATTTATTTATTCATTCATTCACTCACTCACTCATTCATTCATTCATTTCTTTATTTCTTTATTTCTTTATTAATTCATTCATTCATTTGTTTGTTTTTGTTTTATTTTGTTTTTGGCAGGCATTAGTGTAATCAGATTGTAGTCCCGAGACATGGGAAATGATGCCCCAAGTCTCAGGTCCTTCTTACTGTTATTTTCTGAGGTTTGTCTTGGTGCCCAACCTTGGGCTCTCTTCTTCGTTCCTTAGCCATGGCTAGTGTCCCCACCTATACTGTTCTGCAAATGATCTTGTTCCCTATGGTCCCCCTGATGGCTGCAAACTACAGCTTTCCTCTCTGTCCTGGAATTGAAACCAGAGACTCTGCTCTCCTTCAAGTGCCGGCAGACAACAGGGTCCCTGCCCCTCACTACTGCACTTACCAGGTGTGTGCTAGCTCCTTCTCCCCACAGCTATAGCCCAGGACACATCTGTGATTTCTCTTTCTATCTCTGCTGGCTAGATTTTTTGGGTAATATTTGGGAAATCTGGTGATTTGAGTGGGTTTATTATATACATATTTATTATATGTTATGTTTAATATAAATGATCTGCGATTCATTAAGTAAACTATCATATCACCTTTATAAATGATAATTTTATTTCCTTTTCATCTGTAGTTATTCCTTAAATTTCGTTTTCTTGTCTTATTGTTATAGCTAGCATTTCTAGTACAGTATTGAATGGTAATGGTTATAATAGACATCCTTGTTTCACTTCTGATCTTGGAAAGGTTTCTAGCTTGTCCTCATTAAAGATAATGCTAGCTCTTGGTTTTAGAAATATATTACTTGCGATTTTAAAGAAAACTCCATTTATTCCTATGCTTTCTAGGTTTTTTTTTTTTAAAAATAAGACTCGGTATTTTGTTAAAAGCTTTTTCTGTATCTGTTTAAATTATCATGTAGTATTTTGGTTATTAATATGGTCAATTATGTTTCTAGTTTTCCTAATATTGAACCAGCCCTGTATTGCTGGTATAAATCTAGCTTGGTAATAGCATATGATCTGTGTGATATATTGCTGTAGTGTCCTTGCTAAAATGTATTTACATTTTTCTTTGCATTAATATTCATTAGGAAAATTGTTGCATAGTTTTCTTTCTTGTTTTGACTCTCTCTGGTTTAGATATCAAGATTAAATACCATATTTTTGTCATAGAAGAAATTTGGTAGGGTTTCTTTATTATTTTTTTTCCAAACAGCTGATGTAGTATTAAACTTAGTTGTTCTTTAAATGTTTGGTAGCATTTGCTATAAGTCCACCTGGTCCTGGGGTTTTTCCTTTGAAAGTTCATTTATGGCTTGTTCATTTTTTTCCAAAAGTGGGGCTATTTAAGTTATTTTATGTTTTGTTAATTGGGGCAATTTATATTTCTTTAAATGTTCAACTGTTTCATTTAGATTGTCAGTTTTATTGGCATATAGTTGGGTGAAAAACCTCCAAATTGTTGCTTTTTATTTCTTCTTAATTGGTCATGAATTCACCTATTTCATTTTTGATGGTTTTCTTCTTTCTTTTAAAAATCAAATTAATGTTTTATCTATTTTATTATTATTTCTTCTAAAATAAAAAACCTGGCTCCTAGATTTTTAGTTCAATAGATTTTTTTAAACTTTTCATTTTGTTAATCTCTCCTTTGATTTTCAGGATTTTTAATTTGATATTTAATTAGGGGTTTATAATTTGATGTTGAGTTTTTTTTTTGCTTTTTAGTTGCATGCCCAATTAATTAGATTGTTCTTTTTCTTATTTATCAAGGGAAGAGTTCTGAGATAGGCATTTTTACTTAAGTACTTCTTTGACTTTATCTCACAAATTATGGCATATTGTTTCATTGTTATCATCAGTTTTAATTAAATTATTGTTTCTATAATTTTTAAAAATCAAGTTATTTAGCATCTAATTAGTTTTTAATCTCTATTTTAAAAGCCCTTTAATGAATATAATTTTAATGAATTATGGGTCAATAAAATATTTATTTAATATTTCTGTTTTTCTGCATTTGTTTATGAGGTTTTTAATGGTCAACTTTTTTTGAAGGTGCCATGCAAAGCCAAGAAATAAGTACTTTCTATTCCCATTCAATATTCTTTAGAGGTCAATCATAGTTAAGTTTCCTAAAATTCTATACAGGTTTTTAACTTTTTTTCTAGTTTATTTTTTTGTTCATATTTATCTAGATCTAAGAGCGGGTAAATTGGAGTCTCCCATTATTAAAATTCTACCATTTAAATAGATAGTATAACTCATTTAACTTTTGTTTTAAGAATTTAAATGCCATGTCAGTTGGGGTGTGTGTGTATGTGTGTGTGTGTGTGTGTGTGTGTGTGTGTGTGTGTATGTAATTAGTGTTGTTATCAATTCACTGTCCATGGTACTTTTTAGCAAAGTGTAGTTTCTCTGTTTATCTCTTCATTAAATCTATTTTTTACTTTATATGAGATCATGATTACTACTGCTACCTTCCCTCCCCTCCTACCCCCACCTCAGACAAACCACAATAGATTCTGGTGAAGTCCTTATTTCAACTCCTTGTGTATCATTGTTTCAAGTGTGTTTCTTGTCTACACCATATAGTTGGATTCTGAATTCTAATCCGCTCTGCTGTATTATTTCATTTTATGAAATAAGTGAGTTCACTTATTTTTGTTGTTAACTATGTGTTTCCCTCCATCCTACTCTCTTATGCTTCTACCTCTCTCTTAAAGAGGAAACTGTTTAAGAATTTTTTTTTACTGACTAGTTCCTCCCTTAATGTACCATCCCTTTCATTCCTTTCTTATGTATTCAATGCTTATGTCATTGAATACTATGAAAGAGGCCCTGATATGTGGGGCATGCATTGGTATAGTGATGTTATTCAGTGCCAACTTCAATCTGAAGAATAAACTGTAGTAAAATATGTCTCTGGCTCATCCTGTCTTATTAGCAATGGCTAGTTGATAAATTCACCTAGCAATTATGGCAATCACAAAGAGACTGACTAACTCAGAACTTCTAAGAGCCCAGTTTCAAAAAACTTTCCAATGTGCACTTTGGTAAGTTAACAAATTCAGAGACTTCTAGAGAAGGTGAAATGGGAAGACTGACAATGTGGCAGTTTAGCACCTTTGTCCTCTAAATGGAGAGATATACAGAGAGAGGTGTTTTTATTTTATATATTCTTTTTAATTTTGTGTATTCTTGATTTGTATTGTCTATTTGTCATTCATAATTAATGTATTTTCTTGATTGCCATTCCTGTCTAAATTCCTGATGTAAATCTGGTATAAATCTTAGTCCATCTCTGGGTGGTCAGTGATCAACTTTTATTAGGGATATAAACCTAACATAAACTAACATAAGGTCAATCTCTATTACTTAAGCATAAAATCAGACAAAATCTCAGTCCATATCTGAGAGATCAGCGGTCATTATAGGATCTTATTGGGAAAAAAATTCCAAGAAGGGCTTGTCTAAGTCTAGACTCTTTGAGCTCTGTAAATCTAAATGACCAACCTATGCCTTTTTTTACTGTTTGTTGAGTACCTTTGATTGTAAAACTACAAATTCTAAAGGGTCAAATAGAGGATCAATTCCTGAAACAAATGAAGAATTGGTTAATTTGGGTAGACCCAATTTGTGAAACAAACAAAAAACTTGTTAAATCCAGCTGACCATAGGAAAAACTGTGATCTGATCTGTGAAAGGAAAAAGGATGAAAAGAATGAGAACTTTTCTGCCAAAATTTCAAAGCTTTCAAATGATAGAGTCTCATCTCTGTGTTCCTAGTTTTGACCAGGTTGAGAATTCAGAGAGAGAAGTAAATAAGAGGAAAGAAATCCTTTCCCTATTAGAAAAAAATTGTTTATTAATTAGAAACTAAATTTGTTACTAAAATGTAATTTATTTACCATGAATTTCCGAATTATGATAGAAGAAAGGGAAAGAAAGTTTAAGGAAGTTTTAGATCTCAACGAGATAAGAAGAGCATAGGAAGATTTCCATGTTTGTAAAATTGTGGACTTTATTTGGAAAAATACTTGTTTCTTCAGAAAGTTAAAGGAAGTTAGAGACCATTTGCACTGACACAGTGTGGATATGAAGTTCAATTAGAAAGCAATGTGAAAAAAGAATTTGGTTTTCTTAAGGAGCAGGACTATGGAATTGATGATTTTCTTGAATGCCAAAATTCAGAGATGATTGAAATGATATTTGTGTGTAAAATAATCCAGAAATACTTTTACCTGAATTGATAACGTTGGACTGGCAAGAAATATTTTTTCATGATGCTGTTAATTTGAAAAATGATACCCAGAGTATAATGCATTTATCAATAGAGTAATTCCTCTTTTGATCTGAATGTCATGAAATTATGAATTTGAGCTATCACTTATAAAGAATTTTTACCATTATGGTTAAGAAAAACTGTCTTAAAGTATTCAATGGAGCATTTTTGATTTAAGATGAATAATAATGACAATTATTATTAGTGTTTGGGAAAAGTACAAAAGACCTTCTAAATTCTCATTGGTGAAGTTCTTTGAGAACTTGCCAAGTCTTCTGGATCTCCAACCTTAACTTCTGTTTTTGTATGCCAAATTTTCTACTCATCTCTGGTCTTTTCATCAGGAAAGGTTAGAAATTCTCTATTTCATTAAAGATCCATTTCCCCCGGTAGAATTACACTCACTTTTTCTATGTAGCTTATTCTTGGTTATAAGCCTAGCTCCTTTACCTTCTAGACTATCATATTACAAGCTCTCTGCTCTTTCATGGTGGTGGCTGCTAAATCTTTTATTCCTCACTGTGGCTTCTTAGTAATTGAATTCTTTCTTTCTGGCTGCATGAAGCTTTGGATTTTGGTTGTAATATTCCTTGGGATTTTTGTTTTGGGGCTTATTTCAGGATGTGACTGGTGAATTCTTTAAATTTCTACTCTACCCTTTGATTCTAAGATACACAGTCAGTTTTATTTTACGTATTCTTGAATACGATGTCTAGGCTCTTATTTGGTTCATGGTTTTCCAGTAGCCCAATTAAATTATCCCCTCTTGATCTGTTTTCCCGGTGAATTGTTTTTCCTGGGATATTTCACATTTTCTTCTTTTTTTTTTGTCTTTCAATTTCATTATTTTTTTGATTTTTATGAACTGTTTAGCTTCTATTTGGTCCATTCTAATTATCAAGCAATTAGTTTCTTCAGTAAGATTTTATACCTGTTTTTCCTGACTATTAATTCTCTTTTCATATCTTTCTTCCCTAATCTCACTCATTTTCTCATTTTTCCTCTACTGCTGTCATTTGGCTTTAAAAATCTTTTTAAGATCTTTTTTTTTTTAAACATTTGCTTATATTTTCTAGGAATTCTTGTTGGACTGTATCCGAGGTGCATTTTTCTTTGAGGTTTTGTTTGTAGATGTTTTCAAGTCATTCTCTTTCCCTGTGTTTGTGTCTTGGGCTTCCCTATCACTATCATAGCTCTTTATGGTGAGATTCTTTTATTTTTTGGCTCATTGTTGTGGCCTATATCTTAATTTTGTACTTTATATTAGTGCCAGACTTGTACACTTTTTTTTGGTGATGCGGAATATCTGGCTTAAGCTTCTGTCCTCTTATGACCTTTTTCTGCTTTCACAGTTCAGTGTGGAGAGCCTACAAGCTTTCAATGCTTACAAAGTGATCTGGGCCAAGATCTGTTCACTGCCCTCCTGTTCTGAGCTCTGCAAGTTCTTGACCCAGGTTTAGATCTGTCAGCTTGTCCTGAGTTTTGGCTGCTAGATTCAGTCACTATTAGCTGACTGAGTAGCTCTGCTGGTTCAGAGGCTCCCCTTTGGTCTAGAACTCCTGTCCTGGTTATTCTACTGTATGTTTATGTGCTGGGCTAGATACTGAAGCTGAGTTATTGCTCTGCTTCTGGGATCATAGCCACATATCTAGTATTGGTTTCTGGAACTTGTTCCTTGCTCAGCACAAAGCTAGAGCCTACTCCTTTAATCACTCCCCTCTGTCCTGGATCTGTGATCCAGAACTGAGTAGTGAGCAAAAGTGCACTCAGCAATTATTGAAGAGTCTCTTGAGATTTCTTCCTAACTTGATGTTTCCTGCCCTGGTGTCCTGTCATGGATCTTTTTTTCAGTCTTCAAGTATTGGAAAGCTCCTGGCCAGATCACAGCCCCAATACCTGTAGACCTCTCTGTCCATCCCTTTAAGCTGCCCTGGGTTGGAAAAAATGACCTATTGTGACTTTTTCTTGACTTTCTCAACAAGAATTTGGTGTTTATTTCTACATCTTTGTCAACAAGGTAAACTGGGTGAGCTAGGCTAAAATTCTTCCTCTCATTCTTCCTTCTTGACTCTACCCAAGTTTTAACAATTTTTAAGGATAAACATCTGGTTTTGTCTACTTTAATTCTTTTTAATGACCTTCTTCATTCACACTTCACTCTGACCTGTGCTGATTTCTATCATTTTTTTTAAATTCTAGGGAATTTAAAACTTTTTAGTGTCATAGAAACTTTAAAAAATCCTGTAATCTTGATGAAGTAAATGATTAATCTATAGTGTTCCCTTCCTGCTTGAGGCATCGGTGGCATTTGGGAAAAACTATACTGCTACAGGGGGAAGATCAGAGCGTAAAATGGATTTAGGACTAATGTTACTATACAAATTTAAATATTAGTGAATAAACAAACAAAGCCACAGTTATTAAGTGTGAAGCACTGTGCTGAGCATTGAGGATAGAAATACAAAGACAAAGACAGTTCTTGTCCTCAAGATGGTTTTGTTTTTAACATACCTAGGGGAATGATGGCTAGAGAGGAGCACTTTGGCTGGAAAAATTAAAGGGATGGTTAGTGGGGCCAAAGGGAAATGGATTGAAACAGTCCTTTCAGGAATGATGGCAGAGTTGATTTGATTGTAGCTCTATGACTAAAATGTAGAGGGGTGGGTGAGAGTAGCTGAAAAATGTGAAATAATTTTGTAAGAACACTGAAAGCTGATTATAAAAAACCATGCAGAATCCTAGCATTCTTTGATGAGCTCTAGAGTTTGGAAGACTATGGGTTTAAAAATAATCCATTCCATTGTTTAGTGAGCACTAAAACATTTAGGGCCTAGTTAGTTGGGCTAAGACCACTGTTTCCAGCAAGAAAAAAGAAAGCAGTCAATCCCTTGCCTTTTCAATATGCATAAATATACACACACATTCAAGTAATCCTTGTTTTACTCTGTCTTCTGCCTGTAGGTTTTCTTGTCTTCCAATTCAGTTATTCTAACTTTAACTTTCTCTTTCTCTTCTCACAAATCATCTTTACTGAGTAAACACACCATGTACATGTGCGCACACAGACACACACACACACCCCAATTATTTTTTTCTCACTTTTGAGAGTAAAATTTACATAGCACATCAATAAGCCTCCTTTTGCCAAGCACTGGAGCCACTCATGGCTTCTATTGCTTAGCCATGTCACCAACCACTTGTGTTGAATAAGATTATTTCTTTTTACCTCAAGGATTTGGGCTTTTGACATTATGGAATGAAAGGAAATCGACCCAAGTAGTGACTTTTTCTTGACAAAGATAGTTGAGCTGAAAGATAGTTGCAGATGTCATATGGTCTCATAGTTTTCTCACATACTATTGACATGGAGAAGCCTGGATCCAATTATATCAGGATGACATCTGCTCTAAAATCCTGGGAAAGGAAGCTTCCAAATTCTCTTACCATTATTCCTAGAAGATGACTGAAACATTGACTTATACTGATGACTAGAACAAGAGCAATGTACTAGAATTCTGGAGACCAGAGAGAAATTTATGTGGCACTGTACTAGGGATGAGAAGTTTTAGATATTACAAGAAGTTCTTAGGATATAACTTTTCCCTGTCTTTTCCCTATCCTACACCCCAAATAAAACAACAAAAATAAAAATCCTAACACTTAAAACTATCTCATTGTTATAACTATACTTAAACGTACAAAGTAAATAGATATCAGATATAGGACAGTTATTTATTTCCTCCACCACAAAAGACATACTTAATATAAAAAAAATTTCACAAATGACATAAATTAGCAAAGACTTAAAACATAAAACCATAAGCATGTAGGATTGCTGAAACGATTATTTCATTTTTACCTTTGGCTTGTGTTGCCTTCAGGTTCACAAATTCAGATCTCCTGAAAGCCCAGGAATGGCTTAACTTTTCAAAAATCTTTTCAGTTGTAGCTTGGTTTTTTTTTCTGTTGGTCAAGTGTCTTTTCCTTTCAGAAGTGGTATAGCTACAGGAGACCAGCTAGATGGCTCAGTGGACAAAATTTTGGACCTGGAGTCAGGAAGACCCGAGTTCAAATCTGGCCTCAGACACTCACAAGCTGTGAGAACCTGGGCTCACTTAATCCTGTTTGCCTCAGTTTCTTCATGTATAAAATGAACTGGAGAAGGATATGGTAAACCACTTCAGTATCTTTGCCAAGAAAACCCCCAATGGGGTCACAAAGAGTTGGACCAGACTGAAACAATCTAACAATAGTTGCAGGAAGCTCCTCCTACAAGGCAGCCAATATTAACTCAGAAGCTCCTGATCTGTGGAGCTCCTAAGGTTACCACCAGGGCTAGAAACATCTATTTATCATGACTTGGGCTATGGGAGGAAAACAGCAGAGACAAGCTGGATTTTGAGATCCAGTCTCAGGTTCATCTATGCAAACGTGTTCTTTCTACCATATTTATGTAGCCATAATAGTTGTTGTGGGAGTAGAAGAGAAATGTCATCTCTCTGTCTCTGTCTGTCTGTCTCTCTCTGTCTCTCTGTCTCTTTCTATCTCTCTCACACATGCACAGACATACACATATGCACACATACACTTGGAAAATTTTGTCTAGATCCCAGTTGGATGGCCTTGTGCTCTGAGGGAATCATGGAAGAGTTTTTACCCAGGACAATTGGTTTCTCAAAAAAGGGTGAAGTGATTTCCAGCCATCCTCGGGTTCCTAAGCCTTGTGTGGAGAGTCTTCCATGCTCTTGGATTGTGATAGGGACTCAGCTCTATTGAGATGGGAAGCTTAATATTCTTTTTTCCTTTTTTTTTCTTTTTCTTTACAGTTAGTCTATGAGTTTGGGTGCAGAGGAAAAAGGGGGAGCTCTTCATGTAGGAGGTAGAGAATTGAGTATTCTAGCCTCTCCCCAGAGACCCAGATTCTGTCTGTAGTTGCCAAGCCAAGATGGTCTGATTTCTTGCTAGAGAGTGATGGGTGGCTTCTAGTCTACCCTGTGTCCCAAATCCCTTTGGGGAGAATTCAGCTGGTTTTAGAAGCTCCATAGGAACCAGGAAGCCAATTTTCTTTTCTTCCTTTGGGTTGAGGAAGGCTATTTAAACACCAAGACAGACACTTGCTGAAAATAAGCAAACCAATCATTGGGAGGCACAGTGGATAGAGTGCTGGGACTGATGTGAGAAAGACCTGACTTCAAATCCAGCCTCAGATACTTACTAGCTGTGTAACCTTGGGCAAGTCAGTTAACTCTATTTGCCTCAGTTTTCTCATCTGAAAAATGAGCTGGAGAAGGAAATGGCAAGCTGCTGTAGTACCTTTGCCAAGAAAACCCCCAATGGGGTCACAAAGACTCAGATACAACTGAACAACAAAACAACAGAATCTTTGGTAAACTTTGTGAAATGTTTCTTGCTTGTTGGATTTTCATTTTTTAAATTTGGGAACATTCGTGATTTTTTACTTTTGCTTGTGGGATGTTCAAGATTTTATCACATTGACTGTTTTGAGATGCTTCCCTATATGGCATTGGAGAAGCAAGTGAAAGGATACTTATGCTTCCCCAATGACTCCAGAGTATTGTTCTGGATAGAGATAATGGACAAGGTGTTCATAGCACCCCTGGAGATTTTCTAAGGTGGCAAATTTTTCAAAAGGGGGTGAGAGTTTAACTGAATACCTATGCCATAGTGTCTCCCCATATTAAGAAGCTAAGAAGACTGGTTGTGTTTTGAGAATTGTGATGTATAGAATGAAAGTGTCTTGGAGAGACTTCAGAGAATACCTGGTCATTTTACATTTGGTCCCAGTCTGTTAACCATGTGGTTAGGAGGAACCTGTTTTTGATTTGGTGTAAAGCCAGAACTGGGAACCTCTTCAAAAAACTTATTCAACTTTAGCTTACTTCTCTTTACCTCAGTGCTCTTCAAGGAATATTGGAAGACTGGTGAGAGATATTACCATAAGGGGAGAGGCCTTAGAGCTATCTAGGTGGCTGGTGACACAGTAGATAGAGTGCTGGGCCTTAAATCAGGAAGACCTGAGGTCAAATCTGGTACCTACCATAGGGTTCTTGTGAGGATCAAATGTTGGTAGCTTTGGAGAGTGGCACAAAATAGGGGCTAAAGAAGTGCTTGCTCTTTCCCTTCCATTACTTTTTTCTTTCCTTTCCTTCACTCGTGAGGCTGAGGGCCTTTGTTCCTCAGAAGGGAGAAGGCTTCAACGCCTTTTTCCTCACAACGTTGTCCCTTACCTGACTCTCTCAGGAAAGGAGTCATCCAAGATGCCCCAAGAGCACTAAAGTGAAGAAGTCAACTGAAGGTGGCTCAGCTTTTTTGAAGATGCCCCTAGTTCTGTCTATGTGGCCAATTGAAAATAGAACACTCTTGACTTTGTGGTCAGCAGATTGGATCCAGTTACAGGAAGTTATTCATGCTTTACACTCTCTAAGATTCTTCCATTCTATGTCATCACAACTCTCCTGGAAGCAGGCTCCTCAGCTTTTCCAGGTGGGTAAATATCAGTGCATGTGCCAGATCTTCTGGACACACAGCTATGGAAATTGAGAGATGTTCGGTGACTTGCCTGCAGTCATTCATCTAACAATTACAGCTAAAATTCTAACCCAGCACTCCTTCCACCAAACCCTTGGACAAGAATTGGATGGTGGTTAATCAGGCTTCTGTGAGGGCTTGGAGGTATAAATAGAATATGAAGCAGGTAAATGATGATGAAAAAATTTGTACTACCCATTATAGTAACCTTGAGAAATTCCCAGGCTTGAGCCAAATGAACCACTTTTTAGACTGAGGAGCTTAATCCCAAGGTGTGTTCCCTTGCTCATAGTAAGGCCTGAACCAATTCCCCAGTACTGAGTGAGGATGCCATAAATGATTACTTAGACTTGGAAACGATGGAGGAGCCAAACCTAGTATCCAGGTTCTTGGTCCAGTTAAGGTCTGCTCCATCATTCTAAGCATTAGAGTGTGTATGTTTGTGTTTGTTTAAATCAATATTTACTTGATTTAAATATCACAGGGGAGTGGGTATTCCACTTAGGTCTGTATTTTTTTTCTTTTTGTAGACAAGACCCTTTGTTACTATTTTAATCCCTGGCTAGAATTCATAAAGTTGTCAAGGCTGGAAGGGACCTTGAGTAGGTCATCTGCTCCAGTCCCTGGCTTTCCTTTTGGACTCTAATATGTCTGGCCTTTCTCCAGTCTGGACCATCTCCAGTTTCTGGTCAAGGCTGTTGAATTCTAGTTATTTGGATTCTGTGGCAGATTTGAGCTGATTCTACCCCCTACTCAAACTATTTAGTTGCATGTCCCCCTTCCATTCCCCTCCACTACTTAAGTATAATCCTTAGTTCAGTAAAACCTTCTCCTCTTATTCTAGTATTAGAATTGGCAGATTAGTAAGAACAACTGTGTCCAAAGGATGCTGCAGTGATACCAGCAGAGTCCAGTGCCAAATCCTGCTGTATAACTGACTTTATGTTGTCAAAGGGCTTTCATAATGGTGGAAAAGTCCAGAGACAGTTTGGAAGTAGGCAAGAAGATGTCAGGTTCCTTACTATCCCTTCTGATTTAGCTAGACAACTCCTTCCCACCTCCCACCTTCTCCCAAGAGGAAGGTATTTGGATGAGTTACTAATGAGAATAGTTTCTTTCTTATTCTTTCAGTCACTGATGAATCACTTCATTTGCAAGAACTTTTATTTCTTTTTCATAGGTGTGTTAGGTTTTTTCTAATACAGAAAACATATTAAAACATATGAAATAACACATGCCAAAAGGTCCTCCTGTAACACCCCAACCCTTGCCCATGCTTTTACATGGCTCTCAAGATGGAAGTTCTTCCTCTATCTCTTTCCCTAAAGCCTTTTTCAAACAACAACAAATTCCACATCACCCAACTGATAAAATCTGGGAAATAATCTGCTCAGTTCTTTCCTAAGTCTCACACCTCTGGGCAATGCTTGCAGTGTGTAAGCTATGTACTTACCTCAAAAGACCTATGATTTTATTGGTGTGGTTACACTCTCCAGTGATGCAGAACACACTTGCTCCATGCCGTAGTAAATGAGAATCGCCATGACCAAAAAATCACCCACTGGGGGTGTGAATGCTAATGTGACCCTACATGACCACACGAGAGGAGGATTTTGTGTGAGTGCTTTGATAGCTGAGATAGTCTTCATTTTCTGTTTCTAGAGAGGACACAATGGTTTCATATTTTCTTGGAACTGAACCCAAACACATGACAACAAACTTTACAAAGGAGGCATTTAGGAGAATCTGACTCCTCGTCTGTCCCTGACTTCCAGTTTGCCTCCCTATAAACTTATGGGAATTTTTCCTTAGGTGAGATGGGGCCTCTCTCTCACAGTTGAGATTTTATCTCACTCCCATCTAAAGAGCTCATTCACTCATATCTTTACTGGTATATTCTGATCTGTAGAACTTCAATTTCTTTTTGCTATCAGCTTGGACAAATGGATATACTCATGAATCACTACTTTGATGGTCTTTTGTGTAACTAGCATTTGCGGGGAGGTATAAGTCAAATTAGAGGGTGTATATTAAGGGTTACCCTTCCTTCTTTATGAAAAATGACTAGGGAAGTAAGTTGTTTTTGAGCCTACAAATCATGCCCCTAGACTAGAAATCCATCAGTTATTGCTTGCTTTTATCATGTGACCAGCCTTAAGGCTTTCTACAAATGAGTTGTTTTTAATTGCATCATAACATAGCACAAATTTTTGGACCTGACTTCTAGCTTTGCAAAAATGACCTCTTTTGGGACACCTCAAAGGAAGGAAGTGAGGAAACATATTTATTAAGTGTCTATTAGGGACTAAGTACTGTGCTAAGTGCTTTATGAATATCCTCATAACAACCTTGGGAGGTATGTGCTATTATTATCTGTGTTTTACAGGTGAGAAAACAGTGGCTAGAGTGAGGTTTAAATGACTTGTCTGGGGTCATATAGCTAGTAAGTGTCAGAGGCCAAATTTAAATTCAATCCTTCCTTGTTCCAGGCCCACCACATTATCCACTGTGCTACCTAACTGTCAAATTCTGGTTTTACCTATTTACTGTTGATTCCCCCATTGAGAAGAATATCTCCTTCCTTTTGTCTACTGAGCAATGTATTTATTGCAGGTACAATTCTTTCATCAAAAGAAATATTTGTAAGTATAGATAGTAGTTTGGGTTCAGAGTGCAGGAATTAAAACACAAAGATAAATTCAGGTTAGACTGAGGAAAGAAACTGATGGTGAAATAAAACTGTGGTGATTATTGTACCTGACAGAGGAAGTTTTCAGTGATTGATGAGGAAACACATACTTTTAAACTGATGTACTTTTCACTAAAGATGGAGATAAGGGAGTAGGATGCATTCCAAAATGGCCATCTCAAAACTGGGAACACTATTTTATTGCTCTTTTCTCTTGTGTCCTGGACACACATTTTTCTCATATATGATCCTTATTTTAACCATTGTCTCCACTGATGGGGATTTGAGGCAGACTGTGTACCAGACCTATCGGGAGAATAGTGTATTGTGATTTTTCTTACCATGTTATTTAATTATATGCTTTTGCTTCAAACTAATGTATTCCCTGGCAAATTAGGGGAAAAGTAATCATATTGATGAGAACCATGAGCTAAGATTTTGAATGGACATGGACCCACAGAATACTTTGACCTGGGTAACTATTTTTGGTTCTCCACATGTGATACAGGGATATCCTGGGTGTTGTATTTTGCTTGAGGGAAGTTGCTCTGAGGGAGGAGTATTTCATGAAATGACTGTAATATTGAAAGCAAAAAATTAAAATTATATAAAGAAAACAGGAAGGTTCTGGGGCCTGTAGCTAATGACAGCCAGTGAATTGTTTTGACATTTGTTTTTTCTTTATTTCAAGGTCATTTGAAGGACTAGTCTCTCAATATATCTGTGTTTAGAGATGATAAATTAGATTCTAGAGGACAAAAAATTGGACTCCTGAACCAGAGGAGCTTCATCTCCTTAGCATAAAGGGAAACTTAAGCTATTGGAGTCATTTTGGCTTTATTGGTGTGGATGGAGAGAGAATATGTGGAATATGGGAGGCCAAAATCTCAGAAGAAAAAGTTTTACTTTAGAGGTGGCTTGATGGCATAACGGACAGAATGCTGGACCTGTAGTTAGGAAGACAAAGTTCCAATCTGACTTTGGACATTCAATAGCTCTATGACCTTAGGCAGATCATTTAACCTGTATCAATTTCCTTATCTGTAAATTGGGGATCATAACAGCACTTGCCTAGGATTATTGTAAGGATCAGATGAAATATTGTTTGTAAAGCATTTTTTCTAAACTTAGTGTGTTATATAGATGCTAGCTATCATCACTGTCATTGTAAACCTCATCATCTTATCAATTTTGCCAGGTGCTTTTGTTCTACAGGATATGAGAGAAATTCCATTTGAGGTCTTGAGTTCTCCTAGGGAAGCCAGAATCTTGAATTTGAGGTTCAGACATTCTGAGCCCTAATTTTTCAAACTGAGATCAATTGAATCAGATAGTTTACATTCCAGACAAGGACACAGCTTACCATTGTCTGCATGTGATTTAAAGGGGGTAATAAGTTTAGAGAACAAAATAGGTTCCATCCTTAAATGACAAATTGAAACATTTTATTAATTCTAATGCTCTAATGGATCTGTGATCTCACTGATGTGAATATTCTCTCTAGAATGTAGATTGCAATCTATCCATGCCTTTTCTTGCTGTGTAGATATTGTGTGTGTGTGTGTATGTGTGTGTGTGTGTATGTGTGTGTGTGTGTGTGTGTGTGTGTGTGTGTGTGTGTGTGTTTTCCCTTATGGATCTGTGCAGACTCCTGGTGAGGAACCTCCTCTACCAATTTATATAAATAAATAAATAAATAAATATATATATATATATATATAGTCTGCAACTTAGAGTCTTATAGAGGTTCCTAGGGAACTGAGGGGTGAAGTGGTTTGCCCAGGGTCACGATCTGGTATTTCCTAGGTCTTCCTGACTCCCAGATCAGCTTTCTATCTACTATTTCACACTGTCATCAATTTACTCCAGAGGCTCCACTCATAATGCTGAGGGTCTCCCTCAAGTTCTCTTGACATCAGGAAGATACCAATAGAGTACTCAGTTTATCCCTCACTGTTACTTTTTGCCATCCCATCTTCTCTTTCAATTATGCCTTTCTTTAATAATGAATAATCTTTAGTAATTATCATTTTCATAACTTTTTTGAAATAACATTTGTTTTTAGGACTTTGAGTTCCAGATTTTCTCCCTTTCTCCCTTCCCACTTCCCATTGAGAAGGCAAGCAATTCCATATAGGTTATATATGTGTAGTCATACAAAATGTATCCATAATAGTTATGTTGTGAAAGAAAAACATAGACAAAAACTCAAGAAAAATAAAGTGAAAAAAAACCAAAACAAAACAAGTTACTTCAACGTGTGTCCAGATACCATCAGTTCTTTCTCTGGGGATGCATAGCATTTTTCATCTTAAGTTCTTCGGAGCTGTCATAGATGGTTGTATTGCTGAGAACAGCTAAGTCATTTATAGCTGATTATTTTATAATATTACTGTTATTTTGTATCCAGTACATTTCACTTTGCATCAACTCATGTAAGTCTTTCTAGGTTTTTCTGAGATCATCTTGCTCATCATTTCTTATACTACAATAGTATTACAGGATAATTACATAGCACAACTTATTCAATTGATGTGCATCCCCTCAATTTCTAATTCTTTACCCCCAGAAAAGATCTGCTATAAATATTTTTGTACATATAAGTCCTTTTCCTTTTTTTTTTTTTGTCTCTTTTGCGATACAGACTTAGTAGTGGTATTGCTATGTCAAAGGGTACGCATGGTTTTATAGCCCTTTGGGCATAGTTCCAAATTGTTCAATAGAATGGCTTAATCAATTCACAACTCCAACAACAGTACGTTAATATCTCATTTTTCCCACATCCCCTCCAACTTTTGTCATTTACCTTTTCTGTTCTTATCTCCAATCAATAGTGAATTAGAATATTTTTTTCATATGGCTACAGATAGCTTTAATTACTTCATCTTCAAACTGATTGTATCTTTTGATCATTTATCAATTGGGAAATGGTTCTTATTTTTATAAATTTGACACAGTTCTCTCTATGTTAGAAAAATGAGATCTTTATCAGAGAAATTTGCTTCAAAATTTTTTTTCACAGTTACTATTGCTACCTATATTTCCTTTCATCCTATTCTTCCTACCCCCATTTATTTTATTCTCTCTCTACTTTCACCCTGTCCCTCCTCAAAAGTGTCTTGCTTCTGCTTACCCTCTCCCCAAATCTGTCCTCCCCTCTCTCACTGCCCCCTCTTCTCTTTCCCCTTCCATTTCCATAAATTCCTGTAGTTATCTCAAATCCACCATGTGCCTCCACATCGAGAAGGGATTCCCTGTAGATGGAAAGGTTTTCCAGATGCTCTTGTCTGTGGATGACATTATGCTGACTGCATTAAACCCTTGAATATTGCAGAACCTGCTAAGTGAGATACATTATCATTCACAAGAGTTTGGTCTAACTAACCACATAGGAAAAATTAAGGAGATGAAAAATACTTCTTACTCAGTCTATACTGTTGTATTAATGTCCTATAACAGACCTCATTTTCCAGTTAATTTTGGAAAGACTGCAAATTGACAATGAATTGGGTCTAGAATTGAACAAAAGGAGGATGGTAGGCTGGACTGATTTTTGGAAATTGCCAAGTTCTATTTTTAAACAGCAGAATACAAATTATACAATTTAAACCAATTTCACAAATTAATAAATTTTTTAAAAGTGGTGCAACAATCACTAGACAAAAGGAACTGACAGGATTAAGAACTCAAACATCACTATTTTATTATAAGTCAACCGTCTATAGAACTTAACAGTACCTTCCTGATTCTTCTTTCTAGTTATATATTTTTATGCTTTTGGCACATTTTAACAAGACTTATAAGAAGTGAACCTTTTGTTTTTTCATTTCGCAATTTTGGTTTGGTGAGGGGGAACTCCTGAGGTGGAAACACCCTCCATCAAAACTTTAGTCTTAGAGAATTACTTGGACAACTAAATTAAGTGACTTGCCCAGGGTCACTCAGCAACTGTGTCAGAGGTAAGCCTTGAACACAGATCTTTCTGATTCTCACTCCTTTATCCATTAAACCACATTACCTTTTAGTGAGTGATTCATGGAATCTAGTTAAAATGGTCCTTCATTCACTAAGCCGGGGTGGGGATTTGTTCTGTATTTGGATTCAGTCAAAAGGCCACATTCAAGAATCTAGAAGGCCACATGTGGCCTCAAGGCCCACAGTTTCCCCACCCCTGCTTAAGCCAAAATGCCTCTCAATGAGAGATTGACAAGATTGATTTAGTTATATGTCAGTAACACAATCTGCTTACCATGTGGAGGTGTTCTATTAGAAAATGTTATAATAATGTAATGGTTTTCATTAGTTTGCTAGTTATCAATCTGGATTAAGAAGGATTGCCTAAAATATGTTTAGAGCTCACATTTATGTAGTACTAAGAATATTCAGCCTAGAGAAGAGTTTTAGAGCTTTCTTCAAATATTCAACAGCTTGTCACTTGGACATGTCTTGCTTGACCCCAGTGGGAAGATCTGGGTGCAGTGAGTAGAAGATGTGAAAAGGCAGACATTGGCTTGATATAGGGAAAAACTTCCTAACAATTAGAGCTATCCTGGAGAAATTGAGTAGCTTCTCAAGTTAGCAGTTTCATAGGAATTTTTTTTTGGCCCAGATCTATCATTTCATACATGGAAGGAACTTCTGGAGTGGAAACTCCCTCTGACAAAGCATATTGATAATTTGTCTGTTACTTATAGATTTAGAGAGTGGCTTGGGGCACTAAGAAGTCAAGTGACTTGCTCATGATCACAATGCTAATATGTGTTATAGAGGCAGGATTTGAATCTGACTTTTTGAATCTAATGCTAGCCTTCTATCTAATATGGCACACTGCCTCTCACACAGGGTCTTCAGTTTCAGAATTGGAAGAGAGCTCAGAGCTCAACTATTCCAACCTTTTTTATCTTACCAGTGAGAAAACTAAGGCTAAGAAGGCTGGAATTCGAACCAGGCCCCATGATTCCATATCCAGTGCATCAGATTGCATGTTGTCCTTCAAAAGGGCTTAGAATGCTTTGTTTGAACTACAATTTAAAAACAGAGGCTGGCTTCAACCAACTGTATCGTAATCTAATCTTTTCTGTCCTCCTTTAAAAGAGAACTTGTCAAAGCAAATGGGAAAAGAGGAGGGTCCTTCCCCATTGTTCCTAAGAGAGCTCTGAAATTACAAAGCATGCGCTCACAGAATGTTTCTTTGAATGAAAGCAAAAAGGCACCCTGATGGAGAGAGAGAAGGCAGTATGTATCAGGCAAGCCCAACAACCATGACCACTTTAATTGTGGTCTGCCCACAGACCTTGATGCAGGCAACTCAGGACCCAAAATCAGGGGTTTTGGAATAGCAGTGCTTCCTGCCCAGCGTCCACCATCACCATCTTGGGAAGCAGCTACTTTGGAGAGGTAGCCTGGCACCTGCTCATGTTGGTGCTACCACCACAGCTGCTGAAGACCCAGAAAAGGAAAAAATTCTTGCCACCAGAGTCCTTGGAATTGTCAAACCATTCAACATCAGAAACTTAATTGATTTTTATCAGTGGAAATGACTTGAAAGAAGAGGCATTACCATCTGTTTTACCACTGCTCTCTAAGGACAATGGTACCTTTTCATCTCATTTACATCTAAAATCTTTCATATGTGTTGTTTCCCCCTTTAGAATGTGAGCTTCTTTAGAACTTAGGCTCTTACTTTTCTATTTGTATCTCTAACACTTAGTATACTGCTTTGCAATTAGCAAACACTTAATGAGTACCCTTTCAATGTATTCATTCATTCACTTAAGTGACATCACTTTCCTTGCCCAAGCATTAAATTCCCCTGTACCCTTAAGTCCAGGGAACGATAGTCAAGATTAAAACAGTTCTCCACTTCCCCCCTCCCTGCACCCCTCTTACGTTCCACTTTGGAATATGAGAAGTGCTGGGGATAATCTTCTGAAATGTGCAATATGTGAAGAATTTGTGATGTTGGCATTGAGATCCAATCATCACAGTCCAGTATCTGAGTCCTGGGAAAGGGCTATTCATTAGCCTACCATTGCATTATGCAGCCAACCCATACTTTTTCTCTTTTTCATAAGTCAAACTCCTAGGAAAAAACCTCATTATACTCATTGTTTCTACTTTTTCACCTCTCACTACCTTGGTAACCCCCCAAAATCTGACTTCTATCCCAATCACAGGACTAGAACTATTTTTCCACAATCACCAATGATTTCTTTATTGCTTAACCTTGTGGCCTTTTCTCAGTCCTCATCCTTCCTGTCTTTTCTGTGACATTTGACATTGTTAATGGTCCTCTCATTCTAGAAACTCTATCCTCTCTGGGATTTTGTGACACTCCTCTACAGTGGCTCTCTTCCTATCTGATTTCCTTCTTCTCAGTCTCCTTTGCAGTATCATCATCCATATACTGCCCCACCAAGGATGTGTATATTCAAGGACTCTGTCGTAGATCTTCTCTTTTTCTCTCTCTCTATTCTCTTGTTTATCTTATCAAATCCCATGGATTTAACTATTAACTTTCTGAATGTGACTCCCACATCTACATATCCAGGCTAAGGTGGGATTTTCAGGAACTCAAGACAGTATCAGTGAAGTTTCTGGACCAAACCTCCTGGACCTAGTAGAAGAGTGCTTGGATTAAGTGGGAGCTTAACCCAAGGAGTGTGATGGACAAAGCCATGGTGTGGAGGAGCACTCAGTAGGCTAAGACACATTAATAAGCATTTATTTATTATACAGTTATTAAACGCCTACTATGTTCCAGACTTTAAAAAAATTGTATCTATTTTATTCTGAACTTAAGAAATAAAATATGCATTTCCATAACATAGTGAATAGAAAACAAATGAATTTACATGCAAATCTGTATGTAAAACTTGCTATTCCTTTTAAATGTATAATAAAGTTATCATGTAAATTTTTCATCTTTTTCTTCCCTCCCTCCCTCCTTTTCCCACCCTAGAGATGGCTACCATTAGATGTAAATGTATACACATACATATGTATGTATGTATGTTAAACCATTCTGTATATACTTCTGTTTCTCAGTTCTTTCTCTGGTTGTAGATAGTGTCTTCTTCCATATGTCATTTGTAGTTAATTTGGGTATGTGCCAGGCATTGTGTTAGTGCTAAGGATACAAAGAAAGACAAAGGACAGCTCCTGTCCTCAACTGAGCTGACAGTCTAATGGGAATGTAAGCTTGGACTTTCTACTTCACTGATACTCTTAAATTATGTGGACTGTACAGGTCCAAGGACAGAGATAAACTCTCTGGTGACCCCTAAGTGTTTCTGCCTAATGATGAGGGAGGAGGAAATTGGACTCCAGGGTAGTTTTAATAGGTTAGAGGATTAAATAGGCAGTTTGGGGGAGATATATCTCTCTTCAGGTGTATCTCATTGAAGCCTTCTCCTCACTTTTAAAAAAAGGAAAAACAAAATTCTTCTAACAAATAGAGGTAAAGTCAAACAAAATAAGTGTACACATTGGTCTGCTTCACTTTTTTTGTGGATACTTAGACTTGAGCCAAATTCTTTAATTCACAGGGGAAACCCTGGTTTGGAGCATGAGTTGAAAAGAGATGTTTAATAGTGAGATGTTCCTAAGATTGAACCTGATCCATATAAATCCAAAACTTCCATTCTGGATCTTAAGTGATCTTCAGTATCCCTGGCTCAAATCTCTACTAAAGTCCTACAGTTTTGTTGCATTGCAGAGGTGACCTAGAACTCTCAAAGTCTCTACAAGGGGAATATAAGCTCCAGAAGGTCCTACTATAATTATGCAAGCAGAATGCCTTCCAGTTTATAAGCTGTTTTCCTTACTGCAACCCTGTGAAGTAAGTACTGCAATTATTATTATTGCTTAAGTTATTATTACATTTAAGAGTTGAAGAAATCTACAAAGGCAGGGGTTTTTAACTGCTTTGTGTGTCATGGATCCCTTTGTCAGTCTGGTGAAGCTTATCAACCCCTTCTCAGAATAATGTCATGTTACCTTCATTAATAATTGAAAAAAAATATTAAATTTTAGTTGGAAGTAAGTGAAAATAAAGATGTAATTTTTTCCTCTTATATACATATATTGACCTCTGGGTCCATATGCTTTTACACCTCTATACCATATATACTTTTATAGACCCAGGGCCTCTGGGAATAACTTCTGTACTGTGGAAAGGATGAGTTGTCAACATCAATGGAGGGAATACCTACACTAGTGAAGTAAAAATCTTTTGAGGAGCTATCTCCAGTCATCCTGATGAATATCTGGCAACTGAACCCAGGCAGCTCTGGAGGAGAAAATGAGGCTGGTGACCTTGCACAGCCCCCGCCCCCAATCAAAACAAAGTTATTTGCAAGTCATGTCATCATCTCCCTGATGTCATGGTCCTCTTGGAGAAATACAACCTGTGAGTAGTCCAGCTGCCTGAAAGGAGATCTAGCTGGCCAGTTTCAGTGGGTAGCACCTTGCCTCCCCCCCCCAGGGTGTTCTGTCTAAATTTGTATGGCAGACAGCCGCCTCCTTAATTTGTGGTTTACTGCCTAGATTTCTCTCTCAAAGGCCAATCCTTAAACCCAATTCACTCTGGAGCTCATAGATTAGATGACAAAAGGTCTGGGCCCAAGCACCACTTAATGGTTATTTTTTTGGGCCCTTCTGCCTCAGAGTGAATGTAAATAGTAACTATTTATCTTTCGGCCACCAACCCTGAGGGTCTTACCCTCCCAGTTTGATTTTTTTCATTGAATATTTTTTTATTGATTTTTTTTTTATTGAAAATTCCTTTACTGCTATTGTAGCGAGGGCTCTCCCTCACATGTAGCATGTGGGTATAGATTGAAGGGAGGTAGAGTAGTTATCTCCAACCTCTTCTTCCCTCACCCTTGTTCAAGGAGACTTTAATTCTTGACAGGAGGGGAAGTAGGAGGCTGGGACTAGAAGTTTAGCCTCTCTGTTCTCCTCAGAGAGAGGGAGTACTTGGCTAGGATTATATCTATCTGCTCCCTTAAATATTGTTAGTCTACAGGAGGTGATTTTTTTGATTTTATTGAAGTGAGTCCCTTGACTCACTTCAGGCCTATTCACTGAATGGGTGTTGCCTTACTCAAAGTGAGAACTCAGAAAGACCTTAGCTTAAAAGGGCCAGGGTCTCCCATTGCATACTGAGCTATCTCCAGTAGTTCTGATGAATATATGGCCACTGAACCCAGATGGCTCTGGAGGAAAAGTGAGGCTAGTGACCTTGCACAGCCCTCCCTCACTCAAAACAAAGTCAATTGTATGTCATGTCATCATCTCCCTGATGTCATGGTCCTTTTAGAGAATGAAGAACAAACACAAAAATCTTTTGAAATATACTGCTTACAAGAGCAGGGAAGTACATGGTATATCTTTGAAAAACATTCTATAAAAACAGAATATTTTGGCTTTTTTAAAAAGAGTTAATCTCTAATTATTTAGAAAACCTAATCATCTGAAACATCTTACCCACCCCTAATATTCTGTATATCTGAGGGCTTACTCTACAATTTCTACATTGAACCAATTCTCCCTGGCCTTCTAAGAGCTCTTAACCCAATCTGTAATTGTTAGTTCCCTTTCTCATTTTTAACATTTGTAGATAGGTTGTAAAATGAATTGGTGTCTGATATTTTCATATTGTTCCCGGAAAAGCCATAGTGTTGTGATTCACTAGCACAAAATTCTACTTCAATTAAGATTTAGTTGAATTCCCATAATGTAGCAACTATTTTCATCTCTCTGTTCTCTACCTTTTAGCTTGCTTAAAAAAAAAAACAACAACCTAACTCAGCAACTCTTCAGTATCATCATCACTGGAAAAAAAAATGGCCCATCATTAGATCATCCGGTTTTATTCTCTTTAGCGCTTGCCAGAGTATTCCCTGTGGCTCATTCCCTGGGGCTAACCCAGTCTCATTTTAAAAAGATACAAGCATTAGGGTTTTCACCACTTCCTTTGGGAACTTGATTCGCAGATTAATAGAACTCAGGAACTCCTCCCCCCCACCCCCAGATACATTTAATACTCATCCTTTCCTCCCACTCCATATTTAAGAATAGACACACATGACTAATACTTTGACTTGGTTCCTATTTTAAAAATTCTAATATTCCAGAACACTACATTGAATAAATTATCTTCTATTAATCTCCTCTCAAGGCATAACTTTTTTCCATTTATGTAAAACTGTCTAGTTTCTTCTCTTCATTTGCTTATAACAATAAAGTCCTGTAGAATGTCATATGTATCTGACACTTTCTCAAATGTACTTTGTGTTTTTGTGTGAAAAACATTTTTTTCTAAAATAATGTTGAAGGATCTGAGATAACATCAGCATCTTCAGCTCTTATTCTTTGGCTCCATGGCCTTCTAAAATGAACCTAACCCTTTGCATCCTTTAAGATCTAGCTCAAGTCACATGTGCTTGATAAAGTCTTTTCCAGCCCCTCTAGTCTACCTGATTCATTCTCCTTTCTCTGGACTCTTGCTGTATTAATTCTGAAAGCTAACTCCATAGTGTATCTTTTACTATCCTTTTAATAGCTGAAATGAGAATGTCGTATCCCCGGATGGATCACCAGAAGCTTAGAGACAGGAACTGTATCTTATCTTTACTTTGTATCCTCTTCAGGATCTGATGCACACTACTAACCACACAATTTTTGTTGTTGTTGTTGTTGAGTCCTTTCAGTTATGTGTGACTCTTTGTGACCTCATTTGTGGTTTTCTTGGCAAAGATACTGCAGTAGTTTGTGACTTGGCATTTCCTTCTCCAGCTCACTTTATAGATGAGGAAACTGAAGCAGATAAGGGTAAGTGACTCGCCCAGGGTCGCACAGCTAGTAAGTATCTGAGGAGTAAGATGAGTCTTTCTGATTGCAGGCCCAGAGCTCTATCTACTGAGCCACCTAACTGTCTATTTTGTCTGAAAACCTGAGCGTACGGAGGGAAGTCATGTGAAACAAGATTGGAAAAAAGAGGGTGGTGCCAGACTGTGGAGGGCTTTGAATGGTAGGTAGAGGAGACTGAAACTGACTTGGTGGACAATAAGGAGATGATAGATATTAATGAACTGAGGAGGGACCTGACCATGTCTGTGTACAAGAAAGATTATTCTATTACTGCTATTGCAGCGAGGGCTCTCCCTCACATGTAGCATGTGGGTATAGATTGAAGGGAGGTAGAGTAGTTATCTCCAATGTCTTCTTCCCTCACCCTTGTTCAAGGAGACTTTAATTCTTGACAGGAGGGGAAGTAGGAGGCTGGGACTAGAAGTTTAGCCTCTCTGTTCTCCTCAGAGAGAGGGAGTACTTGGCTAGGATTTTATCTGTCTACTCCCTTAAATATTGTTAGTCTACAGGAGGTGATTTTCAGGTTTAGGTTAAGCCTCTGACCACTGCTCATTCATTGTGGAAAAGGAGGACCCAAGCTATCATGATTCGGAAATGACAACCTTGATTCTGAGAGGAGGTGAGCAAAAAGTGCATTCTAGGAATGGGGGACAGCCAGGGCAAAGGCACAAGGACAAGAGGTAGAGCATTGTAAGTAGGCTAGTATGACCTTATTTCTGTGTTGAGGTCACACAGAAGAAATGGCAGGAATATGGAAGCTAGGTAGTGCAGTAGATAGAGCATTGGACCTGACATCAGGAAGATCTGCATTCAAATCTAACCTCCGACACTAATCTTGTGATCCTGGGCAAATAATTTAACCTCTGCCTCTGTTTTTTCATCTGTAAAATGGAGATAACAATAGCATCTCCCTCCAGGGTTCTTGTGAGGATCAAATGAAATATTTGGAAAGTGTTTTGCAAAGCTTAAAGTGCTATATAAATGCTAGTTATTATTGCTTATTATTTCTTATGAACATGTTTGATCCCAGCTCCTCTGACCAGTATTTATTCTAAAATACCACTAAAATACCACCCTTGGTCTGATTATCTGATGCTCTTTTGTTGATTGTAATCTTCTTCTATATCCTTCTGGCATTGTGGGTAATTAGCATATCAGAAACATAGTTGACCATTTACATCACACAAACTATTCTATTACAGCTTATAGAATCGCGATGCATAAATTATATGCAGGCAAGAAAATTTAAAGAGGCATACACAGCATCATCACATCTAACAACTCAAGAGTCTGGTTTGTCTTCAGAGATCCACCCTACTTTATAAAGCAAAGCTTTATCTCTTGTAGACTCTAATCATTGAGGAATTCCTTTTATGATAAGGTGCTAGTTATACCTTTTAACACAAACTTGAAGCTTTGTTTTTTGGGCTAGGCAATAGGGTTAAGTGACTTGCCTAGGGTCATACAGCTAGTAAGTGTCAAGTGTGGCCAGATTTGAACTTAGGTCCTCCTGACTCCAGGGCCAGTGCCCTATCCCCTGCACCACCTAGCTGCCCCTGAAGATATTCTTTTTGTGTATATTTTATACCTGAGTTATCTCAATCAACAAATTTTATTAAATGCTTACTACATGCCAGGCAAAGCGCTAAGTGCTGAGGACACAAAAAAGAGAAAAAAGACAGTCCCTGCCCTCAAGGAGCTTACAATCTAATGATCAATTGTTTAATTCATTCTTATTACTGCTGTTAGATCAAAGGATTTGCTAGTGGAAGAGACTTCATAGTTTCAGTCTGACCCACTCATTTTCTATGTATCACCTGGGGCCCTTATGCCCCTGGAAAAGCTGCTCTGTGGATGATTTCCCACTCAAAACCATTGCTCAGGATCCCTCACCAATGTGTACAATACATGCAGATTACGTGTGACAAAAGACTACTAATAACAATGATGACGTTTATATAGTGCCTATTATGTGCCAGGCTCTGTGCTAAACACTTTACAAATATTTTCTCATTTGAACCTTACAATATCCTTGGGAGGCAGGTGCTGTTATTATCCTCATTTTGCAGTTGGAGAAACTGAGGCAAACAGGTTTAGTGACCCGCTCAAGGTCACATAACTAGTAAGTGTCAGAGTCAAGATTTGAACTCAGGTCTTCCTAATTCCAGGACCAGCTCTCCATCCATTGTGCCATCTAGCTGTCCCCAGTAGATTGTCAAAGTACAGATATCAGGGATGTAGACGAATGTCAGGACTGCAGGTGGACAAGGCATAAATGCCTGGGGCAAGTCATGCCTTTAATGCTGTAGAACTGCTGACTTGATTTGGCAATGTCATGGTCCTGCTCACACTTGAATATGTTATCACTGCTGGACATGTCTTCTCTATTCTGTGCATCACGTCTGCACTTTCCAGCTCATCATGTGTGTTGGGTATCTCTACTGGTCCTAGACTCTCTCTACTATTACAGTAGCTGCTGCACTTTGGCTAGACTCTTCAGGGCTAGCTGCTCTTTTAAACTACTCTTGGTTGGGATGTAGTGACAAGGAACCTCTTTGTAATGAGAGGAGCTACATCTTTTAAAATGTATGCTTGAGGGCTATTGGCTACTACATCCCAGGAAACAACCAATTGGAAATAGCGAAGTGGCCCAGTTTAAGGCTGTCTATTTAAAAAACAAACAAACAAATAAACAAAACCTCCCTGTCTTTGATGCTGATCTGAAGTTTAAGTTCCCATATAGCTATCTAATAAAATGTTAGGACATTTATTTTAAATTCTGTGGAATCCCTGATTGGCATCCTGTCTCCACCACACTCATTCCATGGACTTAGGCAAAAACAAAAAAACCCCCAAAAATACAACCCAAAGGATATATGAAGTGGTTCTATGAAGCCCACTCCCTACCCAAGGTCTTTGATTGGCAAATGCGTAATGCTGGGTAAGAACAAAAGGCTAGGGGTTGCAGTGGATAGAGTGCCAGACCTGGAGTCAGGAAGACTCATTTTTCTGAGTTCAAATCTGGCCCCAGACATTTCCTAGCTGTGTGACACTGGGCAAGTCATTTAACCCTGTTTTCTTCAGTTTCCTCATTATAAAATGATCTGAAGAAGTAAATGGCAAATCATTCCAGCATCTTTGCCAAGAAAATCCCAAATAGGGACATTACTGAAGAACAACTGAACAAAAACAACAAAGAACAAAAGGATAAGGGAAAAAGTCAAGGCCATTGTTCTCCACTCAGAAACTGGTGACCCAAAGAAGAAACTGAGGAAACTGAGACCCAAAGAGGTAGAGTGACTTGGTGAAGGTTATGTAAATAGTAGTATAGCTGAGATTCAAACCCAAGTTTTCTGGCTCCAGATTCAGAACTCTTTTTAATGTACCACTAGCATTAATCTTTTCCTAGACTTTTGCCCTGAGGTGTAGTTCCCCAAGCTCTTGATCACTATTTATACTTTCCCACTTTCACTTTTTCACCCACATCCTATAGCTCAAGCACTAGAGACTCCAATCCCATTCCTTCCAGTATCTTCTGACTTTGTTCAACCTGCCTGTCTCCAACTCATATCTAGAGCCAAGTGCTCTAATTAATTGCTTTCATTCTTTTCAGTTGGTTTCTGGCTCATTGTAACATTCCTCCATTAATGTTGATGTCAAAGTATATAAGATAACTTTTGACCAGAGCTAAAAGCTCCAATACACTTCAGTGAAGAGGGGATTATTAATTACAGATTTCATAATGAAACAAAGACTATACAGCAATACGAGGCCAATAAACAAAGTGCAATTTTAATGGTCATGCTGAGAAATAAGTTAATAGCTAAGAGAAATGCAAATGAAAACTTTGGAATACTATTAAGAGCTTTCATCTAAGAAGCTGGATTTGTGAGAAGAGATGCAATGGACAGAATGACCCTTACTCATTTTAGAACTATGCATGGCCTTGATGGTTAGATTATCTTTGTTAGCAATCATATTGTCAGAAGAACTACCTAAGGAATAGAAGTTGTAACAATTTATGCAAAAGAATAAATTTCAAGTAGGATTGAAAAAAAATTATCAAGTTCAACAGTGAGCTAGCATGTCTATGGGAGAAAGAAGCTATCGTGTATGTGTTTGTATGTTTGTTCTTGAGAAAGACAGTTCTTTCGGTACCTTGGGATGGAGTTCCTCTAAGTCTATAGTCTTGAACTCATCAAAAACTCCTGGATGCTCTTTCACCCCTCTTCATTCATCCTCAATTCTTATTCAGAGACATTAGAGAAGTACAAGAAAAAATCTGGGGTATTATGACACCTACATTTTTAGCCCAACTCTGTCACCATTCATCAGTGAAATGTGGTTGCTACTGTCTGAAACGTAGTCATGGATATATTTGATGGCGGGATCAAAGTTTCAGAATGGTTCTGGAAACAATTAAACACTCTAAATTTAAACAAGCTCAAAAAGATTATGAAGAAGGTAGGGAGTAGAGGCAGCTAGTTGGCACAAAGGGGAGAGTGCTGTACCTGGAGTCAGATGGGAAAGTGGTGCCCCTTACTCAATGATGGACACAAGTCCAACTGTCAGAACATGATCAAGGGAGCTCATAAAGAGCCCCGCCTCTGGCATAAGACACATAATAAACCCCGTTGTCACATGCAGAGCCACAAAGAATACATAAGTGGTCAGTTGTGGACTTGGATTGCAGAAGCAATGAAAGTAATTCTAATATGGTGAAAACACCCTCTTCAACCCTGAAACTGCAACTTTTAAAGTGAACCAATGCTAATACTTGAGGCTGGTGATTAGACTTAATTGCTTTTTTGTGTTGCAAGGCAACAGGTTATGAGACTGTGAGTTCTTTGAGGACAGGAATTGGGTCAGTTTTTCATCCTTGCATTTCCAGTAACCATAGCAGTGATTCGCATATAGTAGGTGAATAATGAATATTTTTAAAATTGACTTGCCCTGGCGGTCTCCTTGAGAAGAATGCTTATAAGATAAATGAACCAAGGAGCAGATAGTGAAGAGGAGAGTGAAATAGGAAGAAGGCATTGTAGATTTTCTTCTAATGGCCAAATAGTTTTTCTATTTATAGGCAAGTGGTGGTGGAGGGGATGATTTTCAAATATAGCTGTATTTGAAATGCTGTCAGTTCTCAGAATGCTGGGGAGCTGTCATTCACCTCTTACATCACCATCTCTTTGTTTTAAAATTTGTTATAGTATAAGCTCTGACAGTTTCACAGAATGCAAATTTTCCCTTTCTCCATTTTAACATAGGGTTTGCAGCTTCCAATGGGAAGTCTTCCAATAGAATGTGAGTAGCTTTTTCCATTGTAAGAATTATTCATACTTTTAAAGATGTTCTAAATAATGTGATTCCTAATAATGATATTATTCAAACTAAGGACATAAGACATTTTTCTTGAATGAATAAAGGTCACTCAGCCCATCACATCTTGTCCCATATACTCTGTCTTAGACAATAGCATTTAATTGCTTCCTGAACCATTCCAAAACTTTCATTTGCATTCTTCATATTTATAAAGCTAAAAATGTGCCACATCGATCTCTCCCATGCTGGTGCACATCTTTTCTTCATATATTTGAGATGCTTTTGTATTCTTAGAAGTGAGTCGTGCATTCTTCACACACACACACACACACACACACACACACACACAAAATCACCATTGTAAAGGGTTTAAATTTATTTTAGCCTGTGCAACTATCTTATGGGTGGGTCCATATTGTTGTTATTATTTTACTGATGATATAACTGAGGTTCAAGCAGATTGTCAGTGGTGAAGAGTAAGAAAGATCAGGGCTTAATGAGCTCTAAAAGTTCACACTTATATTTAGGGGGCAGGAGCTAGATGGTGCTGGGATGGGACAGGAGAGTGCTGGACTGAGAACCCAAGAAGACCTGATTTTAAATCTTGCCTTTGATACTTACCAGGTATACAATCTCTGGCAAGTCACATGGTCTTCAATTTCCTCATCTGTAAAATGAAGGGGTTGAGCTAGATAGCCTCTGGAGTTCCTTCTGGCTACATATCTGATGCTATGATCTCATGACCCTCAAAAGTGATATAATGAAACCTATACCTGTACAAAAATTTTCTCTATAATATACCTGACAAATGTTCACCCCGTGTTTGCTTGAGTGTCTGTCTGTCAGGAGGAGGAAATCCACCATTTCCCAAGGCAGCCCAATCCACTTTTGGTTAATTACCATCATTAAGAAGTTTTTCCTTACATTTAGTCTACATTTGCTTCTCTGCAATTCCCCACCTACCCCATTCATTGTTGTTGGTTCCTTCAGAGATCCTCCTATAGAAGAAGGGTCCTTGATCTTCCCAGTCACCCTCTTACTGATGCTCTCCACTTTGCGAATTACCATTTAAAATGTTATGATAAAGCTGAAGATGCCTCTCTTAATTCCACCTGATTGTAGTGGTTTTTTGGGTTGCCATATCATCCATTTTGGTTCAAATTAAGCTTTCAGTCCACTAAAATCCCCAGCTTTTTTTTCAGACAAATAAGCCACATGGCTAATCACTTTAATCTCCTTTTTATCCTTATGAAGTAGATTTTTATTTACAATGGCATGAATGGGATACTCCAGTGCTATTAAAATTGACCTTTGATTATTTCCTTAGGAGTCTTTTGCTCTGCTGCTTAGTACTAATTCCTAGTTAAAATTACTATGTGCTTTTCTTATATAAAAAAATTTTATGCCCTAAATTGATTATACAGTTACTTTTAAATAATAAAACCTAATAAACATTTATAACTCTGTATATTAAAATGCATTTTTATGCAATATATGCATTATATCTTTTTAATTTACTCCTAGTACGTCCATTTCCACTTTTGGTTATATATGTATATACTTTTTCTTTTTCTTCTTCTTCTTCCTCTTCTTCTTCTCCTTTTTTTTTTTTTTTGCTTAGGGTTACTTCATATAAGTCTTTCCATAAATTTTAGTGATAGCCAATTGTGGGCTTTGTCTCTAATACAACCACATGTACTCTACCTAACCAATCTCTTAACAGTTTCCCACCCTGTTCTCTCCTACTGCTATGCAAGCTCCCAATCTCCTCTCCTTTGTGCTTAAGGCAATCATAACCTAACCTTAACAGGCACCCATAGCAATGGCAAATCAGGCATCATTGGGAGAATTTGCCTCTGACCTCAGCTCCACCTCTCCCCTTGCCTCCATAACTCACCATCTCAGAGCATCTTGTGGCTAGAGCAGTGGCCTCCTAAATGCTCCTCATTCCTATCCCTCTTCCCTTACCCCCATATTAGTGTCTCCGTATTGACTATTGGATCATACATAAACTCTTCTGTTTGGCATTTAAAGTTCTTGACAGCCTATTCATTGTTCCTATTAACTAACACTTGCTATCCTTCATGTGCTCTATAGCATACCCAAAGGGTTTTCTTCTGGCTATTCCTCACATTCATACAAAAACACAAACAAAATATTAATAGGAGATCAAGGTATGATGCCATCCATTAATCAGAAAGCTATAGAGAAAGGGGAATAAATTTATACTGCAAACACTCTGCTGAGTTGAAATCAGAGACAATTTACTTTGGCTTTTTTGTGCATTGTAAATATCTTCACACAGAAACACGACTGGTTGAAAAGCTATATTATTCCTTATATAATATTATTCTATTGCTGTATTGTCTCTTTCAACAAAATATATATGTAGTTATATGTATATACATGTAATGTGTGTGTGCATATATATACATATATATACACACACGGAATTTGCTGGCTTGGCTAGCTATATTTAAAAAAATTAACAGCAATTAATTAGTTACAAAATTATTATTGACAAGTCCATCTTATTTTCCCAGACATATTAGAGATTTAAAAAAATGAAGCCTATTCAATCACATTGTTCTTATTAAAATACTTTTCACAATGACTATCTTATTATATATAATTATTGTAATCAATAACAGCAATATTTAAGTAAAAGAAAAAAAGAGTTTATATCACTAACAAGTAAGATAAAATTTTTTAACTTTTAAATTTCATCTTTATTTCATTCTTTTAAAATTCCATTCCTCTACAGACGTGGTGATATACTTTTCAAATTGATAGGGAGAAACTCAATCAATCAATCAATCAATCAATCAACATTTATCAAATCCTGCTATGTGCCAGGCATCATATTAAGGGCTGCACTCCCCTCATGAACTCTTCCTTACATTTTAAAGTTTTTTTTTGTTTGTACATGATGTTTATGATTCTGTGATTCTCTTTAAATGTGTTATTAGTAATCTGAAAATTTGCATTTTTCTTTTATGTTTTTGTCCAATTTTATTCTCTTTCCCTCTCCCTCATCCTCTGCTCCTCTTCTTTTCTTCTTTTTATTCTTCTTCGCTACTCCTTCCTTTTCTTTATTTCCCCTATTCTATTCCTATATAACTTCTACCCTCTCATCTTGGAATTATGTGTGTGTGTGTGTATACATTGATATGTATACACACACATATATATATGGAGGGAGGCTGGGGAGCTAATTCTCTAACATCTCTTTTCAGAATTTTTCTAGTAAGATTTTACATTTAATATAAGGTATTCCTATTTCAGGATCCTCCACTCAAACTGTCCCAGCTTCCATATGTAAGAGTGCTTATATCGTGATGTATATTGGCTTTATTATTTCCTGTCAAAAGAACGCTATTTCCCCACACTACTCAGCTACTCTTCCCTAAGAGCTTTTTTTCGTACATAACATTCCCCACATTTTGAAGATGTTCCTTCTTTCTCTCCAGCAAATCTCTTGGTTCTCTCTCAAACACACCTTCACAAAGCTGTTTCAAACTAATACCATCCGGTTATGGGCCTTCCAACTCTTGCAACAATCCCTTATGACTCACCTCTAAGGCTTTTTCCCACTGGAGAGCTATGTTCCTTTGTGTCTTCTTTTAAAGCTTCAGTTGGTTGTGTGGAAATTGGAGTTTTTGTCATGTGTTCCTCTGTAGTTACTCATATTTTGTATGTGTTGTTTTCCTCAGTAGAATGTAAGCTCCTTGGGGGCAGGGACCATTTTCATGTTTGCCTTGTTATCTTCAGTGCCTACCTCAATGTCAGGCACATAGGAAGAGCTTAATAAATGCGTGTTAAATTTAACTGAATTGTATGAGAGACAGAACAAACACACATAAAAAGCATGATTCAATTCAATCATACAAATTAAATATGCAGTTATGATAGGGACTGAGAGAGAATGCTAATAAAAGGGGTGTGTGTGTGTGTGTGTGTGTGTGTGTGTGTGTGTGTGTGTGTGTGTGAGGATGGGCCATATGTAGGAGGCGGTACTTGAGCTGAGTCCTGAAGAGAGGTAGGGATTACATGATGTGAAGGGGGAATTCCAGGCATAAGACACAGATTGTGCAAAGCCACAGAGGTGGAAGTAGGCAGATGTGTAAGGTAATGTTTCTTTAAGGTACTGACCTTTCTTATGAAACAATTTGGTGATGAAAGGGGCAGGAAATTACTTTTGCATAAAGAAAAAATAATAAGAATCAATGGATAAAGGCTGTGAGTTACTGCCTTTTTTATAGGGTGAGCAGTTTGGTACCTAAAGTGAGTTGGAAAACAGCTCTGATTCAGTAAAAATTGATGAAATACCTTTTGCCCCTGCTATCCTTCCCTCTGTTTGGAGAGTGGAGGCTTCCTCCAAAAACCTCATTTCCTACTAGGCTGCAGGTCTCTGGAGATTTCCATTTTCAGTATCCTTTTATGTTCTGTTTTCCCCATTTGAGAATGTAAGCTCCTTGAGGGCAGGGACTATCTTTTTGCTTGTATTTGTATCACCAGTGTTTAGCATGGTGCCCAGGACATGGTAAGTGCTTGATAAATGTTTGTTGACTGACTGACTGACTAAAGCTGAGTAAAGAAACACAATTTTCAGATTAGCTGCGAGTAGTTTAATTGCAAAGACAGAAAATGACCCGTGGCTCAAGAACAAATGTTTAACTTTACCTCTACTAAAGGATTTAGGGCCTTTTTTGTATGTGACTAGTTTGGTTTAGAGGGTGAGAGGGAATTCTTTTTTTATTAATTAAAAGCCAAAAATATTAGAATATCCAAAGGCACATCTGAGGCACAGATTTAAATTAGACCTTGGTGAAACTATGAAATGATGATTGTATATGTGGGACACTGTAGTCCCTCAGCTTATTTTCATGTAACTTTTAAAGATTAAGAGGAAAAAATGGGATGATAAAATAAGGATTGTTGATTTCATGGGGGAGATTTGGTGAGTGTTTTAAGTGATTTTAAGTGATGTAAGCCACTGAAAGTACCAGGTGGTTATTGAAGAACTTTACAAATGAAGGTGGAAGAAACAGCTCTGGGTAAAATGACCAGGTCTATTGGAGGTGTGTGGAGAAGTCAGTCAGTGTAGTTAGCAGACAGAAGCCTTCAGATACAAGACTCCTGACTGACTGGAGAGAGACATAACTTCATTGGTCAAGGGCTTCATTGTCAGCTATTGCCCTTTGTTCCTACCTAGAGTTCAAGAAAGGCAAAGCATATTTAGCAATACATGTTCCGTTCAGCAGCTATTTTCTTGTTGGAGAGGGGAAAGCAGAAGAGAAATATGGGCATTGCTATTGCTTTCCTGAGGGCTCTGTTTGCTACAATGATTGACTAAAATGCTGTCTTGGTAGGTGAAGAACTGCCCAGGCTTGTTTGCTTTGCCCAGAGAGTCAATGTGCTATTTTTGCTGTGAGCTGTTTGCCACAATCTTACTGCTCAATCTGGGTTCTCTCCATTGCCCAGAGAGAACAGCTTGTTGAGCTTTGCAGTTCTCAGACTCAGGAACATCTAGTTAAATTAAAAGTATAATACTTTCTTAATGCTTTTTAAAGAATAATTATAAGTTGAAAGGCCTTGTAAAATGCTTCATTGGCCTGAGAATAGAAGAGAGCAGGATTTTTCCTCTTGGAGCATGGTGAAGTACAAAAGGAGAAGCAGTTTTGCAAGGGCCTTTATTTTGCAAGGGCTGTTATTCCTAAACGGATCAATGACATCAGGGCCTATAGTTCTAGGTAGTGAGTTAACCTAGAGCTTATGGGTTTTCCGCGCTTATGTTACCCTTCAGGTTTCTAAAAGTGCACACCTATTCTATATCATAGATACTAATGGTAGAATAGTGTGACCCAAGTTTATGTATCATTTGTTTTAATATATAAGTGCCTGTGATTTTAGAATTTTTTGCCTTATTGTTAAGCAAATGGCTATGGTAAAGATATAATATACCATCATTGTGAGTTGCTGGGTTCGTGTAAATGGAAGCACGCTGGAAACAGCTGGAGAGCTTGGTGAACTGGAGAATAGGAAGACTCTAAGAGAGTTGGAATGTAGCCTCATGGTAGTGGTTCTGCAGGCTGTAGTGAGAGAACAGGTCAGAGTGAGTAGGTATCCATATGTCCCCTGAGAGAGATACGAGGCATTTTGTTATGAACAGCCATACTGCTCATGCATTAAAAAAGGAAGAGCAAGTTAGGCGACTTGGCTAGAAAAAAGTGCATGAATGGAAGTCACAAAATTTATGTTCACTATAGAAGCATGAAAAGACTAAAGCTTGTGTCAGTTTTATGACAGGAATTCAAATTGTAAAAGGTTAAAAAATGGTTACTAATTTTGTTGCTGCAAGGATTTTTAAAAACAAGTGTACTTTTTACTAAAATATGTTTTAGAAAAGTTAAAATCACAGAATGTTAGAGCTAGAGATTTAGACAGCTTCTACTCTAACCCTGTCATATCATAGATATGGAAATCAGGGCTCTGAGTTATTAAATAACTTGTCCAAAGTCACACAGTGAACTAGTGATGATAGTACCAGGGTTAGAGGCCTTTTCTCTTGGTGAGATCGGGGTTTGAATACTAGCTTAGATATTTATTAACTGTATGATCATGGGCAAGTCACTTACTGGCATAATGGAAAGAGTCATAGCTCTGGAATCAGAGGATGTGGGCTAAAATCCTGCCTCTAACAAATCAGATCCTGTGGGTTCTATTATGACCTCTCTGCAGATGGTTCTCATTTATCCACTCCTATTCTCTCTCTTGACCTGGACATCTCAAATTGGATGTCCCATCTTTTAAGCTCAACATGTCCAAAGTTATCTTTCTCCTTAAACTGTCCCCTCTTCCAAAATTCCCCATTATTGTCGAAGGATTCACTATCATCCCAGTCAAACAAGATCATAACCTAGCTGTTGGCCATTATTCCTCACACTTACCCAATTTATCCCTAAATATTGTTGTTTCTGACTTCAAAATATATATGTCTCCTTCTCTCCACAATACAGCTGTCACCCTAGTGATACTTGTTGACACCCTGACAGTCTTTCTATTTCAATTCAGTTCAATAAATTGCAATAGCCTATTGGTTAATCTCCTTGTCTCAAGCTTCTCCCTTATTCCATTTCATTCTCTACTCAGCTTCCAAAGTGATCTTCCGAAAGTGCAGGCCTGACTATGTCACCCCCTCCTCAATAAACTTCAGTGGCTCACTATTATCTCAAGTCCATTTGTCTTTTCAAACCCTTTACTACCTGAGTTTTTCTTACCTTTCCAGGCTTCTTACATTTTTCTCCTCCTCTGTATATTTCATGATCAACTGATACTGGCCTTCTTATTAATTCCTTGCACAAGAAGCTCCATCTCTCAAATGTGTGCCAGGGCACTATCTCCCATGCCTAGAATGTTTTCCTTCCTTACCACCATCTTTGAGCTTCCCTCCATTCCTTAAAGACTTAGCTCAAATCCTACCTTCTTCAAGTGGTCTTTGAACTGTAGGGCAGAGAAGCAAGGGGCTCAGTGAGGGAGATACTGACACAACCACTCCTTTTGCTTACCTCCAGTAAGCAAAAAAACTAACAACAACAACAAACCCACTAAAGGAAATGTGACTCTAAGATGGCAAGAAGCTTATGGGCACAATTTTGGAATCACTGATCTAAAAGAAACAGGAATCCCAAAGACCATGTAGTCAAACTCCCTCATTTTACAGATGAATAAATTAAACTTGGGGTCACAGAAGGAAGCATGCTTCAAATCTAAATGTGTGTGTTGTGTATAATTTAGATATATGTATACAAAGTAAAATGTATATATAATTTATACTTATAAGAATGTAGAGATATGTATAAAGTATATGTATATATGTATATTATATGTATATGCATATATATGTGTGTACATGCAGATGCATATATGTATAATTACACACACATATATGTATATGTATATATATATGCATATATATACACACACACACACACATGCACACATATATTTAAATGCTTTATAGTAAATGAAAGGGAGCATGGCATAGTGGTTACAAAGCTGGCCTTGGAGAACTAGGCTCAAATCCAGCCTCTGACGCATACTGTCTGATTTTGGGCAAACTATTTCACTTCTCAATTCTCTAGGCAATATTCTGTCTAATACTATCATCGCAGAGAGAAGGTGCTGACCTCTATTGGTAGAGAAAATTTTTTTTAAACCAATGAAATAGGGCTGGTTCCATCATTATGTTCTTCTATTAAGAAGCAGAATAACAACTTTTAGGCATTATATAGGCCTTTTACCTTTAGAGTAGACACTCCCAAGAGCTGTTTGTCATATTCTCTCTCTCTCTCCTTCCAACACATAGCATAGGTTTCAAGTTATAAGAGATCTTAGAGGTCATCTAATCTAATCTTCTCATTTTTTAGATGAGGAAACTGAGTCCCAAAGAAATTAAGCAAATTGCCAAAATGTCATACAGGTTATAAGTTCATATAGGTTTTAAATGATAGAGTTGGAATTTGAACACAGGACCTCTGACTCCCACACAAGTGCTTTTCTTTTAATGTCAGCAAGCTCCTTGCATAGCCGTTCTTTCCAGTGCATATTCCCAGAAGGACATGCAATACATAATCATTTATAATATTACTGGTTTATATGTTTGGATAATTATTAATAATATCTATCACTTATATGGCACTTTAAGGTATATAAAGCACTTCACAAATATTATCTCAATAATCCTGGGGGGGGTGTAGGTACTATTATTGTCCCCATTTTACAGATGAGGAAAATGAGGCAGACAGAGGTTAAGCAACTTGTTCAGGGCCACCCAGTAAATATGTGAGGCTGGATTTGAAATCAACCCCAATATTCTACTTCTGGTGCCACCCAACTGCCTCTAATTATTGTGGTGATAAGGAAAGAAATTTAATAGTAGGTGGCCAAAAAACTACAACAGGTCAGAAAAATGTATGAAATGTAGTAGATTTAGTGTTACCCTGGAAACGTAAAATGTACATGCTGTCCTGATTGTGAAATTCTGGAAACTTCGTCAGGCTTTGCGCTCACCTGCCATACCAGACATTCCATGAGCACTCAGAGAATCAACATCTGGATTTTCCTCCAGGCTTGGAACAGTAGGAAGCATATTTGGTGACTTTAAAGGACAGATTTTTCTCTGCTATTTGGAATGAGCAACTTTAGCAATGTAGAATGTTAAATGTTCCCGCAGACAGTAAGCAATAATAGCTTAAAAATTGTCTGGTCCTGCCTTTCAAAGACTGGCTGGGGTTAGGTGAGAATATAGGTATATGCGTAGATATACACACATGTATGTGCATGTATATGTGTGTGTATGTTCCCATGTATGCAATATACACGTGTATATATATATATTTATATATGCATTGTATATACATACATACATACACTAAAACCAAAAGAAAACAAAACCCTAGTGGGTAAATAACTTCATGAATAATATATGTAACATTTCTAAGCCTTATTTCATAAGATAATTTAATAATTCTACTCATTTTCAGATGTGTAAGGATTAAAAAACTCTTAATTAAACAATTCAACTTCAAAATAAGATGAGAAAGATAGCTAGTGTATTAGGTGATAGGTTCCTAAAAGATTTTGACAGACTAGATACAGGGGTGGGGAGCCTGCGGCCTTGAGGTCACATGTGGACCTCTAGGTCCTCAAGTGTGGCCATGTGTGACCTTGAGGCTTCTGGTTCCCCAAGCCTGGGCTAGAATATTGGGTCACATTTATTATGATGAAATTTATTAGGAATAAATATAAAATTTTGCACTTGAGTTCAAAAATGTTACCTTCACAAATACAAGATGGGAAAGCTGTGTCTAGACAGCAATTTGATAAATAGCTAGGGTTTTGGCTGCTAGGTGGCATAGGAGATAGAGCTCTGGACCTAGAATCAGGAAGATCTGAGTTCCAAAGAGTCCTCTGACACTTATTAGCTAATATGACTCTGGGAAAGTCACTTAATTTCTCTCAGCCTCAGTTTCCTAATCTGTAAAATGGGGATAACAATAACATCTACTTCCCAGGGTTGTAGTGAAGATAAAATGAGATAATATTTGTAAAGTGCATTGTACATTTTGAAGTGCCATATTTTGTTGCTCAGTTGTAGTCACGTATGACTCCTTGTAACCCAATTTGAGGGTTTTTTTGACAAAGATACTGGAGTAGTTTATTATTTCCTTCTCCAGCTCATTTTATAGATGAGTGAACAGGGTTAAGTGACTTGCCCAGGGTCACACAGTTAAGAAGAGTCTGAGACTGGATTTGAACTCAGGAAAATGAATTTTCCTGATTCTTGGCCCAGCACTCTATCTACTATTCCACCTAGCTGTCCTAAAGTGCTATATAAATGCTAGTTATTGTTTTAGTGGCTAGCAAGCACAATAGGAGCCAACAGTGTGATATGGTAGCCAAAGAACCCAACGCAATCTTAAGCAGCATTATTCAGGCATAGTGAGTGCCCAGGTATTAAGGAAAGCAGATTTTAAGTGGAAGAGTGAATTCTCCTAGATACCAATAGTCTTAATAGTCTTCTAATTTTGTTTCATAGCTCTTATTGATAGCAGTCTCTGAAGAAGGAAAATTGAGGATCACCTAAAAGACAGTGGAGAGGCACATTATGGGCATGGGAAGACTGTTATTCATTAGAAAGGAAGAATTGTGTTGCATAAAAAGCATAAATGTTATTATCAGAGCAGTGGATGACTAGAAAAAAAAAGAGCAACCAGTTCGTTAGTGAACAGGAGTAATGATAGTTGGGGAGCCTATCTATCTATATTAATGCCAAGAGACCTGGAAGATAGATGTGAGCATGTTGTGTTCCCTGTGGTGGATTTTTGGTCTAACATAGGCCATGATGGATAGCAGGTGTAGGCATGGATGGGTTGCAATCTGCAACATTGGATTAAGTACTTGGGTTGATGAGATCACCAACTCATTAAAGTATCAAAGGATTCAGGACTAGGGAAGTGATAATCCTTTCTATTCTGTTCAGATCACATCTAAATTGTATTCAGTGGTGGGTGCTACCTTTTATTTTATTTTTAAATTCAATTTTATCTTTAGGTTCACATTCTTTTCTTCGCACCTTCTCTCCTCAACTGAGAAAACAAACAAAAAAAAGCAAAACCATTACAAACATGTATAGTCAAGCAAAATAAATTCTTGTATTGTGTCAAAGAAAAGCCCCTGAATCCATTGCCTCTATCATGAGGTGGGTGGCAAGGTTCACCATGAGACTTCTGGAATTGTATTTGGCCATCGTGACACCAGATTTCAAGTAAAAGAATGATAAACTAGGAAGCTCCAGAAAGGGGAGCTGTGACAGTAGAAGGTTTGAAGAAGACAGGATGGGTGCAATAGGCTTGGCTGAGGTTGTTAGAGGCCTATTCTGGGGACCTTGTCCTTTGTTATCATCAGCTTCTTTCAAAATCCAGGATTCCCCCTGGCCTAGTTTAGATGAAAACAGCTAGCAGGTTCTCCACTTCCAAACTCTCCTTCCACTTCTTTTCCTATGTGACAACCCTCTTCTCTTCTCCTTCTGCCTCAAGACACCAAATTCCTACTTTATATTTCACAGTATAGTTGGTGTTTTAATAAATTTCCATCTAATTGTATTTTCTTTCATATTTCTGTATTAGTTGTGTTGTGAAAGTAAACACAAAACAAAAAAAAAATTAAAAAAGTATGCTTCAATCTGCATTTAGATTTCATCAATTCTTTCTCTGGAGGTGAATGGCATTTTTCATGAGTCCTTTGGAACTGTCTTGGATCATTGTATTGCTGGAAATAGCTGTCATTCACAATCGATCATCACACAATATTGCTGTAATGGTGTACAAAGTTCTCTTGGTTCTGCTTACTTCACTTTGCGCCAGTTCATTTTTTTTTTTTAGTGAGGCAATTGGGGGTAAGTGAGTCGCCCAGAGTCACACAGCTAGTAAGTGTCAAGTGTCTGGTCTGAGATGAGATTTGAACCTGACTCCAGGGCTGGTGCTCTATTCACTCATATAAGTCTTTCCAGGTTTTTCTGAAATCATCCTCCTTGTCATTTCTTATGGCACAATAGTATTTCATCACAAACATATGCCACAACTTGTTCAGTCATTCCGCAATTGATGGGCATCCCTTGACTTTCAATTTTTTTGCCACCACATAAAGAACTGCTATAAACAATTGAACTGTATTTTTACGTAAGACCCCTTCCCCATATCTGATGTCTTGAAATGCGTATTTAAGTCTTTAAAAAGTAAGTTTAACATGGTTATTGAAATGTCTGGCAAAGAAATGTACCTTTGGAGTGTACAGCCCTAGTTAATATGGGTAATAATACTAATTACTAATATTTGCAAAATGCTTTACATTTGCTCCTTCCAATAGTCCTTTAAGGTAAATTGGTATAGATATCACCCCCTTTTTACAGATGGGGAAACTAAGAGGGGAAGAAAAAGCCCAGCAAGTGAGTGTCCTTGGTGGGATTTAAGTTCAAGGTCTATCCAACTTTGAATCTGACTACTATCTTTGTAGTTTTTTTCTGAAGCAAAAGATGACTTAAAACTGACATGGTAAAATAAATGAGCCTTCCTTACCCTCTGTGCATGACCAAACTTGCAAGAAAACCTGTGGTGCTTCCCTGGCAGTGTCTAACACTGGAGTTTAATAAATCTGGTTTTGCCCAGACCCCGTTGCTGAAACAGTGTCTAACTGGAGAAATTGTTAGTAGAATTTGCCTTATTCATGCAGCAAGCTATAGATAGATCTTATAAATATTTTTATTCATACTTTTACTGTTTGAAACATGAAAAATGAATTTAGACCAGCCTTATATAAAAAGCAACTGAACTAAATTTAGATTGGTGTTTTAATGCTCCCTTTGCAGGGTGGGGAGGGTGAGGGTGATGGGTCTCTCAGTGGTCGTTCCAGTGGTGGTATATTCTGTACTTCAGTCTCATATTATCTCTGAAACCCATAACCCAAATAAGGCTCCCATCTGTCCTATAACAATGCTGAGAGATTTAATTACCAGCCATAAAAATCTTTGACTTCAAGGCACTCAGATGCAGAGATGTTGCTATTTTTAAAAATTTTTTAACAACTATGGAGTTTTCAATTTAGATTTCTTCCTCACCCTCTGTCTGTAATGTGTTTTTGTTTTCTTTCAAGAATGTGTATGATGCATTCTTATTTGCAGTAAGAGGTCAGCATATAGGTTGTCTTGATTATTTCCATGCACATGTAAAAGGATGAAAATGTAAAAAATGTTCTCTGAAAATAAATCACATTTATTTACACATCCAGGCATTCAGGCCTCATCTTGACCTCTTCTCATTCATTTTTCCTCTTATTGAAAATATATTATTTTACATTTTTCTTGGAGGCAGTGTGGCAGAGTAGATAGAGGGTGGGGCCTTGGAGAGAAATGGAATCAAATCTGGCTTATGATACATACTGGCTGTGTGATCACAGGCAAAGCACTTAACCTCTCAGGGTCCCCAGGCAATTCTCTGAGACTGTAAATTACAGTGGAGATTCCAGTTGGCATTTATTGGTAGAAGGTGCTTCCACACTGGAAGCTTCGTACATAATAAAATCACTGATCTGCTACAACCTTCTCCCTCGCCAAAAAATGAGACCTTGAAAAACTGCCTTTCAGCCTTTGCATCTCTCTCTCTCTCTCTCACTCTCTCTCTCTCTCTCTCTTTTGGCTAGGCAATGGGGTTGAGTGACTTGCCTAGGGTCACACAGCTAGTAAGTGTTATGTGTCTGAGGCTGAATTTGAACTCAGGTCCTCCTGAATCCAAGGCTGCTGCCCCATCCACTCCACCACCTAGCTGCCTCCTTTTGTGTCTCTTCTTAAGTGACCATAAGGCTTTACCTAATAATCAGTCAGAATTTTCCACCTTTTCTTGGTAAAGCAGGTCACATTTGAAATTTTAAAAAGCACCAAAATAATTTATTGGAAAAAAGGCACTTTAATACGTGAATCTGATAGAAAAGAGAATAGTCCACATTCAACTGTCCCCCAAAACAGGGCATCCCAAAAGTCTTAGTGCAGCTTATTGCACTAAGATTTTTGGAACACCCTATATTAATTTCATTAGTAAAACAGATGAGCAGGTATATGAAAACAACAATCTGGTGAATGAATCTATGAGTTGGGAAGTAGACCCAGGTTGTATGTATATCTTAGTCACTAAGAGATTCTGTGAATATTTCTAAGTTTAGGACTGTTAAATAGCAATGATAATTTTTGCCATGGGAACAGTAATAAAAATTGAGAGAACAGTCAGTTCTTTATGAAGTGCGTGCATGTGTGTGTGTGTAATTCTACCTTACCTGCTTCCATCTTTCTCTTGATGACCAATATTTCTAGGATCATGGCATTGTAAGGTACCATCCTTTTCCTATGTGGATATTTTATTTACCGAAAAGGGCAGAAAAGAGTTGTTTATATAAGGTATTTAGAGAATAGTGACCCCTAAAAAAAGCTCTTTGAGGAGATCAGACTGACATGGCCTGAATGAAAGTAGCTCAGGAGCAAAAGTACTGGCTAATACATTAGAGATGGTTTGAGTGAATTGTGTTTCCAAGTAGCTAATTTGAATATATTTGTATTCTGGACTTTGGAGTTTATTGTTGGGAAACTCTGGAAACACAGAACTGATTGGAGTCTATGGGAAATTATATCTTAACTAAACTGTTTTTGTCATATGTATTAGAAATGTGCACTTTGATATACTCAACCTAAGCTGTAGGTGAATTACCACACATGAAGAGGCCCTGATTTTAGGTGAAAGAGTCATGACAAAACTATTATCAGGAGAATGAGGAGATACAGGTTGAGAAGACAGTGGAGAAAATTGTTTCTAGAAGAGAGGACACAGTAGATGATGAAACTGAGAAGGTTGAGAAACCAACAACTGAGCACAGCTGACAGGCATTGAAGTTGATCTGATGAGGAAAAGCTATGATCCTGGGAGCCAATTGGAGAAAGCAGCATCTTTACTATATGAAGAGTTGGCTGAGGAAGGGCTAACTTTTTCTCTAAATTCATCTACAGAGAGGGGAAACCCTTTTTCTGCATTACCCTTTACTGCCTTCTGTTACTTTGAAGGGAAAACCTTCAAAGTAAGTCACCTAACTTTTTGGTAGGGATACCTGTTAGTCCTCTAAGAAGCTCTCTGGGACTTGAGCAGTTTGAGGATCTGGTACATTAGGGCATATGAGGGAATGTCGGCTTGTACGTCAAAGTCCCCTAACTGGAGGCAGCTGAGGGAGAGAGGGAAGCCTCTTGGTGCTTTAGAAAGCTCTTTAAGACTACAAATTGAAGATTGGAATCAAAGGCAGTCTTCCTGGTCTACAGCTTGAAGAATACACTCATTCATTTAAAATATACACACACACACACACACACACACACACACACACACACACACACATACACATATATGTATTTTCCCCCAAATACATGTTAAAGCAATTTTTAAACTTATTTTTTAAAAGTGTTAAGTTCCAAAATACATTTATTCCTCTTTCTCATTCTCCATGATTTTTCAGAGGTCACTGAAAAATGGTTAAGCATTCATACCTACCAATCTTTTCAGTAGCCTAGGAGTTCTTTGGAGCCTAGTGACATGAACTAATTAAGAGCAGCTAAATACTCATTCTCTCCCAACTGTCTCCCTGCCTTCAAGTTTTTCTTTATTATTGTAAACTTAACAATCATTAGTAATAGCCCTCATTTCACTACATAAGGAAGATCAAGAAAGCTGTATAAGAAACCATGAACTTCCATCACGTCAAATTTTGTGTTCTCTTAGCATCTTCTCACTTACACATTTGTTTTATTTTTCAAGATGAAAACAACATTCTCCTCAGCAATCTTACCACCTTATGCTGCTTTCTGACAAGGTTTGGAGGTTTCAGGTAGAAAGTGAAAGCAAAAGGCTTCTTCCCCTCCCCTGACCTTGAGAATGTAGGCAGGTAAGATTCTTTCCAGACCACACCTTTCTGCTCCTACCAGGGATCTCAAGGGAGATGACCTTCCCTTGGTCCATGTCTCTTTAGCTCCTCTCACTTTGGATTCCAGGAACCTCACTGAGATGTCTAACACTTTATCCCATCAGAATTTTGATTACTCAGAATTCCATAGCTTAGAGTTGAAGTTCTTGAATCATGTGGTTTGTTTATTTCTGCTGTTCAGAAGCTTATAAGCATTAATGGAGACAACTAGGTGGATCAGTGGATAGAGTATCAGGCCTGGTGTTAGGAAGACCTGAGTTCAAATTTGGCTTCAGATACTTACTAGCTTCATGACCCTGGGCATACCACTTTAACTTCTTTGCCTCAGTTTCCTCAAATGTAAAATGGGAATAATAATACCACTTATCTCTCAGGGTTATTGTACGGAACAAATTAGCACAGTGCATGACACATAGTAAGTCCTATATAAATATTAGCTAGTATTATTTAGTATTACGATCAAAATCCCAAGATTCTTTCCCATCAGGCTTAGTCACTAGTTAAGGAAACCTTAATGTTCTAGGATGAGGTTTAAAATCTCCCTTCAGTGAACTACTTCTGTACATGATTAATTAAATAGACATGAGTCACAGAGTTTTATATGAGACAAAATCAGGAATTAGAAACCAAGGAAAGAAATAGATGCATTGTTTAAGAACATGCCTGCTGACTGCAGACACAAAGAGCAAGATGAAGTCACTCTCTTCTGGCTGATCTCCAGGAGTGACAGCAGCCAGTGGCTTCAGTTCCTTTTAGGCCCTCATGCCTTCTGAGTTAGAATAGGCAGAGTATAGAGCGGGAGAGGGAGCTTAAGATGTAGTCGCATTTCTCTCTCCTCCCCACTCCCACCCCAGTTAGTTTCCATTGGGCAGACAAGAATCTACTTTTCTCCTCTCTAAATCTGAATCTACCTCCTCTTTACCCTGTGCTCGTATTTACCTCCATAAAGCATTCTTAGTGTAGTTGATTTTTTGTTCCAAAATTCCCGGGAAAGCAGAAGTCTGTTCTTCCAACTCATTCTCCCACAGCAGAGTCCAGTTCACAGCTTGCAGCCCTTCTTCTCCAAGGGAAAGAAGCTGTCTTCATCTACAAATCCTAGAATTCCATGCAGTCATGTTCTGGAGCGTGGTTAGAAGAGAGAACAGAAACACAGGAAGAATTGAATAGTTCTATCTTCCCTCCATCATCATTTAGCATTCCATCCACCTTGAGCAGATGACCTATCCTTTCTATGATCTTCCTTCTGTCCTCAGTTTCACAAACAAACAAAATCCCACCCATAAATGAGATACGAAAACTTTCTACTGTTTTAATTCAGCCAAAATTAGCTTAGAAATTTCTTAGTTATCTCTTCTGATAGTAATCTTATAGGACCTCACCATTTTTTAGGTATTTATTCTCAATTTCCCTTCCTTGCTCCCATTCTCTGCAAAACAAATAATCACTTCTTAATTCATCTATTTTGCTTTGTGTGTCATTCCTGGTGTTATCTCAGTAGAATCCTATTTGTAGTGGCAAAAAAGAGCAATAACTCTACTTTGATAATTGTTGGGTATCATAGAGTTATCCATCAAGATGGTTGCTATGTAGATGTTTCAATTACCAGAAACCCATACAAAAAGATGGCAGTTTCCTTCTCACTTTGGCGCTTTGGGCATGGGTCTTCCTGGGTTCCTCTGGAGTTGGAGGGCCATTCATTGAAAAATTGTTAAGCAGCTACTCTATATAATGTGCTATGGTGGGCATTGAGTGGTGGTGGGTATGAGGGGAGGCAGCAATATATAAATTAAGATACAGTCACTACCTTTAAGGAAAGCTGGCAATATTAACTAGTTAGCATGAATGTATCTAATATCCTGGATTTCTTAGGAACAGTTTTGATATTAAGAAAAGAAAGAGACTTCGCAAAGGTAATTTCCTTTATCAGACTGTAGGGGTTTATTTTTTGTTAGGAAGATATGGGCTTTACAATAAGAGTGGAAAGAACAGTGGAGTGATAGCCAGCAGGGCAGGGTTCCAGTGCTGGCTTTGCTTGTAACCTGTGACTTGCCATATTCCCTTCCTGGGTCTCAGTTTCCTTATCTGTAAAATCAGCCAGTTGGACTACATGGTGTCTGAAGTCCCTTCTACCCCTGGCTATATAACTATGTATCAAACAATATCCCTTTTAGTTTTAATGTTATTAGATAAGTACAAAGATAAATATGGTATAACATGTTAGATTTTTGGCAGGTGCACAAGAAGAATATAAAGTATGATTAATTTATTTTATGTTTTATTGAGAGATTAACTCAGGGGTTGGAAAAGTGGGTGTGTCATTCCAGTTGAGGATTTTGGTCAGGGAAAGGGCAGCATGAGATCATTGTGTATCTGGTAGGTGGTCAGGGTATAGACAGTAAGATCTCAGAATCATAGATTTAGAACTGCAAGAGATTTTAGAGGACAGGGAATCTAATAACCTCATTTAATAGATGAAGAAACTGAGGCACAGATAGGTTAAGTGTCTTGTTGGAGAGTTACAGAAGAAGTGCCTAGTCAGGATTTAAAATCTAGGTCTTTCTGACTCCAAGTCCAAAGATGGCTCCACTACCCCATGCCAAGTTATGAGAGAATACATGAAATGGGGAGCAGGAGAGCACTATAGAAATGCAAAGTAGTACACGTTCACACAATTTTGAAGCAAGTTGTGGTATTTCTCTATGACGAGATCGTTCTCTGCTAATTTAGTATTCATTACGTTTTCCATTTTCCCCAAGCAGACTACAGCCAGGATTAAATATAGCCCAACTAATTGATCATCTCTTATGTTTATAGGATTTAGCTAAAGTATATTTTATATGTCAGTCCAAAAAAGAACTTTATGTAGCCTTAGAAGCTTCTAACAACATTGTATGAATATCTCTTGCTCTATCAAATTTTAAAAATTTGCTGATGGGTTAGTTAGCTCCCATATCTTTGGACTTGAATCTCTAGAAACTCTTTCATCCTCTCGGCCTCTAAGGCTTCTGGGGTTTGCTTGGGAGGTGATTATATCAACCAATGGTTTTGTTGTTGTTCAGTCACTTTCAGTTGTGTCCTACTCTTTGTAACTTGGTAATCTGGGGTTCTTTTGGCAAAGATACTGGAGTGGCTTGCCATTTCCTTCACCAGCTCATTCTACAGATGAAGCAACTGAGGCAAACAGGGTCACACACTGGTAAATGTCTGAGGCCAGATTTGAACTCAGAAAGATGAGTCTTCCTGTCTCCAGCCTGACACTCTATCCATTTTGCCACCTAGCTGCCTGACCAATGGTGGTCCAACATAAACTGTCTACCAGTTGAATTCCCATGATGTTTGGGTGGGTGGGAAGGTTTAATACTTAAATGGATATTTATATGTCCCAAAGTGAACTAGGACTTTTATTTGTCTAGGCTACTTTGATTAAAGTTTAGTAGGTAAGTAGGCTTTCAGGATGTCTATGGAATTCATAGTTAGCACCTGGGCCTAATCCATAAGAACCCTTAGCCATATGGCAGCTTGGTATTGTACTGTATAGTATATAGAACCTGGAGTCAAGAATACTTGGAGTTAGACCCTTTCTAGTTGTGTGGTCCTGGGGAAATTGTTAGCCTCAGTTTTTTGGTCTCCAAAATGGGTATACTAATATTGCCTATTTCACATGGTTGTGAGACTCAAATGAGACAATCCATGTAAAGCTCCTTGTAAACCTTAAGGTGTTAATACATGCTAGTTATGAGTACTGTTGCTGCTATTAAAGTTAAACACTTTATGAGTCAAACATTTTCCTGGGTATACAAGTAAAAATCACACCCTGATAGGGGAGCAAGCTTAAGGAGACAGGATGCTGGGAGATGGTGAGAAAATATGTGGCAAAACTCATATCCTAATCATCAGTAGTGGTGGGTCCATCTGTATTTCAAAAAGAGTATGCAAAAGGAAAATGTGATTTTCATTATAAGTGTGTTCTGAGAAATAAGGATGTTACAAGGAATAAGCCTGCTCTTGGCAGAAAGCTGGCCTGAATGACCTCAAGACTGTTTCCATATCTATTTCTTCTGATTAAGTCAAGGTTCAGCAATAATGGAGGAATGTGAAGAGAGGCAAAAGCAACAGGAGGAAGGGTTTAGAAGTAGAAAGGCCCCTGAAGGTCATCTACTCCAGCCCCTCATTTTACATATGAGGAAACTGAGGTCTAGAAAGTAGTGGGGTGGCAATTTGAACTGAGGGGCACTGAATTCTGATCCCTTCACCCTGTCTGGAAAACTACACTGCTTTTGGAAGAAGGAAGATGAAAACATTCATCAAAATGTTTCCTTTTAGTATCCATATATTAATGGCTCATATTTATGCAAAAGAGACTACCCTAGCCCTCACTGACTACAAGGTCAGGTAGTTAGATTTCACTCCTTCCCCGGGGTTCTCCAATAGCTTTAAGGGGCTCAGGGGTGTTGAGGCTGAGAGGAAACTCTTCCAATGATTCCTCCAGTACATGAGGCCATCCAACTAGTGGGCTGCCCCCCAAATATCCCTTTCTATGCAGGGCACACTAAAATTCTCTAGGGGTCCTCCAGCATTGGCCACACAGATAGTAAGTGTCTGAGTTCAGATTTAAACTCAGGAAAAAGAATCTTCCTGACTTCGGGCCCAGCACTCTATCCACTGCACCGACTGCCTGCCACAATACAATATAGATATTGCTAATTTGTGGTTTTCTAAGTCAATATGCCACTGACATGGATCCAGCGTCTATTTGAATTTGACCCCACTGTCTTACACCACTGGGGACTTGGGCATTTCTGACTCCTGTCTTTGTTTTTCCTGCTGTCTCCCCCTACCTCAATGCCTTCTTCCCATGTCTTTATTTATCCAAGATTGACTCCTTCAAGGCCTACCTCATGCCTCGCTTTTTCCAAGATACCTGTAATGATCTTCACGTTCTCTGAGTTCCTAGGTATCTTTAGTACCTACCACAAAATTTATGTATGCCATTATATTGTTGCTAATTTTCTTATCTGTGTAAGTTTTGGCTTAAAAGCTCTTTTAAGGAAGGACTATGTCTGATATTTCATCTCTATTCCTCTGCAGTGCCCATCATGATACTGACACATAGAATGTGGTCAGTACATAATTGTATTGGGAAAAGTATCAGATGGGGGTCATAAGATTTGGATTGAAGTCTTGGTTTTGCCAATTTACTTGCCGTGTAACTTTGGGCAAATCATGGAGCCTCTCTGACCCTGAGTTTCCTCTTTGGAAAACAAGGATAATAATATTTGCATTGAGAGATGCCTTGAATTTAAAAATTTTTCTACATTCATCTCTTCCAATTTGGTATTTTATTTTCCCCCAATTACATGTAAAAACAATTTTAAACATGAGTTTTAAAAATTGAGTTCCAATTTCTCTCCTTTCCTCCCCAACCCCCTCGTTGAGAAAGGAAGAAATTTGATATAGGTTATACGTGTGTAGTCATGCAAAACATATTTAGATATTAGTCATGTTGCAAAAGAAAACATAGACCAAAATTTAAAAAAAACCCCAAAAAATAGAGTAAAAAAAATCTGTGTTTTGATCTGCATTCAGTCTCCACCAGTTCTTTCTCTGGAGATGGATAGCACTTTTCATCATAAGTCCTTCACATTTGTCTTGGATCACTGTATAGCTGAGAATTGCTAAATTATTCACAATAGATCATCATACAATATTGCTGTTACTGTGTACAATGTTCTCCTGGTTCTGATCATTTCACTTTGCATCAGTTCATGTAAGTCTTTTCAGGTTTTTCTGAGAGCATCCTGCTCATCATTTCTTATAGCATGATAGTATTCCATCACAATCACATGTAACAACTTGTTCAGTCATTCCCCAATTGATGGGCAGCCCCTCAATTTCCAATTCTTTGCCACCGGAAAAGAGCTGCTATAAATATTTTTATATGTATAGGTCCTTTTCCTTTTTTTAAAAAAAAATCTCTTTTGAGATACAGGCCTAGTAGTGATATTGGTAGGTCAAAGGGTATGCATGGTTTTATAGGCCTTTAGGCATAGTTCCAAATCGCTCTACATAATGGTTGAATCAGTTCACAACTCCACCAACAGTGCATTAGTGTCTCAACTTTCCAACATCCCCTCCAACATTTGTCATATTCCTTTTCTATCCTATTGGCCAATCTAATAGGTGTGAGGTAGTACCTCAGAATTGTTTTAATTTGCATTTCTTCAACCAATAGAGCATTTTTTCATATGGCTATAGATTACTTCATCTGAAAACTGACTTTATATTTTTCAACCATTTTTTAAATTGGGGAATGGCTGTCATTTTTATAAATTTGATTCATTTCTCTATGTATTTGAGACATAAGGCCTTTCTCAGAGAGACTTGCTTCAAAATTTTTTCACAGTTCTGACTGCTAACTGTATTTCCCTTCATCCTGTTTCTCCTCTTTTTATTCTATTTTCTCTCTCTTTCACCCTGTCCCTCGTCAAAAGTGTTTTGCTTCTCACTATCACCTTCCCAAATCTGTCGTCCCTTCTATGAGGACCTCTCCCCCTCCATCTTCTTCCCTACAGAGCTAATCTTGGAGTCAGGAAGAGTTGAGTTTGAGGTCTTTTTCTCACACATACTAGTTGCATGATTATACAAAAGTCACTTATCTTTTCTGTGCCCAAAATATATTCTACTACAGAGGTGTCAAACATGTCCAGATTTAAACTTAGTTGGGAAATATTTAACAAAATAAATAAAGGCACAGAGGACATAGTAATGTTAACATGGGGTTTTATAAGTCAATATATGGCCCATAGAGATCCTTATGTAGGTTCGAGGGCCCCTGGTTTTTTTTTTGAGTTTGACCCCACTGCTCTAAGACTGTAAGTCACAGACAGATTGATGTTTCATATCAGTGGAGAGAATTCATACACAAGAGTCTTTAAACTGATGAAAATACAAGTCTAGAACAAATATATACACACTCACATTTACACGATATACTTCTTAGAGGTATAGAATCAAATGACATGATGTATATGAAGCACTAAATTTTGAAATCATAGAGCACTGGATGGAAAGGAAGGAAACAAACATTTATTTAGCACTAAGTGCTTTACAATTATCATTTCACACAATCCTCACAATAATCCTGGGAGGTAGGGGCTGTCATTTCCCCCGTTTTATAGTTGAGGAACCTGAGGCAGATAGAGGTGATATAACCTCCTAGGGTCCCACAGCTAGCAAATGTCTGAGGCTGGATTTGAACTCAGGTCTTCTTGACTCCGGGCCTGATGCTCTATCCACTGTGCCACCGAGCTGCCACTAGGCAGGTCCCTTAATCTCTTAATGTGCTAGGTAAGTCTGCAATAATAATAATGATGATAAAGATAGCAAAATAATAATAATAATAGCTAACATTTATATAGTATTAACTACATGCTGTGATAAGTGGTGTATAATCTCATTTGGTCCCTGGGAAGTAAATGCTTTTCTTATCCCTATTTTACAGATGAGGAAAGTGAGGTACATAGAGGTTAAGTGATTTACCCCAGGTTACACAACTTATAGATGTCTGAGGATGGATTTAAACTTAAGTTTTCCTGACTTTATGTCCAGCACTCTATCCAATGCACCATCTAGCTAATTCTATATAATATATATTTATTTTGTGCATCATATATGTATATATGCAAACACATACATGCATATATGGTCAAATACACACATACATATACATATAAGTGCATGCATGTAAACACACATGTATCCTGTACGTGTGCATATATACATGCAATATAATATGAACACACATACATATATACATGCACATACATAATACATGCATATATATATACATATCAGTGTGTGTGTGTGTGTGTGTGTGTGTGTGTGTGTGTGTGTATGTATGTATACATATTTTTTTCTTTCTCCAGAACTGTGATTTTTGTCGACATAGGAACTCCTGGTATGGACACTCATTTCCCTGATCTGAACCAGAAACTTGTCCATACCTTATAGTTCCACAGCATCAACCTAGGCACTGAGAGACCACATGTGCCTGCGGTCTGAGAAAGGACTTGATTTAGTGCAGGCTGGCCTACAAATACTTAAATAGATCTGTGATTTCATGGTAGGCACAGTGGATAGAGCGTTGGTCTTAAAGCCAGGAATCCTACTTCAAATCTGGCTTCAGATAACTATCAGCTGTATGACCCTGGGCAAATCATGACCAGTTTGCTCAACTGTAAAGTGGAAATAAGGATAGTATTTACCTTCCAGGGTTGTTGTTAGGATCAAATGAAATGATATTTGTAAAGTGCTTAGCACAGTACCTGGCACATAGTAATTACTTAACAATGTTAGCTATTATTATAGGAACAGAGATTTAGAGTTAGAAAGGACTTTATAGGTTTTTAAGTCCAATCTCATTTTACAAATGAGGAAAATGAGGCCCAAAGAAGTTAAGACACTTGTCTAGAGTCATACAGTTAGCATCTGAGATGGGATTTGAACTCAGGTCTTTCCCGACTCCAACACCAGTTCCCCATTCCTACACCAGTTTACAGCTGATCCATAACTGCCCATTCTGTGATGCTCATGTCTACCCATAAAAGGAGTGTGGCTACCCTGATTGAACCCTTCCTTGTTTTCTTTGAATCTCAAAGATGTAAACAAGGAATACCTCAGAGTATAAGAAGTTATAAAACCAATATATGAACAAAAAAGAAGGCAGACTGGACACAAGACATGTAAACACACCATGGAAAGTGGAGCTCTGATTTCAGACAGTCTTGCTGCTTATCCTTTTAAATGAGACTAGGAAACTGATTTTGTTCATTAGTCAATCACATGTTACCCTATGAAAGGATGACCACATGGACATATTCAGAACTTGCTATTTTCTAAAACTATGCTACAACTTATGCCAAGGGATCATTAAAAAAATAAGCTCCTTGCATATTTTCAGATTTTATCCTTGAGTGAATAAACATGTGTAGTTTAATGGAGTGCTTCTCTTGTCATTAGTTAATAAGAGAAATTGATTTAAAAAACTGTTATCAGATGAGGTCAGATCATTTCCCCACAAACTCAATGGCCACTAGATGGCAGTCAATAGCTATGGAAAGAATAAAAAGGACCTGAATTATCATTAGGGAGGTTTTCAGGATTGGTATATTTCCACTGCCCTGTCTTCAGTCACAGACATTGCCAATAACTCCTTAATTTCTATAAAATTCCTAAGCTTCAGCTTTCCAGAGGTTTTAAAAGTGATTGCAACACATTCCGTGAAATATACCGGCCAAATATTTTTCCACTACCACATCTAACCCTAGACTGACCTTTTATTCCCTCTTCCCTCCTTTCCCCCCATCCAATTTTCATAAACCATAAACCATGCCCTGACCTAAAAGGGAAAATAAATAAATTCAATTAATAGAAATGCATTGTTCAGAGAAAGAGGGAAGTAACATAAGTTCTCATTTATAGGAAGCACATGTAGTTTACTTTAAAATTTGTTCAAGGATTATTTTTAAAACTATTAGAGTAAAAGTCAATTCTGCCTAGGATTATTTGAAGGACTCCATGACACTGATCCCTCTGGGACAGAAAAGTTGGCACTGGTTCTTTTTTGTCAGTGAGTTCACTTGACCTGGACAGAAGTTTGGGACAATTACCTAAGCCCATTATAGAGAAGCTTGCCCCCATCCCCACCTCCCAAATTGGTGAGAAACATATGGTAAAGTTTGTGCATTCCATTTTGCCAGATGATACTGTGGCTTCTTTACTATTTTTTCTTCTCCTTCTCCTTCTCCTTCTTCCTTTCCCTCTCCTTCTCCTTCTCCTCTTCCTCATCCTCTTCCTCCTTCTCCTCTCTTTCTCTCAGTGTGGCATTTTCCCACATGTGGTCTGTCTCCTGGTGATGCTCTTGCAATCTGGAGGAAAAATGAAAAGCTCTGCTTGCACCTCCCCAAATTAAGCAAAATAAGTAAGGTCAGTTGAAGTATATTGGGGTTTGGCCTACTCATCATAGTCACATGGATATAAACAAAAGCTGGGAGAAGAAGCTGAAAGAATCAAATTTCACCCCATTGAAGGATGATCAGTTGCATCTATCCAGACCTTGAATACCTTAGACTTTATCTGTCCTATACTTATGAAAAAAATGAACAGTTTCTTGCTTCATATTAAGTGACTGCAAACTTTATTAGACATCATCTATCAACATCAGTGTCCAACAGTAGTTGTTTAGTTAAAATGGAACAAATATCTCACAGTAGGAACACATTATGTTGTTTAGAAAGGGTTTCCAAAAAGAAAAAAAGAAAGGATTTCCATTTTAGAAATGACTAAGAATATTAGGTTCTCAGAGCCTAGAGCTAGAAGGAAACTTTGGAGGTCATCTAATTTTATACCTTCAGTGTACAGATAAAGAAACAGAGGCCAAGAGAAGGTCAAGTGCTACTTGGCCAGGGTCACTGATATAGCAAGAAATAGGGTCAGGATTTGAACCTAGGTACTGGTGCAGTATAAGACACACAGGATTTGGAGTCATTTCAGATCTCAGCTTTATTGCTTATCATCTCTGTGGGCAAGTTGCTTCACATGAGATCTGGATTCAGTGACTTCTGAGGTCCCTTCTCACTCTAAAGCTATGGTTTTAAATGCAAATCCAATGCTCTTCATACTACTCCATATTGTCTCAATATCTTCTCTCTAGACAATGAAGTGGTGGGGAAAGCAAACCTGATTGGTTTGTGGAGAATCACACTCAAGTCTAGACTCTGCTCTTAACTGTCCTTCTTACCATAAGCAAATCATTTAACTTCTCAGTTCCTTAGTCTCCTCTCCTATAAAATGATGGGGTTGGACTAGACCAGGGATTCTTATCCTGGAGTCCATGAAATTGTTTTAATTTTTTATAACTCTAATATAATTGGTTTCTTTTGTAATCTTATGCATTTTATTAAAAACAATTCTGAGAAGGCATCTATATAGCCTTAGCAGAGGGCCAAAGGAACAAAAAAGATGAAGAAACCCTGGACTAGAGATCTTCAAGGTTTCATCTGGGATATTTTGGACCACATAAGTTCTAAATTTAGTGAGGAAAGAAATTATCTACATACGTTTCTCAAACTTTTCTCTTCTAAGGTGACTTCCTGGCAGAGCTTGGCATAATAACTGAGGTGTGAAGTGTCTATTAAAAGTGATGTTTGCCAAAGGACAGCAACTATCTTATTGGAGCAAACCATAAAGCATTTTTAATGAGTTTAAAAGAACAGAAGCAAAAAAAAAAAAGGATTGGATTGAAGATATCTGGTATTTTCTTTAAAAAAAAAGTCTAGATACTATTAGAATACATTTTATAGATTCAAGTATCAATTTATATAATTTCAGTATTAGATTAGTAAGCACTCAATAAATGCCCATTAAATGGAATAGATTAAAATTGGAAAAAAAAATCAGACTTTGGCATGTGAAAGCCACTAGAATGAAATGGGCTGGTACTAACTCTAACTGCATTTGTATTCAAGTCCATGGAGGCTGAGAAAGATAAAGTCAGTAGTGCAACTGCAGAAGACAATTCTAGTAGGAAAAGATGGTTACTAGTGATCCTAATTAAAGAAGATGGGAAGAGAAAATGAACAAAGGGCTGTACATTAACTAAAAGAGGACCATGGAAGAAATAAAATGCTGGTGGCCCGTGTCTGTAGTCTGTAGTAGCAGGAAGGCTGAGGCAGGTGGACTGCTCAAGTTTGTGAGCTCTAAGCAGCAGTGGGGTTACTGCACTAAGTCTGGTCTCAGGGAACCAGGGCCACTAGACATGCTAAGTTGAGGTGGGATCAGGCCTGTATGTGGTCCCTGCACTTCCAGCCTGGATGAGATAGGGGAACCCAGAAAAAAGAAAGGAAGAAAGAAAGAAAATAAGGAAAAAGGAAAGAAAGACAAAAGAAGAATAGGTATAATCCTTCCACATTTTTATAAGACATCTTTCTCCTCTTTTTACCTAATCAGAAATGAACTTTACCAGGGGCCTTTCCCATTTTCAGTGTGATATTCTTGATTAATAAAGGGGTTTTTCTAAAGTGACTGCCCCTGCTATAATCATGCCCATTCAATTTTAGAGGAATTCATTGAACACCTATTATGGTCTGGGGTGGGGACCCTGCAGCCTCCAGGCCACATGTGACCCTCAAGGCCACATGTGGCCCTCTAGGTCCTCAAATGAGGCCCTTTGACTGAATCCAAACTTCACAGAACAAATCCCCTTAAAAAAAATCCCCTTGTTCTATAAAACTGGGACTCCAAATATGAAACAGAATATTAGTCAACAAAATGAACTTTTCCCCTTTTAAAAAATATTTGCTTATTTCTCTCATTATTTTGAGTTCAAGTGATATTTTGATTACTTCCTTAAGATTTTGGACCTCTTTTTCTAATTGGTTAACTTTCTTTTCATAATTTTCTTGGATTGGTTTTATTTTTATTATTCCTAACTTTTCCTTAATCTTTCCTATTTGATTTTTAAATTCTTTTTTAAGTTCTTCCAAGAACTCTTTTTGGACTTATGACCATTTGATGTTACTCATTAGGGTAGGAGTAGCTTTTTTCACTTCACTATTTTTCTCTGAATATGAACCCAGATCTTCTTTAACACCAAAGTAGCTGGGGTTCTTTTCCCTTTGTTTACTAATTTTTATTTTGTTTTTAGCAGCTTATTATTAATCAGGTTTTAATCCTGAATTGTGGGTAATGTTGCCTTAGGCTTCAGGTCCTCCTTCCTGTTATTTTCTGAATTCTTTCTGGGGGCTCAACTTAGTGACTCCTCTCCTTCCCTAAGCTACAGTTAGGTCCCCCAGACATGCTGTCCCCAAAATGTTCTTGCTCCCTGTGGTATCACACTCTTCAGGTGTGTGGTGGGTTCACACTCACTCACAGCCACAGCCTAGGTCTGGTCAGCACAGCTAGGCCTGGAGTGCAGAAACAGCAGGGGGTCCTTCAATCCTCCCGACTCAGCCATCTGGGGCTCCTTGGATAAAAGTTCCTGAGGGGAAATTTCTTAAGGCTGTGAGGGAGATGAAAGTTGAGGCAAACCTAGCCTGCTTCCTGACAGAGCTGCTCCAGGGCCTACTGTTTGTTGATTCAGTGGAGTAGTCCACCTGCCTCAGCCTTCCTGCTACTGCATTTTATTCTTCCCGCTACTGGGCCACCAGCATTTTATTTCTTCCATGGTCCTCTTTTAGTTAATGTACAGCCCTTTGTTCATTTTCTTTTCCCATCTTCTTTAGTTAGGATCACTAGTAACCATCTTTTCCTATTTGATTTTCCTACTTGATTCAGTGGAGTAGGCCTGCAGGTGTCTGTACTTTACTCAGCCAAACCAAAGCCTGAGGACACTCTGTCTTTTCTGAGGTCCTCTCAAGTTATCTTAGGAGGACAACTGCTTTATCCCTTTATTTTTGCTGCTCTCCATTCATTTCAAGGTGATTTTCTGTCTCTTTGTGGAGGAAATCTGGAGAGCCTGGAAATTTCTGACCTACTCCGTCTTCCCAGAATCCTCCCCTTTTGGCCCTAGGTACAGGATTCTTTTCCAAAGAATCTCTTTTGATTAATTTTCAAGGAGGAACAATGTGGTGTAATGGATAGAGTGTGGGGCTTAGAATTAGGAAGACCCAGGTTCAGATTGTGTCTGTGACACTCCCTAGCCAGCTGTATGACTTTGGGCAAATCACTTAACCTCTACATCCTTTAGGCAACTCCCTAGAATTGATGTAGATAAATTCTAGCTGGGTTGTGATCTACTTTTATGGAAGAAGTACACTGATGGAATCACCAATTCTTCTCAAACTCATGTTTAATCACTCTAACAATTGATTTTTGACTTGCCTGATAGCTCTGACTGCTTGCTCTAATGTAGCAACACCTAAATTTCCTTTGTTTTTAACACTCTAAGTAACTTTCAGCTTGATTTTGAATTTAATAGCTAAGTTTAATGGGGAGACTGGCCGATGAGGGTATGTTGAGATATGCCTTTCCCAGTGGGTTACATAGAACATGGACAATAATCCTTGCCTTTTATAATCCAACTCATGGAGGCTTGGTGAGCCTACTTTCAATTACAAATTACTGAAAGGTATGGTGGCACCTGGTATGATAAAGAATCTTCTAATTGATTGAGGACCCCAAAGCATTGGTGATTAGGAGGTGCTGAGCTGGAATTGAATTCGCCTACAAAAAAGACATTTGCTAATCCCTTTCCCCCCCTTTTGTCCTTTTATTTTCCTTTTTGGCATTGAGGGAGGTGGAATTACTGTTAGCTGGCAAGACATATTCCTTTATCCAGCCATCCTATGTACATGAGACATGTTGCTGCTTTCTTTTGGATTTTTCTAAGATTTATCTTGATAGAACTGGGAAGACAATTCCCTAAAGATGGCAGCCACTTTAGAGATTATGATCTCTCCTGATAGAGAGAAATGCTTGCATGGACTCTTTTGTATTGACACCAATCTTTGGAGTCCAGCAGGGAGTTACACCAAAGGGGAACCTCAGAAGAACTTTATGAAGGGAGAAAAAAATCTTCTGTGGCCAGAAGTTCAGAGACACACCTTGCCCACATATGTGTTCTGTATGTGCCTAACTAGCTTTGTGCTTTAAATTTATTTTTAATTTTTTTTGTGCTTTAAATTTGAGCCTACTCTCTGTAGGGACCCTTTCTGTACTAGGAGAAAGTGATCCCTAGTATTAAGGGGATTGTGTAACCATACCTTTTCTAAAAGTTAATAGAGTTCTATTGGTTGATTGATGTAGAGGAGGATGGGTGGGGGGAGCTCATCATCGACATTGCATAGAAATCCCACCCTCTCAGGATTCCCTCCAGAATCTGAAGAGAGAAGTAGTCAGCTATATTCTGAGAACTTACCCTGACAATATGAATGGGAATTGGGAGAGTGAACCCAGAAGGGTGCCACATTCATTTTAGGAAGAAATTGCTAACTCTCTACTGGCAAAGGGGAAAATGACGGGAATGAGGTATATGTATTCAGAACTTGAATACCTTAGAATTTATCTGCCTGAGGAGGTAGAGTTCTCTCTCACTAGAGGGGCAGCTGGATAGCACAGTGTGTAGCATACTGGGCCTGGACTCAGGAAGACCTGAGTTCAAATTTGTCCTCAGGCACTTAACTAGCTGTATGATTCTGAACAAGTTACTTAACCTCAGTTTCCTCATCTGTAAAGTTCCTTACAAGGAATTTTCTATACTGACGAAATCACAGGTCTAGTAAAACAAATAGTGTCAAGAAAGCTGATGAATCAATACTTTGTCCTGGTCTAACTATATTTAGAATGGCACATTCAGTTCTGAGGACCATAATCTGTCAAATTAGATTGAGGTGGGAAAGGTAGTTCTACCAGGATAGTGAGAAGATGGGAGACCATGCCAGAAGGAAGAAAGGAAGGAAAGAAATAAGTATTTTTTAGGTACCTATTATGTGCCAGGCACTGTGCTAAGAGCTTTATAAATATTACATCATTTGATCTTTTTAACAACCTTGTGAGGTAGTGCCATTATTATCCCCTTTTTACAGCAGAGGAAAGAGACAGAGTTAAGTGACTTGCCTAGGATTACACAGCTAGTAAGTGTCTGGGGCTGAATTTGAACTCAGGTCTTCCAGACTCTAGGTGGGCTAGATAGACAGTGGATAGAGTGCTGGCCCTGGGGTCAGGAGAACCTGACTTCAAATGTGCAGTCAGATCCTTAGTAGCTAGTTGTGTGACCCTGGGCAAGTCACTTAACCCTGTTTGCCTCAGTTCTTCACCTGTAAAATGATCTGAAGAAGGAAATGGCAAACCACTCCAGTATCTTTGCCAAGAAAACCCCAAATGGGGTCATGAAGAGTCAGACAGGACTGAACAACAGCTTACTGAATTGGGGTTCTGTGCTTGATCTACTTTGTACCTAGCTATTTCTATGATTGATTGAAGCATATGGTGAAGTTTGACTGGGAGAAGAGAAGACTTTTTGGGGGGAATGAAAGTTGTCTTCAAATATTTGAAGATCTGAAATGTATAAAAAGGATTAGGCTTGTTCTTCTTGGTGTGTGTGTGCTGCAGTAGTTTTATGTGGGAGGAAAGAAAAAAGTTTTCTGACTACTCAACTTGTTCCAAAGTGGAATGGGCTACTTCTAGAACTATCTCAAGAGGCAGTGAGTTCTCTGTGGCAAGAGATCTTCAAGTGAGAATACCAGCATAGTCAAAAAGGAAGAAGCACTTAGGATTTAGCAGTGAGTTTGACTCTTACTTCTGCTAAGTATTACCTGTGTGACCTTGGGCAAACTGCTTAATACCCCTGGGCAATATCTTCATTTGCAAAATGATGGTATTGGACTAGATGATCTCCAAGGTTCTTTCTTGCTCTTCATCTATGACCCTATGATTTTATTTACTGTGACTGACCTTGGTCAATTCACATACATTCTCTGTGCCTCGGTTTTCTCATTTTTAAAATGGACTGACCTATAAAATATTTGTCCTCTGAGGTCTCTTCTAGCTACAGAGCTTGAGAACTCTGGTCTTTAGGGAAAATGAGGGAGGCAGACTAGATGACCTCTAAAAGTCTTTCAACTCTAAATTTATAATCCTTTGAGATTTGGATGACTACTTGGTGGGTCATTTTTGTAGAGGGGATTCCTGTGCATGTACTGGCAGGGCTAAACAACCTTTCAGATTCTTCCAACTTGGGACCTCTGTGATTAATTCTATGATTCATCTGTTGTGTTCCCTTGTTAGACATCTTGTTTTTTTTTTTTATTCACATGGATTCTTTGGCATGGAGCAAGACCGAAAAAATGAGATGGAGGGAACAGTTGCTCATTTTCAGTTACTGAGCACTTTGATAAGAGGAAATACATTAAAATAATAAGCAGTGGAACCCCACCTTCCCATGCAAGTTTCCATATGCCCATTATAGCAATGTTTCTACTGCCAGGAGATTTGGCAGAAAAGGAGTGAAGCGTAAAGAGACAGATTACAATCTCTGACCTAGAGAATAAATTAGAGTTCTTCTATCCTTCCTGCAGTAGACTGCCAGGAAAAACACACACACACACACACACACACACACACACACACACAACCAAACCCTAACACATACACACTCACTCATTCACACACAAAACCTCTTAACAGAATTGCACGTGGGCTCCATCCAGCACAGTGCTCTTTAAAGATGGAGCATAAAAAAAGGTCCAGGCAAGTTAATGAGAAATCACTTACTCAACATGTGTTGTAGCTTGTGAGCACTGATCCGAGCCATATTTGCCTTTCATTTATGAGGCTTGCTTTGGTCTGTGGGTCTGCCTCACAGGTGTCCAGGGTTCCAGAGAACAGAGATCAAAAGGAATTACATGAAGTTGCTGATGGAGAATTGACAAATGCTCAGTATTAGTTAAGAACTGCACCTCCAGTCTGGTATGGCTATTTGTAGGGAAGGGAAACTTCTTAAAGAAAGATGGACCCTTTAAACAAATATTTCATTTTAAGGGCTTCAAACTAACATTTACCTTTAAACAGTCGATGCTCTTCAGATGCTGCTTTTTCATAATTACTGCAGAATATGTGGGTTATAATAAACCCAGGGGGAGACACTCAATGTTTCTCTTTGCCAAAAACATTCAATTGACCTTTGCTGTGTATTTGTATGTGTGTGTATATATATCTACATATACAGATACATGCATATACACATGCACATAAATGTGTGTGTGTGCATATATGTGTATATAAGTATATATATGTATATATGTGTGTGTGTGTATATGTATGTATATATAAAATTTCCACAGGGTTGTTGAGGTTCAGCTTTAGAAAAATTTTAGTAGTCAATACAGAATAGACTAAACCAAGCATAGGTGCCCACCCAGGTGCCTACCCAGAGGATATATCTATATCAATGTGGATGCTGTGACCTGGAAGGGGAAGGAGAAACAAGAATCTTGTAGACTCTACCTAAGGGACTTTGCTACATGGAGTGTGGGACATATAGCAACTCTGGCTTCCAAAGTTGACATTACATCTGGAAACCAAGTTTTCCTTCATCCAACCACTAATTTTGGGCTTCGTGTGAAGAGTCATCTGGGATCTTACTTTCTTGACATGAATTCTCTAGGTTGATATCAAAGCCAAAAATGTGTTGCTAACATTTAAATCATTTTTAAAGGCTTGGCATTACACTTGGGAATTACAAAAAACTTTAGCATGTTCTAAAAGAACCTTTATTATTACTATATGAAAATTTGTCTGGATGAATATTGCTCAGATGGTACGCTTCAGCCACCAGACATTCTGTCAGTATGCCACTGGCAGTACATTATCTTAGACACATCTGTGTTGCTTGGAGCCTTTAATACCAACTGTATGTAATTCCCCTGCTTCTAGACTTCTGAAGCCCTCTTAGCCCTTCTCTGAGTATCTTCTGTCCACTCTCTCTATAACCTTGCTGTTTACATGTTGTCTCCCTCATTAGAATGGAAGCTCTTTGAGGGGAAGAACTCTCTTCAACCTTTTGTTGTTTCCCTAGCGCTTACTATGGTGCCTGGCACATAGTAAGAGCTTAATGAATGCTTATTGACTTGACGACTTCCAGACTCTGATGGCTAACACCAGAGAGAACACTATCATGTAGTCTCTTTGTATTTCTTCCCAGATTTACAGCCATTTTGTCATTTTGTCTTCACAAGAGCCTCTGATGCTTACTATCTGAACTGCTTTAGGAAAGTCCTTTAACTTCCCCAGACCTTAGTTTCCTCAACTGTGAAAAAAGGGTGGAATCATACTCTTAATCTTATCTCTTCCTGTTTCCTCTGTGGCTTTACTACTATATCCTCTTTTTGATGCTCCACATCTCTTTTCATACATCTTCAGTCTCTTTATTCGGGCGTTGTCCTCAGCTTATAAACATGATGGATTCTTCCTCACCTTAAATAAAACAAACAACAAAAATGAAATCTTTCCTTGAATCTGCTATACCTACAAAGCTATTCTACCCTCTCTCCCGGCTCCACTTTCTCTGGAAACATCTCTTTTGCATTTCTTATGGTACAATAGTATTCCATTACATCATAATTGGTCTAGACCTTTCCCAGTTGATGGGTGCTCCCTTAATCTCTAGCTTTTTGCCACCACAAAATAGAGCTAATGTACATATTTTTATACATATGTATCTTTATCTTCTTTATTTTGTTTTTTTTTGGGGGGTTATAGGCCCAATTCCAAATTTAGCTCTCTTTCCACTACAGTACCCTGCCCCCTCTAGAGGGACTTTTCTGAAGTAGTGATTTCATGGAGTCAGATGGTATCAAAGCTAGAAAGGATAGAAGAGATGCTAGCATTTGACAGATGAGAAAAGTGAAAGTCAGAATGTTGAAGGTATTTAAAAGGGGTCATACAGCTGGTTAGTGGCAAAATCAGAGTTAGAACTCAGGTCTTTAGAACCCCCAGCCTTGGGGGCACTTTCCATTAAGCCATGGCTCTGCAGAATCAGTTCTGCTTGGTGATTGAATGGAAATAGAATGTCTTGTCCACAATGACAACAATGGCAAAGAACCAAGGTTTCTCTCTATCATTCTTTTATGGGTTCCTGCTTATAAAACAGAGCTGAAAAGACACACAAAAGGTGTTTTCAATCAATACCCTTTTACGTTTGTATTTTTGTTGTTTATGTGTCTAATAATGCATGTGTTTGTTTTTGTGAATAATCAATAATAAGATGAAGGAGATCCCTTTAGACTTAGGAGTTTTGTATTTTTCTTTTTAGTTAGTGACTAGGTTAAAGGCAATATTTTTAGTTTATTTTTTTTAGTTTGGGACTTGGGATTTTATTGGTCTAAGCAATTCTAAATATGGAAACTCTTTCCACTAAAGTAGGTCAGTAATTCATCCCTAACTATTAGTCTTAGAGACTGTTTTGGCTTTTTTCCCCCTCTCTGACGCCAACAGTGGTGGGCATGTATTTGGCATTTGATAAATTCTTGTTAAATGAATGAGCTGTGGTCACCGAAATAAAGGTTGAGAGACTTGCTCTGGTCCCACAGCTCGTATGTTTCAGAGTCAGGACTTGAATTCAGGCCTTCCTGACTCCAAGGCTGCCACATATCAGTGAATGAATGAAGCATTTATTAAGCATTATGTACAAAGCACTGTGCTAAAAGTAACATAATATAGGCCCCCATATCAAAGAGCTCACATTCTAATGGAGGAGACAATGCATATGGAAGGCTTCAGCTGCAAGTCATTTGGAAAGGTTCTGGGATCCTTAGGGTAGAGCAGCAAAATGTATGGCAGTGCTTCTTCTTTAAGGTCATTTCCACTGACAATATCATGTCAGTTCTGATAAGGAGGCATTTGACAGTGCCAAGGACTTTAGTGCCAAGATCTCTCCTTTCTAGATCTTGAATAGCCATGGTTGTACCACTGCAGGAGCAGTTCCTGGGCTGTATCCGTACAGGGATTGCTTCCCAGGATGATGGCTGAGGGAACTGGGCTGGAAGCATTGTTATTTGAAAGGTCCAGGGTGCTTGGGCTTTCTCCATCAGGGTCTGGGTGGATTTGGATGGTGGTCAGGTGGTAATGGTGGTTTGATTTGCCTGGCAAATACTGCATCCAGTTTCTCCTTCAGGGTGCCCTGCTATTTCAGCTAGGCTAGCTTGCCTGCTCTGTGTGTGGCAGTTGGTTGGCAGTTGGCATCCTATGTGACGATGCTTCTCTGGAGGCATCATAAATGTGCTTTAATGGCTTGGGCGAACTTTCTCAGTGGTGAGGGAAAATGTTCTCACATGCTAAGAAAATGTTCTTTTTCTGTTTTTGTCTTGTTAATGTGTGCCTTTAATCATGCTCTCTATGGGCCTTCAAGAGATGGACTCTAGCTGGGTCAGAGCAATTTAGGAAGTGACTGTGAACTATTCCCTGGAGTCCCATGGAGAATTAGAGAGATGGGCATGAAGTAGTTTTAGAGAGAAGAAATAGGCACAGGGCCATTGGACGGCAATAATAAGTTGAATGGCAACTCTTTTCTTGTCTTCTAATGGCCAAACAGAGGACACTGCCCATTGTTCTTTCATATCCATTCTTTTTTTCCATGTTGGTACATTTAGATGATAACCCTAGTTTTGGCCTCTATTTTCTTTTCGTCAACCAAATAGTGCTCACTGAGTCTTGTGTTTATTTTCAACTCTTTCCTGTCTCTCACCCCTTATAGCCTGTCAGTTGTCGAGACTTGCTGACTGCTTCTTTAGCTTTTCTCCTATCCCATCCCCTTCTCTCCACTTACACTGCAATTACCCTAGTCCAGTCCCTCAGCACCTCTTGCTTGTCCTGTTGCCATAGCCTCCTAATTGGCCTCTCTATTTTCTGCTTCCTCCATTTCCATTTTTTTCCCCATGCAACTATGTAGACAATCTTCCTAATACATAAGCCTGACCATGTTACTCCTCTGCTCAAGATTCCTCAGGAGTTCCCTATGGCTTCTAGGATAAAGTAAAAACCCCTCAATTTGGCATTTAAAGTCCTTTATAATATGGCTCCTATCTACACCTCCCTACTTATTTTACATTATTCCTGTTCACATGTTATTTTCCAACCAAACTATCCTGTTTGCTCTTCCTTGAACTTTGTATTCTGTTTCCCACATACATGCCTTTGCATAAGCTGTCCCTCATGCATGGAATATTTTTTCCCTCTTTTAAATAGTATTAATTTTTTCCCAATTATACATAAAGACCATTTTAGCATTCATTTTTTGATAAAATTTAGTTCCAAATTTTCTTTATCCTTTCCTTCCTCTCCTCCTTCTTTTCTAGATGGTAAGCAATTTGAAATAGGTTATATATGTGCGATCGTGTAAAACATATTTCTGTATTAGTCATATTATGAAGGAAGAAGCAGAACAAAAAGAAAAAAACATGAAAAAAAATAAAGTGAAAATCGTGTGCTTTGATCTGCATTCAGATTCCATAAGCTCTTTTTCTAGATGTAGATAGCATTTTCCATCATGAGTCTTTTGGAATTGTCTTGGATCATTGTATAGTTGAGAATAACTAAGTTGATCATAACTGATCATCACATAATATTTCTGTTAATGTGTACAATGTTCTCCTGATTCTGCTCATTTCACTTTGCATCAGTTTATGTAAGACTTTCCAGGTTTTTCTGAAATCTGTCTGCTTGCCTTTTCTTATAGCACAGTAGTGTTCCATTACATTCAAGTTGTATACTACAACTTGTTCAGCCATTCCCCAATTGATGGGCATCCCTTTAATTTCAAATTCTTTGCCACCAGAAAAGAGCTGCTATAAATACTTTTGTACATGTAAGTCCTTTTCCCTTTTTTATGATCTCTTTGAGATACAGACCTAGTAGTGGTATTGCTGGATCAATGGATAATGAATGCATGGAATATTTGTAAAAGCACTTAGCACAATGCCAAGCACACAGTGTTGGTTATTATTGTTATTATTATTGGATCTTCCTACCTCCAGGTCTTGCTCACTCCAAGACCTAATGGCATATTTGTCATCACTATTATTACCACCTGCAACCCTTCTGAAGCATAAAAACTTAGCTTAAAACCTTTTAGCAAGATTAGTTTGAATAGCGAGTTACCAAATATTCTCTTTCCCAATTCCATAACCCAGGTCAACTCAGAACAGCTTCATACCCTTCTTTCTAACCCCATAGCCTTGTGATCTCCATAGATTATTGTCACTTCTCAAAATAACTTGACTCAAAAATTTTATTTCAGTTTTATGGTTGGAGCAACGTTGCCTAAGATCCATGCCACATAACCTAAGCTATTTTTTTCCCCAAAAGGCAGTGAAATTGTCTTTAGGACTTTCTTGGACCAAGGAGCTAAGGCTCAAACTAGTGGCATGACATTCGTGGACACCCATACAGAAACCTAGGTCACAAAGATTTAGGGACACTTCAGGCTTGACATGTATTTCTGGCCAGGTGTGGCATCATGACAAATGTAGAAGCAGGGAAACTCTATCCAACCATATCGATACCATATCCTTATTGAAAGTCCTTTTTGTCCTATTGTTAATTAAATCTCTTTCTTTTAAATATTAGTTGGTATATTAGTGTTAGTCGATAAGCATTTATTAACTGCCTACTATATACCAGGCACTAAACTAAGTGCTGGGGATACAAATATGGAAAAAAGACAGTCCCTGTCCTCAGGGAACATACAGTCTAATGGAGGAAGACAATATACAAAAGGAGCTGAAAAGAAGGGTGGAAGCCAGGGAAGGTATCTCACTGGGGGCATGTTGGAAAAGTCAGAGAAGTCCCAAAGTAGTGCAGCCAAGTGAAAAATGAGGAAATGTTTTTAAGTTACAAGTGTCTCATTTTGCTTCAACTTGAACCTAAATCTTTGGACTTGCCTGAGCCTAGCCCACAAAAAGGACTTGTTTTATGACAAACGTCCTAAGTACAAAAATTGTTAATTGTGGCTCTGATGCTCTTCCAAGCAGTTTGAGTACATACCTCAAAAATAGGTTAAAAGTTGAACTTCAAGTGGAGAATACAGCAACAAAGGAGGGAACCACTGTTGTTTAGTCATTTCAATCCTGTTTGACTCTTTGTGATGCCAATTGGGGTTTTCTTGGCAAAGATACTGGAGAGATTTGCCATTTCCTTCTCCAGTTCATTTTACAGATGAGGAAACCTGAGGCAAACAGGGTCAAGTGACTTGCCCAGGGTCACACAGCTAGTAGGTATCTGAGGCCAGATTTGAATTCACAAAGATGAGTCTTCCTGACTCCATGTCTGCACTCTATCCACCTAATTGCACAGGAGCCATTGTGCTTCTACTCAGTTTTTGGTGAATACAAGGTGAATACTTCATTCAAAAGACTCATACATAGTTAACAGGAACCTTCATGGAGGAGAGATTATTTCTCCCTTTTAAAATTCACATATGTTACCTAGAAGATTCTGGAGACTCCTGGCATTCCTATTAAGATTTTGATGTTACCATAATAATTTTCAAACAACACAACTTTAGTAACACTCCCCATACACTGTGTATGGTGGCACCACTGGAAGAAACACCTTCCTCTTCTAACATCGATCCCATTATGACTGTTTAGTTTCTCATTCCCACCGTCAAATTTGTCTCAGTGCCATTGCAATTCTATTTGAATGACCTAGTATTTGGGAAACTCCTTGATTGCTTCAGTCTGCTAGAGACGTGGTAGGATTTAATTGGGCCCAGGTGGTGGATAACATTTCTAGCAAAATCATTCTATAGTCCAGTGATAATACTTCCCATTTATAGTGTGACTTAACAGTAAACACTTAACAAACATTGTTTTCTTACAACAGGTCATGGAAATATTCTTTTTGCCTCAATTTCCTCAAGTGTAAGATAGGAATAATAATAGTACCTACCTCCCAGGGTTGTTGTGAGGATAAAATGAAATGTTTGTGAAGTCCTTAGCACAGTGCCTGGCACATAGTAGGCACCGTAACGCTGCTGCTAATTTTACAGATGTTGAGATTCAGTAGTTTGTGGGAGGTCACACAGTTATTAAGCGACAAATCCAGAATTTGAATCCATGATACATCTTCCAATGGCTTAGCTTGATTTGAGTGGAAATCTCTTCTCTGAATTGGCCACCAACCTGGTTTGAGCCCTCATCACATCATGCCTATACTATTGCAGTAACTTTCTGGTTGGCTTCTCTGCCTTGAGTCTCTCCCCACTCCAACCTATCCTCCATGCAGCTTTCAAAGTGATGTTAAAGTACAGGTCTGACCACATCACTTCTGATTTCAATAAACTTCAGTGGTTTCTTATACCCTATAGCATCAAATGTAACATCCACTGGCTTCTAAAGTCTTTCTTAATCCGTCCCCTTTCTGCCTTTCTGATCTTCTTATATAGTACTCATCTTTACATAGCCTATGATCCAGTACCAGGGACTCCTTGCTGTTCCTTTGCCCATTTTAACTGACTATTCTCCAGGCCTTGCATTTTCTTCTTTCTAACATCCACCTCCTAGCTTCCCTGATTTTGTTTGTCTCGACTAAAATCCTACCTTTTATAAGAAGACTTTCTCAGTCTTCCTAAATGGTTTCTCTCTAGGAATATTTCCAATTTATCTTGTATATATTTTGTTTGTACATAATTGTGTGTGTGTCATCTCCCTCTTTAGACTGTGAGCTCCTTAAGGAGAAGGACCTACTGCTTAGCAGTGGGGCCCAGTACATACTAGGTGTTTAATAAACACTTAATGACTTGACTTCATGAAGTGTTTTATCTTGATGTATTTATCAGTTCATTAAATTTACTTTTTTTTTGGAGAGGCAATGGGGTGAAGGGGTGAATGTTGCCCAGGGTCACATAGGTAGTAAGTGTCAAGTGTCTGAGGTCACATTTGAACTCAGGTCTTCCTGAATCCAGGGCTGGTGCTCCATCCACTGTGCCTTCTACCTGCCCCCATCAAATTTACTTTTGACTTTAAGCTACCTTTTTTTTTTCCAGTGACTTTTCTTGTTCTTTTGAACAATTTCCGAAGAAAATTACAAATAAAAGATTTATAAAGTATTCTTATAGTCATTGAAAAAGAAATAGGTATGTTCATTCCAAGAATCTTTTTGGCAGAGGACCAGACATTCAAAGTATGTATATCATCATCTTCATTCTTTTACCCAATTTATATTACTTAGGAAAATGGAACAGGTGGCTCCAAAGTCTATAAGCTCTAGCTTCATTCTTAAGGTAGAATTGCCATCTGGCTAATCCTCACATTTCTGATATGATCCGGTGTATTATATGTCTCTATTTATAGAATGTGTACCTATGTTAGGGATCAACCTTGTTATATTTGGATTCTGCATCACAGTTCTGAAAATGTTGATGTAAGTCATTGTAGACCCCAAAGGACTTTAAGCTGGTCTAAGTAATGGCTTCCTGAAGTAAATACTTGTAGAGCTTATCAAACATAGAAGGATGGCAGATAAAGAAAAGGCTGAACACCTACTCCAGAGAAATAAAGAGCTCTTTCAAATTCATTTCTAGATGATATTTTGTATGTGCAGACACATTTAGCAGAGCAGATAGTGGGTTTACCAACTTTGTATAACTTTCAGAATTCAGTAGGAAATTCTGTGAATAATTTGCTGATTTCATTAAAAGCGCAAAAATAGATTTAGAAATGACCTTAGAGGCCATAAAGTCTAACACTGTCATTTTACAGATTAGGGAACTGAGATATAGAGAGGTATAATGACTTTCCCAGGGTCACACAGTTAGTGTGTGGGGTAGTGTTTGAACTTAAGCATTCCTGACTTGCAGGCCTTATCCACTATACCAGGGATTGGCAAAATATAGCCCCTGGGCCACATCCTTTTGGCTGTGTGTTTTCATATGGCCTGAGCTAAAAATGCTTTTACATTTTTAAATAAAGTTTTATTTTATTAAAAAATTTTTTCAGCTGTGACCATACAAAAACAGGTGGGTAGGCTAGATTTGGTCAGCTGACCAGAGTTTGCTACTCTCTATACTATGTCATAATGCCTCTCAAGAGGATTTTAGTTTTTTTTTTTTTAATGAGGATCATCAGGCTGTATCAGCTTATTATAATGAAACTCACAGAACTTAATGTGGTCTGTTGGCCTTTGTTTTTTTAAAATGTTGATTAGTCGCTCTTAGTGAATGCATTTACAATTTTCTTTGCAAATATACTGAAATGGTTTTCCATTTCCTTCTCTAGCTCGTTCAATAGATTAAACGGAAGCAAGCAAGTTTAAATGATTTGTCCAGGGTCACACACAGGTAGTGTCTGAGGCCACATTTGAACTCAGGCCTTCCTGACTTGAGGCCCAGCAAGCACTCTATCCAGTGTATATCCTAGCTGCCCGTGTTGCTCTATCATACGTTCTAGAATCTTTATTCAAATGTAGAGGGAGCTCATATTTAGCAGACTGCAAGCTCAACATAAGTCACCAGTGTGGGTAAGACAGTAAAGGCAGCCAATGCAATCTTAGGCTGCATTGAGAAGCATAACGAGTGCATGGGACTGGGGAGGTGATGATCTTACTACTCCCTGAACTGGCCGGATTACGTCTGGTTCAGTTTTGGGGGCCATATGTTAAAGAGGACATAATAAGCTGGACGGCGTCGAGTGTAGTCCAAACAGTGAGCTGATACAGCCTGATTACCCTCAGTGAGGATGGTAATGGACATTAAGTTTACGCTATATAAAGATCCATTAAAGGACCTGGAAATGTTTAGCCAGAAGAAGAGAAAATGGGGGAATATGATAGCTATCTTCAAATATTCGAAAGGCTGAGGGATTAGGCTTATTCTGTCTGGCTCTAAATTATACGGAGTATGAACAGCGGATAAAAATTGCAAAGAAGTCAATTTAGGCTTGAAATAAGGAAAACTTCCTAACAATTAGAGCTGTTCAAAGTAGAAGAGGGATTCTTGCTTAGGTCTTAGTTGGACTAGATGGCCTACAAAGTTTCTTCCAACTCTAAGGTTCTGTGATTATGGGAAAATTCTGGATTTTAAAATCTCTCTCTCTGTCTCTCTCTGCTCTCTCTGTATCTCTCTGTGTCTGTCTCTGTCTGTCTGTCTGTCTGTTTCTCTCATATAAAGAACTAGAATTTATATATCTGAACTAGAACTGGAGGTGGTGGAAATCAATTACCTAAGGGTAAGGCAGGGGCAGCTAGGTGGTAGAGTGGATAAAGCACCAGCCCTGAAGTCAGGAGGAACTGAGTTCAAATCCGGCCTCAGACACATAACACTAACTAGCTGTGTGACCCTGGGCAAATCACTTAACCCCATTGCCTAGCACCTCCCCCCCAAAAAAAAGAAACAATCAAAAACTAAGGGTAAGGCCAATCACTTAACTTCTATTGGGCTGATTCCTCATCTGTAAAGTGAGCATAATGATATTCAAACTACTTGTCTTATAGAGTGGCCATAGAAAAAGGGCTTTGTAAGTGTTAATGCACAATACAAAAGTAACCTATTATTACGACTGTGAAGTGACCACAAGGACAAAAGTGTTTTGTCTAATTTGATGGGTCAGTTATCAAAGTGGGTTTCGGGCCTTGCATCTCTTCTTTTCTTCTACTCCTTGTAGCTATCTATCTTCATTCAGCAGAACACTTTCATGGGACGTGGAAGCTTACTCAAAATCAGAGTAGTTCCATGGCTAGTTACAACCATGGCCCAGATCTATGTTCTTTAAACTATAGAGATTCTGTGTGTGATTTGTTAGGGTTGTTGAGTTAAACTAGAAACTGTTCTAAATTAAGTCAAATCATTGGATTATTCCACAAGCATAGCTTCTTGTTTATTATTATTACCTGCTTTGCCAGCAGAGGCAGCCAGGTAGTGCAATGGATAGAACACTAAGCCTCATGTCAGGAAGACCCGAGTTCGTATCTGACCCCAGAGCTGTGTGACTCTGGACAAGTCATTTTTCCTCTGTTTGCCTCAGTTTTCTTAACTCCAAAATTGGGATAATAATAGCACCTACCTAACAGGGATTATGTGGGGGATAAAATGACATAATATTTGTAAAAAGCACTTAGCAAAGTGCTTGGCACATGGTAGGTGCTGTATAAATGCTTATTCCTTCTACTCCCTTCAGTTTTATAGCGTAGAATCAGCCTTTGATGACATTTAGAATATATAACCTGACTAAATTTTTAACTATCACGTTTTTTCTTAAGCCTGCATTTGAAGGCTCAACTTGCTGAAAAGAATTATCTGATTCATCTGTTGTAGGCCTGCCAATACAATTTTGCCTATTTCTTAGTCATTCATCTGGTTTGATTGATATTGGGGCAGCTAGGTGGCATAGTAGATAGAATGCTGGGCCTGGAGTCAGAAAGACTCATCTTTGTGAGTTCAAATCTGGCCTCAGACACTTACTAGTATATGATCCTGGGGAAGTCACTTAATCCTCTTTGCCTCAGTTTCCCAATCTATAAAACGAGCTGGAGAAGGAAATGGTAAATTGCTCCAGTGTCTTTGCCATGAAAACCCCAAATGGGGTCATGAAGAGTCAGACATGACTGAAAAATGGTTGAACGATTAGTTAACATGTAAGCCCAAGTTCACATTTGGAATAAGGTGATGCTATTTGGAAACTTTTTGTCCTTTCTAATTAGTCATAGCTCAAGAGTGGACTTGAGCCCCATTGGGAAATATTTTGCCAGGAACATTAAAATGAATGACAAAGCGGATCTGTTTGTGATTGGCTTCACAAAGGTAGGGACTTTTTTGATTTTTGTTTTTAAAGACATGACTCACTCTACGTTCCAGCCAAACTGATCTACTTATTGCTCCTCTCACACAACTTTGCATCTCTTACCTCTGGTTCTTTGTACAGACTGCCCTGCATGGCAAGAAAGGCCCTTGTCTTCACTGCTATATTTTTGAATCCCTAGTTCCTCTTCAACACTCAGCCCATGCACCACACACCCCTTTGTTAATGCCTCCCACCAAACTACCTTGTATTCATTTTGAATTTTGTTTATACTTATACATACACATATTGATAGAATTTAAGCTCATTTTTGTCTTTGTATTCCTTAGTTCCCAGTGCAGTGCCTATCACATGTTTAGTAAGTGCTTGTCTATTAATTGATTGGTCCACTCCAGTATCTCTAGTATATTATTTCTATTCATTTGGAGACTTTAACAGACACTTCAAAGAATGCACTGAGTATAGGGACAATCGAGGAGAAAGGAATGTAATTTCCTTAAGATACCAAGAAGATGGATGGGGAAAAAGAGAGAAAGGTAAAAAGTCTGTCAGGTTTCTAGAGTTGTAGAGTTTCAGTAACCCAACCAAATCAGGAGAAGAAATGTTGGTGGCCCAATGGAAGGCAACTGTGGTCATTATTTTGGAGCATTTTTTGCTCGTATCATAGCTGATATTTATTTGGCCCTTTAAAATTTACAACGAGCTTTACATGTGTTATCACAAGTTTAGTTATTGAAATACGGGTCCTTTAAAAAGAAATCAGTCATAGTATCACAAAATCTCAAAATCTCAGAGTGGAAAGGAATCTCAGAGACCATTTATTCCTACCTTACTTGACCAGTGGTCACCCAGACTTTGCTCAAGGACTCTAAATGAGCAGGAACTCTGCCAAGCAACCATTTTGACTAGCAGTTAATGGTTTAACTTGAAAAAAAAGTGGGACTATTAATCAGCATAATATAATTATAAATGTAGACAGAAGCACAGACAGATGTTCAATCAGATTGAGAAATGGCACAGAAATTGCGCAAGAAGATTTGATCATAATAAACCTGCTTGAGGCTACATGCGGAAGAAGACATTTTCTAGGCTTGTCAACATTCTCAGATAAAATCATACTTCTGAGAAAAAAATGATCCTTATTGACTTGGTCTTAGAATATTGCTGTAGCCTTTTCATTATTCTCTGTGCCTCCAGCCTCTCCCCTTCCAATACATCTCACATTCTACTGGGAGATGAATCTTTTTCAAAGACCTTAAATGGATCGTGACTGCAGAATAAAGATCAAACTCCTAAACATTTTTATCCAAAGCCTTGAACAATATGGTTCCAATCTATTGTTTCAGTGTGTTAACTTTCTCTCATTTCATTATGGAATCCTTTGTTTTAGTTAGACTAATGTACTTGCTGTCCTCAAATGGGTTTTGGACTTTGTTAAAAGACCTTTCTCTTTTCTGGGAGCTTTTCAGTTGTGAGTGCAATGTTTTAGAAAGGACCTTGATAGGCTAGAGTCTATCTCTCTCAAGGAGAGTGACCATGATGGTATTGTGAATGATGACCAATACTATTTATTTGAAGAAGCTTCTACAGCATAGAAGAAATCCACTTAGGAGAGATATGGTAACCACTAACATTTTTGAAAGATTTTCACGTGGGAGGGGTATTAGGCTTGCTTTGTTTGGCCCTCGAGGCCAGAATGAAGAACAATAGATGTAAGTTGTAGACAGGAAAACACTGGCTTCCTAACAAAGCAGTCCAAAAGTAGAAAGGCTGGCATTTGGGAGGTAATCACTTTCTTCACTAGAGGTTTTCCAGTAGAATCTGGATGGCCAATTTCTATAGGGATATTGAAGGAGGGATACTTTTAAGGTTCAGGTTCCGTGCAGCTTCCTTCCAATTCTGAGATTCTTTGATTCACTTCTCTTTAGTACCCATTGTCTAAATTTCAGCTCAGGTCTTACCTCCTTAATTAAGGATTTTTTTCCCTTCCTGAAACAGTCCAGAACCAGAGGTGTTTTTCCCTTCCACTGAATGCTTATCATCCTCATGTCTGGGGCGCTCAATTTGGACTTACAAATGACTTTGAATTTTTTTTAAAAATGTGCATGTGTAGTAAGCCCTAAGCATTTATTGAGTGCTCACTACCCACTGTGCTAAATGCTGAGAATAAGATGACAAAAGGGAAACAGTCCTTTACTTTTCAATAGCTTATATTCTAATGGGGAAGACACTGTTGGTGTATAGGTATGTGCAGAATATATGCACAAATGAAAACATGGTAGTTTTGGGAGAGGGGTGAGGGCTGCTGGGCTAATGGGATCAGGAAAGGCTTCAAATAGAAAATGGTTTTTAAATTGTGCCTTGAAAAAAAATCCAGGAATTCTGAGAGACAGAAATAAAGATCCCACTTAAGGATAGGGGACAGGCAAGTATAAAGGTAGGGAGATGAGAAATGTGTTCAGAATGGTGAATGAGTCCATACAAAGACCTCAATTATGAATATATTATCTTTGTGTACTCCTACACAGAGTAATCTCAGTAAATGATTAATCGAATGAATTTTGGCTTCTCATATAGATGTAGCATTAAATATGAAATATTTTAGGGCTGCATCTACACGAACAAAGTGGTTTCAGTGGGAGGAAAGATGCCCTGTACTACATTTGTATTCAAACACATTGATTATCAACTACTTGTTTTAGAGATAATGAATGTTCATCAAAATTCAACTATAACGTTCCTTCCTTTAATCAGTTTATAGGCATAGACATAAAATTACATATCTCCAGAAAATAACACAGATACATTATGGATCAAGAAAATAGTTTCAGAGACAATTATATCATTACCTGCATATTTATTTGGCTAGATCTGTAATTTCCTCAGTGCAGATATTTTTTCCACCCTTTAAGCCTTTCTAAATTGTGCTAGTATCATCTTTGCAAATCTTCCATAGTGAGTCCATCATTCTTCTTATCTTTATAATGTCTTTTTTATTTTTATTTATTTTTATTTTTTTAGGCAATTGGGGGTGAGTTGCCCAGGGTCACACAGCTAGTTAAGTGTCAAGTGTTTGGTCTGAGGCTGCATTTGAGCTCAGGTCTTCCTGACTTCAGGGCTGGTGTTCTATCCACTGCACCACCTAACTGCCCATATAATGTCTTAAAAGTGCTTCCTGGATTAAATGACATCTCTCTAACCACTATACCAACACTGCCATTTTCATAGGTAAGCCTGGGAAATTCCTGCCATTTGGTTCTTCCGTCTGTCTTCAGGGCTGATTCATATTGCTGGAGAAGGTCAAGAAATTGTATGTATTCCATCCCTTTTAAATATATGCTATATAAATATTGTAGGACTCATTAAACTATAATTACCACAATTATTTAATTGTTTTTTTTGTTTCTATAATCTTTTATGATCTGAATGCCTCATAATCAACAAATCCCAAACTGAACATGTTATCTTTCCCCTATATCCTGATTCCACTCCTGACTTCTTTATTTCTGTCACTGACACTTTTTTTTTTGATTAGTGCAATGCTTGCAACCCTACTTTTCAGTAAAAAACAAACAAACAAAAATGTTAGAATCTGTTAATTGACATTGAGGGGCCTCCAGATTCTGAGGTCATCCTACCTCTCTAGGCTTATCTTGAAGCCTCAATGTACTCTGCTTTCCAGGACAATTTGAGTACTCACTGTTCTCTGGAAAAATCTGATACTTTTGTGCCTTTGCTCACATTGTGCTCTGTGCTTGGAATGTTCTCCCCTCCATATTTCTGTTTCATAAAGTCTATCCATCTGTCAGGATTTAGCTCAAATGCTTCCATTTAGATTACTTTGATCTCCTCAGCAGTTAATGGGATTTTCCTTCCTCAGAACTCACTTGGCACTTGCTTAAACATCTCTTACACAATTATAATTTCTTATTTTGTCGTTGCATGCATGTGTGTTTACATTGCCTTTATCAGAAGCTTTACAAGGGAAGGGCCACCTCACATATAAATGTTAGATTGCCCCTGGTACCTAGCACAATACCCCCAAAAGATTAATTTTCCTTCCTAAATAATTAAATTGATTTGAAGAATCAATTTGAGTCAATGGATTCAGATATGGTGTTCCATGTGTCCAAATAATATTGATACCAGGTCAGGAGCTGAACTTGTGACCAAAGATTTAACAATGTGTGGTATCTAAAGGGAGGAAGTTTTCTAAGTATTTTCTTGGAACATCATGGAAACAAATTATTTAAATGTGAGAATTTACAGAAAAGAACCAAATCAATGAATAGTTATTATATTCAATATAGGTTTTATGGTGGTCTATTCCAAAGCAAAAAAATGCTTTTCCTAATATTTTTAGATTAAAACTTTTGTTTTAAAATTACATATTTGTTTATTGAATTGTTACAGGAAAAGGGAGTAAACATAGAATTTGACCTTAAAATAAACTTTTTATTATTCTGCTACATATTCATCCTAATATGAACCATACTTGGAGCCTGAATTTTCCTATTTTTATTTTTCCTCCTTTGCCTTCCATTCTTCCCCTTCTTTGCTTCCATATTTTACATCAATTTTCTGCATTTTTTCATCCATCTTTTCCTATCTCACTTTTGACTGACTACTTGTTTCTGTTATGTCCAAAGAGAATAAGTAAAAAGAAAATTATTTTTTTACAAACGAATTTCACTTCTTTTCCTCTGATAGTATTTACAAGTGGCTTTAAAAAAGCTTGTATCATTTTAAGTGTCAGAGAAGGGCAAGAGTGTACTCTTTTATTCTCCTACGGAGATTGATAGGGTTTTTATGCTGAGAACCAAATCTGGCCCTCTTCCTCTTTGTTTCTTTGATTTTCAGTGGTGGTGGTGAGTGAGAATGAGCTGCCCCTTGGGGGCTCCAGTTTTTCTCCAACCTAGATGTTTGTCTGGGCAGTGTCTGTGTGGAAATCCATACTAACATCCCTCCACTGACCTTCCCTAGCCCCTGGGAAGATATATGCTGTTATAGTTCAGAGTTCATCCCCTCCCCAGAGATTTAGGCAAAAAGAAATTGAACTCCCCAGAGGTACTCTGGAAAAACAATAAATAAAAAAACCCCAAAACTTTTTATTTCACTGTTTTTCTTTGTTAATGGGAAATTTCTAGGGAAAATGTTAACTGGATCTGGGATGATGTATGGGGAAGTAACTGTAGCATGAAAAACAGAAAAGCATCAAGGGGTGTTAAAAATAAGGAAATCTCAGATTGAGAATTAGGAGAACAGGTTTCTAGTCTTAGCTCTGCCACTAACTTGTTTATGGGACCCTAAGCAAATCACTTTCCTTCTCTGGGCCTTAGTCTCTTGATCTGTGAAGTGAGAAGTCTGGACGAGATGATTTCAGAGGTTCCTTCCAATCAATCAATAATTTTAAGATTCCTCTTCATTAGTTTCTTATGCAACTATTTACTTTGAAGTAAATGAAGGTTAATACATAAAATGGCATATAACTTTTCAATCACTCTTTTTGAGTCTCCGCAAGGATTTTTGCCCATTCATTCCTGTTATTATTATTTTTATTGTTGTAGAGGACTGGCCAATAAGCGCAGTCCTAATGAATGTGCATGGAATACTCAGCTGATGCAGTTCCCACATGAACCTTGGAGTAGGCCTATACATTTAAAAAATACATTTTGTTGTTGTGTTTTGGTATAAAGTACAGTCACTTCTGGATATACTGTATCCTCTTCCCCCTTCCCCAAGTGGAACCCTGGTCTTTTAAGTAAAAATGCCTTATATAATTGCTCTGCCTGACAATGCATGCCACATTCTGCTGGAAGTAGGTCCTTATCTCCCTGTTCAACCGAAGGAGGTGGGCTTTACTTGCAATTCTTTAGGACCATTATTGGTTATTTGCTTACACTGAATTTAGCTTCTTTTAGTGATCTTTTAATTTGCATTATTGTAATTACTGTGCCCATGTACTTTTTCCTCTTATAAGGTTAGAGCTTTATGATGGCCGCTGTTTTCTGGGTTCTGCTTTATTAGCTTGGAATTATATTATTAAGTTCTGTACTAGAATTGTCCCAAGGAGTGACCTGCTAACATCCCAATCTTTACCTGTTGTTGTGCCATTAGTAAAAGAGTCTCTGTTTCCTTGAATGTTATAAACAGAAATAGAAAAAAGTAGAGAAGTAAGAAAGTCTAGTATACAACTTCGATTTGTGAGATCTGAGGGTATTCACTCTTTGATATTCTGTAAAGCTTAGAAAGGCTTGTATCACAGCCTCCTCCCCTTTTCCTTCACTCTATAGTTTTACTAGAGTACTCACTATTTAAGTCAAGGCAACAAGCATTTTTCCTTTTTTGCTGTTGCTGTTACTCAGTCTTGTCTGACTCTTTGACCTCATTTGGGGTTTTCTTGGCAAAGATAATCGAGTGGTTTGCCATTTCCTTCTCCAGCTCATTTTATCAATGAGGAAAACTGAGGCAAATAGGGTTAAGTGACTTGTCCAGGGTCGCACAGCTAGTAAGTGTCTGAGGCCAGATTTGAACTCAGGAAGAGGAGCACATAGCTATTAAGTGTCTGAGGGTGGATTTAAACTCAGATCTTCCTGACCTCAGGTCCCTCTATCCACTGTTTAAATCCACCATTTAGTAAGGGCTTACTGGCAATATAAATAAAAGCAGAAAGAAAAGTAGTTCCTGCCCTCAAGGGGCTCACATTCTAATGGGACAATACAGCACACAAAAGGAAGCTGAACAACCTGGAGAGGAATAAAGACCTGGCTGGTTTGGGTGTCATCCTTAAAAATGGAAGTTGTTGTAGGAAACAGCCAATCAGAGAAAGGGGCCACAGGGGAGGCTAGGACTTCAGGATGAGAAGTTCAGGGTAACAGTGAACTTCCACAGTGAAGAATTTTCTGTGGCATGATAAAGTCTATCATTCTCCATACAAATCCCCACATCTTTGGCAAATGATTCAACTCTCCAAGTCAATGCAATTAAATTCAATAGCTAAGTATGTGCTTATCTGGACTGTGCTACATACTGGGGGTGGAGGGTGAGGAGTGGAATACAAAGTTGGTATATGAAATGGTTCTTCCTCCTGAAGCTTTTGAGCTACAAGGGAAATATGACACAGACATATACAATGATAATATAAGAATTTATGATGACTGAAAAAGAGTTATGTAAACAAGTGCCAAGTGAATTCAGAAGAAGGAAATCCTATTACCTCCTAGGGAGATTAAAGAAATCTCAGTACAAGATGTATTTGAGATAGCTCCTACAGGACTTAAGAGTAAAAATGTGAAGGGGAGGACATTCCAGGAATAGGGAATGATGTAAGCAAAGTCACAAAGGCATAGGATTTTTTTTTTAAATAGGGAATGATGAGTATACACTCTAGTTGGCTTGGAGAATAAAGAACATGGAGGAAGAGTGTGACAAAGCCTTTCTAGGCTTTGCAGAATAGTGAACAAAAGTGGGAACATCCTCAGATTGAGTATTAACCTTTTCACTTGCTCACCTCTTTTAGCCCGTAGGTAGCTGGGCCTGGAGTCAGGAAGATCTGAGTTCAAATCTGACCTCAGACACTGTGTGACCTTGGGCAAATCACTCAACCTCTGTTTGCCTCAGTTTCCTCATCTATAAAATGGGGATAATAATAGCACCTACCTCCGATGGTTGTTGTGAAGATCAAATGAGATAATATTTGTAAAGCATTTAGGAAAGCTCCTGGTACATAGTAGATGCAACGTAGTTATTGTTAGAATTATCATTTTCTTTCCCCCTAGTCCTTGCTCTTAAAACTCTTTCCCCAATGTGTTCAGTTGAGTGCATTTTACCCCACATAGCACAGATCCCCAAACTTTGCCCTTTGCATGTTTTGCTTTAGCACAGGGTGAATGTTTTTGTTTGATACTATAAATCATTTTCTGTTAGAGGTTAGCTAGGGTCACAGGGACAGGATTTCAAGTTTCCACACAAGTGTAAGTTAACACTTTATGTAGCAACAGTCAGCCCGGATCAGCCATGACTGTATTTATTCTGAGACTTCTCTTGGGAACTGGTGCAACCTCTGTGCCTTGGCTTTTATTTATTTATTTTTTTTCCTGCCAAGAGAAGGCAATTAACTAGAAATATTTGGTTTTAAATTAATTGAGGGCAGGACAATTACAAGCCATTCTGACTTTAGCCTTTGAGCACCATGCCTTGGAAGCTACTTATTCCCTCAAAGCTACTGCAAAGGAAATATTTAAATTCTGTAAAGTTGTTGTACAACTGTGAGTTATTATTATCGTTTAGCCTGATCTAAACTCAAGCTGATGATAATTCATATCATTCTGAATTTATCCCCTGCTGTTGGCCATTTCTATAAAATTCTGATATATAAGGCAGTGTAGTACTGATAATATTGACAGCATGTCCACTGGAATTCAGCAGATAAAAGTTGAAATTCAAGCTCTTGACACTACCTAGATGTGGGATCTCAAGCAAGTTTTATCTTTGAAATGAGGGCCAGTTCTAGCATTGTGTGATTCAATGAAATAATAAAGAGAATGGGGAAGAAATGATGATCAAAATCAATAGATGTGTTTTGGAGAAACGAATAGTGGATCTGCAGTGATGAATGGCAGGTCACCCAGAGTATAGACATAGGGAGTGGGTACAATTTATTCATCCAGTGCTTACATTGATATTTTACTTTCAAGCTATGTAGTTAGTTCAGTTGTCTACTATTAAAGGTAGAGATGTGTGTATTTGTAGATATATGGCATTTACATAGTATTTTGCATATGTTTTATATAAGAGAGACAGTTTGTTCTTATTCGGTAGTTTCTGACACTTCTGATCCCATTTGGGATTTTCTTGGCAAAGATACTGGCGTGGTTTGCCATTTCTTTCTCCAGCTCATGCATCCTGGGCCATTGCCAGTCATCTTGTTTTTTGTCCTACCACTGGACTTTAATGACTCAGGAATGGAGAGTGAGGTTGAAGACTTTGGGCAACTCTGCCTCCCTTAAATCCGATTCACACATAGGTCAAGACAGCACCCGTGATGTCATTGGTCCTCTTTGAAAATGAAGGACCAACAACAGATGAGGA